>NC_080791.1:70290927-70926552 GCF_028018385.1 Neofelis nebulosa | reverse complement strand
TAGATGGTTTCTTAAGTTTTCATGCTTTTGTACATGTTTGTTACTTTTACATATGAATGTATCACACTAATCAAATTCCATTAATGTTTAGAATCATGAAAAGCAGCACAGTCTTTGTATTTTTTGAAGAGAAATAATATCAAAGAATGATAAGATGGGCCTTTGAAAGTTATTTTCTTTTGAAAGAAAATAACAGCCTCTTTGTCATTTAGTTTCTTCACCTGTAGAAGAGAGTTGAATAGGTAGTAACAGAAGTGCAATAAGAGTATGTCTTTCCCAGAGGTGAGGTCAAATCTAGACTCTGCTACATAATAGCCATGTGACCCTGGCAAAGTTTCAACTTTGCCTACTATCTGTAAAAATGGAGCTAATATGGTATCTGCCTCAAAGGGCGAGTAGTACAAGAATTAAGGAAAATAACAGGTGGAAATCACTTATCACAACGCTTGTGGTGGAGTAAGAAGTGTGCAGTAAATGTTAATACTATTAATACTCTGCCAGTATGTTTTAAACTTCTCATACGTATCTCCCCCTCCACCCTCCACAAAGCTTAACGTTCTGACACTACTAACAACGACAATAACAAAAGACTAACGCTGAACATACTTAAAAAAATATTTCATTCAGTAGTACCTAAATATCCAGCAGATATTATAGACAAATTAAATGGATTATATTAAACACCTCTATGGTAACATCCAGCCATTTAATATTTCTGGCTTTTTGCCCATGGCAGTCACAACAAATAACAAGACTAACTTGTGCCCTGATGTCCAAAGGAAACGTTAATTAAAACTTGTAACTAAACTCTTAAGACCAGAGTTGAAAAGAGTTAAAGAATTTCTTCTAGTCCCCATACTTCGTTGAAATCACCTATAAGCTCTCCACAATTCCAAACTAAAAGAACCACTAACATATGGGTTTCCTCTCAGATCACCAACATATGTGATCTGTGGGTGTTTATTTGAGAGAATTTAACTGCCAACGGGTCCCACAAAATAACAGATTATGTGTAAGCAAAAAAATTTTTTAATTAGAAGAGTGGATTAAAAACTGAACCAAAGGAGATTCTAAAACAAAGTTCGACAATGAAGTTACTTCATTAAACAATACATGACAATATCTCTGAGCCAAAGTAGGCCTGCAAGTTAACCTACAGGTTATTTAGAAGCCCACAGCCTGACATTCTTTCTTTTTTTTGGGGGGGGGGGGGGGGGCGGGGTGGATTTAGAGAGAGAGAAGAGACAGCAAGCAGGGGAAGGGGCAGAGAGAGAGAGGGAGGGAGACAGAAAGAATCTCAAGTAGGCTCCACGCTGTCAGCAGAGTCCAACGCAGGGCTCAAAACCACGAACCAACTGTGAGATGATGACCTGAGCCGAAGTCAAGAGTCAGACGCTTAACTAATGGAGCCACCCAGGCACCCCTATTGCCAGGCAATTCTTACAAAGTAAAATCTTAAAAGACACATTCTCTTATGTAGAAACATTATTGGTCTACAATTTAAAAAAGAGAAAAGTTTATCAGTGAAAAGTAAGAATCTCACCTGAACTTTGCAGGCTCCATTTTTTCTTTAACATTTTAAATCAGGTGACTCATCTTGATAACGGTTGAAATAGAGTGAGTTTTGAACCAGACTCAGTTCAAATACAGTGTGGCTGCTTATCCACAGTGTTAGATTGGTTAAGACAGAACTTAAATTTCTCTACTTCTCAGTTTCTCATCTATATAATTCTACATATTTATAAATTACATATGATATTGTATATTTGATGTTTGTCTCTTGCATCAGTAAAAACCTCTATGAGAACGGGGACAGTATCTATCAAGACAACTGTCCTGAATTCTTCAAAGAGTCACTTCATTGGGAGAAAAAGGTGATGGCGAGGATGCAGTTCCAGACGAAATAAAATGAAATAGACACCATATGCAATGTACAAACCTTGCCTAGTTTGGGGAAAAAAGGAGAGCTGTAAAAGAGGTTCTCAGGACATTTGGGAAAATAAAGAATAGATATTAGTATAGAATCATTATTAATATTCTCAGATGTAATAGAGGAGTTTTGTAGTTATGTTGGAGTCCTTACTCTGAGAAATGCATTCTATCTAAAGTATATAGGGTAAAGTATCACAATTTCTAATGGCTTCAAATAGATTAGAAAAAATTGAGCAAATAACGCAAAATGTGAACAATTACTGAATTCAGGCAGAGCATATACAGATTTTCATTAAACTATTTCTTCTTCTCTGTGTTGAATAAAAAACTAATAGAAAGGGGTGCCTGGGTGGCGCAGTCGGTTAAGCGTCTGACTTCAGCCAGGTCACGATCTCGTGGTCCGTGAGTTCGAGCCCCGCGTCAGGCTCTGGGCTGATGGCTCGGAGCCTGGAGCCTGTTTCCGATTCTGTGTCTCCCTCTCTCTCTGCCCCTCCCCCGTTCATGCTCTGTCTCTCTCTGTCCCAAAAATAAATTAAAAACGTTGAAAAAAAAAATTAAAAAAAAAAAAAACCTAATAGAAAAAGAACAGATTCCCATATTTCCAAAAATTCAAGAATAATTCACTATTGAGCACCAATTTATATTCTTCGCCTTATTAATCCACGACAAAAGAAAAGGCATGTAGGGGCGCCTGGGTGGCGCAGTCGGTTAAGCGTCCGACTTCAGCCAGGTCACGATCTTGTGGTCCGTGAGTTCGAGCCCCGCGTCAGGCTCTGGGCTGATGGCTCGGAGCCTGGAGCCTGTTTCGGATTCTGTGTCTCCCTCTCTCTCTGCCCCTCCCCCGTTCATGCTCTGTCTCTCTCTGTCCCAAAAATAAATAAAAAACGTTGAAAAAAAAAAAAAAAAAAGAAAGAAAAGGCATGTAACTGTTCAATAGATGCTAAAAAGCACTGTCTTGGAGGTGCTAACTTTGTGCAATTAGAAAAAAAGGTAAAATCTGAGATTAGAAAGAAAAATGATCACTGTTACAGATGATCAAACTGTTTACTTGCAAACTCCAAGAAAAACAATCTAGAAGTTAGTTATAAGAACCAGCAAGTTCAACAAGATTGTCATCAATATATAAAATAAACTGCATTTAATTTCAATGTGAGAGGAAATGATATATGCTTTGAGTCAAAACTATACTTAAAATCTTGAGTAAGGGGATTCCTATGCATAGCCTCACACTGAATGCTAACAAATAATTTTCAGTTTTCAGTAAAGTGTGCTCCCACTCAAATGGTTTTTAATACAAGAAAACTTTCTAAAACAGTCAGAATCTCTTTTCTTTTTCCTTGTATAGAGTAATGGTGATGACCCCATCCATGGCTGATCCCAAGCTCCTGCAAAAAAAGAAATGACATCCCACTCTGGAATATGTCTTAAACTTATATTTTCTAGCTACAAGTCATATCTTTCTTTTTCTCTTCTTTCATATCTTTTCTTTCTTTTCTCTTCATATCTTTCCTTTTTCTTTTTCATTTTCTACTTTTATCACTACCAATGGCTCCCTTTTCAGGACCATTTCCCACAGAGTGACCTTATGCAAAAACCTTCATCACTTCATCAAAGTTATTGTAACAGGACAAATAGCAGAAAATGCTGAAGTAGAACACCAATCAGGTTTGCCTGCTGGGAGATTCGTACAGCCCAGCTTGGAGAACATGTATTAAAAGTCCTGCCTTGGGGCACCTGGGGGGCTCAGTTGGCTGAGCATAGCATCTGACTCTTGGTTTCGGCTCAGGTCATTATCTCACAGTTCGTGAGTTTGAGCCCTGCATTGGGCTCTGTGCTGGCAGTACACAGCCTCCTTGGCATTCCCTCTCTCCCTGCCACTCCCACTCTCTCTCTCTCAAAATAAATAAACTTTAAAAATCAATCATGCCTTAACAATTACCATTACAAGTTACACTTGTTGAATTTGAGAATTCACAAAGACCTCAGAAGATACCAAAACCATTGGTCAACTTCCAAATTTGATGGATTAAGAGGAATAAACTGGAGGGATTAGAAGTAAACTAGAAAAAATAGAGGAAAAGACAAGATGCAGATAAGACGTTTTTTAAATTGCACAACTGGAATTTTATTGTCTCTTCTTTCAGACCATCCTAAAAGATACCTTTTTGTAAAAGATAAAACATTTACTCCTAAAATTTCAACTCATCTGACACTATAGAATCCTCATAAATTTCTTGTTGTAACTCTTTCTTGACAAATATTAGTGCAACTTATAACCTAATAAGTAAAAAAGATGTTCATGACATCAGAGGAATCTGAATGCCATTTTTTATATTGTCATTTTGTAAAGAAATGTAGATACTACCGTCCCGAAATAAGCTTAGTATATATCAAATTCCCAAAATGAATTTTTCACAATGTACACTTAAAAAAATATTAATAAGTGCATCTCAACAATGAGAGTTAAAATAATTGCATTATGTCTTTACGAAACTGCTCAAAACAGAAATCATGTCATTAGGCTAAAGACTGGTATTTTATACACAGCGAAACTGTGGTCTAGAATATTAAGCTATATTTTAAGTTGTTCTGATGGACTTGGCAAACACAGATGACCCATCCTGGTAAGTTATCTTCAAGAGTGGTATTTTATAAGGTCATTATTTTCCTTTCAATGTTACCTAACCATGAAGAAAAGAACACTAGAAAAAGACCTCTAAAATTGTGTATTAAAAAGGCAGTTCCTCGGGGCGCCTGGATGGCGCAGTCGGTTAAGCATCCGACTTCAGCCAGGTCACGATCTCGCGGTCCGTGAGTTCGAGCCCTGCATCAGGCTCTGGGCTGATGGCTCGGAGCCTGGAGCCTGTTTCCGATTCTGTGTCTCCCTCTCTCTCTGCCCCTCTCCCGTTCATGCTCTGTCTCTCTCTGTCCCAAAAATAAATAAAAAACGTTGAAAAAGAAAATTTTTTTTAAAAAATAAATAAAAAAATAAAAAGGCAGTTCCTCAAAGTATATTTAATTTGATCTGTTCTTCACATTAAACTAGTCCAGAGTCATGGTTCTCAACCTTGCCACCCCAGGTAAAAACACAGTTGCTCAAACCCCATCCCCTGATGTGCTGATTGGGCATTAATGATTCCTATTAACAGCTGAAACATTCAGTAAAGTTAGGTACCAGTATGCAATCTAGACATAAGAAAAAAAAAAAAGTCACACTTAACTTTTGTAAGCTTTTTTCAGTATTTTTCTCTTACTCTTCCCTCTGCTTCTCCAGCTTTTGACATACTGTTTCCCTTGCCTCAACTTGAACACGTCAGACACCCTCCAATCTCAGAGGGCCTTTGAGCCTGTTCTCTCAGCACATGACCTTCTTCTCCAAGGTACTGAATGCCTCCGTCCATGTTTCCATTAGGTCTTTTTTTGCCCAAATGTCACCTTCCTCGTAAGGTGTTACTCAAAGACTCTGTTTAAACTTCAATTCCCCTGTCCCATTCCTAGAACAAACTCCCTTTTACCCTTCCTTGTTTAATTTTCTCCATAGCACTTACTTATCAACAGCTGACCATTATTTTTCACATTCATTTTCTGTCTCCTTCCAATAACATACAAGCTCCATGAGGGAAGTTTCTCTTTGAAAACTAAATTATAGCCTGATAGCTAAACAGCTCCAAATATTAATGTCTTTCTACTAATAAAAAGTAATATTTAAACAAAAGTACATTTAAAGTAATAAAACATGCTCTGACTTAGTTATGTACCTAAACACCTCAAATAAAGTACATGATCACCATTTCACAGATCTTAAGACATTCTTCCTCTCTGCTCCTCAGTTTCCAAATCAATAAAATTGACTTTATATTAGACAGGGGTGTTGCAAGGATAAAGTCAAAGTAAAATATTCTAAAACTTTAAAATATTATACAAACGTAAAAACGATGGTAGTAAGGTAAACCCAAGAGTTATTTAGAATGTGAACAAAGTTCTAAACATAAAACACCGAGAACTGAGACTCAATTATCTATCCTCATTATCTGTTATTGTATATAAATTTAAAATTAGGGGCGCCTGGGTGGTTCAGTCGGTTTAGAGTCCGACTTCGGCTCAGGTCATGATCTGGCAGTCCGTGGGTTCGAGCCGCGCGTCGGGCTCTGTGCTGACCGCTCAGAGCCTGGAGCCTGTTTCGGATTCTGTGTCTCCCTCTCTCTCTGACCCTCCCCCGTTCATGCTCTGTCTCTCTCTCAAAAATAAATAAACGTTAAAAAAAATTTTTTTTAATTAGACATATGTGGAATTTAAGAAATAAAAGAACAAACAGATGTTACGGTGCAGGGGGGTGAAAAGGGGAAGGGGATTAAGAGTACACTTATGATGATGAGCACTGAGTAATGTACAGAATGTTGAATCACTATATTGTACACCTAAAACTAATACAAGAGTGTATGTTAATTATACTAGAATTAAAATTTAATAAATAAAAATTAGACATCAACAACTTTAATATGGGCATCTATACCCACTGCATACTTGAGACACTCTAAAAGTACTTCTTCTACAAGGAGAAAAAAGGACAAAGTTATTTAATTTTTGTGGCTTTTTCATGCTTAATCATTCCTGTTTCATCAAAAATTCTTGAGCTACTTAACCTCTCTATGGCTCAGTTTTCTCATTACTAAAATAGGGCTAACAATAATTAGATGCCGAACGATAATAATAGAGTGACAGGGGTGACATCTGACTCTAAATCTGGCTCTAAGGTTTCTGTCCTTTCCATTATACTTTCAGAGCATATTATCCAAGCCAGTTAAAAACGTGAGGGAAATCACATCTTTCAGAAGAAGTAGAAGGCTATGATTAAGTGATAATGTTTGTTATCACAATGTTTGATAGTGTTTGTTATCAATACCACCATGTCTTTACAGAACATACTAAAACAATAACTAAAAGTAAAGTTGAAAAAGGGCCTGAAACATCAAAGAACATGTAGAGTATTATTATTTCTCCAACCACGTCTCTCAATCTAAAATTTTTAAATCATTTTATTCCTTTTTCTCTTACGCAATCATTGGTTAAAAGAAAGAAAAGAAATCAGATGCAAAAATAAAGAGAATAGGGGCGCCTGGGTGGCACAGTCGGTTAAGCGTCCGACTTCAGCCAGGTCACGATCTCGCGGTCCGTGAGTTCGAGCCCCGCGTCAGGCTCTGGGCTGATGGCTCGGAGCCTGGAGCCTGTTTCCGATTCTGTGTCTCCCTCTCTCTCTGCCCCTCCCCCATTCATGCTCTGTCTCTCTCTGTCCCAAAATAAAAAAAATAAAAAATAAATAAAAATAAAAATAAAAAAATAAAGAGAATATAGTGGATATCTGTCCATTTGGGGCCACCCAACATCTGAACTCCTTTCCTACATTTGAGAAATCCCCGGGACGCCTGGGTGGCTCAGTTGGTTAAGTCTCCAACTTTGCTCAGGTCATGATCTCGCAGTTCACTAGTCTGAGCCCCAGCATCAGGCTCTGTGCTGACAGCTCAGAGGCTGAAGCCTGCTTCAGATTCTGGGTCTCCCTCTCTCTCTCTGCCTCTCCCCCACTCATACTATGTCTCTCTTGCTCTCAAAAACTAAATAAAACATTAAAAAAAATTTTTTTTAAGAAATCCCCTACGAGATGAGTATGGATGGCCCGCGGAGCTCACTTTCCACTACACAACCTGAAAACAGCGATATTCACTTCATGACCATGTTTGTAGTTCAGCATTAAATCGGAACTTAGATTAGCTACTCAAACACTGATCCAGGGCTAGAGGTTGGAAGAATCCATTCCGGGACAAGTGGAAACTGACGGCAGCAATATCAAGACATCAGAGGTAATGGCTGGCATTCATGGGCTGGAGCAATTAAGAATCAAGTGAGTATTCATAGTTTGGTGGCAGCCTCGCATGCATTCACCAGACTGTTGTGCTGTGATTTAGGCTGTGGTCTTGTCTGCTATTATTTTTGCTTCCTCCCTTTTTTCCCTTTGTTTGAGCCTAGTTTTCCAGCCTTCCCATTAATTCTGTGCGTTTCTCAGTATTTTTTCAGTTCTCAAAACAGCCAGAGTTGACTTCTATTATTTGCAAATAAGAACTTCAGTCTACATATACCCGTTTGATAATTTATTCAATCATTTTAGTCATGAATTATGTCACAAAGCATTGATGCAAAACAAAATTTACGGCTATGATTCTATACTCAAAATTTGTTTTGCACTTACATATGGGTATGGTACTGAAAGTCACATCAACCGACTATTGAATATAAATCATTTATCTCACAGTAGTTTGGTCTTACAAATGTTTCTGTAAAACCTCTTGTTTACAAGTTAAAATAAGAAAACTCTTCAAGTCTCAGTATTTTATTATGTAGTACATATTTCTACAACCAAGATGGAATAAAATAGAGAAGTGAACAAAAGTGGCAATGCAAAGTAGGACTTATTTCTGCTAAAGCAAAATCCCTCATTATATAGAAACTTGAGAAACTACGGCTAGCCAAGTTCCACCCAGGACAGAACTTTATTGCTTTTGGTCAGAGGTCAATGGAAAAATAAGCACAATGTGATCTTTGAAATGTTATAAAATGCAAAGAAACACACAAAACACCAATAACCTAAAAGTCAGCATATTCAAATTCATTTGAGTCATCAGATTAATGCATTGCTGTAATTTTATTTGAAATTCCTAAAACAACTGCACTATGAACCTGATCAATAAAAGGACTGAGATGCTTTCTTATATATCCACATTGGTCAATAATGCATTCACTGTTGGCATTCTAAAAGAAATGCTAAGGAAAATTATGTCCAAGAAATAAATGTGTGGTCTTGGGGTACGTGGCTGGCTCAATCACTTGGAGCATGCGATTCTGATCTTGGGGTCGTTGAGTTCAAGCCCCATATTGGGTGTAGAGCTAACTTTAAAAAGAAAAACAAAAGAATGTCTCATCTTGCCCTTATCTGAAACTATATCAGAGGTAATAGGGAAAATTCTCTAACTCAGGGATAAATGGACTACAGAAGATAAATGGACTGGGCTGAGGTAAAGAGGAGGTTGTTTATGGGTATCCTCAATATGGCAGTGAATACGGTCTGAAAGCACACCTCTTCTATAAAAGCTGCCTGAGCTCTGACAAAACATCAATGATATGTACATCTGACAGTTTTACTTTCATTACTTTTCGTTATTCTGTAACACCTTGATAGATGAGGCAGCTGTGTAACTCAGTACTTGTACCTCAAAGACCTGCAGGCTTATATAGGAGGGTCAATATCTTGATGTTTATGATAGTCAACAGAATAAAAATGTAAATATCACGGTAATTCTGCTAGGACACAGAAGAATTTTCTTTTTAAAAAGGACCAGGCACCTGGGTGGCTCCGTCGGTTGAGCGTCTGACTTCAGCTCAAGTCATGATCTCACAGTTCATGGGTTTGAGCCTTACAATCGGGCTCTGAGCTGTCAGCAAAGAGCCTGCTTTGGATCCTCTGTCCCCCCCTCTCTGCCCTGCCCCTGCTCATGTTTTCCCTCTCAAAAATGAACATTAAAAAATACCAACAACAAGACCCAACTTAAAAAAGAAAAGAAAAGAAAAGAAAAGAAAAGAAAAGAAAAGAAAAGGAGAAAAGAGAAGAGAAGAGAAGAGAAGAGAAGAGAAAAGAAAAGAAAAGAAAAGAAAAGAAAAGAAAAGAAAAGAAAAGAAAAGAAAAGAAAAAAGAAAAGAAAAAGGACCAAGAACCACTCCATGAAGCAAGAGCACAGACTGGGCTTAAATATCCAACAGATCTAGATTTGAATTCTGTCTACATGATCTTCATCAAGATAACCTTTGCAACATCAGTTTTCTCATCTGTAAAAGGGGAATGATTAATACCTTGCAATACTTCTGTGAGAATTAAATATCATATAAGTAACAGTCCTATCACTGAGTTGCCTAGAATACAATAGGTATTTCAAAAACATGTTACTTTCTCTTCCTTTTCTCAAATTCTCTTAGTTCCTCTCCATAGCCTCTGGCATTCTTTATAACATTAACACGAACAGTACTGACTAAGCCTCTGTTCTTGCAAGGTCTTCAGAGCTGCAGCAAGTAACAATATTTTCATTTAATTCTAAGTGTGATGTTCACAGAAGCATAGAAACTTACTTAAATAAGCTTTTAGCTTTTAGCTTTCAGTATTAGAACTTTGTAACTTTTATCAGCCATAGTTGGTTTGGCCAATCACATGAAATGAAACCACTTACTTAAATTCGTAATTTAAAAAATTTACATTATAGTCCTGAAATAACTCCAAAATTTAAATTCCTAAACATTTTTTTTGGTTTATTATCTTATTTTCCACTGAAGCACATCACTAATAACTAACCTTATTAAAAACATACCTATGTATTATATACTCTACCATAAGCATGTCGACAGAACTTTTTATGTTAGATAAATGAAAGAGACTTGTAGAGCTACCATAAACAGTCCTCACATTCCTTTTCAATGATGCCTCTGAACATGCTCTTTATCACTGTCAAAATGGAATTTCATGAATCCAAAAGAGTATATTTAAGAAGTGTAAACTTGATAATGGCTACGCTGACAGTCTGGAAATGGTGAGCCTTGTAAGGTTAGTAAAATTACACATGAAATAAATAATGTTTATTGTTGTCAGCACAAATAAATTCAAAACTAAAGTTCACAGTCAACAGAGGCAAGCCAAAAAAGATACAGGGGGGGGAGAAATGCAATTTAGAAAACAGGTCTGATTAGTAAATTTTATTCCAGTCATTATTTAATTAAATGTCCCATCTAGCTCTAAAACCTGATTACTAAAAAAATAATGGCATTACCAGCAACCCAGACCAAAACATATATTCACATAATAGATATAAAAGTGGAGAATTCTTGACTTTATCAAAGTAATTCACCAAAGGCATATTTATTTAGCGTAACTGGGAAATGAGACATTTTCTTTTGAAAATTAGACTTTTTTTAAATATAGAGACAATAGCTTAATGGTTAAGAGCAAAAGCGCTACAATCACACTGACAGCCACTTAACTCACTGTATAATACTGAGGAAATCAAGTTAAAACTTTCCATACCTCATATCCTTGGATCCTCTGTTGAGAATAACAGTACTGGTCACCCAGGACTGTTCTGAATACAACAGATACATACAAATCTCTTAAAATGGTCCCATATACATAGTAAATGTCAATATACGTTAGCATCTTATTACAGTTACTATCGATATTATTGATGCTAGACACTACAATGGTTATACGATGCAATGAAATCATCAAGAAAAGCAATCAGTTGAAAATCTTAATTTACTAAAGAATTGACATTAAGGAAACAGGAAGCATTTACCAGAGTCTAAGAAATGGAGGAAGAAAGAGCACCTTGGTAGACAGAAGATTTGGACAGGGAGCTAGGCTTTGCCACCTCACAAAAAGACATTATGAATCAATCTTCCAGTTAATCAATGACAGCTAGACCTCATTATAAGAGGAGATAACTGGGGCACCTGGGTGGCTCAGTCAGTTTAGCGTCCAACTCTTGATTTTGGTTCAGGTCATGATCTCATAGTTTGTGGGATTGAGCCCCTCATTGGGCTCTGCGCTGACAGCAAGGAAGCCTTTTTGGGATTCTCTCTTCCTCTCTCTCTCTCTCTCTCTCTCTCTCTCTCTCTCTGCCCCTCCCCTATGCATATGCATGGGCATGTGCACACACTCTCTCTCAAAATAAGTGGACATTAAAAAAAAAAAAAAAAGAGGGGCAACCTGGGTGGCTCAGTCGGTTAAGCCTCTGTCTCTTGGTTTGGGCTCAGGTCATGATCTTATGGTTTCGTGAGTTCGAACCTGTGTTGGGCTCTGAGCTGGCAGCATGGAGCTTGCTTGGGATTCATTCATTCATTCATTCATTCATTCTCTCTCTCTCTCTCTGCCCCTCCCCCATTCATGCTGTCTCTCTCTCAAATAAATAAGTAAACTTTAGAAAAACAAAAGAGGGATAACCAAGATGGGTGGATCCCAAATTCAGAAAATTCTGAGAAATACTTAAGCTTTCCTTTGACTTCATTTCTTTCCTTCAATAATTACGCAATTCTCTGTTCACAGCAAAACTTCTCAAAGGAGTTCTCTTTGTTCTTTCTACCTTTTGACCTATCTTTTACTTTTCTATCTGGTTTCTATCCCAACCGCTCCACTGACATAACTCCTGCAGGCTACAGAACAACCTTTATCTTGCCAAATCCAGTGGCTGGTTCACAAGCTGCATCTTGGTCAACCTCTCAGTATCATTCAACACAGGTGTGTCCTAATAACATTTCCTTTCTTTGTTTCAATATTTATCTCTTTTGGCATTCCTCATAATTTTCTGGGTCCTCCTAGGCTGATTTATAGAGGGAAAAGTAGCCCAAAGCTAAATTCTGGGTCCCCTTTTCTGCTATGGCTACCCACTGTCCCTTGATACACTCATTCAATCCTATGGTTTTAAACACCATTTATAAACTACTGACTCCTAAATTTACATTTCAGCACTGAACTTTCCCCTGAGCTCTGGACTTATATATTCATTCATTCATTCATAAAATATTAAACACATATATTATGCATGAGGCATTATTCTAGGCTACTGGGATACAGAGATAAATAAGATGTCTTTGTATTCTAGAAAAAGAAAGATAAGGAGCAGACACATATATATATATAATGAGCAAATACTGCAAGCATATATATGATAAACTTATTATATAGATATAATATACATAAATAACAAATACATAAATGCCGGGGTTTTGGTCAATATATACATACACACATATATATGTGTGTGTACAAAATATACCTGATATATGTACATATTTACATATATTTGATGGTAAGTGGTCATACCTGAACAGAAATTGGTATGAAGTAAGGGAGCAGGCTATGTGAAAATATGGAGGAAGAGCATTCTAAGCAGAAGAAATAGCGAACACCCTACACTTGGGAATAATTCCAATACCTTGAAGGAAGCAAACGGTCCTGAAGCAGAGTAAAAAAACATTTAAATATGAAGTCAGAAAAGCTGAAAGTGACCAGATCTTATAGAGCATTATAGCTGCTGTAAAGCACTTAGTTGTTATGGGGGGAAATGAGAGCATCTGATCGAGGAGGTGACATGTAAGATTTTAGTTTTTGAAAGATCACTCTGGGGGCGCCTGGGTGGCTCAGTCAGTTAAGCATCTGACCTCAGCTCAGGTCATGATCTTGCGGTTTGTGGGTTCAAGCCCCACGAAGGGCTCTGTGCTGACAGCTCAGAGCCTGGAGCCTTGCTTCACATTCTGTCTCCCTCTCTCTCTCTGTCCCTCCCCTGCTCACACTCTGTCTCTATCTCTCAAATATAAATAAACATTAAAAAAAATTAAAAAAATAAAATAAAAGATCACTCTGGCTGCAATGTAAGGAACAGATTACATGAGGACATGATTGGAAGTTGGAAGACCAAAGAAAAAGTCACTGCAATGACAGTCTAGGCAAGAGGAAATAGTGACTTGGCTTAAAGCAACAGTACCAGTAATCAATGTAGTAAGACTGGGCACATGTTTTTTTTCTATCTACCTACCTACTTACCTATTTAGCGAGAGCATCCACCAGCAGGGGAAAGGGGCAGAGGGAGAAACAGAATCCCAAGCAGGCTCCATACTCAGCGTGGAGCTCAACTTGGGGCTTGATCCCATGACCCTGGGATCATAAATTGAGCCAAAAGTCAGACACTCAACCAACTGAGCCACCCAAGTGCCCCTGGGCACAAATCTTAAAAATAGAGTTGTTAGGAGTTGTTAATGGTCTGAACAGGAGATAAGAGAGAAAGGAATAAAGAATGACTGCTGGGTTTCTGGCCTGCCAAATAGAAGGAGTGTTATTTCCTAGAATGCAGTGGTCATCACTTGGCTCTCACACACCTCAAAAGTAGCATAGCTAAAGGGACGTTCTTGGTTTTCATCAAAAACCTTATTTCTCTTCTAGTCTTCCCCATCTCGGTTGCTATCACATAATCCTCTTCTATTTCTCTCTAGCACTTGTCTCTATCCAAATTATCTTTTTTTAATGTTTACTTTTAAAAGAGAGAGAGAGACAGAGACAGACACAGGGTGCAAGCAGGAGAGGGAGACACAGAATCCAAAGCAGGCTCCAGGCTCTGAGCTGTCTGCACAGAGCCCTACACGGGACTTGACCTGAGCCGAAGTCGGATGGTTAACCGACTGAGCCACCCAGGCACCCCTAAATTATTTACATTTGCTACATTGTAGGTTCTATGAGAGCAAAGACATTGACTCTCTTGTCCACCGCTCTATCTCTAGATCCTATAATATTGCCTGGCACTTAGCAGGCACTCAAATATTTGTTGAATGCATATGTACGTGAGTGAAAGAATCCCTCTGCCATCTCCCTTTGTAAGTTACTCTCTTCATTTTGGCCAGTTGATATTAGTGTTAGGATGTCCTTGGAACCAAGGGGGGGACGGCCATCTTGCCAGCGCAACCCAACGACAAGCCCCTAGTAGCTGCCAGAACGAATTGGAGGTCAACCAATCACCGAGCGACAGCAGGACCTGACGCGAAAAAAGGCCCACCCGGACCTAAACCCGGAACCACTGCAGCTTAAAAACCCCACCCCACCACACCTGGGTGTGACTTCCCTGAATCCTCTCTCTCTCCCTAAGTCACGGAACCTCACCCCCGAGACCTTAGTTCCCAAATAAAGCCTTTGGCTGCTAAAATTTTTTAGCCTCTGACTCCTATCTTTACCCTGCCTTACGCCTGACCCTAACAATTAAAATATTAGAACTCCTCAACTTCTAGATCCTTTTCTCTTCTTGGGAACTTTCACAAGGCATTCTTACCCACCACTTCGATTTCCACCTATTTGCCCATGTGTTGGACATTTTTATCTCCAGCCCCGAGTTCTCTGAGATCCAACCGATTTCAAGATTTTAGCATGGATAATCTCAAAGGTATCTCAAATTGAACAAGAGCTAATAATGAGCTTTGCCACCAAACTTGTCCCCCATCTATCCAGATAGGCAAGCTGGAAATATTCCCATCATTCTTGGTATCTCCTCCCCACCCTCCACCCCTGGTAATCAATCTATCACCAAGTCCAGATGATTTTATCTTCTAACCATCTTTCAAATACCTAATTTTGTTTCTGAAAAGACTTTTGCCATCACCCAAGTTCATCTTTTAGTTGGAATTATTGCAAGAGCTTCCTAATAGTCTCACTCCAAAGCCACTCTGGTACCACACCCACACCCACCCCCACAGCCAGCAAGCAGCTGTTCATGTTTCCCCTACAAGAGTCTTTTCAAAAAGAAAACCTCAACATCTACTACATAAAGACTTTTCAATAGCTTCTCACAGTGCTCAGGGAGAAGAACAAAACCTCACCCCCCAGGGGCCTTGCTAATCTAGCCCTTGCATATCTTTTCAGCCTAATCTCACACCACTCTTCCTTTTTGTTTTTCAGTTCCTAAACATGCTATTACTCACCTGCAACATGACTTGCTTTTATTAAAGGATCTCACAAAATTCATGTTCGCAACAAATATATTCTTTTGATAAATATATTCTTATTTCACTGATGTCTATTTCCTTCAGAAGATTCTAAGTGTCATGAGAGCAGAGAATGTGTCTAACTTTTTTCACCACTGTATCTCCAGAGTCTATCAAAGTCTAGGAATTCTTCAGATGTTTGCTACTTGGATTTCTGAGAAGTTATCTTATGGCAGTATGGTACAGTGGCTACAATGCATTTGCCCATGTAACTTTAGAAAAGTTACTTAACCTCTTAAAATCTGAAGTACCTCATAAGATTTTGTGAGGCTTAAATGAGATAATGTGCACAGTAAGCTTACATAGTTTCTGACAAACAGAAAAAGTTCACTATGTGTTAGCTGCTATTATTAGCTATTTTCATGCATTCAAGTGGCCAAGTGCCATTGAGGATGGCTAGTAAAAAGAAATTTATTTTCACCCCTTTTCATAATTATACCTTCAGCTGTATAAAGCACTAAATATATTTCCATAAATAATTTTTAACATTTTGGAAACTGTATCTGTTCGAAGTTTAACATCAAGTGTCTTCATCCCCAAAAAACTACAGCATAAAATAAACATCCAGTATTATATCATTATCTCCTTCTGTGTCAAAAACTCACCCCAAAGTATAGCAGTTTAGAACAACAAACATTGTCTCACAGTTCTGGGTAAATAATGTGAAAGTGGCTTAGTTGGGTGCTCTGGCTCAAGTTCTCTAAGGAGGTTATATCATCAAGCTGTCAGCCAGGCTTCAGCCATCTCAAGACTCAGCTAGGGCTGAAGGATCCCCTGGTAAGTTCTCTCACATGGTTGTTGGCAGACTTTTTGCTCTTCACAAATTTCTTTTTTTTTTTTTTTTTTAATTTTTTTTAACGTTTATTTATTTTTGAGACAGAGAGAGACAGAGCATGAACAGGGGAGGGGCAGAGAGAGAGGGAGACACAGAATCTGAAACAGGCTCCAGGCTCCGAGCCGTCAGCACAGAGCCTGATGCGGGGCTCGAACTCACGGACCGCGAGATCATGACCTGAGCCGAAGTCGGACGCTTAACCGACCAAGCCACCCAGGCGCCCCGCTCTTCACAAATTTCTAACAAGGTTTAATGAGGGCATAAGATGAAAATATCTCCATTATTAGTTCTAGAAAACAATATCATCCTTATACTATTCAATATCCCTTACAAAAAAGTGTAATAAATTTGTCCTTGTGTTTCACCTTTGGTGAGAGTTTCTCTCTTGACAAAAATAGCATGTTTCTTTTTACTATACAAATGTGTTTTGGATTTTTGGTTTTTGTTTTTTTGGTTTTTTTGGTGCAAAAAGGTTTTTTTAATAACGCACAGGGACAGGACCTGTGGGCAGAAAGAGCTACAAAAGTGTTTTTTATTGGAGGTCTCCTTTTACTCTAACAGTTGGTACAGATTTTTTTTTGCCAAACTATCTCCACCTAGACTTTCCTAGATTTTTCTCCCTCTCCTGTCCTTATTCTTTCACCTTTTATCACATAGCCCTTTTCCTTTTATCATTTTACTAATCCTATTGTTAATAAATATATTGCTTTCTAACATTCACATACTAGTATTTGGTATTACGCAAAGTATAGGCCAATCAACTAACACCTAATTTTACTAGATAACTGCCAGAATCAAAATTCATTTACCATGCAACCACCAATAACACATCTACAAATTTAAAATATTCTATTCTTAATATGTATTTTACTATATGTGAATGAAAATATTACAGCCTTTCTAACTTCCACAGAGTGTTCTAGAAAGACATCAAAACTACTTGAACTCTAGAAGTGTACCATCCCCTAGAGTGGCCACTAGCCATTTGTGGCAATTTAAACTAAAATTAAATAAAACTAAAAAATTCTATTCACACTAGCCATATTTCAAGAGCTCAGTAATAAACATGAATTTCAAAGCTATATAAACCTTGCCTTTCTGTAACTTACATCCACAAACAGAAAAGCAAATTTAAAATTGGACCAAAGTGGGGCACCTGGGTGGCTCAGTTGGTTAAGCATCTGACTTCAGCTCAGGTCATGATCTCATGGTTTGTGAGTTTGAGCCCCCACATTGGGCTCTGTGCTGACAGCTCAGAGCCTGGAGCCTGCTTTGGAGTCTGTGTCTCCCTCTCTCTCTCTACCCCACCCCTGCTTGCACTTTCTCTGAAAAATGAATAAACGTTAACAAAAAAATAGAAAAAAAATAGGACCAAAGGAAGAATACAATCATGTCGACTTTGCAAACCTGCCAAGACCACTACAAATAGCAACACGCGTGCGCGTGCACACACACACACACACACACACACACACACACACACTTACAAACTTTATACAGTCCGCCATTCTAAATATCTAACCATCCCCTCCCCTGGCACTAAGGAGCTAAGAGCATGGCAAAGTAATGAAAAATGATCACAGGGAAGATTAACCAGGCTGCTGAGAAAGCAGTCCTCCTCTTTACCCAATAATCAACCCACCTGCTACAGTCAAAAAAAAAAGGTACATACACACCATCCAGTAGGTTGTGGTTAAACTAGCATTCTCCCACAATGCTTTTGAAATGCAAAACAGCAGTAGAGACAGTCTAAAATCCAAGTCAAATTAATACTACTTGAGATTGCTCCCATCAGATATGCAATTTCCTCTACCTATAGTGTTCCTTTAACATCTTCACCTCGTGAAATCTTGCTTATGCAATAGTTTAACCTGTGGTTTAATTCCACCTCCTCCATGATACCTTTCTGAGTTGCTCTAGATTAGTCAGAGTTCCCCAGAGAAACAAAATTAAGAGGAAATAAATAAAGGCATTTATTATAAGGAACTGGTTGAAAAATTAAGGAGGCTGGCAAGTCCCAAGATCTGCAGGGTGAGTCAGCAAACTAGAGACCCAAGAGAGCTGATGGTTTAGTTCCAGTCTGAGTTGGAAGGCCTGAGAACCAGGAGAGTTGATGGTGTAGTTCCTGTCTGTACACCAGCAAGCTTGAGACCCAGAAAAAGCTGATCTTTCCATTTGAATCTGTAGGAAAAACGCTGATGTCCCAGTCTGAAGGCAGGCAGGAAATGATTCTTTTTTACTGGGTTGAGGGTCATCCTTTTGTTCTATTCAGGCCTTCAACTGATTGGATGAGGCCCACCCATGCTAGAGAGGCAATTTGCTTTACTCAGTCTATGTATTTAAATGCTAATCTCATCCAAAAACACGGTCATAGAAACACCCAGAATAATGTTTGATCAAGTATCTGGGCACTCCATGGCCCAATCAAGTTGACACATAAAATCAACACCCCAAATGGACTTCAATGATACTCTCAGACCTTAAATCACTTAGCTTATACTCAACAAATACACTTAATATACAATGCTCTGAGTAATAGATACTTGTGTAAAGATTTTAAATCTCTGAGAATATAACTGGTTTAAGGCATAAACTATTTCTTGTACCCTTTGTATTTGCCATAGTGTCTTACACAGGACTGGTATTCAAATTTTTTAAATAAATGCTAAATGAAGGAAGTGCCTGACAGTAAAGAATCTCAATCTCACTCTTTTGTACAACTTTATGAGCTATGTTAAAGGAATCATGGGACAAACTGTAGTATAAAAAGACAATTCAATATTTAAGACATTATATTATATTAAGGCATTATTTAAATCTGACATAAGTAGAAGGACTTGCATTCGATTCTCCTATGCAACCACTTGCAAAGAAAATTAGTTAAGTCAATCCACAGGATTCTCACCTATTTTAAAAACACAACTCTTACACACCCACATAAACAACTTTTCCAGTCTCGGGTAAAATTTAAAAACTAATGCACACCAAAAGAAGAAAACAAATACAAATGGTAGGAGTGTGTGCACTATTCTCTAGATAAAGCTGTGCTGGAACTTGGAACAATGACTACATTTTTTCTGGGCTTCTCAGCTTATAAGAGATCATTTCTTCCTACCACACTATTCAGTGACCAGGATGATTTTAAGGGGAATTTTTCCTTCCTTAACATGTTTTCAAATCCTAATCAAATTGTAAACTTTTATATGAATGTGGCCATACTGAGCTCTCCAGCCCCTATCTCAACTCACCATCCCAATGGAGCACACAAACACCATTTTTACCAGCTCAGAATGCTGACACTGACTCAGTACACTCCTGGTCCTCCAGCTCGCATCCTGGGTCAGCCCTGAAGCTTCAGGCCAGTTAGGCCTTACTCACTCTGAGATTCTTAAGAAGTAGAGACGTTAGGGGCACCTGGGTGGTTCAGTGAGTTAAGCGCCTGACTCTTGATCTCAGCTCGGGCCATGATCTCATGGTTTGGGAGTTCAAGCCCTGTGTTAGGCTCTGCAATGATGGTGTAAACACTGCCCGGGATTCCCTCTCTCCCTCTATCCCTTCCCTGCTTGTGCTTGCTCTCTCAAAACAAGTAAATTTTTAAAAAAATTTTAAAAAGCAGAGACAGTAAAGATTCAGTCCACAAATAACTGCAAATGTAATTTTATCCTCTGTACCTTTTATATATTTATTCAGAGCTAAATATGGCTGATGTTTTTAATGAAAATTATACTGCTATTCTTCTTTGCATATCTAAATAGAAGTTTACTCTCAATACAGTATTCTCTGTAGCATCACTAAAAAGAATCCTAGGACATGGAAAATACCTCAGGGATCCTCTCCCAAAATTGTAATTTTTATTTCTTTTTCCGGACATTTATCCTCCATTTTTAATGGAGGCCTAGAATACACTACTTTTTTTTTTTTCCTATTTAGCATGAAAGAGATAATGGCAATTCTTTGAGCAAATGTCATTATATTTGTCAGAACTCTGCATTTTAAGGGTAGAAAGCCAACTCAAACCACACTAGGAAAAAAAACGGGGAAGAGGAGGAGGAGGAGGGAGGAGAGCAGAGGGAGGGGGAAGGGGGAGTGAAGGAGGGGCGAGGAGGGGGTAGAGAGGAGAAGGGAGGAGGGGAGGAGGGAGAGGCATTACTGGTTCATGAAGCTGGGCAGGAAATTGGCATCATCCTAAAAGAAGGGCTATAGGAAGAAGGACCTCAAAGAATGGAAGTGATGCTCTCTCAGCCTTCTCTCATTCCCCACACCTCTGGCTCTCATCCATCTCTCATCCCTGATAGTTTCTCCTTAGCTTTATTTCTTAAGCAGAACTTCTCCATATGGATTTGGAAGATGTTTGCCAAAAGCTTCAGGCTCTAAATCTCACCTGCATTTCCCCAGTGTAAAGAAAGTCTTACTTCTTCTGATGCCTGTATCTCAATCTCTGACTGGATGAGGCCCTGATGGACCCAAGTCACACACCCACTCAGACTTAAACCCACCACCATTGTAGCTTGGGGATTAACCTAGATTGGCCACAATGAGTAATGTGCCCACCCTTTGGGTGGCAATGTGGAACAGGTGAACAAGATTTCTAAAAGGCTGTGGGTGGGTGGGTGGTAGGAGGTGATATCCTGGCAAACCAAAAACCTCAACCTTCACAGTCAACCAAAAAAATCAATCATTAGGGTGCCTGGGTGGCTCGGTCGGTTAAGCATCCAACTTCTGCTTAAGTCATGATCCCACAGTTTGTGAGTTCAAGCCCTGTATCAGGCTCTGTGCGGACAGCTTGGAGCCTGGGGCCTGCTTCAGATTGTGTCTCCCTTTCTTTCTGCCCCTCCCTGCTCACCTCTGTCTGTCTGTCTCTCTCTCTCTCTCTCTCTCTCTCTCTCTCTCTAAAATAAATAAACATTTTTTTCAATTTTTTTTTAAAGTTTGATGCTCAACTGACTAAGCCACCTAGGCACTCCCACAAAATTTAATTTAAAATGGCCTCAGGTTACTACAGCCCCAAGTTAATGGCAGAAGCAAACACAAGTTTTTTTTTTTCTTTTATTCTTTTTTTTTTTTTTTTAATTTTAGAGAGAGAGAAAGAGACCCCTTGAGCAGGGGAGAGGGACAGAGGGAGAGGGAGGGAGGGAGAGGGTGAGGGAGGAAGGGAGGGAGAGAGAGGGTGAGGGAGGGAGGGAGGGAGGGAGGGAGAGGGTGAGGGAGGGAGGGAGGGAGGGAGAGGGTGAGGGAGGGAGGGAGAGGGTGAGGGAGGGAGGGAGAGGGTGAGGGAGGGAGGGAGAGAGAGAGAGAGAGAGAGAGAGAGAGAGAGAGAGAGAGAGAATCCCACATAGGCTCCATACTCAGCAACGAGCCCAAGGCAGGGCTCGATCCTACGACCCTAAGATCATGACCTGAGCCACAATGGAGTCAGACTCTCAACCAACTGAGCCACCCATGTGACCCAAACACACATCTTTTATGGAAGAATTGACTTCAATCCACAGTTAGAAAGTGTAAGATGATCAGTAAAGTATCCTCCAGACTGGGAAGGCACTTTGAGACTGAAAAATGTCACAAGCCTCTCCACACCATTTACAGTTTTATCCAAGGTGACTTACTGACAGGATGGAATCTGGCAGGCCAACGACCCAGAACACTCTGCAGCCATCCTCCAACCCCATTCTCCCCCCCCCCCCCCCCAATGTAGACCTTCATCCCCAGCTTTTATAGAGCGAGGGGCATGGGGTTGGGTGAGGTCACGAGGTTGTTACCTAAAGTGACACCATCTGTGCACCAGAGGCTCTCCACTAGTTACCTAAAGTGGCACCTCCTGTGTCCACTTAGCGATGATCAAACAAGCCTTCTCACATTCTGGTCAGGGCACACATAAACCTCCAAGAGGCCTGGGACACGTAGTCATAAGGGAGGCCATTGCAGGAAGGGGTGGGGGGGTGAGGAAGAAAAAGAGTCAATCAGCCAGTGTGGTCAGCACTCCTACGCACACTGACACTGTCAGATGCCATTGATTGTAAGGCACATCCAGATTTCCATGGTTTTAAAATGTGAAAAGAAAAAAATGCACGTTACAAAATCAGTGAGATATGGTAAGTGTTCTCTGGAAGGGAAAGATTGGAAACCACTGCTCTACAGTGGCAGCCTTTATTTACATGGATAACTTCCAAACTCACCTCCTCCAATCCTGAATTCTCCTCTAGACATTTCACTTCAATTTCCCTCTAGCTCACCTCACCACCACCACCACCACCCTAACCTCTGCACTTTCTTCATGGTCCTAACATCCAGCCCACACTTAGCGTTCACAGCTCAAGGTTCTAAAAGTATTTACTTTGTAACCCAATAGTTAACACCTGCCAATTACAGTACCTATTGTTGTTCTGCATGAGCAGTTCCTCAACAGAGAATTAGTATCATTTCTGAATGAGATTTAGCTACATTTTGGAACTATTCCTCCCTGTTTAATACATAATAAAATACCACTGATCAAAAACCTTTGTTTTTATAAAGAGCTCTTAAAGGTCATCTTTACAAACAAAAATCTTTAACTTCTTTTAACATTTTACTTGAACATAATTTCAAACTTAGAAAACAGTTGTGCAAACATAAAATTAGTGCATAGAAGCCCTACATGTCAGAGCTCACTGATTGTTAACATTTTGTCCTATCTGCCTTATCATTTATGCACTTCTGTGTGCACACTCTTTCTCTCTACATACATATTTTTCCCCTGGAATTTTTTTTAATTTTTTTAAAACATTTTATTTTATTATTGAGAGACAGAGAGACAGAGCATGAGCATGGGAGGGGCAGAGAGAGGGGGAGACACAAAATCCGAAGCAGGCTCCAGGGTGTCAGCACAGAGCCCGATGCGGGGCTCGAACTCACAAACTGAGAGATCATGACCTGAGCCAAAGTCGGATGCTTAAACAACTGAGCCACCCAGACACTCCTCCCCTGGAAATTTTTGAGAGAATACTGCTTGAGAGAATTTTTGAGAGAATATCATGCCTTTTATCCTTAAATTCTTTTTTTTTTTAAGTTTATTTATTTTGAGAGACTAGAGAGAGAGAGAGAGACAGGGAGGGGCAGAGAGACAGGAGAGAGAGAATCCCAAGCAGGCTCCACACTGTCAGCACAGAGCTAGCTCAATGTGGAACTCAAACCCATGAACTGTGAGATCATGACCTGAGCCAAAACCAAGAGTCAGACACTGACGAAAGCCACCCAGGCACCCCTATCCTTAAATTCTTCAGTGTAAATTTCTTTTTTCTCTTATTTTATAGAGGAAAAGAGCACAAGCAGGGGAGAGGGGCTGGGGTGGGGGTGGGGGGAGAGAGAATACTAAGAATATTAAGCAGGTTCCACACTCAGTGTAGAGACTGATGCGGTGCTCGATCCCACAGCCCTGGGATCATGACCTGAGCAAAATCAACTAATTTTGGACACTCAACTGACTGAGCCACCTAGATGCCCTCTTCAGTATTAATTTCTTAGAATAACAATATTCTCTCAAGTGACTACATTTAGTTATCAACTTCAGAAATACCAACATTGCTAAATACTTGTACAAATCTACTGTTCTGTTTTCAATTTTGTCAACTGATCCAATAATGCCCTTTAGTTTTTTATAAGATCCAATCTACAGTCAGGTATTACATTTAGTTATGTCTCCTTAGTCCCCTCTAATCTGATACCTTTCTAAATCTTTTTTTTGCCTTTCATGACACTGACTTCTTGAACAATATAACTTTTTTATTTTTAATAAAAGTAAGTATATTTTTATTATATTAAATATTATATTTAATAAAAATAATGGTATAGATTTCTCCTTTAGGGTTTATCTGATGTTTTCTCATAATTAGATTCAGGTTATTCATTCCTGGTTGAAATACTAATACTGCTTAGAGAATCACATCAGGAAACACATTAGTACCCACCTACCCCTTACTGTTCTTTAGGGTTTTTAAAGTTTATTTATTTTGATGAAGAAAGAAAGAGCAGCATGTGTGGGGGAGGGGCAGAGAGAGAGAAGGAGAGAGAGAATCCCAAGCAGACTCCACACTGTCAGCACAGAGGCCGACACAGAGCTCAGTCTCACGAACCGTAAGATCATGACCTGGGCCGCAATCAAGAGTCAGATGCTTAACCTCACCGAGCCACCCAGGAGCCCCTACCCTTCACTGTTGATATTAATCATCATGACGTGATCAAGATGCTGCCTGATTTCTCCTCTGCATAGTTACTATTTTTTCCTTTGCACTCTATGAGGGAACACTTTAAAATCATGTGAATATCCTGTCCTTCATTAAAAGTTCCCCATGGGTTTAGCACCTGTTGATGCTTCTTGCCTGATCCATTCAGTATTATGATGGCTACAAAATTTAAACCCATTTTAATCATTCATTTTTAATTCACACTAACCATTTATTTTTAATTTTTTTTAATTTTTTTTAACGTTTATTTATTTCTGAGACAGAGAGAGACAGAGCGTGAACAGGGGAGGGGCAGAGAGAGAGGGAGACACAGAATCTGAAACAGGCTCCAGGCTCTGAGCGGTCAGCACAGAGCCCAATGCGGGGCTCGAATTCACAGACCGTGAGATCATGACCTGAGCCGAAGTTGGACGCTTAACCGACCGAGCCACCCAGGCGCCCCACACTAACCATTATTTAATGACAGATAAAAATCTGTCCTGAGAAGTCTAAAAATGTGTATATTGTTATGTGAATTACATGAACTTTAACTTGCATCTAATAACTACATATTAAAATAAATGTTAATTCCAATCACTTCAGCTCACTCATGTCCTGTGTGAGTTGTTTTCTAACAACGATGCTGAGCATTGTGCTGCCATCTT
The DNA here is from genome assembly GCF_028018385.1 of Neofelis nebulosa. Taxonomy (NCBI): domain Eukaryota; kingdom Metazoa; phylum Chordata; class Mammalia; order Carnivora; family Felidae; genus Neofelis; species Neofelis nebulosa. Next base: position 70,901,314 of record NC_080791.1, on the reverse strand, counting down.
TGGGATACAATGTACAATCCAACTTTTGCCATGTAAGGACTTACACAGAGATGTTAGAAGATCCTAAGAGAAAATAATGAAAATGGCTGACACTTTAATCATATCCAAAAATATTTCCTGTTCATCATTAAAATTTACCAATCTGTCAACTGTTTTTGTTTTCATGCATTAGCCAGAATATAAAGGGGAAAGCACTGGAGCACAGTGGTAAGGCATGTGAACTGCTGCTACTATTTGGAAAGACAATTTGGCAACTACTTTAAAACTCTCGGGGCGCCTGGGTGGCTCAGTCGGTTAAGCATCCGACCTCAGCTCAGGTCACGATCTCGCGGTCCATGAGTTCGAGCCTTGCGTCGGGCTCTGGGCTGACGGCTCAGAGCCTGGAGCCTGCTTCCAATTCTGTGTCTCCCTCTCTCTCTGCCCCTCCCCCGTTCATGCTCTGTCTCTCTCTGTCTCAAAAATAAATAAACGTTAAAAAAAAATTAAAAAAAAAAAACTCTCAAAGGCACATTCCTATGGGTAAACTTATACAAGTTCTAAGTATACAATTACAAGGAAACCAGAAACAACCTACACGTTTATCAATACAAACAAGATCAATAAATTACATTTCATTCAAAAAATGGACTGCTATGCAGCCATTATAAAGAATAAGACAGATCTATGAAAGCTACACGCAGTATGTATTGAGAAAAATGTTGCAGAATAGTCTTGAACCTGTAGGTGCAAACAGACAAAGGAGGGGAGGATATACTATACATGTAAATTTATACACATACACCCTTACACAAGTTTACATAAACAGAAAATTTCTAGAAGGAAACACAGGAAACAGTTAACAATGTTTATCTCTGGGAAATAAGGCTATGGGGGTCAGGAACTTTTACTTTCCATGTTACATCTCATTCTACCATTTAAGTTGCTAACCACAAGCATGAATTGTTTATAATTTTTAAAATCTGTGACAATTTTCTAAATACCAGTGGTAAAACTGGCTATCACAACTGAAAGTGAAATAAAAATTGTCATCTGCTAAGAATAGCACTAAACTAGATTTTTTCATATTCCAATTCTATTCTCCAATCCAGAAAGGGAAACTAGCAATTGTTATACACAGGTACATAGTAGGTATTTACCTAATATTTTTTGCATATATTATCTTTCTCTTAATTATCAGTGGCACATTTCCAGATGGTTGACTTACGGCCTGTGGCCAGGAAACAGAAAGAGAAAAATCACCCACCAACATGACCAGAAGTTAAACTCATAATGAAAAATTTAAATCAGTCTATTCCATCATAAAATCCATATTCAAGGAAATTACCGAGTGAAACAAAGAATACATATTCCAGCCACTATAATATTAATACCATTCCTCAAAGTACATTAATCCAAAATAGAAAATTATTACCAAACTGCATAGTTTGCACATTCTACATAAATGATCATTTCATACTCTGCAACATGAACCAAAAATTACTAATTTCATAGTGTCTATATCTATCAATCTCCATAAACACACATACGTGTATAAAGATGTACATAACACACACATACACATACATGTACAACTTTATACATGTATACATCTTTATACATGTATATATTATATAACAAATAGATATATAATAGGAGGGAAAGAAAGGGTGGTATGCCCATTACCTCCTCTGATGTTTTCAAAACACTGTTTTACACTTGATATTTCCCTAAAGAGAAGTCAGGAATCAGGCCCAGTTTAATTCTAGAGTCTACAAAATTAATAATCATTTCTTTTCTTATGTGGTATTTCATTATGAAATACCAACCACATACTTTTCCATATGACTCTTTGCTGGTAGCATCAAGGTTCACAGAGTCAGTAAGAAATTATTCCCAGGGCTACCTGTGACACATAAGTCCCTGACTGTCTTTACACCCATCTCCTTAATTACTCTTCCACTCAATCACTACCCTTAAGCAATATTAATCTCTCTTTTTTATGTTTACTTATTTATTTTGAGAGAGAGTGAGCAGGGGAAGGGAAGAGAGAGAGGGAGAGAGAGAACCTCGAGCAGGCTCTACACTGTCAGCACAGAGCCCAACGTGGGGTTTGATCCCACAAACTGTGAGGTCATGACCTGAGCCGAAATCAAGAGTCAGAGATGCCCAACCAACTGCACTACCCAGGCGCCCCAGGAATACTCGTCGTTTTAAGTGATCAAATATACCAGGCTTGTCAGGCCTACAATGCAATTGCACTCTTATTCCCATTGACTGGAAAATCCATCCCCAGGTCTTCGTGAGATGGTCTCCTCATTATTCAAGTCTCAGATCAAATGTCATCTTCTTACAAAGGCCTTCTATAGCTATATAAACTAGAGTAGTCCTTTGAGGTGTGCTCTATCCTATCATCCTGTTTTATTTTCTTCTCAGGACTTATCACTATCTTAAGCTACCCTGCTCTTGTGTGTTGTCGTGTCCAATCACTCTTTCCTGGTGTCTCCTTCAACAATGAAATCTAAGTTCCATGACAGCAGGGATCTTCACGGTCATATTCACTGTGGTATCCCCAGCATCTGATGTGCAGTAGGGACTCAATATTTGCTAGATGATTCAATAAGGGAGAAATCAATCTTGTCATTACATGCTGTCAGATGTCTGAGATATATTCTAATATGGCATGCACAAAGATACTAATGTATGTAGGTATATATGAAAACTGCAATGGTGTCTTTTTTTTAATTTCTTTTTTAATGTTTATTTATTTTTGAGAGAGAGAGAGAGACAGAGCATGAGGTGGGGAGTGGCAGACAGAGAGGGGAGACACAGAATCTGATACAGACTCCAGACTGTGCTGAGCTGTCAGCACAGAGCCCGATGTTGGCCTCAAACCCACGAGCTATGAGATCATGGCCTGAGCCAGTCAGATGCTCAACCAATTGAGCCACCCAGGCACCCCTGCAATGGTGTCTTCACAGCTACTTTGAAATCTATGAAAGTGGCCAAAAACTCTAAAAATGAATGACTATTGCTCTTATCTATAAGATTATTACATAAACCTAATACATTGGCGACTTACACAATTTGTAAAATTCAATCACATAATAATCTAAAATTTACAACACACATCTTTTTGTTTTCTTTGAAAATGGTATATCATTAGTATTTTTCTTTAAACTACATTATATTGCTGGGGGCCTGGGTGGCTCAGTCGGTTAAGCGTCCGACTTCGGTTCAGGTCATGATCTCATGGTTCGTGGGTTCGAGCCCCGCGTCGGGCTTTTCACTGACAGCTCAGAGCCTGGAGCCACTTCAGATTCTGTGTCTTTCTCTCTCTCTCTGCCCCTCCCCCACTCACACTCTGTCTCTCTCTGTCTCTCAAAAAGAAACATTAAAAAAAATTTTTTAATTGTAAACTACGTTACATTGCTCACAATACATTTATTAAAATAGTCATAGTCACATGTGAAAGAAATTTTGCTTATCTAATCCTTACAACACCACTAGGAGCCATAGTATTGTTATCACTGCCATTTTACAAAGGAGAAAACTGAGAAAGGGAAAACTTAAGTAATATTACCCAAGGTCCCTCAGTAAAACTGCAAATTTCAATTTAACTTCTTTTTTTTTTTTTAATTTTTTTTAACGTTTATTTATTTTTGAGACAGAGAGAGAGCATGAACGGGGGAGGGTCAGAGAGAGGGAGACACAGAATCTGAAACAGGCTCCAGGCTCTGAGCTGTCAGCACAGAGCCCGACATGGGGCTCGAACTCACAGACCCTGAGATCATGACCTGAGCCGAAGTCGGCCGCTCAACCAACTGAGCCACCCAGGCACCCCTCAATTTACCTTCTTAACTGAATTATAAATACCATGAAAATGTAATACTTTAGAAAATTAATCAGTTTATTTAACCTGTTAGTTTCAGGTACTGTACGCTAAAGTCTAATTAAAACCGTAGTTCCAATTTTCCTTCTTCAACCAACTCAATTTTTAAAATATTTATTTACACAGGGGTGCCTGGGTGGCTCAGTCAGTTGAGCATCCTACTCGTGACTTCAGCTTAGGTCATGCTCTCACGGTTCAGTTGGGTTTGGTTCGTGGGATGGGGCCCTGTGTTGGGCTCTGTCAGGCTCTGTGATGACAGGGGAGAGCCCGCTCAGGATTCTTGCTCTTCCTCTCTCTCTGCCCCTCCCCACCCTTTCTCAAAATAAATAAACATTAAAAATAACTTGTTTACACAGGCACGAGCCTAGATCAGTATATGAATTTAACTTGTCCTGCCATCATCAAAAAGAAAGCAGGGAGAAGAGGAGAGGAAGGTAAAAAGGGAGGAAGGCAGGGAGGAAGGTAGAGAAGAAGACAGGGAGGTTATTGTTAGCAAGTGTGATGCAAATGGTTTTCCAGGACAGTCGCCATTAAGTCCTACAGTGCCTGACTCCACACTTCCTCATCTGTGTACAATCACTCCAACAGTCTACCAACAAAGTCACTGAATCCTATTTTGTTCAGAGGTTAATTCAACATATACAAAACAGTGGTTAAACTTTTATTGTCATTAATAAGCTCACATTAAAGATCTGGAAATATGTATTACCCACATTTTTAAAACTTGCATAGTTTTTTCACCTTATTGCTATATAAATAATAAAAGATATCTCCAGTAATATGCAACAGGTGTAATTGTAACATATACTTAACATTCATGCTATATCAACATTCAACTAAAGACTATTTTATTTTAGAAGAGCCAAGATGGAGTACCTGGGTAGCTCAGTCAGTCGAGCATCCAACTCTTGATTTTGGCTCAGGTCATAATTCCCAGGGTCATGGGATCGAAGCAGGTGTCAGGCTCCAAGCAGAGTGTAGAGCCTGCTTAAAATTCTCTCTCTCTCTGCCCACCCCCCCGCCCCTCTAAAATAAAAATAAATTAAAAAAATAAAAGAGCCAATACAATATATACTTTCTCCATTATAAACACACTTTCAATCATAAATAGTAAATACCCTGTGAATATATATTCAACCAAAAATATAGTTTGACAACTATCATTGGTTTAAAGTTCAAAACCAGGCACTCTTGGGTTTGGGCTCCACATCAGGCTCTGCACTAAAGCATGGAGCCTGCTTGGGATTTCTCTCTCCCTCTCTCTCTGCCCCTCCCAGGCTTGCTCTCTCTCTCCCTCTCAAAAAATAAATAAATAAACATAAAGAAGAAAGAAAGAAAGGAAGACTACTTAGCTCAATAGTAAGCAGTATTTCCATAATCAGAGATTGTCAACACCAAAAATAGGTTTTTAATTTTTTTTTTACTATTTATTTTTGAGAGAGGAGAGAGAGAGAGAGAGAGAGAGAGAGAGAGAGAAAGACAGCACGCTCACATTCACGCGCACTTGAATGGGGGAGGGGCAGAGAGAGAGAGACACAGCATCCCAAGCAGGTTCCAGGCTCTGAGATGTCAGCATAGAACCCAATGCAGGGCTCGAACTCAGAAACCAGAACTCAGAAACCAAACCAAGAGATCATGACCTGAGCTGAAGGCAGACACTCAACTGACTGAGCCACCCAGGCGCCCCCAAAATAGGTTTTTAAATTGTGACATGGCAATAGTAAGAAAATGGAAGAGGGGAAGGATGAGATTCTAAGGGACCTAAACTCTGAATCACAAGAACTGCTGAAACCAACATAGTGAGAGAGTGGCAGATTATTTTAAATTATGTAGATAGACACCATAATAAACAGTGAAAAGAATTAGGAGTGATTATATCTGCAGAACAAGGACAGACTGTAGGGAAGAAAAGGGAGCCAGAAGTTTTCATTTTAAGTTTTTTAATACTATTTGATTTCTGTGTGCATGTGTTACTTTGAAAGAAATAAAAAAATCATGACAAAAACTGAACAGAAATTTTATATGAAAACTTTTTGAGCTTTGGAAATGATTTCTGATTATTAGCTGTAAATAAGGGTGTAATTGGAATCCAAAGGTAACTGCAATGTAGGTAGTATCTATGACTCATTTTAGCCATCTCATTTAGTAAAAAGTAAGCAAATGCTAACAGGAAACACAGCTAAACCTATTCAGTCATGCTGCTGGAAGAGAACTAGAATATTAATAAATTCATTTATTTTTGTCATTTAAATACACAAAATAAAATTATTGGGGAATAAGATTAAGTTCTATATGCTTTACAACATAATATTAAAATTGATTCCTACCGCTTGCGGACAATCAATGAGCTGGGTGCTCACAGAAATGTTATGTACATAATAGGCACTCAGATCTGTTAACCGAATGACGGAAGGAGATTCTCCAAGCAGCACTGTTGAAAAACAAGGAAAGGCCAGTGCCAATTTGAAACTGACCATGGATAATATGCCAGGAGTAACTGATAGCTGACTAGGGTGTATTTAACCACTTTTCCTGTCAGTCTCATCTCTTCTAGCTCTCCCATTTAACCTTCTGCCCTTTCACTGTGTCAAGTTCCCATAAAATAACTAAACCACGATAAAATACAGAAAAGGGAATAATGACATCAGAATGTCTACAATAGGAGAATAAATCCACTCTTATTAGGAGTTCTTACTAGGCAACAGTATCACTTGAACATTCGAAGCGAGACCACAGAAAGGAAAAACTTCATTTGGAGGGAAAACTCCATGTGGAATTTCAGTAATTTTTTTTTAATTCACCAAATATTTTAAGAAATAATACCCCCAAAATGAGAAAAACTGGTAAGCCTTTTCTAGGATAGTTTTGAAAGCACTGTACTACGATATTAATCTTAGGCAAAGAATTAGAGTTGTCAGTTCATAAGTAAGTCAACATTAATATTCCTTATTAAATACTTGTTTTTGGCAGCTTACCTTGATAATTTTTTTTATTTTTCATTTCACAGCATTACTGTAGTAAAATCAATTTCCTCTTTCTATCTCAGAATTTTAATACAACTCCTAGAGCAAGTGTTTCCAATTCTATTAAAATATTGAACTTCCAAATACTTAAACTTTATTATCCAGCACAAATAATCACCTATCAAGTTGATGCATATCTAGCTTTATACAAAAACCAAAATGAAATCCTTCTCACATTAATAAATAACCTTACTAAGTATCAGAGTCCACGTATTACCAAACAGACCTGTAGAATACCAAAAGAGTAAGAGAAGTAAAGAATCAGTAGGCCAATACTTTTAGTTGAGGTGACAAGGTTTGTTTTTGTTTTTTAAGGTGAGAAGGCCAAAAATAAAAGCTATTCCCTTAAATTAAATTTGTATCTCTGTTGTCGGAGGCACCCAAAATTAAAGAATTTTAGAAAGCAATACATACTATATTTCTCAAGAAAATAACCTAATTGAGGCAGCAATATCACAAGTACTAGAAGGATTAAATGATCTCTTGAAAAAGTTCCCAGCTCTAAAATACTGAGATTTTTATTAACATGGAACATTTTTCTCCTAAAAAGAACTACCTTCTCTAATATTATTCTTTTGTAGGTTTCACTAAATAATGCTTCATGCTTTCAAAACGGAGAAGCTGTTTCAAAGGGAGCCAGACTTTCTAAGTTAACTGGATATGAGACAAACATATTGAGTCTTTCATATGAAGAAATAAAACAACGTGATCTGCACAGTATAAATTTTAATGACTAAACATTGTAACTTGTTGAAAACTTATAAAAGAGTCAAACATTTCCAATTTAATCCTAAAAATAAAATGTAGTTACAAAATGAGAAGTCATTAGTAAATAATTGTTTGAAAATCTAAAGTCTTTCATAATCAACAAAGAGGCATACCTTTTCATGTATTTTATATCATTTAGCAGAAGGAAAAGATGCTTCCACATTAAAGTTAAAATTTCTTTGTATAAGAAAGGCTCTCTAGTGAGAATGATTGAACTTGGGGACACATAAAGTACTAGATAAGTCTTAAAAATCACCTTATATTTCCCCTGTATAAAGCTTTTCCCCATATCCTTGGACATGCATGTCAGTACAGGGTGAGCTGACTGTCTTAACCTATCATATGCTGGAAAAGTCAAGGCTGGAAACATCTTAACTTCTACAAAGCCAAAGAATTTTTGCCAGGACTATGTGGATTTGGAAAAAGAGGAATTCCAGTAAATTCCAAGTAACCATTTGTTCCCACAGAGAAATAAAACTGATTTGTTCAGTTTTGGAATGGACTTTTCATTTGACAGAACCAACAGAGAATTATAAAGCTTAGTTACTTTAAGCCACAACCCTCACAAACAGCTAAGCAGCAGTCATCATTAGTGTGATTCTCAGACTAGCAGAAAGAACATTTTCAAAATGTAAGTTCTAGTATTTCTTAAGACCTACCTATGGGGGCGCCTGGGTGGCTCAATCAGTTTAGTGTCTGATTTCAGCTCAGGTCATGATCTCACAGTTCGTGAGTTTGAGTCCCACATCGGGCTCACGACTGTCAGCGCAGAGCCCACTTTGGATCCTCTGTCCCCCTTTCTCTCTCTGTCCCTTCCCCACTCTCTCTCGCTCTCTCAAAAATAAACATTAAAAAAAAAAATCTTAAAAAAAAAAAAAAAAAGACCTACCCATAAACACTTGGATCAGTCATTTTCCTCCAGGTGCATCATGCTGCATGGACTTTGAAGTAAGGTAGAACTGATTTTTTTATACTAGTTCAATAAATCCCAGCTGCCTAATCCTGCCTACCTTCTCTAGGCTTGTTTCCTCAACTACAGAAGAAGACAACCATAACCCTATTTTGACAACTACTTCATAAGCTTTTTAAGAGAGGAAAAAGAAATGATCATACAGATTAAAAAGTAGCGAAACCCATCTTACACAATTTTTCCAGCAAATAGTGAAAAAAGAAACACTAAGTCTTTGTATGAACCCACCATAATCCTAATACCCACACCTGACATGGACATTATAAGAAAAGAAGATTACAGACCAACACCTCTCATGAACATAGATGAAAATTCTAAAAACAGTAATAATAATTTTGCAAGGTAAATCCCGCAACATATATACAGGATAATATATATGACCGAGTAGGGTTTATTCTAAGAATACAGTGTTGGTTCAACATTCAGAAATAAACCAAAGTAAATCACTACATAAACAAAATAAAAAAGAGAAATCCCAGGATCATCTCAATGTATGCAGAAAAAATATTTGATAACATTTAACACTCATCTGTCATTTAAAAAAACCTCTCAGCAATCTGAGAATAGAAGGTAAATTCCTTAATATGATAAAAAGGTATCGATGACAAAAAGAAACACATACACACACACACCAGCTACAGTTAATATCAATCATAATGGTAAAATATTGAATACTTTCCCTGAGGTTGGAGAAAAAATGAGACTGTCTACTATCATCATTTCTCTTCACCATTATATTGGAAGTTCTAGCCACTATAAGGCAATAAAAGGGTAGGTATAAAATATAAAGATCAGAAAGAAGTAAAATTGCCTTTACTCACAGCTAACATGATTGCATACATAGAAGATGCACAGAAATCTACAAACAAGAAACTACAATAAATCAGTAAATTTAGTAAGGTTGTCTGAGATATAATTCCACTACTGGGTATTTATCCAAAGAAAATGAAAACACTAATTCAAAAAGATATATGCACCCCTATATTTATTGCAGCATTATTTACAACAGCCAAGATATGGAAGCAACCAAAGTGTCTATCCATTGATGGAGGGATAAAGAAGATGTGAGGGGTACCTGGATGGCTCAGTCGGTTAAGCTTTTGACTCCTGATTTCAGCTCAGGTCATGATCTCACAGTTAGTGGGTTCGAGCCCTTGCATCAGGCTCCACACTGACAGTGGAGCCAGCTTGGGATTCTCTCTCTCTGCCCCTCCCCTGTTCTCTTTCTCTCTCTCAAAATAAACTTAACAACAAAAAAAGAGTCAATATTTATTGGGAGTATACCGAAACTATACCTACACATACACACACATATAATCTAGATATTATTTGTTGCCCTGCAACAAACCTACTAGGTAGGCACTATTTTTTTTAGGTACAATTTTTAATTAATAGTTTTAGAGATGAGAAAACTATAATGAATAGATGTTGCTCTTATTAAATTTTAAATGATCTGATCTTGGCAAACATTTGGCTTGCGTAAAATAATTCTCTAAATATACTAACAAAAAGTGTTATGTCAATATCCTACCTGGCTTTCCTACACACTATCTAAATATCACACTCCACCATTCTGTTGTCTTACTCTCCCTTATTCTACTTCATTACACACATTACCATCTGATAACATATATTTATGTGCTTACACGCTTATCTGCTACCCCCCCCCCCCAAATAGTATATAAGTTCCATGAAGGCAGGGACTGTCCATGTTATTCACTGCTCTATCCCTAGCACCTACACCCAGGCCTGGCATATAACGAACACCTAATATATACTGATGGATGAAATAACAAATATCCTGTTCTCAATTCTGTACCCTTTTCTATAACATTTATAAAACTAAGAGAAAATAACCTGGTTTACAAATATCAATCTACATAACCTTGATATAGATCTTTAAACTGATTTTGGACAACTACTTCATATAGTCAAAAAGAATCTGGGGTCACCTGGGTGGCTCAGTCGGTTAAGCATCCAACTCTTGGTTTCAGCTCAGGTCATGATGTCACGGTTTGTGAGTTTGAGCCCCACATCCAGCTCTGAATTATTGGTGCAGAGCCTGCTTTGGATTCTCCCTCTCTCTCTCTGCCCCTCCTGCACATGCTCTCTCTAAATAAATACAAGGAGAAAGAAAAGAAAGAAAGAAAAGAAAAGAAAAGAAAAGAAAAGAAAAGAAAAGAAAAGAAAAAAGAAAGAAAGAAAGAAAGAAAGAAAGAAAGAAAGAAAGAAAGAAAGAAAGAAAGAAAGAAAGAAAGAAAAGTTTAAAAAACGAATCTGGAAAACTGAGTTTAACATGTTAAACTACGGCAGATAATGATCTTCCACTTATGTCATGAGCGACATAACCATGCAAATGTAAATCTTTTAGAACTGTATGATTTTGGAGCCAACTAAGCACAGTGTGCGGTGTGGTTTTGCGGAGAAATGCTTGGGACCAGCATTATGAAAACCAATTACTATACTCAGCATTAATGCAGGGCTGGTACAGTGATGACTAAACAACCATTAAAATATGTAGGGATGGACTTATGCCCTTCACTGAATCCTACTGCTTAGGGCAATCTTATGCCTTGATCCCTTTCCTTTGACCACCCTGCTCTAGCTTCTATCTCTTCTCTGCATTAACCTCTCTCGCTATTGTCTTTAACTTTTTCTTCTGTGCTACATGCATCTTTTCCCCTCTCTTTAACATACTTAAATGTACACCTATTCTTAGGTGCACACACACACGCCTGCACACATACACACAACTTTCCTGTTCTTTGTTTTTCCCTCCAAAATGCTGTTCTTTGTGACTCCACTGCCACTTTCTTCAAAAATTACATAATCTCTCCTTCCCACTCCCAAATTCATATTCAATCCTGAAAATCATCAATAATGATATCCATCACCAAATCAAACTGTCTTCCTTAGCTACCTCAATGTATCATTTAAAACAGAACACCTCCATCTTTAAATTGTCTCCTCTTGACATTCATGATTTCATGCCTCCCAATTTTTGTTGGGTATGAACTTCCAAAGAATTTAGAAGGCCCTCTTTAAGGGAAAAAAAATTAGGCTTACAAATACAAAATTAGGGGGGTTCCTGGGTGGCTCAGTCGGTTAAGAGGCCAACTCTTGATTTCGGCTCACGTCATGATTAATGAGCTCGAGCCTCACGTCGGGCTTTGCTCTCACAGCGTGGAGCCTACTTTGGATCCTGTCTCCCTCTCTCTGCCCCTAGCCCACTCATGCTCTCACTCTTACTCTCTCCCTCAAAAACAAATAAATGTTGGTGGCGCCTGTGGTTCAGTCCGTTAAGCATCTGACTTTGGCTCGGGTCATAATATCACAGGTTCTTTAGTTCAAGCCCTGCATCGGGCTCTGTGCTGACAGCTCAGAGCCTGGAGCCTGCTTCAGATTCTGTGTCTCCCTTTCTCTCTGCCCCTCCCCTGCTCATGCTCTCTTTCTCTCTCTCAAAAATAAATAAAATTTAAAAAATTAAAATTAAAAATGAATAAATAAACATTAAAAAATTCAAATATAAAATAAGGTGCAAAGGTGAATACTTATCCAGAACAAGGGGGGAAATCATATCACAAACATCAAAAAAATTCGGAAAAAATAATTCTAGTAATAAATTCCCTGACACAATTCTAGAATACTTCTTCCACATTTTTACTGCATATGTTTTATGATCACCTCGTCACATGACAATGATTTTCTATAAGGAGACTTTAAAAGCTTCCTAAAGACTAAATTGTTATTTACATTTTAGAAGATAGCCTCTTAGGCTCACAAACTGTTACCGGTCCATATCATATAAAATTTTGGTACTGTTGTCTACATTGGGAAATCCTATAGTCATTTCTTCCATTTACAAGCTTTCAAAAGTATTTTCCCCAGACTAGCTTCTGGCTCCGTATATTTTAAATTGTGTTTCTCTTACCCTACCCACATACTTCCAGTGTCACACACAGCAGAACATGTTCATATAACCTGTGATCTCTGGCCTGGCATCTTTGTGCCAAAATGCTGAATCAGCACAGAACATAACAAGAGTATTTCTAGGGGTACTTGGGTGGTTCAGACAGTTAAGCATCAGACTCTTGCTTTCCACTCAAGTCATGATCTATCTCACTGTTCATGGGATCAAGCCCCACGTTGTCGGGCTCCTTGCCGTCAATGTGGAGCCCGCTTAGGAGTCTCTCTCTGCACCCACTCTCTCTTTCAAAATAAATAAATAAACATTATTTAAAGAGTATTTCTAGGTTTCATTCATATAGCAGAGAAGCTGGCAAAAATTTATATATACTTCAAAGTGACAGTGAACCAAATAAATAGATGCCACCCAAACTAATTATAACTCAAATTCAATTTTCCCTTAGCTAGATCCCAAAAATGTCTGCAGTCACTTCAGTACTACATGAGGGTAAGTCAAGAACGGAAAGAGACAGCAATCGTAAAATAACTTACTTTTTTGAAATCCTACAGAAACACATGGCCATGCGAATATCTTTCTCCCAAAGTCTTGGAAAAAAAACCTGCACAAGTGAGAGACCCTGAAGCTTGTTTAATTAGCTGTATGGTAAGTTCTCCACATGCTACTCTAGTTCTGTTTTCTTCACTAGTCTTCTATATCATGCCAACCACTAAATACAGGTACTTCCCATAATCTTTGCCTTTCTTCCCCAAACCTGCACAATATATAGATACTTCCCAAAGTCAATTTGTCCTTAATTTAATTCCATCTATACTCCTTTTTTCCCCCAATCTCATTCATCACCAAGCTTCACCTATGACCTTCCAGGCAAACAGTTCTCTCTCTAGAATCTAGTGATATAGACTATCAAATCCATGGGCCTGTAGTTTGCATGAACTCCAGGGGCATATAGCAGGCCTTCCATGAAATACATTGAGTAACTTCTAAAATCCACCTTGACCTCATTCTCTCTTTCTAAATTCTAAATCTGTAATCTTAAACTGCCTACTGACCTCTTCCACCTAGATAACTTGTTATCCCCCTACCAGGGAAACACAAAATCCCATAGTACTTAGAGAAGTCTGAATTTCAGACTTCTCTCAGAATTTCAGACTTCACACTCAATGACACATTTAAAACTCTGAATAAATACTTTTTATAGTAACCTTAAGGAAACTAAGGCACAATGAAATTATAGGCCTTGGTCAAGAAAAATCTAGATTATTTTACTTCTAATAGCTTAAATTTGTCCTTAAAAACAAGTCAAGTGGCTCAGTCATATAGATCTAATTTTAATAACTTAAGTGGAAATATACTTGTCTTCCATACAAAGACACCGTAATTAGAAACGCAAAGCCTACTTCTAGTTATCAGATATGAACAAATAAAATACTTTGGAGAAAGAAAATAAATACAGTAAGACTAAATATCAATAGCTAAATAACAATACGCCTGTAGACATAAGTCTTAAAGTTTATATACAGAGTGTACTCAGACAATACAGAGTACATATTTAGTCATGTAGTCCTGCTCCACTGAAAGACCTCATTGTAAACACACTACTAAAACAAAAGAGTTCCCAAGCAAACAGAACAAACTGCTGACATAAGTGTAGCACTGACGTAACTGACGTATCTATTTGCCTTCAGTTGCTAGGATTCAGTGTATCCATTTTTCTCCAAGCTTTAAAACATGCAACTCTTTGATGTTATAAAATCAACAGAATGCTTGATATATATGTAAAACATTTCAAATTCTAATCTCCAATTTCTCGAAAACACTCATGTTTTCCCTACGGCAAAAAACAAATATAACTGAAAATTTTAATTTCTTTACCAAAAACAACAGCAAAACGCGATTTCAATAAAATGAACTAAAAAGGCAAACTGCATACTTCCAAGTTACTGTCACAATAAAATCCTGAGTGCCACTTTAAAATAATCTCCTATCTATTCAGAAACTTTTTGAATCTCTGTAATCATAAAGGGCATTTTGCAATATTCAAAAAAAAAAAAAAAAAAAAGGAAATTATGTAGTGATCTGAGTAATAAGCTCCCAAACCTGTTCCAATTAGCATCCATTTCACCTTCAGAATTATGATGCTAAGATATGTTCATCGATTAGATGCTAATAAATAAGCTGAATTACATGTGTTTGTTAGGCAAATAAAACAGAAATAGTGGCAACCTCAGGACTGTGTTTTATAATAGCTCCATAACTATCATTCGATCTCAAATCATGGGTCAGTGAGAAAGTTCCCCCAGGGACTTCTATCTGCTCTTGGTACAGCGCAGGGATGATGCATCATATGGGCTTGAAATGCCTTTGGTTGACAGGAAAACCAATCAAATTTCCAGGAAAACCTTCAGAAGTTCAACATTTAATAAGAAACAACACAGCTTCATTGTTTTCCTAACAGCATTGAACAATGTTGCTTCACATTTCCCACTGGTTTTCATTTAAATATTTTTCAACTTTTATATACAAAATTTTAGATCTTTATTACTGAACAATTAATATTCTTCACAAATCAAAAAAAAAAAGTATTCTTCACAAATCAGAGTTTCATTTTAGTAAAAAAGCACCCTAACTGGCAATTATCTTAATTTTTGTTCCAAGTGTCTGCTTTTTCATTCTGACACCTGTAAGTAAAACAAGGCTATTTGGGAGATACTTCAGTCAAATTATACAAAAGCATCATTATCAAAAGGAACAAATATAAGTAATATTTACTTATATTTACTTAAAATAATAACCTTGCATCCTGGGGGTTTTTATTTTAAAAATTATTTTTTTTAACATTTTATTTTATTTTTTTTTGAGACAGGGAGAGACAGGGCATGAACAGGGGAGGGTCAGAGAGAGGGACACACAAAATCTGAAACAGGCTCCAGGCTCTGAGCGATCAGCCCAGAGCCCGATGTGGGGCTCGAACTCACGGACCGAGAGATCATGACCTGAGCTGAAGTCGGCCGCTTAACCGACTGAGCCACCCAGACACCCCTTAAAAATTATTTTAATAAAAGAATGAAACTTTCAGTTAACAAATAACATTGGGGGGCACTTGGATGGCTCAGTCGGTTAAGCATCAACTCTTGATTTTGGCTCATGTCATGATCTCATAATTCATGAGTTCGAGCCCTGACTGGGGTTCCGCGCTAACCGCTTGGGATTCCTTCTCTCTTTCTCTGCCCGTCCCCACTTGAATGTACTCTATCTCTCTCTCTCAAAATAAATAAATATTTAAAAAACAAAATACAGGGGCATCTGGGTGGCTCAGTCGGTTAAGCATTCATCTTCAGCTTAGGTCATGATCTTGAGGTCCATGGGTTCGAGCCCCGCATCGGGCTCTGTGCTGACAGCTCAGAGACTAGAGCCTGCTTCCGATTCTGTGTCTCCTTCTCTCTCTGCCCCTTTCCCGCTCATGCTCTATCTCTCTCTGTCTCTCAAAAATAAATAAATGTTAAGAAAAAAAAATTAAAAACAAATATTGGCTTATTTTTTTTTAAGTAAACTCTAAGATTCAAGTTTTCTTTTTTTTTTCAAGTAAACTCTAACACACTGGCTTATTTTTAACTTAAACAGATATTAAGGCATTTTATTATTTATTACTCAAAATGTTTTTTGTTTCTTAAGGAAAGAGAAGAATCATTTGGTTTTTTTAAGTTTATATTTTTATTTATTTTTAGAGACAAGGGAGGAGCAGAGAGGGGGAGACAGAATCCCAAGCAGGCTCTGCACTGTCAGCGCACAGCCCAATGCCAGACTCGAACCCACAAACCTTGAGATCATGACCTGAGACAAAGTCAAGAGTCACACCCAACCAATTGAACCACCCAGGTACCCCATCAAGTTTTAATCATTAAAAAAACTAGATGTTTCCTGTCATTTAAAATTGAAAATACCATGGGAATGCAAGCCAGTGCAGCCACTCTAGGAAACTGTATGGAGGGTCTTCAAAAAATTAAAAATAGAACTATCCTAGGACCCAGAAATTTCACTAGTAGGCATTTATCCAAGGGATACAGGTGTGCTGTTTCAAAGGGACACAAGCACCCCCATGTTTATAGCAGCACTATCAACAATAGCCAAAGTATGGAAAGAGCCCAAATGTCCATCGATGGATGAATGGATAAAGATGTGGTATATATGTACAATGGAGTATTATTCGGCAATCAAAAATAATGAAATCTTGCCATTTGTAACTATGTGGATGGAACTGGAGGGTATTATGCTAAATGAAATTGGTCAGTCAGAGAAAGACAAAAATCATACGAATTCACTCATATAAGGACTTTAAGAGACAAAACAGATGAACATAAGGGAAGGGAAACAAAAATAATATAGAAACAGGGAGGGGGACAAAGCATAAGAGACTCATAAGTATGGAGAACAAACTGAGGGTTGCTGGAGGGGTCGTGGGAGGGGGGATGGGCTTAATGGGAAGGGGCACTAAGGAATCTACTCCTGAAATCATTGTTGCACTATATGCTAACTAATTTGGATGTAAATTTTAAAAAATAAAAAATTAAATTAAATAAATAAATAAAATTGAAAATACGGTTGGGACACCTGGGTGGCTCAGTCGGTTAAGTGCCCGACTTTGGCTCAGGTCATGATCTTGTGGTTCGTGAGTTCGAGCCTCACATTGGGCTCTGTGCTGATGGCTCAGAGCTTGGAGCCTGCTTTGGATTCTGTGTCCCTCTCTCTCTTCCCCTCCCCCGCTCATGCTCTGTCTCTCTCAAAAAATAAATAAAAACATTAAAAAAAATTTTTAATTGAAAATATGGTCTCAATTTGAAGTAAATTATTCCCAAGAAACAAAGCCTTCCTTCTATATCTTAGAAACTGACCACTGTTTCAATAATCTCAAATTAATTCCAGGGGCTAAGCAACTTCTAATCACTGATATTATTTTCTTTAAAGTATAGATGCAGCCCTAAAAGTTATATAACCTGTATTGAGGAGGTTATAAAATATAGTAGATGCCCACAACCAGCTCTTATATAAGGACAGGATTAAATATTTATCATTAGCACCTAAGTGTGGAGAATATGAATGATCTGTAGAATTCAAACAGAAGACATGTATCACTGTCAGATAAGAAGAATGTCTTAAACAAACAAACAAAAACACAACTCAATCAATCAGTGAAAAGATTGGTGGAAGAAGTTAGCTATAAATTTCATATGGGTGAAGAATTTCTCTACCTACATCCAACTAAAATATTCAATCACTTAAATCATGCAGCCTTGAAACAAATATGGATGAAAGGCTAACATCATCCCAGGGTATGGACTTACATCAGCAACAATAACAGGGCTTACGATGCCCACCTGGAGCACACAGGTAGAATCACTCTGGCTACATGCAGCCCTAGGTCTTGTTTCACAGAGAAAAATCCATGATCAGTGAGAAACTTCAAGTTATTGAGGATGGTGACCAAAACCTACTTGAAATTTCAACTTCAGTATGCTTAATATGATAACCCTAAATTTAGGGGAATGTATAACCTCAATTCATGAAAGATGAGAAAAATATTTCCATAGCAGTTAGTTGTTAAGATGAGAAAGGTTTAAAGTTAAATGAGGACATAATGAGTAGATCAAACACATAGTAGGTCTGAGGAGGATAGAGTATATCCATATCCAGTTCTAGGGCAGGTGCAGAGGGAGATGTTAGGGAGTGGTAACAGATTAGTACAACTCTTTTCAAACTTTGAAAAACTGTTTTACATTACCTAGCAAAACTGAAGACAGATAAAACCTACAACCTAGATATATAACCTAGCAAGTCTGTTCAGGGTAAATACAACAGAAACTGAAACCATATGAAAGTATGCTTTCTAACCATAATAAAATTAGACTAGAAATCAGTAACAAAAAGATAACAGAAATACTCCAGACACTTAGAAACTAAACAACTTCTCAATAAGCTATGGTTCAAAGAGGAAGTTCCAAGGGAAACTACAAAATAGTTTCAATTGAATAAAAATTAAATACAACATATCATAATTTATGGTATGCAGATAGGATTTTGCTTAGAGGAAAAGGTAAAACATTAAATGGTTATATTAGAAAAGGAGAGGGGCGCCTGGGTGGCTAGCTCAGTCCATTGAGCATCTGACTGTCAGTTTTGGCTCAGGTCATGATCTCACAGTTTCATGGGTTCAAGCCCCACATCAGGCTCTGCACTGACAGTGCAGAGGCTGCTTGGGATTCTCTCCCTCTCTCCCTGTTTGCCTTCTCTCTCTCTCTCTCTCTCTCTCTCTCTCTCTCTCTCTCCTCGTGATAAATAAATAAATAACAGAAAAAGAGAAAAATCTAAAAATCAATAATCTAAGCTTCCACCTTAACAAACTAGAAAAAGAATGGGGCGCCTGGGTGGCTCAGTTGGTTGAGCGTCCAACTTCAGCTCAGGTCATGATCTCGTGGTTCATGAGTTTGAGTCCCGCATGGGGCTGTGTGCTGACAGCTAGGAGCCTGGAGCCTACTCCAGATTCTGTCCCTCCCCTGCTCATGTTCTGTCTCTCTCTGTCTCTCGAAAATAAACATTAAAAAAATAAATAAACTAGGGGCGCCTGGGTGGCGCAGTCGGTTAAGCGTCCGACTTCAGCCAGGTCACGATCTCGAGGTCCGTGAGTTCGAGCCCCGCGTCAGGCTCTGGGCCGACGGCTCGGAGCCTGGAGCCTGTTTCCAATTCTGCGTCTCCCTCTCTCTCTGCCCCTCCCCCGTTCATGCTCTGTCTCTCTCTGTCCCAAAAATAAATAAAAAACGTTGAAAAAAAAAATTAAAAAAAAAAAAAAAAAAAAAAAAAAAAAAAAAAAAAATAAATAAACTAGAAAAAGAACAAAATAAACCTAAAGCAAGCAGAAAAAAAGGTAAACAATGATAAGATCAGACATCAATGAAAGTGACAAGGGAAAAACAATATAGAGAAAATTAATAAAACCAAAGCTGATTCTTTAAAAAGATTTTTTAAAAAAGATAAACCTTAGACTCCTGGTTGGCCTAGTCAGTAGAACATGTGAATCTTGATCTTGGGGTTGAAAGTTCAAGCCCCAAACTGGGCATAGAGCCTACTTTTTAAAATTTTAAATGAATGAATGAATGTATGAATAAATAAATGGTGACAATGTTAATAAATGTGATTTAAAAAGGGGGGGGGTGCGTGCCTGGGTGGCTCAGTTGGTTAAACGTCCAACTGGAGCACACCTCAGATCTTCATCTACACATCTGCCTTCCCCCACTGTGCTGGGCATGAAGCCTACTCAAAAAAAAAAAAAAAAAAAAAAAAAAAAAGATAAACCTATAAGAAGACTGACAGAGCAAAATGAGAGAAAAGACACAACTTATCCACAGCAGGAATGAAAGAGGGATATCACTACAGACCCCACAGAATTTAAAAGGGTAACAAAAGACTACTACAAACAACACTTTCCTATAGGCAATGCAGATGAAATGGACCAACTCCTTGAAAACTACAAACTATCAAAACTCACCAATAACAAAATAGATACCCTGAACGATCCTATAATTATTAAACTTAATACATAGTTTAAAACTTTTCAAACAGAAAATGAAATTTCTAGTCCCAGATGGCATCTCTGGCAAATGTTTCCAAACATTTCAAAAACAAAAACAAAAAAACAATTCTACATACTCCCTTCAGAAAATAGAAGAGACAGCACTCTCCAACTCACTACCCTGATTATGAAAACCAGACAAAAACAGTACACAAAGAAAACTACAGACCTATATCCCTCATGGACACAGATGTAAAACTTAACACAATATTACCAAATCAAATCCAGCAATATATGAGTAATAATACACTACAACCAAATGGGACTTACCCCAGCAATGCAAAGCTGGTTCAATATTCAAAAACCAATGAGTGTGGGGCACCTGGGTGACTCAGTTGGTTAAGCGTCGGACTGCAGCTCAGGTCATGATCTCACAGCTTCTGAGACTGAGCCCCATATCAGGCCCTGTGCTGACAGCTCAGAGACTGGAGCCAGCTTCAAATTCTTTGTCTCCCTCTCTCTCTGCCCCTCCCCTACTCACACTCTGTGTCTCCCTCTCTCTCTCAAAAATAAATAATAAAACACCAAAAATTAAAAAAAAAAAAACAATGAATGTAATCCACCATATTAACAGTCTAAAGAAAAAAATATGACCATACCACATGATGCAAAAAAAGCATTTCACAACATCTAACTCTCAGCAAGCAATCTAATAACATCTATAAGAAAGGTAGAGTCGATACCATATTTAATGGTGAAAGATTGAATGCCTTCCCCCTAGATTTAGAACAAGGAAAAGAAAGATGTTGACTCTTCTTTAGCATAGTACTAGAAATCCTAACTAGTTCAAAAAGGCAAGAAAAAGAAATAAAAGGCACACATATTAGAAAGGATATTAATATTGTTTACATAGGAAAATCTCAAGGAATTTATAAAAACTACTCCTATAACTAATAAGTGAATTTAACAAGGTCACAAGATACAAATTCAGCACACAAAACAATCATATCTCTTTTTCTTTTAATTTTTTTTTTTAATAATCTCTACACCCAACATAGGACTCAAACTCATGATCCTGAGATCAAGAGTCACATGCTCTTCTGACTAAGCCACCCAGGCACCCCAACAATCATATTTCTACATACTAGCAATCAACAATTAGAAACAAAAATACAAAAAAACACCATTTATAATAACTCCAAAAAATGAACTATGTAGATGTAAATCTATCAAAAGATGTACAGGATTTCCATGTTGAGAATTACAAAACACTGATGAATAAAATCAAAGAAGACCTAAATAAACAGAGAGATAATGCATATTCATGGAATAGAAGACTTGACATAGTGAAAATGTCAATTCCACCAAAACTGATTCTATAGGTTTAATGAAAGTATAATCAAAATCCCAGTCAAATTTTTTTGTCAATACAAACAAGCTAAGTCTAAAATTTATATGAGAAGGCAAAGGAACAAAACAATTTTGAAGAAGAAGGCAGTGCAGTATTATCAAAGGGAAAGATACATTGACTAATGGGATAGAATAGAGAACCCAGAAAGAGATCCACATAAATAAAGCTAAATTGGGGCACCTGGGTGGCTCAGTCAGTTAAGCAGACGACACTTGGTTTCGGCTCAGGTCTTGATCTCACAGTTTGTGGATTGGAACCCCAGCGTTGGGCTCTGCGCTGACAGCATGGAGCCTGCTTGGGACTCTGTCTCCCTCTCTCTCTGCCCCTCCCCTGCTCGCTCTCTCTCTCTCTCTCTCTCTCTCTCCCTCTCTCTCTCTCTCAAAAATAAATAAATAAACATTTTTTAAAAAGTCTTTATGGCACAAAAAAGGACACTCAGATCAATGGAACAGAATAGAAAACCCAGAAATGGACCCACAAACCTATGGCCAACTAATCTTTGACAAAGCAGGAAAGAATATCCAATGGAATAAAGACAGTCTCTTCAGCAAGTTGTGCTGGGAAAACTGGACAGTGACATGCAGACAAATGAACCTGGACCACTTTCTTACACCATACACAAAAATAAACGCAAAATGTAAGACAGGAAGCCATCAAAATCCTCAAGGAGAAAACAGGCAAAAACCTCTTTGACCCTGGCCACAGCAACTTCTTACTCAACACATCTCTGGAGGCAAGGGAAACAAAAGCAAAAATGAACTATTGACACCTCATGAAAATAAAAAGCTTCTGCACAGTGAAGGAAACAATCAGCAAAACTAAAAGGCAACCGACGGAATGATAGAAGATATCGGCAAACGACATATCAGATAAAGGGTTAGTATCCAAAAATCTATAAATCAAAATCAACACCCAAAAACACATTATCCAGTGAAGAAATGGGCAAAAGACATGAATAGACACTTCTCCAAAGAAAACATCCAGATGGCCAACCGACACATGAAAAAATGCTCAACATCACTCATCATCAGGGAAATACAAAACAAAACCACAATGAGATAGCACCTTACACCTATCAGAATGGCTAAAATGAACAACACAGGCAACAACAGATGTTGGCAAGGATGCAGAGAAAGAGGATCTCTTCTGCACTGCTGGTGGGAATGCAAACTGGTGCAGCCACTCTGGAAAACAGTATGGAGGGTCTTCAAAAAATTAAAAATAGAACTACTCTAGGACCCAGCAATTGCACCACTAGGTATTTATCCAAGGGACACAGGTATGCTGTTTCAAAGGGACACATGCACCCCCATGTTTATAGCAGCACTATCAACAATAGCCAAAGTATGGAAAGAGCCCAAATGTCCGTCGACGGATGAATGGATAAAGAAGATGTGGTATATATATACAATGGAGTATTACTCGGCAATCAAAAAGAATGAAATCTTGCCATTTGCAACTATGTGGATGGAACTAGAGGGTATTATGCTAAGCGAAATTAGTCAGAGAAAAACAAATATCATATGAATTCACTGATATGAGGACTTTAAGAGACAAAACAGATGAACATAAGGGAAGGGAAATAAAAATAATATAAAAACAGGGAAGGGGACAAGATATAAGAGACTCTTAAATATGGAGAACAAACAGAGGGTTACTGGAGGGGTTGTGGGAGGGGGGATGGGCTAAATGGGTGAGGGGCACTAAGGAATCTACTCCTGAAATCGTTGTTGCACTATATGATAACTAACTTGAATGTAAATTTAAAAAAATAAATTAAATTAAAAAATAAAATAAATAAAAAATAAAGTCTTCACAAATATATATACGTATATACATATATATGTACACACACATATATATACACACACATATATATATATGTGTGTGTAAATATACATATAGATAGCTAAATTGATTTTTGACAAAGGTACCAAGGCCATTCAATGGACATCTGTATGTAGAAAAACATGAACCCATGTTCATGATTTTTGTAAACACAAAAATCAATTCAAAATAGATCATAGATCTAAAAGTAAAATGTAAAATTATAAATCTTTTAGAAGAAAACATAAGAGAAAATCTTCATGACCTGGAGTCAGGGAAAGAGTTCCTAAACATGACACCTAAAACATGACCCATGAAAAAGGAAAAACTGATAAACTGAACTTCATCAAAACTTAAATCTTTGCTGTCTGAAAAATAGTTCATAGAATGAGAAGTCAAGCTATAGAGGGGAGAAATATTGGCAAATTACATACCCAACAAAAGACCTGAACCCTTAAACCCACCTCTCCAAAGATGATATATAATGGGAAAAAGAAAAAAAATATTCAAAATCATTAGCAGCCATTAGAGAAATGCAAATTAAAACTCTGATGAGATACCATTATACATATTCAAGTAATGAAAATGAAAAATGATAACAATACCAAGTGCTGGTGAGGGTGTGGAGCCACTGGAACCTTCATACATTACTGGTGAGACTGAAAAATGGCACAACCACTCTGGAAAACAACTGGCAATTTCTTACAAAGTTAAACATATACTTACCACATGACCTAGCAACCCTACTCTTAGGTATTTATCCTAGAGAAATAAAAACTTATGTTCACACAAAAATCTTTATATGAATGTTGATAGCAGTTCTGGTCATAATCAACATATTTGGAAACAACTCAAATATCCTTCAACAAGTGAATGGATAAACAGCCTGAGGTACATACAGCCAATGGACTACTACTCAGCAATAAAAAGGAGTATGTTACATACAACATCTTAGAAGACTCTCAAAGGCATCACGCTAAGTTAAAGAAGCCAATCTCAAAAGGTTCCATGCTGTTTGATTCTGACATTCTCAAAAAGGTAAAACTACAACGAAAGAGGGTTAGTGGTTGGCAAGGGTTAGGAGAGGAGAGAAGATATGACTACAAAGACATAGTACAAGAGAATTTTGGGGGGTAAAGGAACTATTTGGCATTCTGATCATTATGATGGATCTGCAAATCTATATTCATGTCTATAGTATATAAACCATTACCATATAGAACTACACGCCTAAAAAGTCCATTTTATTATGGTAATTTACAATTTTTAATTAAAAAAATATAAAAGGTAAGCACCTAAGGTTTGGGGGAAAGAGTAAATGAGACTGTTTGTAATAAAGCACTTTGCATAATGTCAAACACATAGGAAATGCTCATCATATATGTAAGTTATTTTTATTAAGTCCTAACCTGAAAAGGTAAAGATCATGGGCTACCTCATCCTGTACCATGGGCCTCATAACAAAGCCTGGATTACTTCCCCAATCTTCAGAGTGATTTGGCTTTAGAAGAGACTTAAGATAAGAAGAGATAAGCTTCTTCCCTTTTTCAGATGAACTCAGAATGTATTCTCAAATGATAAGACCAAAAAACTATAATATATAATCAAATCTAAGTACCACCTTTCTTATCCTAGGTTCTACTCCTGGTTTTCATTTTATTAGAGTTTATATCAGAAAAAAAGAAAAATAAGACTAGAATCCTATTATGTAAACCCACAAATATATTACCAATGGGTTTTAGACAAGGGTGCAGAGACAATTCAATGGGCGAAGGAAAAGTCTTTGTAACAGTGCTGGAACAACTAGTTACCTACATGGAAAGAAGAAATCTTGACCTTCAATCCA
Organism: Neofelis nebulosa; assembly: GCF_028018385.1. Classification (NCBI taxonomy): domain Eukaryota; kingdom Metazoa; phylum Chordata; class Mammalia; order Carnivora; family Felidae; genus Neofelis; species Neofelis nebulosa. The sequence continues at coordinate 70,876,112 of NC_080791.1, read as the reverse complement.
TACACAAAAAAATTAATGCAAGTTAGAACACAGGCCATAAAGCTCTCAGAAGAAAACATAAAAGAGTTATCTTTGAGATATTCAAGTAGACAGACAAAAGTTTCTTAGAATATAAAAAAAGTACTGGGGTGCCTGGGTGGCTCAGTTAGTTAAGCATCCGACTCTTGATTTCAGCTCGGGTCATGATCATCACAATGTGTGGGATCAAGCCCCACATCAGGCTCTGCGCTGACAGTGCAGAGCCTGCTTGGGATTCTCTCTCTACCTCTCTCTGCCTCTCTCCTGCTCGTGCTCTCTCTCAAAATAAATAAACAAACTTTAAAAAAAATAAAATAAAACAACACAAAATAAACAGGTAAGAAAGACCTGTCAGCACAAATAAAATTGAGTGTGAAGAGCAATAACAGATGCACAGTAAGAGGGAAGTGACTCAATTTTGTCAAGACAGAAAGCAATGAAGAAGGTCTAATGTAGCCGCAGTTTTAAAGTAATGTACCCTCCACGCAACTCTGTAAAAATTACAGTTGCAAAAACAAGGGAATGTAAGACTTAAAATATTGTTATGTAAAAGAAGTTGAGATTAGAAATGACTTTTTCTATTTTCATGATGAAAGGCAATGTCTTTTCCTCAATCCTAGGTTTCTATGAGGAGCAATCTTCCCTAATAACTCTGGCCTCTCTCTATTCCCTCACCGTTTTGTTGTTTTTTTTTTTTCCTAGAAGGGGAATAGGGACTTACATGATTGGGAAATTTAGACTAAAGAGTTATGTAAGCATAACTATATCCATGTATTTACTGTTGGGAGCCTACCTGCTACCTGGAAAGAGTACTCCAGTGCTCCTCCATGGTTAGGCTTCTCTACAAATAGGAAGGACATTCCTGGCCCCGTCCTGCCTGTGACCAGGTACGTCTATTTAACTCTGGGGTTCAGTATTAAAAAAAAAAAAAAAAAACTTGCCTGAAAAGTAAGGCAAGTCCTCCAGTATAAGCTTTATCAGGAATAAAGGTGGTATTCTGATAACTTATCTGTCATTCTTTTCTTAATTTGTTCAGAATTTGGGCAGGGAATATGGGTGCTATTTATTGAGCCCCCCTCAGACATTATAATATTACAACGTCCTTCTGTCTAATTTAAAATAAAATCTTCACTTTATCTTACAGTAAACTTCTGGGTGTTGTATCCTTACATGATTCTTCTTCATAGCCCTCATTGCTCCTGGCAGAATGCCTTAGCAGTGTCGGCTGAAGAAACGAATTTTCAGATATTAAAGCTAATTCTATATGGTGCTTATTTTTACAAGAGAAGAAAACAATAAATGATATATAATGATACATATTGGCATTTACTAATGTGTATGTAGGCACTTCTGCCATTAAGAAAATTATTTCCCCATATACTTGTAAAAATTCACACCCATACATATTTTTGTCCACTTTAAACCATTACCATTTACACAGTGGAAGATCTTCACAGAACTTCATCTAAACACAGTACAGCGCAGTGCCTAAGGCTGACTGGAGTGAGAAACAGGGTTAAGGGAGCTGCTCTACATACACCATTTCTCTTCCTTCTGTTCTCTTATCTTTTGTCTCCCTCTTACCATCCCTGGGGTGGGGCTGCATAGCTGTCAACATGGTTAGTAGTGAACTATGAAGCAACAGTTATGGGTGAGGTTCTAATATACCTCAAACTCCAAAATGACAAACTGGAACAAAAAATTATAGGGGATAGTAAGTTAGGGTTGCAACAACTGACAAATTCTTTATCTTGCAGACCAAAGGTTCTTAACCTTGACGTCCGAAACTTCAAAACATAAAAAACCCCCAATAAACCCTTTCAATCCATTTTTAAATCATCGTTAGTATCTTTTCTTTGTTGTCCTAATACTGGCAATTGCTAACAGAATTTCCCCCATATAGTCCCTTATACAAGACTTTTCTACTTAATACAGGTTGCAAGAGAACTGCAGGTGTAATAAAAAGGTATTGTTTGAAAGATCTAAATTTATTAGCCTTACCATTGATTTTAGAGTAATTTGGCATAACCTGCGAAGCAATTTGAAGATGAAATTTTTAACTATTAGTAACAAAACAACACCAACAATTAACCTATTGAGAGTTTGCCAGGTACCAGACACTGTTCCGGGAATTTTCCAGGCTATTAATTCATTTAATTCTCTAACAACACCTCACATCAGTGAGACAGATGTTATTACTACCCCTAGTTTTACAAAGTTTGTTAAATAACATGCCCAACATCCTTAAGTGGCAGAAATGCCATTTAAACTCAAGCAGGCTGGCTTTGACATTGTGCAACACAACTTCCTATTGATGAGAATACCAAAGATTGGAACTCATCTCCACCTACAGTTCTTCCTTTACTCAAGGGTAACATGGAACTATGATGAAAAATGACGGTAAGAGTAAATACAGTCATAGATAACCACAGGGAGCTTACATCCTAGGGAGCACGTGCATACATAAGAAAACAACAAGCTGTTACCGAGAAAGCCAAGCTTTTTGTCACTTCTCCCAAGTCAGCAACTTTCCATTCTCTATGGTAGCTACTGATACTAATGATACTACTAACCTTTCACACACCCAGACCTGAAATGCCTTCATACTGAGAGTCTCACTTTCTGAATTTTTCCTTCCAGGGTAAATGCTATTGTTTTCTACTGATTCAGTCCTAGCTCATTCATTCTCCCGTCGCAAATTAGACACTGCTGATAATGTTTTATAACATCACGGTTGCTTAGTTTCACCTGTGTATCTGTTATTAGCATTTCTTCTTGATTTCAGTTCTTTGTGCCTGAACCATATGTATTTTTGGTGAGACAAATTCCCAATTTTTGCTGGTCTCAAATGATTTTAATTTGTTCTCTTCCCAGAAAGTTTTGCTAGACATTGATTTCTAGTTTGACAGTTGTTTTCCCTCAGCACACGAAGGATGACACTCTACTGCTTTCTGGGACCACTGCTGCTATTAATAAGTCACCATTGGGGCGCCTGGGTGGCTTGGTCGGTTAAGCGTCTGACTTCGGCTCAGGTCATGATCTCACGGTCTGTGAGTTCGAGCCCCGCGTCGGGCTCTGTGCTGACAGCTCAGAGCCTGGAGCCTGTTTCAGATTCTGTGTCTCCCTCTCTCTCTGCCCCTCCCCTGTTCATGCTCTGTCTCTCTCTGTCTCAAAAATAAATAAACGTTTAAAAAATAATAATAATAAGTCACCATTCAGTATAATTGTCACTCATCTTTTTTTGTAGTTAATGTCTCTTTTCTCTCTGACTCCTTTTAGTACTTCTCTTTTTTGTGTGTTCTGCATTTTGCAATGATACATCTGGGGTGGATTTCTTTTTATTTTGCTTAAGATTCAGAGGGCTTTCTGGCTATCAGTTGTATTTTTCATCAGAGCTATAGAATTCAACTTTACACCCATTATCTCCTCAAATATTGCCTGTTTTCCATTTTCTTATAGCCTTTTAGAACTTCAATTAAATCCATGTTAAATTTTTTCTCCTCATTCTCCAAGTTGCTCTATTTCTCTTAACTTCCATCTCTTTTTTTTCTCTGCAGAATGTTATGGATAGTTTCTACGGATCTACCTTCGGGTTCACAAATTCTGCCCTCAACTGCTAATTAATATATATATCAGGTTTTCAATTTGTGGTTATTTCTTTCATCTTTAGAAGTTCTATTTTTCAAATCTGTCGACCCTCTGTTAACCCATCATTTTCCCAACTTCCTATTTTATTTCTTTAAACATATTAACATTTCCTATACCTAGCAGATGACATTTCTGACCTCTGAAGACTTTCGGGGTGTAATTTTTTTTTTTTTTTTTTTGCTGTATACTTTTTTCTGCATGTTCATACTCATTGTGCCTTGTTTCCTTGCATGTTTTATGGATATTTTCTTAAACTTTTTTTTAACGTTTATTTTTGAGACAGAGAGACAGAGCACAGTTGGGGGAGGGGCAGAGAGAGAGGGAGACACAGATTTGGAAGCAGGCTCCAGGCTCTGAGCCTTCAGCACAGAACCCGACGCGGGGCTCGAACTCATGAACCGTGAGATCATGACCTAAGCTGAAGTCGGACACTTAACTGACTGAGCCACGCAGGCGCCCCTATGGATCTTTGATGAATGCAGTGCTCAATTTTTATCCGTGGGAATTAATTTGAGGAATTTGAATTTACTCCTAACAATCACCTGGGACCACTTTACATTTTTCACTTGTGTTTTCTCAGTCTGCATATATAGCATTAATTTCAATTAAAAAACTAAGTAAGTACTTTATTATTCCAATTATAATTCTGGAAAGGGCAAAAGTATGGAATACAGTAAAAAGATTAGTGACTGCCAGGGGTGGGGAGTGGGGAAGGAATAAATACGTGGAGCAGAGGATATTTAGGGCAGTGAAAGTACTTTTTATTTTCCGTTAATGATGCATACTTGTCATTATACATTTGTCTAAACCCATAGATTGTATGTACAACACCAAGAGTGAAACCTAGTGGAAAGTATGGACTTTGAGTGATTACGATGTGTCAATGTAGGTAGGCCCTCAGTTGTACCAAATCTTGTGGGAGATGTTAATAATGGAACACACTATACCAGGTTGAGGGCAAAGTGTATATGGGAAATTTCTGTACGTTCCCCTCAATTTTCCAGTGAACTTTAAACTCCTCTAAAAAAAAAAAAATCAAGTCTTAAAAATAATAATGACAACTTAATTAAGCCTTAGTTTTAAAATTTTTTAATTAAATGAGAACCATAAAGATTACACACACACAAACACAAACTGTTAGAATAAACAAATTCAGGAAAGCTGCAGAACACAAAATCAACACATATAAATCAGCTATACTCTACACACTGACAATGAACAATTCAAAAATAAAATTAAGAAACAAGTCCACTTACAATAGCAGCAAAATAGATACTTAGGAAAAAACTTAACCAAAGAGGAAAAAGTCTCATACACTGAAAACTATAAAATGCTGCTCAAAGAAATTAAAACACAAATAAAGAGAAAAACTAATAAATACAAAGATATCCCATGTTAACGGATGGTAAGATGTAATATGGTTAACATAACACTATTCAAAGCAATCTGTGAATTCAAAGCAAAGCCTATGAAAATTCCAACAATGATTATGCTAAGTGAAATAAATTAGTCACAAGAAGGTAAATACTGTAGGATTCCACTTCTTTGAGGTATCTAAAGTAGTCAAACTCATAGAGACAGAAAGTAGAATGGCATTTATCAGGGGCCAGGAGGAGGCAGAATACAGAGTTATTTAATGGTTATATATTTTGTTTAGGTAGGTAAGAAACGTTTTAGAGATGGATGGCAGCTATGGTTGCAGAACAGTGAGAATGTACTTAATGCCACTAAAATGTACACTTAAAAATGGTTACAATGATAATTTTTATGGTATGTGTATTTCACCACAAAAAAAGAAAAAATAAAAGAAAAAGAAAGAAAAAAAGAAAAGAAACATACAATCCTCCAACACTGAATCAGGAAGAAATAGAAAATCTGAACAGGTTGATTATCAGTAACAAAACTGAATCAGTAATCAAAAGACTCCCAAGAAACAAAATCCAGGACCAGATGGATTCACAGGTGAATTCTACCAAATATTGAAAGGACAGTTAATACTTATTTTCCGCAAACTATTCTGAAAAATAGAAGGAAAAGGGAAGCTTCCAAATACATTGTACAAGGCCAGCATTACCCTGACACCAAAACCAGACACTACAAAAACAAAAACAAAAGAAAACAATAACAACAAAACAAAATAACAACAACAAAAACCACAGGCCAGTATCTCAGATGAACATAGATACTAAAATCCTCAGCAAAATACAGCAAACTGCATTCAACAATACATTAAAAGGATCATTCACCATGATCACGCGGGATTTATTCCAGCAAAACAAAGATAGCTCAATACCCACAAATGAACATGATACACGTTAACAAAATGAAGGATAAAAATCACATGACCATCTCAATAGATACAAAAAAAGCACTTCACAAAATTCAACATCCATTCATGATAAAAATGCTCGATAAAGTCGGTTCAGAAGGAATACACACATAAAAAAAAAGTCATACATATATGAAAAACCCACAGCTAATATTATACTCAATGGTGAAAAACAGCTTTTCCTTTAAGACAAGAATGCCCATTCTCATCACTTTTTATTCAACATAGTATGGGAAGGCCTAGCCACACAATCAGACAAGAAATAACTAAAAGGCATCCAAATTTATAAGGAAAAAGTAAAACTGTCACTATTTGCAGATGACATAATAGTAGACACAGAAAACCCTAAAGACTCCACCAGAAAACTATCAGAATAAATGACTTCAGTAAAGTTGTAGTATACAAAATAGCATACAGAAATCTGTAATGTTTCCATACAATAATGAAGTAGCAGAAAAAGATACTAACAAAACAATTCCACTTACAATAGCACCAAAAGGAATACAAAACCTAGGAATAAACTTAATCAAAAAACTGAAAGATCAGTACTCTGAAAACTACAAAACACTGATGAGAGAAAGTAAAGATAAAACAAATGGAAAGATATTCCATGTTCATGGACTGGGAGACTGAATACTGCTAAAATGTCCATACTGCCCAAAGCAATCTATAGAACCAATGCAATTCCTATCAAAATATCAATAGCATGTTTCACAGAACTAGAACAAATAATTCTAGAATTTATATGGAACCACAAAAGACCCCAAATAGCCAAAGCAATCTTGAGAAAGAAAAACAAAGTTGTAGGTATCACAATCCCAAATTTCAAGATATCCTACAAAGATACAATGATCAAAACAGTACGGTACTGGCACAAAAAGAGACACATAGATCAATAGAACAGTACAGAGAACCCAGAAATAAATCCACATTTGTCACCTAATCCATAACAGAGGAGGCCAGACAGTCCCTTCACTAAATGATGCTGGGAAAACTAGACAGCTACATGCAGAAGAATGAAACTGGACCACTTTCTTACACCACATACAAAACTAAACTCAAAATGGATTAAAGACCTAAATGTGAGACCTGAAATATAAAAATCCTGTAAGAAAATATAGCCAGTCATCTCTTTGACATCAGCCTTAGCAACATTTTTCTACACGTGTCCCCTCAGGCAAGGGAAACAAAAGTAAAAATAAACAACTGAGACTACACCAAAATAAAAAGCTTTTGCAGAGCAAAGGAAGCAATCAAGAAAATAAAAAGGTGAGCACCTGGGTAGCTCAGTCGGTTAAAGCATCCGACTTCAGCTCAGGTCATGATCTCGAGGTTTGTGAGTTCAAGCCCCACGTTGAGCTCTGTGCTAGCAGCTCAGAGCCTGGAGCCTGCTTTGGATTCTGTGACTCCCTCTCTCTTTGCCCCTCCCCTGCTCACGCTCTGTCTCTGTCTCTCAAAAAATAAACATTAAAAAAAAGAAAAAAAATTTTAGAAGGAAACAAAAAGGCAACCTACAAATGGGAGAAGATATCTGCAAATGATATATCTGATAAGGGGTTAATATCCAAAATATATAAAGAATTTTTAAAACTCAACATCAAAAACACACATAACCTGATTTAAAAATGGGCAGAGGACCTGAATAGACATTCCAAGGAAGACATACAGATGGCTAACAAACACATGAAAAGATGCTCAGCATCTCTAATCATCATGTAAATGAAAATCAAAATCCCAACAACTGTTGGGAAAATGTGGAGAAAAAGGAACCCTTACACACTGCTGCTAGAAATATAAACTGGTACAGCCACTGTGGAAAACAGTATGGAGGCTCCTCAAAAAATTGAAAATAGAAATACCATAAGACTCAGTAATTCCACTACTGGGTATTTACCCAAAGAAAATGAAAACACTAATTCAAAAAGATATATTTTTTTTAAAGATTTATGCACCCCTATGTTTAGTGCAGCATTATTTACAATAGCCAAGATATGGAAGCAACCTAGGTGTCCATGAATAGATGAAGGGATAAAGAAAATGTGGTACGTGTATACAATGGAATATGACTCAGACATAAAAAAGGATGACAACATGGTTGGGCCTAGAAGGTATTATGCTAAGTGAAATAAGTTGGAGAAAGACATATATAATTTCACTTACATGTGTAATCTAAAGAACAAAACAAATGAACAAACAAAAAGGGAAGAAACAGACCCATAAATACAGAGAACTGCTAGCTGCCAGAGGGGAGGGGGAAACAGGATAGGTAAAATAGGTAAAGGGGAATGGAAGGTACATGCTTCCAGTTACGGAATGAATAAATCATAGGGATGAAAGATACAGTATAGGAAATACGGTCAATGGTATTGTAACAGTGTTATACAGTGACAGATGGTGCCTGTGCTTCTGGTGAGCACTGCATAACATACAGAGTTACCCAATCACTATGTTGTTTGTACACCTGAAACTCATGTAACACTGCGTGTCAACTATTCTTCAACTGAAAAAAAAAAAAAAAACTGGGGGAGGGGGGAGGGGAGGGAGGGTACCTGTCAGGTTCAGTTGATAGATCATGCAACTCTTGATCTCATGGCCATGAGTTCAAGCCCCACACTGGGCATAGAGCTTACATTAAAAAAAAAAAAAAAAAAAAAAAAAAAAAAAAAAAAAGTACAAGGGCCCTCTTGTTATATGTTACTATATTTTATTCCTCCTCAATTCCCTTGAGCCAAAGTCAACATAGGCATCCCATATCCACAGCCATATTTATTTCTCATTTACCCTTTTACTGGGGGAGTAACACTTTGGGTCTCACCTAGATTCCTGAGTTTGGACAGACTCTAGATTTTATCTCTTGAGCCTGGCCATATCTCACAGAAGCAAATGTTCAAAGTCTCTAAGGATGGTGAGAAACTCTTCCAGTGAAAGCTGGTTTTACTGTCTGCTTCCCTCTCAGAATTCCTACTGAAGGACAGCAGAATATGCCATCCCCAAATATGCCACTTTGGCATACTGAGTACTTTGAATTAGCATAGAAAATACAGTCAATAATACTGTAATAACTTTGTATGGTGACAGATAACCACACTCATCATAGTATTTCATCAGGTATATTACTGTCAAACCACTATGCTGTTTACCTGAAACTAATATAATACTGTGTGTCAACTACACTCAATAAAAAATAGAAATTTAAAAATAAAAATAAAGGTGCTTGAGAAACAGCTAGTGCAAGATGGACAGTCTAACCCTCCTCTGTCTCCCCCACCCTCAAAGCAGGAGATAAATCTCCAGTGTGAAAGGTACCTCTCCCAGTGCCAGGAGAGTAGAAAGCATCCTAATCACCAGAGATGGGAAATTAGAGCCAAGAAGGCTGTATAAACAAAAACTTGTTACTTCTTCACCAATTTACTACCCCAAGCCCAAACCTCTTTGTCTTGTCAATTCCTCACACATGTATTGTTTCTTTGTCTAAAGGGTATAAAAGATTCCTTCTTTGGTCTCTTCTTTGAGTTTCGGATTTGTATGGGACTCCCGCATATGCAGTTAAATTTGTTTTTCTACCGGTAATCTGTCTTATGTCAATTTAATTATTAGACCAGGCAAAGAACCTAGAAGGGAAATGTTTTCTACCCTACACTACCTTCAGTTCTTTTTTGGGATCTCAGATTTTCTTGCTCAGTGATTCCTTTCAGAAAGTATTCCAGGGGCGCCTGGGTGGCGCAGTCGGTTAAGCGTCCGACTTCAGCCAGGTCACGATCTCGCGGTCCGTGAGTTCGAGCCCCGCGTCGGGCTCTGGGCTGATGGCTCGGAGCCTGGAGCCTGTTTCCGATTCTGTGTCTCCCTCTCTCTCTGCCCCTCCCCCGTTCATGCTCTGTCTCTCTCTGTCCCAAAAATAAATAAAAAACGTTGAAAAAAAAAAAAAGTATTCCATAAAATGTTTAAACCTGTAGTTTAGTTGTTTCAGCTGGGAGAGTTCTTAGGGGTTTGTTTTCACTGGTAAATGGCACTCAGCATATTATGGTATTTTCTATGTACTAGCTAAGTGATTTAGGGCTAGTTAATTTGCCTTTCTGCTTTAGTGTCTAGCTGCAAAACAGGATCCCAATACTTATTTCACAGGGTTGTTAAGACTAGCACATAGTAAGTACTTGGTAATTACTACATCTTAGGATAATCCCTCTTTTCTGATCCTGGGTTACATTACTTTAGTGCCTATATTATTTTTACCACTGATATTGACATTTCTGATAAAGGACTTAAAACTCTTTTTTAGTTATTAGCATTGATTGGTCACTCAAAGTGAACAGTTTGCCTGATTTGACTATGTTTTGTGTGACTTTTCAATCTCTTAGTTGAAAAGAAGTTATTTATCTCCATACACACTTAGAGTAAGGTAGAAATCACACCAGAATAACTCTTTTTTTAAGTTTATTCATTTTGAGAGAGAGAGACAGCACATGAGAGAGACAGAGCACATGAGAGACAGAGAGAGAGGGACAGAGAGAATCCCAAGCAGGCTCCCTACAGCCAGTGCAGAGCCTGACGTGGGGTTTGAACCCACAAACCATGAGATCATGACCTGAGCTGAAACCAAGGCTTGGCTGCTTAACCGACTGATTCACCCAGGTGCCCCTACACGGAGTAACTTTAACACAGAGAACAAACTAAAGGTTGATGGTAGGGGGAGAGGGGTAAATGGGTGATGGGCATTGAGAAGGGCACTTGTTGGGATGAGCACTGGGTGTTGTATGTAAGCGATAAATCACGGGAATCTACCCCCAAAACCAAGAGCTCATTGTATACACTGTATGTTAGCCAGCTTGACAACAAATTATACTAAAAAACTAAAATAAAATAAATTTTTAAAAAATTATTTTTAAAGTCATAGGAGGGAAATTTTTTCATAGGAGTGAAATTTTTTTAAATTCATTTTTGACTTATTTTATATCAAGAAGAAACATTCTTTGAAAATTAAAGGTCAATTGTTAATTACTTCTTGAAGGCTTTCCAATGCTCAGAGAGAGTTAGTTGTTCCTTCCATACTGTTCCCATAGTACCTTGTTTATACCTCTGCTATGTCACTTTCCACACTGAATTGTAATTATTTACTCACATTTTCTCTCTGCATTAGAGTTTGAGCTCCTTGGAATACAGACCCTGTGCTTAGTATCTCCGGAGCCTAGCATATATAAAAGGCAATTTGCAAATGTATACTAACTCTGATCAAATTAGTTTTCCACTACTTTCCTACATTAACTCTTTAGACATTTGAAATATCCTTTCTCTCATGTATACCTTTTGTTGTTCCTTTGGTAAGTAATTCTATCTAATTTGAAAAGTTCTATTCTCCACCTATGTTCTCATGAATATGAAATGCAAAACGCAAACTGCAAACTATGAGGGGGAAACTGACAAATCTACCAGCAAAGTGAGATTTTTTTTTTAATGTTTTATTTTACTTTTTTATTATTTTTTTTAATGTTTGTTTTTGACAGAGAGAGACAGAGACACAGACAGAGCATGAGTGGGGGAGGGGCAGAGAGAGAGGGAGACACAGAATTTGAAGCAGGCTCCAGGCTCTGAGCTGTCAGCACAGAGCCTGATGCAGGGCTGTAACTCATTGATGGGGAGATCATGACCTGAGCCAAAGTCGGAGGCTCAACCGATTGAGCCATCTAGGCACCTCAAGCTTTTGTTTCTTAAGTTTATGCATTTTTTTTTTTAATTTTGAAAGAGACAGCGCACAAACAGAGAAGGAACAGAGAGGAGAGAGAATCCTAAGAAGGCTCCGTGCTGTCAGCACAGAGCCCACAGAGGTGAGGGTGGGGGGGAGGGGTGGCACCACGCCTGGATCTCATGAACTGTGAGATCAGGAACTGAGGCGAAATCAACAGTAAGAAGCTCAGCCGACTGAACCACCCAGATGTCCCAGTAAAGTGAGATTTTTCATATTCTCTCCAGTTACTAATGGGTCAAGAAGATTTTTTTTTAAAGTCAATAAGGACACAGAAAACATGATAAGAACATTTTACAACATTTACCTACCAGACAGCTAACATTGTACCTAAAAATTGAAGTATATATATTATTTTCAAGCACACAGAACAATAATGAAAACTGATCGTATGTTAGGCCACATCTTTTGCCCACAAGGCAATTAAATCAGAAAACAACCATAAAATAACTAGAAAACCTGCATGATTAGAAATTTTTATTATTTCAAAGCAACTTGATAGTCAAAAGGGAAATCAAAATGAAAATGAGAAAATGCTTAGGACTGAACAATAACACTACTACACATCAAACCTTGTGAAAGTCAACTAAAGCAATATTTAGAGAAATGTATAATCTTAAATGAATACACTAAAAAGTCTCAAAATTAACAGGCTTAACATCTCAATTACAAAGTTAGAAAAAGTACAAGAAAATAAGCTCAAAGAGGGGTGCCTAGGTGGCTCAATCAGTTAAGCATCTGACTTTAGCTCAGGTCATGATCTTGCAGTCTATGGGTTCCAGCCCTGAGTCAGGCTCTGAGCTGTCTTCCTTCGGATTCTGTGTCTTCCCCTCTCTCTCTGCCCCTCCCCTGCTTGCGCTCTGTCTCTCTCTCTCTCTCTCTCTCTGTCTCTCTCTGTCTCTCTCTCAAAAATAAATAACATTAAAAAAATTTTTTTAAGAAAAGAAACTCAAAGAAAGAAAAAAATAACAATAAAAGTAAGAGCTAGTATAAATAAAATAGAAAATAAGTGCCAATCCAAAGAGTTGGTTTTTTAAAAAGATTAAAAAGCAAATAGAGGCAGGGCACCTGGTGGCTCAGCTCGTTATGCATCCAACTTCAGCTCAGGTCATGATCTCATGGTTTGTGAGTTCAAGTCCCACGTCAGGCTCTGTTCTGACAGCTCAGAGCCTGGAGCCTGCTTCAGATTCTGTGTCTCCTTCTCTCTCTGCCCCTCTCATGGCTCACACTCTGTCTCTCTCTCCTTCAAAAATAAATGAACATTAAAGAAAAATATTTTTAATAAAAAAAAAGGAAATAGAAGCACCTGTGTGACTCAGTTGGTTAAGGGTTCCCCTGTTGATTTTGGCTCAGGTCATGATCTCACAGATGGTAGGTTCAAGCCCCACATTGGGCTCTGCACTGACAAAGCACAGCGTGCTTGGGATTCTCTCTCTCCCTCCCACTCTGCTTCCCATCCACTTGCGTACATGTGCATGAGTGCGCTCTCTCTCAAAAAAAATAAACTTAAAAAAAAAAAAAAAAGCAAATGAACTTCTAGCAAGGCCAATTAAGAAACAAAGAAAAGAGATACAAATGATATTAGAAATGAAAAAGAGGGAGCCTGGGTGGCTCAGTCGTTTAAGTCTCATTTGGCTCAAGTCATGATCTCCTGGTTTGTGGGTTCAAGCCCCATATTGAGCTTTCTGCTATCAGCACAGGGCCCGCTTCAGGTCTTCTATCCGGCCTCTCTCTGGCCCTCCCCTGCTTACATGCATGCATGCACTCTCTCTCTCTCAAAAATAAATAAACATTTAAAAAAATGAAAAAGAGGACATTAATGCAGATGCTGAACAGACTAACCAGATAATAAAAAGATATTAGGAACTAAGAAAATAAATTTGAAAAGTTACATTAAATAAATTCCTAGAAAAATATCACTTAAAAATTTCAATCAAAAGCAAATTCTTCTCTAAACTGTTCAAAAGATTTATTGCAATGCTGATCCCAACAGGATTTTTGTGAAACTTGACAAACTTATTCTGAAATTTATATTCAAAAGCAAAGTCCAAAAAACCCCAACATACTCTTTAAGAACTTTTAAAAGAGATTTACCACTTATTATCTTATTATAAAGCTATTACAATTAAGACAGTGTGGTATAAACACAGAGTGCATAAACTAACCAATGAAACTTAATAAAGAGCCTGGGTGGTTCAATTGGTTATATGTCCAAATTTGGCTCAGCTCATGATCTCGCTGTCCATGAGTTCCAGCCCTGCATCGGACTCTGTGCTGACAGCTCAGAGCCTGGAGCCTGCTTCAGATTCTGTGTCTCCCTCTCTCTCTGCCCCCCCCCCCCCCATTCATGCTCTGTCTCTCTCTCAAAAATAAACATTAAAAATAAATTTAAAATAAATAAAAATAAAAAAATAAAGAGCCCAGATACAGATTCATACAGATACTGAATCTTCAGACATATATCTTGATATATGGCAGAGGTAGCAATGCTGGTAAATGGAGAATGAATTTTTCAATAAATTGTGTTGAGATAATATCCACTGGATAAAAAATGAGATTGGATCATATGAAGCAATTCTTTATGGGTAAAAAGTTTTGAAAGGCAAAACTTTAAAATGTTAAAAAGAAATATAGAAATCTATATTATAACTTCCAATAGGGACGGGTTTCATAAACAAGACACAAAGAGTCGTAGCATTAGAGCATTATCAGGTGCCTGGGTGGCTCAGTCATTTAAGCATCCAAGTCTTGATTTTGGCTCAGTCATGATCTCACAGTTTGTGAGTTTGAGCCACAAATCAGGCTCTGCACTGACAGCACAGAGCTTGCTTGGGATTCTCTCTCTCCCTCTCTCTCTGCCCCTCCCCTGCTCGCGTGCTCGCTCTCTCTCTCTCTCTCTCAAAATAAAGAAATTTAAAAAAATAAAATAAAATAAAAATAAAGAAATTAATTTTAAAAAAAAGAACTTCAGTTATCAAAAGACACCATAAAAACTGAAAGAAGATATTTGCAAGTCAAACAATTAATAAAGGATTAATGTCCTATGTCCAGAATAAAGAACTCATGATTTATTGAGAAAAAATAAACCAGCAAAATAAAAGAGCAAAAGACATAAACAGGTAAGCCCTGAATAAGAAATGTAGTCCACGGGTGCCTGGGTGGCTCTGGGTTAATTAAGCATCTGACTTCGGCTGAGGTCATGATCTCACAGTTCATGGGTTTGAGCCCTGTGTTGGGCTCTGTGCTGGCAGTTCAGAGCCTGGAGCCTACTTCAGGTTCTGTGTCTCCCTCTCTCTCTGCCCCTTCCCCCACTCATGCTCTGTCTCTCTCTCTTTCTCAAAAATAAATAAACATTAAAAAAACAAAAAACAAAAATAATTTTTTTTTTTAATTTTTTTTTTTTTAATTTTTTTTTCAACGTTTTTTATTTATTTTTGGGACAGAGAGAGACAGAGCATGAACGGGGGAGGGGCAGAGAAAGAGGGAGACACAGAATCGGAAACAGGCTCCAGGCTCCGAGCCATCAGCCCAGAGCCCGACGCGGGGCTCGAACTCACAGACCGCAAGATCGTGACCTGGCTGAAGTCGGACGCTTAACCGACTGCGCCACCCAGGCGCCCCAAAACAAAAATAATTTTAAAAAATGTAGTCCGTAAATATAAAAAGTACTCGGCCTTATTAGTAATTAGGAAAATACAAATTAAAATCACACAGAAATACCACTTCACACCCTCTAAACTAACAAAAATAAAGTCAATAAATAGGAGTCATTGGTTTCAGGGAATTCTAGCAAAAGTATAAAGGGTATAACCATTTTGAAAAACAATTCAACTTTAGTTTTCTACCGCCACCTGTATGGGTTGAATTGTGTTCTCTCTCCCAAAAAAGTTGAAATCCTAATCCTCAGTATCTCATAAGGTGACTTTATTTGGAAATAAGGTCTGCACAGAGGTCCTTAGGGTTAGGCCCTAATCATGTATGACTGGGTTCCTTACAAAAAGGGGAAATTGGGACACAAAGACAGGCACAGAGAGAAAATGAAGCAACACAGAGAAAGTGCCATGTGAAAGATGAAGGTCAAGATAGGGGGGATGCATCTACAATCCCAAAACTGCCTAACAATGCCAGCAAGCCACCAGAAGCTGCGAGGCAGGCTCTCCCTCTGAGCTCTTGCAAAGGAACCAACCTTGATCTTGGATTTCTAGGCTCCAGAACTGAAACAATGGATTTGTGGCTCAAGCCACCCAGTTTGCGGTACTTTGTTTCAGCAACCTATACAAACTGCTGCAAAGTAATACATTCCTGTAACAACTAAAACCTCAATGGTATAAAACAACACAGATTTATTATCTCACAGCTCTATGGGTCAGGCTGGTCTGACTGAGCTAAAATCAAGGTGTTGGCAGGGCTTCATTTCATTCAGGGAACTCTAAGAAAAGTCCATTTCCTTGTCTTTTCCAGCTTTGAGAGGCTGCCTGCTCTCCTTGACTGCTGACCTTCTCCTATTTCAAAGTCAAAAGTGGATTAAGTGAGTCTTCCTCACCCTGTATTACTCCAACCGTACAGCCACTGTCACATCTCTTGGGTCACTGTGATCTCTTCTGCCTCCCTCTTCCACTTTTTTAAGGACCCTTGCAATTCCATGGAACCACTCAGACAATCCTGGTTGATCTTCCCATTTCAAGGCCCTTAACTTAATCTCACCTGCAAAGTCCCCTTTGCCACATAAAGTAACAAATTCACAAATTCCAGGAGTTAGAACAGGCACATGTTCAGGGTGCCATTATTCTGCCTAGTAAAATTGAATAGGAGCCTATCTTGCAACTTAGCAGTTCTTCCTCTATATGCACATATGCACCAGAAGACGTTTATAAGAATTTTCATAGCAGCATTGTATATAATAGCAAAAACTGAAAACTACCCAAGGGCCCACAGTGGAATGGATAAGTAAATTTTACTATGCCCATATGAGATTAAAATACTATAAAGCACTCAAAAATTAACTACAACTATCCAAATCAACATGGATGAATCTCAGAAATCATCAGAAAAAAAAGTTATAGAAGAATTAATACAGCATGATTCTATTTACTTAAAGTTCAGATGTAGGCAATACAACATATTATTTACTTAGGAATACATTCATGGGGATTATAATAGTAAAGCTAAGTAAGGGAATGAATACTGTGTGTGTGTGTGTATATATATATATATATATATATATATATATATATATATATATATAAGAATAGATGTGTTGCCTCTGAGGCAGGGAAAAGGAGATACAAAATAGGTTACACAGGGAACTTCGAAGAAAATGAGTGGTGAGTACATGACTTTTGTTTGTTTTATTTTCTTCTTTAAACCATACCAAAATATACATATATATAGTCTTTCACGTATGGCATTTCTCATTTACAAATTTAAGTGCTGAGTAAATAAATGTAAGAAACCCTGGATGCAAGTTGTCTGAAATCTAGGGAACAAGTAGTCAATGTCCTCTAAGGGATGGCGGAGGGATAAAGATCTCTATCTTATAAAGATAAAGATACCTGCTAGGTATCAATATTGGAGGGAAAACTCTAGGTTGCAAAAGAAAAAGACAGCGGGAAATACACTCCTGTGCCCAAGTTTTAGGAACAAGCTTCCAACAATCACTTAAACAAACACAGATCAACTTGTATATAATAAGGTGAACAATGTTACAAACTGTCAGAAAGACTCAGACAGAACTCAGCTCTCTTAAAGTTTTGCTTGGCTAACATAGGAGTTCAGTTTGTTTTGTTTAAACTGAGAGCCCTCAGGCAAAGTAGGCAATAGTCAGTTCACTTCCATTCTTCTCACCCTCCCCTCCTTTCTCAACATGTAACATAAATGCATTATGTGGCTGGCCTCTGAAGGCACTTGAGTTTGAGACCAGCTGCATCCTACAAGTCACCCTGGAACAACCACATCAGGTATCAAGAGTGTCTTCAAGGTCAACACAGAGGCTTTGCTATCTCTCACTCCTATCTCTCTCCCGCTACTCCCCACCCCACCCACCTCTTTTAACCAAGGGCGTCTTTTACCACATAATTGGAGACAGCTGGCAAAACTATGAATTCAGGCACTCTTTATGGAAAATATAGAGGGACTAGCAGTCCAGACCTAGACTCAAGTCCTTGTGTCCCAATATTTCACAGCATAACCTGGAGACGATATTATCTCCCCGGAGTTGAATTTCTTTCCTTTCTATAAAATGATATTTCAGGGGCGCCTGGGTGGCGCAGTCGGTTAAGCGTCCGACTTCAACCAGGTCACGATCTCGCGGTCCGTGAGTTCGAGCCCCGCGTCAGGCTCTGGGCTGATGGCTCGGAGCCTGGAGCCTGTTTCCGATTCTGTGTCTCCCTCTCTCTCTGCCCCTCCCCCGTTCATGCTCTGTCTCTCTCTGTCCCAAAAATAAATAAAAAACGTTGAAAAAAAAAAAGTCTTAAAAAAAATAAAATGATATTTCAGGGTTACCTGGGTGGCTCAGTCAGTTAAGTGTCTGACTCTTGATTTTGGCTCACGGTGAGATTTTGCCTGGAATCAGGCTCAGCACTGACAGCACGAAGCCTGCTTGGGATTCTCACTCTCCCTCTCTCTCTCTGCCCCTCCCCCACTCTTCTGAAGGCTCATACTCTCAAAATAAACTTGAAAAAAATGATATTTCAATTAGATAAATTCTAAATCTCTTCTATCTTCTATAGCTATACAAATATACTCATGTTCAAATAAACTTGTTCAGCAAGTATAGTCTGTTCTTGTTTTGGCTAGGGGTATAGGAAAGAAGTAAAATGTGCTAGGGAAATGGGCTGACACAGTAATTGGGAATAAGGAAGGAGAATAAGAAGGGCCTGCCTGAGGAGGATAAAAAGTCAGAGGACAATGAAAACAAACTTCATACAGGTTTACTCATGGTTGACCCTATTTACCTTTCACTCAGTGTGGAAAAACATAAACTATGGAGATGTTACTATTTCATACGATATAATGAAAATATTCTATCTCAGGTCATGGCTGCTTCGCATGATTTATTTTTATACATGGCCATCTCTGCTATAATGGAGCTTTGTCCTCTGCTTATATATTAATTTGAGTATCACTGTACTTTCTAAAGATTCTTAATCCTATCTGTTCCTTAAAGGAAATTTTAACCAGTGTGAATGATAGAAGCAGAAGAAAAAAGTCCACAAGTCAATAACAATAAGCAGTCCTCAAACAGCCACAGCCAAGGATGGATGTGAGGAAGGGGTGTTCGTTCAGTAAGTCCCACGTGGCTTTTTAAAAAACAAAACAAACAAAAGGCTAAAAGCAGATTATAAAGGACTTTGTAGGCAAGGGTCAAGAGCATGAACTCTATCCTGTGAACAATAAAAAGTCTAAGAGATTTTTAAGAATGAGTGATTTGATTAAATCTGTGATTTCTGAAAGATAATTCAGATGGCAGAGGACAAATTTACAAAATAGAGCATAAAATCATTACATAGGTTGATATTTTACTACAAAATATTAACATGAAATGAGAATAAAACGCTCACTCATTAAAACCGTAAAGTAAATTTCACAAATACTACAGTATGAGTAAAGAAATTCATAGTGGGTTTTGCCTTGCAAATTCCTTAAGGGGCTAAATAATCACTTAAACTTTAAAGTCTTTTTTAAAGGCCTACCTACTACATGTGTATATCTCTTTCATATAAAATTAACACTTTAAATAATATTTATGGGCTTTAAGGCCACAGAATTTTTAAATATTTACCTAACCATTTAGAAAGCACTTAGCATTTTAGGTATAGAAAAATATCTCACACAGTAACTTACACCTTTCAAAACCTCCTATTTACCTAGTCTATCACACACCAAATCATCTGGTTGAGAAGCTGAAAACTACATTGTAGAATAAACAATTAAAATGGCATAGATATGTAGTTTGTTATACTCTGGTCAATGCCTCTATGTAGACAACTGATTTTTTTTTTTTCTTTTAGCTTCCTATTAGTTTCAGCTGACTGCTGGCAAATGCACCACAAACCGAGTGCTTCTTTCCATTAACCCAAGAGAGGACACAGTCAGCATTAACTAGATTTTAACTTTAAATCTCTAAATGCTTTGCTAAAAACAACAAAAACCCTTAGCTAAGAAATGACACATACACAGCATTTACATCAAGTACTACCAGTCTAATTACGAAAATCAAGTGCCTTACAAACATATGCCATTAATTTTCAACATCGTACCTAATATCCCAAAAGTTAAAAATTATTTTAAATACACTCCGACACAATTAAAAGCATTTATATGAGTTTGCAATTGTTTTTCAAAGATGTTCATAAAAACATTTAAGTTCTTGAAGAAATCAAAGTATAATTTTGTTATCAATCCAAAAATGAATCCACATATACTTTTTTAAAGTGCTCTATTCAAAAAGTAGAATATCTGTTCATCTTTTCCAATTAGAAAACATAGCTTATTAGTATCAACATTCAACATTTAAGTAAAACTTCAAGAACTACTAATTTGTGACATTTTAGTTATACTTTTATTCATACCTTACTAAAAGAAATGGATTCTAGAACTGAACGGTACTATAGAATTAATCTACTGGGATCCCCTAACTTGACAGGATACTGAGACTCACTCACTTACTTGTCCAAGATCACACAGTAGAACCACGACCTAACCCTTGACTCTCTGCCTATGAATTCAGGACATTTCCCCCTGTAACAAGTTCTACCCAAAATCTTTTTTGCCTTCCTTCACTTTCTGAAACAAAAAGGCGACTTCACAATTGTCACATACAAAGTTCACCACTTTGAAAATCAGAAACATCTCTTGGTCTTTTACTTCCGTGAAAGTACTAATTTCTCCTTAACTTCTTTAACCTAATAAACATGCAAACAAAAGCCACAGACCCACTGTTAGACTTCAGGAATTTAGCATAAGTAAAAATGAATGTTAATTATAATCTTTGCGAAGTTAAAAATATCTAGTAATTTGTAGTAATGCCAAAATAGTACTACTTTATGACACTGAATGTTAAATAGCCACGTATAAACCCTTGAGCTAACATCATATATTTAAGACCCCAAAAATGATTTCTACTCATGTGAATACGGGTTTTCTGAAATAAGAAAACATGCCCTTTTTAAAAGTGAAATTGTGTTTTCCTCTAATACAAATAGTAAAGGAAGCAACCTAGCAATAACAACACCACTGCACCTAGCTGAAGACTGAAAAAGGTTACTGTTGGTAAAAGAGGACCACACTAGGATTAAGATGACCAGAGATCTTCAATTTACAAGAAAACAGCCATAACTGGCTATACCAACAGATTACAATTAAAATACATTACAGTGCAATACTGTTAAGTACAGGAAAATCGTTTACAAACGTGATGAGGCTGCTAAAACACTTTTCTGGTATGAAAAAATGCAACCTATTCACATATAGTCAAGCCAACTGCCATTCTAGCCTGTGAAAAGAGCTGAAATGACTTTGCTCTGCAGCTTTTCTCCCAACAGTGTTTCTCCTGACACACATCTTTCTAAGCATTGTCTAGACAGCATCGCTGGCTGTAAACTTAGAAAACAAAAGGCATAACACTTTTTGAACAATTCTTTCTAGCATGTGGCCCAGTAAGTACAGACCACAAAAGCGGCCTCTGAGAGAACGCTTTTCAAGAAAGCAAAGTGTGGTCTCATTGGAACCTTTCAGATCAGTGTTAAACATAAAATCAATGTGGTAGCTTGAAGACTATTAAAAAGAGAGCATCGGACGTAGCAAGAACAAGAAACTTCTGTTTCAAATACACTGGGTCCCAGTGTAAAACATAGCACTGGTCAAAAAGCCTGAAAACCAATGGTGTAGACTCCTACTCTCCTACTTAAAACCTCTACACTCCTCTTTCTAGCTGCTTAGAAAACAGCATTGAAAACTGAAACGTGTAGGTTCAAGTCCCAGCACCGCCACTTAACTGGATGTGGGAAGTAGTTGGGTAACTTCTATACGCCTCAATTTACTCATCTCTAAATTGAGGTTGTCATCCACCATACAGAGCTTTTGTGAGGATTTGAGAAAATATATGTAATATTTTGCACCTAGCAAATGTTCAATGAATAGCAACTATATTTGCTGATTTCTTGGTGACATAGGACAAGATTTCTCCAAACTACATAAAGAGCAACTTTTCCCTGAGGATGATTTCAATTCCTTTAAAAAAAAAACAAAACAAAACAAAACAAAAAACCATGTAAACCTAGAGGGGGGAGAAATGGAAATACTTCTGGCATCTTTCCAGACATTACTAAGTTTAAAGGTTAAATTGTTACAACACTCTCCTAATTATGCAACAAATACCCATGGACAGGAGTTAGCCTGTAAAAGATTATGATGGGCTATACTACTGAAACTGGGAGAGGTGGGGAAGAGTCCCTTAAAAATTATTCCCAACTATCTTTTCATCTACACTAACAAGCCTCAGTTCCACAGCTCATCCCTGTTCATTAGGGATCTCGAATAGGATCTCGAATTCGTCCTCTCGATTATCAAGAATGAAACCGCACTGATTAAAATTTATACACACGCGCGCGCGCGCACACACACGTGTATTCAATCTAATTGCTATATGTTATCATTGGAGAGATACCACCATTATACCAGCAACAGGCAAACAGCACCAAAAAGACATAACTCAGTGTGTGCCAAAGTGGCGAGTCGTCGATCTATTAAACCGCAAATAACTCACCTCATTCCTCTGAGAACTCTGAGAACAAAGTCTTTAAAAGTTGCAATACGATCAGTCTGCGATTTCATTTCTATTCCAAGATAAAAGGTACTTCTGCACGTTTACAAAGCTTCCTGTAATTTAACATTTCTTTCCAGAACAAATCTGCCCCCCCCCACCCCCACCCCCGGAAACCCTGGAAGCTAACGAGCTTTCGAGAACGCTAATTCAAGTTGGGAATCGAAGCGATAAAACCGCACTCGCTTCCTTCCCAAGCCGTGCTTTCTGGTACCATACCTGTTCGCGGGAAATGCAAGGCAACGAAGGTCTCCTGAACATCTTGGAACTGCCGGAGTAACCGGCCGAAGTTTCTCCGAACGACACGCAGCTGGACCTCCTGCGGGGTCTGATCACAGGCACTTTGTCCTCGGCGGTACTGGCCAAGCGAGGGTGATGAGGGGCTTCCCTGATCTGGAAGAAGTGATCCAAGCCCAGGGCCAGCAGGCAGCCGGCGTCCCCGACCAGGCAGGCGAGCAGCGGCCTGAGGGCGGCGGGCAGCGACCCGAGCCCGGTGAAGGAGACCCACCAGACGAAGCTGGAGAAGAGCAGCACCAGGATGCCGTGCCGGAGCCTGGCCGGGTGCGCGAGCGTCAGCAAGCCCACGCAGCTCAGCGCCGAGAACAACCTGCCCGCCACCGCGGGGGGCGTGTGCTGGGCCGCGGCTGGGGGCCCCCAAGCCCAAGTCCACGCCTGCCACGCCAAGAAGTCCCCCAGGTAACAGCAGGCTGGCAGCGCCAGCAGCCACCAGGCGCCGCCGCCGCCGCCGCTCCGGCCCGGCCCGGGGCCCCGCTTGCTCCGGGTCAGGAAGCAGGTGAGGAAGAAGAAGGCACAGGCGATGCTGAACAGGGGGCTGAGGCTGTGCGAGCACACGCTCAGCACGGTCCGCAGCCGGGCGGCCCCGGCAGCCCAGCTCCCGGGCCCCGAGCCGAGCAGCAGGGCGAGGACAAAGGCGGCCAGGGCGCCCAGCGAGAGGCGCGCCCGGGCGGAGGGGGAGCCGCGGCGCGGCTGCTGGGGGGAGGCCGGCGGCGGCAGCAGCAGCTCCACGTTGCAGAAGCGGCAGAGGTGGAAGAAGAAGCCACGCGGAGGGTCCTGCCGCAGGGGGCTCACGCAGCTCTTCACGTAGCCGTTCCTCAGACTCTCGGGGGGCGGGCCGGCCCCGTCCGGCGCCTGCGGGCACCGCATGGCTTTGGCGTCTCGCTCGTCCCTCCTCATGGCCGGGACCCGGGCTGGCCGCGGGGCTCGGCACGCCCCTCTCGGACCGCGGCGGCCGCTCGCGCTCCCTCAGCACCCCCGGCCCCGCGCTCCGGGCGCCCCCCCGGCTCGGCAGCGAGTCAGGGTTGCGCCCGCCGCCGCGGCCCGGGATCCCCGCCGCGCGGGCGTTGGAGCGGCGGGGTCCGCGACATGCTGGCGGAGGAGAGGGGCGGAAGGGGCTGCTCCCGGGACCTCTGCGGCCGCCCCCTCCGCGTCCCTCGGGCACCGCTCGGGACTGGAGACTCGGCGTCGCCTCCCAGCTCCCGCGGGCTGCAACAGTTACCTCCCGGCCCCAGCCTGGTCCGTTGGGCGCGCGAGCGGCGGCGGGCGGGCTGGCGCTCCTCCCCCGTGCCTGCCCCGGGCCGGCGCGCGCCCCGCCCGCCGCTCGCGCGCGCCCGCGCCCGCGCCCCGTCCAGTCGCTGTCGCGGACGCGAGCCGGGGATCCCGCGGACTGAGCGCGCCGGGACCGGGGAGAGCGCGGCCGGGGCCACCCGGAGACCGACCCGGGTTGGCAGAGGCGGGCGGGGTCTTCTCCGGGTGGGAGGGGGCAAGCCCGCTATCCTGGGACCCCAGGCACGCGGGTTCCCTTTGGGGCTAAGTCACAGACACGCACCCAGGCTCGGACAGGTCACCACTGGGGTTTGGGGGAAAGAGGGCGTTTGCGGTCCCCAAGGGCAGTGCCTACTTGGGAAACCGAGTTGTGGGGGGTGGGGAGAGCCGGACCCGCCTCTCACCTCATCCAGGTTCAGGGTGGGCCCCTTGGACTGCCCGAACTGTGCCACCCGGTAAGGTCCAGCCACCGCCAGGGGCATGGTGAAGGATCCCTGACCGTGTGGCTGGGTCTGCCCTCAACAGCAACGTGGAATCTTGAACCACTCAGTAGGCCCGGAATATTCACGGTGGTCTTAGGAAGGAGCGTGCACTGGGGGTGCTCCCCCAGAGCATCCATCTGAGTAGATGCTATTGAGCTTGTCTTCCTCAAGAACCGTCTTCACAGGCAAGGAACTAACGTCCCATCCTCCGCTTCCTACCATTGCCATACATACTCATTAGCTCATGTCTGAATCTCCCTAAACAAGCGTAGAAAATCTGCTGTCACACAGCTTTTTCCACGTTGGAGCCTTTTTCACTGTAACGGCGTGTTCTAGAGAGGAGGGATGGGAGGATTCGGAGTCCTCTCCAAGACCAGTGCCCAGTTTGGATCGGTTGGCCACAAAAGAAGCAAAATAAGATGCTATCTGTGAATTACTGGTGAAACTAGCAGCATGGAAACACTGACTTGAAAGTGACAAGAACTTTGCTGTACCAAAGGGACTGCTCTGGAATCTAACCAATCATAACTGCCTTAGAGAGTGAACTGTGTTTCCCTCCACCCAAACTCTCCCTTCAACCTCATGACAGGCCTGCATTTCTCACAGAGCTAATTCCACATTTTTCCAGGGAGATGAGAAACCTTACTGTGTGGTAAATCCCACAAACAGGCCCATTTTTCACCAATTAATCTCTGCCCACAGCCATGACCTAAAACAGACCATTTTCGTATATGGCCATAGTTCACATACATAGCAAAAATCCTGAGAAATTAGCACAAGCATTTGACCCAGAGGAAAAAAAGACCAGAATTTCCCTTTCCGTTTCTGTCTCTTGAACAAAAGAAGAAATATTTAATAGAGTTTTCAAATCGATTACTCAAATGCTTTCCTTAAAAGACCAAAATCAGGGGCGCCTGGGTGGCTCGGTCAGTTGAGCGTCCGACTTCGGCTCAGGTCATGATCTCGCGGTCCGTGAGTTCGAGCCCCGTGTCAGGCTCTGTGCTGACTGCTCAGAGCCTGGAGCCTCTTTCGGATTCTGCGTCTCCCTCTCTCTCTGCCCCTCCCCTGTTCATGCTCTGTCTCTCTCTGTCTCAAAAATAAATAAACGTTAAAAAAAAAAAATTTTAAAAGACCAAAATCCATGGTGTCTCTTTTTTCCACCATCACAATGGAAATTTTTGTTTTTAAGTATCCTCACAACACAGCTCAACAAATACTTTTAAATGATATGCACAGAACTCATCATTACCAAAGTAGGAAACTGAGTGGATGCATTTGAGCTTTTACAGAAGAGCATGGCAAAGCTACCAATGGCATCCCTGAAATGCCCATTATAAATTCTCGTAAGAAATAATAAACCGATTTGAAAATTAGAACAAATTCAGATTAAAGTTGTTGTTTTAAAACCTTGGGTAGTAATCTGAGGTGGGATAGGCGTGGAAATATTAATGGCCTAGAAATCCTTTTCATAGTTTGTAATCCTGGCCCAGCCATTCATGCCCTGGCAGTAAGCAAGTCACGTAACATTTCCAGTCCAGTCCTCATTCTTCTCAATTGTAAAATTGCCAAAAGTTCATTTTGAAGACCTTTCAAGTTCCTTCCGGTCTTGGGGCGCCTGGGTGGCTCAGTCAGTTGAGCCCCAGACTTCAGCTCAGGTCATGATCTCACGGTTCGTGGATTCTAGCCCTGCGTCGTTGGTCTCTGGGCTGACAGCTTGGAGACTGGAGCCTGCTTCAGATTCTGTGTCTCCCTCTGCCCCTCCCCCACTCTTTAAAACAAACAAACAAACAAAAAAGTCCCTTCTGGTCTCAAAAAGTTTAATATCCGTATGACAAAAATATGTAGGCATCGTTAGGATCCATGTTTCAGATTGCCAAGAGCAACCTTTAAATTATTTGTACCATCAAACTAAAGCAAACTCTCAGTGTTGACAAATCAAAATAAAAGGCTTTGTATCAAAGAACTATTATCTGGCAAATAAAATTCAAAATACTCTTCATACTTTCCAGTTCTTTCACCTTTTTTCAGCTGTCTACCCAAGTCTTTATAAGGCTGACAGCCCAAGTCTTTCAATAACCTATATTTGGCCTGCATACCTCTAAACACCAACCCAGCACCTGACAGGATTCTAAAATAAAATGTAAGGACGTAACCAAAGACCATCAGTTTACTTAACTAAAATTACGCACAAAAAGAATGAGCTTGCTATGTTTATAGCAACTCCCTTCTCTGTTTACAGTCCATGTCAAAGATTATTAGTAAGGCACATTTCTTAGAGTTCAGATTATTTAATTATTCTTTTGCCAGATATAAACAACCAATAGAATTACTTAGCTCTTGTCTTTAGGTTCAGGAATGTATGACCGTTATCTGTTGTGAAAAGAAAAAAAAAAAAAAGACCTAAAGTCAACGTCACAACATACCTTTGACTTTTCTCAGTACTCTACCCCACCCTTATTTTACCTAACTTTGCCTGTGCTCACATCGAGACCCCATGATCTCCTCCACCAGAATCATTCTCCCAGTTTGATGATCCTATGACATGGGATCCTAGTGCTTACCACCCAGCTCCCCAGCTGTCCTGGTGCAATGCAACCCCATATGTATTCCTCTATTCTAAATGGGGTCCTTGCTCTCAAGTTCCAGACACCCAGTTTTCCCAGGTTCCCCAGTTTGTAGGATGAGAATTTCGTTCTCCATTTTAGGTACCGACTGACAGTTACCAGCGGGGAGCTGTGGTGGGGTTGGGGGGGAGCTGGCAGGGGGAGATGGGTTAAATAGACAATGGGTATGAAGGAATGCACTTATTGTGATGAGCACCGGCTGTTGTATAGAAGTAACGAATCACTACATTGTACACCTGAAAGTAATATTACACTGTATGTTAATTGGAATTTAAACAAAACTTAAAAAAAAAGAAATATTATGCAAATAAAAGCAGAATGCTCTTACTGTAGTGGAGGAATCCCCTGGAACCTGTCAACACCAACCAAGCAGTTCTGACACCTATTTTCTGACCTGAAACCCCTCCTTAGAACCCTTGGGCAAAAAAAGGAAGGGAGGAAGGGAAGGAAGGAAGTGAGAAAGTAAAGAAGGGAGGGAGGGAGAAAGGAAGGAAAAGGAGAAAGGGAGAAATTTTCTTTTTTTTTTTTAAAGTATATTTATTTTGAGAGAGACAGAGCATGTGGGAGGGGCAGAGAGGGAGGGAGAGAGAATCCCAAGCAGGCTCACACTGATATTACAGGGAGCCCAACGCAGGGCTCAAACTTGAGAACTGCAAGATCATGACCGGAGCCAAAATCAGGAGTTGGGCACTCAACTGACTGGGCCACCCAGGCACCCCAGAAAGATTTCCAACCTCTAAAAAATAGACCATAAAAAATGGATTTGGGGACGCTTAAGTGGTTTAGTCAGTTGGGTGTCTGACTCTCGATTTTGGCTCAGGTCATGATCCTACGGTTCAGGCTCCAACGTTAACAGTGTGGAGCCTGCACCAGATTCTCTCCTTCCCTTTCTCTCTCAAAATAAATGGATCAACTTTAGAAAAATGGATTTGAATTTGATTTGGGAAAATGCTTAGAACTGAGTGCTCTTTCTAAAATGCATTTTTTCTGGGGCGCCTGGGTGGCGCAGTCGGTTGAGCGTCCGACTTCAGCCAGGTCACGATCTCGCGGTCCGTGAGTTCGAGCCCCGCGTCAGGCTCTGGGCTGATGGCTCGGAGCCTGGAGCCTGTTTCCGATTCTGTGTCTCCCTCTCTCTCTGCCCCTCCCCCGTTCATGCTCTGTCTCTCTCTGTCCCAAAAATAAAAAATAAAAAATAAATAAAAAAAATAAAATGCATTTTTTCTGAATTCAGTAATAAAAACAGCGCCACTTTCTCAGAGATCATGATATAAAGCAGTCTGACTAATTTTAAATATCAAGGAAACTTGCAAGAATAGCCAGTAAATTAACCAGTTTGAGATTTCAAATTCCTAAAACTAGAGCCATTCCTTAAGATACCTGAAAACTTTAAAAGATTTTGAAAGAATGAAAGAATTAGCATTTACAAATATACATTTGAAAATCAAATAGACTGGCTTTTCTCTGGTATAGAAAGGATCCCTGTGTTCAATGTGCAATGGCGACTCTATTGTCTACGTGTGTTACCAAAACCCATTTTCCTTCCAGCTGACACTCCTCCCAGGTCTGGACCTCCCTTTGACTCACTCTTTAGTTTTAGTTCATCTTGACAAGACCACTCTATGCAGAGCACTCTGCTAGATAAAAACTATAAAATTCTTTAGAAGTTTCCTCAAGCTGTAGCTTTATGTCTATGCACATACTGTGACGGAGCACAAGAGAATATGTGATAGAAACTGTCGAGAACAGTGATTCAGAACTATTAAAGAAGAAGAGAATCATTCTTTTCCAGAGTCTCCCCACTGTATGGTTGTCTGCTCTTCTTTTCACGATCTGTTTCTCCTCTACCAGTTCCAGTGGTCTCCCCAGACTCTATCTGCCTAGCTATCTTCCTATCTCACTCCCCTCCCCTGCCTTGTCTCTTTCCTCTTTATATTTAATTCCCTCACTACTTTTACTTCCTCAGTTCTCCTATGTACATTTAATCCCTCTCCCTTATTGAATGCATTCATTCATTCAACAGTTATTAAGTGCCTGGCATTGTGCTAGCTGACAAGGACCCAGTGATGACAGGTATAGTTCCTCCCTTTAAGGGTTCAGAGTGCAAGCTAAGAAAAGTAAAAAGACTACTAGAGTTCAGTGTAATAGGCACTGTGATGTAGAAGTAAGTAAGCTCAGTGTACTATGGGAGTTCAGAGAGACGCCTAACCCAGACTGGAGTGGGAATATCGGGTAGGGAATAATGCTGTTGGGCAGTCAGAGAAAGACATTTCTAGGCTTGGTATTGAAAGTTGAGTAGCAGTAACCTACATAAAGTAGGAAGAAATATAATCTGGGCAAAGGAAGCAAGAAAGTGCAAAACTGGAGGAACACAACCATAGTGCATTTGGGAAATCTCAAGTATCCTGTGGCTGGAGTGTAAGGTATGCAGGGACAAAGAACAAAAATGAGGAGGCCAGAGAGATGGTGTGTTTCTCATAGGGAATTGGACTTGATTGTTTCTATTTGTTATACAAAAGTTTCAATGTCTGTTATCATATGTGTTTATTTACATGGCTACCTCTTCAATACACTCTTCAAACACAAGAATTCTGTCCTATTCAATCTTATCTCAATCTCCATGTCATGAGTAGCAGAGTTCTTCGTTAAGACTCAAAAACAATTTTTCTTAAGTAACCTGTACAGGCTTGAACTCACGTCCTGGAGACCAAGAGTCGCTTGCTCCACTGACTGTCCAGCCAGGTGTCCCAATACTCAAAATGTTTTGAAGTATGTTTGTATTTTTAAGAAATTAATAAATCAGATTTTTTAGTTGTATGCCCTTGAATGTTTTTTATTGGTCGATGAATTTAAATCGAAACTCTTAATATATGATTTAATACAAAAAATGTTCCATATTGTTATTGAAAAATGTTTTTCTTAACCTCCATTTTTTACCGACTCAGTAAAAGAACCTTTTCTATCCTAGGTTTATAGAAAGCATTATACATATGTTTATATTTGGTTTAATTTCCAATAAAATAAGTGTTTAAGATGGCGCGGGTGAATTTTTGTTTTTAATTCAAGTGATGATACCTGGATGCCTTTTGCTATGAAAGAATACATTCTACTACTTCAAGAATTTCCCTTTCTCTATCTCTAGTTTTCAGAGCAACAGTTGTATCTATGACACAAACCCACCATACTTCTACAAAAAAAAAAAAAAAAAAAAAAAAACTGATAAAGGTATTAATTACATAGCTATTAATCTGAAATTTCCTGGATTTTGTGTGTTAAGCCTAAAACCTGAACCTTGAACAATAAACAGCAATGCAAACCCCTTCCAAGTTTTCCTGTTCCATCCTTAGACAAGCGGTAGTTTCTTCAGCTCCGGCCATCCCAGCAGATCTGAAGGATCACAGCCTACCGTTGACACTGAACTTGTGGTTAATTGTGGAGTTCTGCCACAAAACCACCTCACTACCACAAGCTGGATTTTTGCCCAGGACAGTGACAAACTGCCAGGCCAAGCAATATACAGGAGCAGCAGGAGCAAACCGCCTTTTACCCCAGACAGCAGTCGTTTCTGGACTCTAAATGGAGCCGGCAGTGGGCACACTGAAGAAAAATGCAGAAGTATGCTTTCTGCACTAAGCCTACTGAAAGTGTCCTTTTGTTGTTTTGCAGCTCAAAACGATTCATCCAAATCATTAGCATCACCAATAAATGTGAGACTATTCATTAGTAAATTTTCTTAAATGGGCATCGAGATTGGAAATAAAACTGTAATCCTATTACTCTTAACTACTAAGTGAGCCGCCTACATATGATCATTGCAAATAAGAGCAAATAATGTGTCTTTGTGTGTGTTTCTAAGCTGCACGCAGCAGCAGGCCACTCTGGAAACTTTATTTGACAGTCCGGGCAACATGCGGTGAGGGAAGGAAACTGGCCCGTCAGATCTAGTTACCACTTTGTAGCTGCATGACATTGGAGGTTACTTAACGTCTCACATTGCCTACTTCACCTACAAAATGGGGATAACAGGGTCTCTGCCATCGGGTCGCTGTTATGGACTAAATTAAATTAATATGTAAAATAACTAACAATTACTAGATGCTCAGTAAATTTATGTTTCTTACATCCTACCGTGTTCTTTACCTTTTCGCCATCCTCTCGGGTCTTTTCGAGATTCCATCGGTTCTGGGTTGTTCCAAGGATATCCTCAGATTACATATATCATCTGTTCAACTCATTTTCAAGGCTTTCTCTCCGGGCTATTTTGTTCAACTAAAGTCTAAAGTCTTTGTCTTCCTAACTATGCAATCAAATAGATAAATTAGCAACTCTCTTTCATCAGAAGTCAGATGCTACACCGGGTTTAATGTTCCATTCTAATTATGTACTATAAATGTAAAAAACGTAAAACATTGGGGCGCTTGGGTGGCTCAGTTGATTGAGCAACCAACCTCGGCTCAGGTCATGATCTCATGGTCTGTGAGTTTGAGCCCCACATCGGGCTCTGTGCTGACAGCTCAGAACCTGGAGCCTGCTTCGAGTTCTCTGTCTCCCTCTCTTTCTGCTCCTCCCCTGCTCTCTCTCTCTCTCTCTCTCTCTCTCAAAAAATAAACATTAAAAATTTTGAAAAAAAATATTAATACATTAATGTTTAAAGGAATGACTGCATATTATCATCATAATTTTGTGGGCCTTTTATCTTAGATTTCATTCTGCTGAAAGATTTTGATTCAAGGCCCATATGTGGTAACAGGGAGAAACAGAAAAAAAAAAAAATCAAACATCAACAACCGATTCCATCCGCAATAGCATTAAACTTAGTGAAGACAAGAAAATATTTATGTTTGTAAAAGTTTATTCATTCATTCAGCATGTGCCGGGCATTGCCCTAGATACTAAAAATACAAATATGAATAAGATATAGTGCTTGGCCTCAGTTTGGTAGAGGAGAAAATATGTAAACAAGTGCAGCACAGTATGAAATGTCCTAATATAGCTCTTACCAATTACAGTGGTGGGACAGAGAGGAATTTATAGATAAAGACATGCTAGCTCCTGTATTGAATAGGGGTCCCTCGGTAGACAAGGAGAAAACTGAGCATGCCAGACAGAGAGCAGTATGTCCAAAGACACGAAAGCACGAAGCAGCATGAACATTTCGATAACCAGGTTGGTACGATCTGGGTTGGTTGGAGGATGACCATAGAGAAATGATACCAGATAGATGGGTAGAAGGGCTTCCAAATCCTGGGAAGCCCTATAGGCCATCCTAAAGAGCTGGGATTTATTCTGTGAGTGAGAAGCAACCATTAAAGGTTTTAAAGCAAGGAACAGACATATCATTTTTTTTCTTTTGCAGACCTATTTTAATTGTGCGTTTCAAATCTCAGTGCTGGAACTTCACGAAGAATAGTTTGGAAGAATGTGAGACCAAATCTAGAAAATAATTTAGGAAACCATTATAACAGGCTAAATTAAAGTTCTGGAAGGCAATGGCAGTAAATTTGGAAAGGAAGGACTGAATGAATAAATAGCAACCACAGAACTTTCTGATCAATCCCACAGGCAGAAAAGGGGAATGCAGAGAGGTTTCCCTAGGTCTAAGCTAGGTGACTACAGTATCTTGAAGCCATTAACCAGGATAAGAAGTCCTAGAGGAATAATTAAAATAAAGATGATGGATTTCATTCTGAAGAGGTTGAATCCAAGTGGAGACCCTCCTTGGCAGTTAGATGTATGAGTCTGAAGCTCAGAGAGCAGTCTGGACGAAAGAAATAGTTTGGAAGCCTGTGGTATATAAGCAGAAGCAGAAGCCCCGGAGGAAAATGGGCTATCCCCCAGGAGAATACACAGTGTGAAGTATACAGTGTGAGACGAGAAGAGAAGAGATCCTGTGTCTGAACTCTGAGGAATACCAACTTATAAGGGACATGAGAGCAAAAGAATTTCTCAAAAGGATGACTAAAAAGGAACTGGCAAAGTTAGAAAGATAATCAAGCAGAATGGTGTTACTTACTAAAATAAGGATGGGGAGCACCTGGGTGGCTCAGTCAGTTGAGCGCCTGACTCTTGATTTTGGCTCAGGTCATAATCCTAGGGTCGTGGGATGGAGCCCTACATCAGCCTCTGTGCTGAGCATGGAACCTGCTTGAGAGTCTTTCTCTCCCTCTCACCCTCTGCCCCCTCCCATGCTCACTCTCTCCCTCTCTCTTATTTTCATTAATTAATTAATTAATTAATGAAAATAAGGATAGGACATTTAAAGCAGAGAGACTGGGGAGCCAGGGTGGCTCAGTCAGTTGAGCGTCTGACTTCTGCTCAGGTCATGATCTCGTCATGAGTTTGAGCTCCACGTCGGGCTCTGTACTGACAGCTCAGAGCCTGGAGCCTGCTTGGATTTCTGTGTCTCCCTCTCTCTCTGCTCTTCCCCTGCTTATGCTCTATCTCTCTCTCTTTAAAAAATATATAAACATTAAAACAATTTTTTGAAGAAGAGGGACAAAAGATGTTGAATGCCACATTTTAAAAAAACAAAGACAGGAAAATATCCATAGGAAGTCATTGCCAACCTTATGTGGAATTTTTGCCAAGGTAGGGGCAGAAGGCAGATTGCAGTGGATTGAAAAATGAATTATTATTTATGTTAACATTAGGAAAAGTTTCATTCTAGAAAGTTTAACCAGGAAAAAGCTTTGCCTTTAGTTTCATCATTATTTTTGTTAGTTTGAGCTAAAAATCATAATTTAATTTTTTGTCATTTGTTTAATGTTTATTTATTTTTGAGAGAGAGAGAGAGACAGTGCAAGGAGGAGATGGGCAGAGAGAGAGGGAGACACGGAATCTGAAGCAGGCTCCAGGCTCTGAGCTGTCAGCACACAGCCCTATGCAGAGCTCAAACTCATGTACCACAAGATCATGACCTGAGCCAAAGTTGGACGCTTAACTGGCTGAGCCACCCAGGTGCCCCCAAAAAAGCATAATTTAAATAGCTTACCTGATACAATATAAAGACCACACACACACACACACACACACACACTTTTCTACTGTATAAAAATAATAGCACTTCCCTTAATGGTATCTACAGTCTTCCCTACATCTTTTTTTTTTTTTTAAGTAATCTTTACACCCAACATGAGGCTTGAACTTACAACCCTGTGATCAAGAGTCTCACATTCTACTGACTGAGCCAGCCAAGTGCCCCCTTCCCTATATCTTTATAAATAGGTATTATAAACTAGCATTTATTTTGTGGTCATAGTGGTGTCCTACAAATAAATGAATAAAAAATAAGTGAGATCATGGATTTTATGTAATACAGAAGCTAATAAATGTTTAACATACCTATGAGGGTTTTTTTTAACTAAGTAGTTATTATTTAGCTTAGATGAATAGTGCAATCTTAGTCTGATTCTTTTTTTCTTTGCATCTCTTTGAAGTTGGTGAGAAATCATTTTTTTTAGAAGACACATTTGGTAAGATCATTTAAATGCCCTTGTTCAACATTCTTAACTTAAAATCACAATATTTTCAGCAGCTCTGCAAATAATAAACAAGCCACTAGATCTAATGAAAAACAAAAGGTAGATTTGTACAGTTAGAAAATTTTTTTAAAAACATGTGGTCAGATAATTCAGACAAAAGCAAGCATATTTAACATCCATTTCCTGCTAAACAGCCAGGACTCAGTGCAGTGTTCCAGTTGACCTACCATCAGTCTTCACTCCAATTTTGTTTGGACTGTTCCCAGTGACAACTCTCAAGCATGGTTTGGTGCTTTAGTAACTATATTAAATGTAAGTGCAAACTGTGAAAACTAACAAGAACCCTCATATAAATTCAAGATTTTAATACTGTCTATGGGGATGGGGTGTGTAATCATATTTGGAAGGATGACTAACACTTGTCCACTCTAATATGGACAAGACTTTAAATAAACCAAAACTATGGGTTTTTTTTAACCAATAAGCCCCATGGGTATGGCTGATATTATTCCTTGGTAACCTCTCCTTTTTACAGGTGAAAAGGTTTACATCAGATTTCCTCTCATTATGACCTTTCAAATGTTGTCTGGACCAGCAACCCACTCTCTTTAAACAAATACCAACCAACCAGGAAACCATGAGGTTTTATTGTGCTATAAAATAGACCAGACATTTCCAAGCCTTCATAGGAATGAACCTGACTAAATCATTACTAAAAATAGTTTCAAAATAAACTGTAGGCTCCAAGTTTCTCTAACAATCAAAATTCCTTCATCCTTCATCAACCCCGTTCTCAAGCTCTGTACTCTGGCCACATATTCCTAAGAACCAAGCGGTGGTAGAGGCAGGAAAAACTTCCCTTCTTCCCTTCTAGGTTCTTTGGCTGCCCAATAAGTAAGTTGATATAAGACAGATTAACAAGAGAAAAATAAATTTCGGGGCGCCTGGGTGGCGCAGTCGGTTAAGCGTCCGACTTCAGCCAGGTCACGATCTCGCGGTCCGTGAGTTCGAGCCCCGCGTCAGGCTCTGGGCTGATGGCTCGGAGCCTGGAGCCTGTTTCCGATTCTGTGTCTCCCTCTCTCTGCCCCTTCCCCGTTCATGCTCTGTCTCTCTCTGTCCCAAAAATAAATAAACGTTGAAAAAAAAATTTTTTTTTAAATAAAAAAAAATAAAAAAAAAAGAGAAAAATAAATTTTGTACATAAAACAGCCCCATAAAAATATGAGATGCAAAAGACTGCCAGGTAACTGAAGCTTGTACAACATCTTAAACTAAGGAAACCAAAGGAGAAGAAGGCAGTTCACAGGAAGGCAGAGGAGATGTTTAGAAAACAAAGGTTGCCTTGTTATGCAGATAAATGTATCAGGTAAAAAGGTGTCTCTGGTAGTAGCTCTCTTCCTTTTCCAATGTAAATTTTGGCAGTTGAGGCAAAGGTAAAGAGTTTTTCCTGAAATCTTCTGGGTTTTGATTGTCTTTAGCTCCAAACAATCCTATGCCAAAGAGTATTTTGGGATGGCAAAAACTACTCCCATTTAGGATTCACTTCTATTCGATTACTGGGTTATAAGAATTGAGAAAAATGTTAGCTTTATTCCCTGAATACATTTGCATTTGTCAAAATTCTGTTTCCAGTTTTTCTATACACTACCAGACCCTAAATCAGGAGCTACTTCTTCCGCTTTATGGCGGGCATACAGTGAATTTTGCAAAGAATTAAACCAGATCTTCAGCTTAAAAAAGTAGATCACCACTGATTCCAAATATTTATTAATTTAAACCCTATTTCAATTCCCTCAAAGAAATACACATTGTATGCGTGTATGATGTATGTTGCACATGTGTATGTGTTTGGGATGGAATCAGTTGTGTGAGAAGTAAAGGAGATGATTCATTTTCAGAAATACCGAATAAAAGCTGTATTGTCTAGTTAACAGTAGGTTTACAACCTATAGGAAATATGTACGAACCCCCCTCCTCAACAACAGAGTCCCAAACATTTACACACTTAACCTACTGGTTGTTCTTCCCCTCTCCATTCTGAGGGCTTATTTTTTGCAACAAGCATGCGCCAAGAACAAAGGGAGGAGGAACTGAAAGTTCCTCCTGAGGGAATGTACATTTGTTCCAATCAGACTACTTTTTGCCTTACACGGGCATAGGCGATGTCCGGGTAAGGCTGTGACCTCTGTAGTACTCAGCCAATGAGGAACAAGGGGAGGGACTTGCATGCTAGGGAATAAATTGTCTGCTGTAACTGCCCTGAGTGTGCCTGTCCATCAGACACCTGCTCTTGCAAGAACATTGATTAAAGCCTCACTTGTGCTCTGAGTCTCCACACCCCTCCTTTGATTGGGTCGGTGGGCTTGTTTCTCATGGTTGTCAATAGCCAGTGGGGAACACAACATATACAAATAATTATAATGCAAAATGGAATACACAAAGAGATAGCCACATTGTAATGGGGATCAAGAAACATGACATGAGATAGGTGGGATTTAAAGCCCGCCTTAAGGGGCCTGGGTGTCCCAGTCAGTTAAACATCCAACTATTGGCTTTGGCTCAGGCCATAATCTCACAGTTTGTGAGTTTGAGCCCCATGTCAGGCTCAGCCCAGACAATGTGGAGACTGAATGGAATTTTCTCTCTGTCTCTTCCCCGCCTCTCAAAATAAATAAATAAATAAACTTAAAAGAGAAAAGTCCACCTTAAAGGTTGTGTAGGATTAGAGATGAGAGAGAGGAGACAATAAAAGATGAAAGGAAAGGTAAAAGAAAAAAGAGGCATTGCAAGGAAGAAAAAAGTGAAGAAAGTTTCCATGGACCACTATGTATCAGAACATAAAGTTGAAGAATGGTAAAAATGTCTAAATTATGAAGCATCCTCTAATCCTCTATCTCTATTCCTCACAACAATATGAAGGTAGTAATAATATTCATTTTACATATAGGTAAATTGAGGCATGGGGAAATGAAGTATTTTGGCAAAGATTCCACACCTAGTCATTGATAGAACAAGGATTCAAATCCAGGCAGTGTGACTCCAAACTTCTATGTGCTTCCCATTGTATGGGTAATTATTACATTTTGGTACCCAAAAATCACCTAAACAACTTTTACCCAGTTGGTAAAAATGCAGATTGTTGAACCTCAACAGTTCTGATTTAGTAAATCCAAGATGGAACTGAGGAATCTGCATTTCTACCAAACACCTCAAATGATCCTGGGGCAGAGGTCCAGGAGCCACACTATCCTGAGGTATACCACAGCAGTATTGAGCAGGACCTAGAATGGCCTTGAACATATTTAAATGATTAGTGTTATGGACTGAACTGTGCCCTCCCCCTGCCAAGAAAATTCACATGATGAGGCCCTAACTCCCAATGCAACTGTATTTGGAGATGGGGCCTTTAAAAAGTTAAGGTTAAGCAAGGTCATAAGGGTGGGGCCCTGATCCTTCCGGACTAGTGTCCTAGTAAGAAGGAAGGGACACCTGGGGTGTGCCTGCATAGAGAAAAGGCCATGTAGGGACACAGCAAGAAGATAGTCATTTGCAACCCAAGGAGAGGGGCCTCAAGAGAAACAAACCCTGCCAGTACCTTGATCTTGGACTTCCAGTCTCCAGAACTGTGAAAGCATAAATTTCTGTTGTTTAAGCCACCGGGTCTGTCGTATTTTGTAACTGTAGCCCCAGTAGACTAGTACAAGGAGTTAAATTAACTTCCTGTTTCTCTTAAACTACGTGTATCTGTCACATATCAGACACTGTGCCAAAGAAGATCTTTAATTATCATCACTCCCATAAAAGCTCACTTCTATATGGCATTTTATGATTTACAAAGCCTTTTCACATGCTCTGTTACACTTGAACTTTGCAACGAGCTCTGAGGTAGGCAAGACTCAATAAGGCAAACAGCACTTACCTGGGTTTTCTTACGAGATGTAAGGCTGAGTTCAGGTCTCAAAACCCAAATCTTAAGCTGTTTTTGCTATACCACACACACACATGCACACACACACACACACACACACACACGTGTGCATCATAAAGTATGGTTATTATGTAAAACACCCATGTGCACAAATATCTTTCCTTAGCTCTAGGAAGTAAATAGCTTTACCCTTATTTTCTAGTTAAGTAAGCTATGGTTTCAAGAATTCAAGAGAACATTAGTAGCGAACATTAGTAGCAAAGATGAGCTCAAAATACTGTACAGATTCCTAGTGACTAGTTCTTTTCTTTTTTTTTAGGTTTATTTATTTCTTTTGAGAGAGAAAGAGAGCATGAGCTGGGGAGGGGCAGAGACAGAGGAAGACAGAGAATTCGAAGCAGGTTCTGCACTGTTAGTGCAAAGCCCCAGTACAGGGCTCGAATTCAAACCCTGAGATCATGACCTGAAACATGAGCTGAAATCAGACACTTAACTGACTGAGCCACCCAGGCGCCCTATGACTAGTTCTCTTCTTTTATTTTTTAATTTTTTTAATGTTTATTTATTTTTGAGAGAGAGAGAGAGACAGAGTGCAAGCTGGGAAGGGGCAGAGAGAGAGGGAGACACAGAATCTAAAGCAGGCTCCAGGGTCTCAGCTGTCAGTGCAGAGCCCAATGTGGGGTTAGAGCCCAATGTGGGGTTGGAACCCACATATCGTGAGATCATGACCTGAGCCAAAGTCAGGGACTTAACTGACTGAGCTACCCAGGTGCCCCTGACTCGTTCTCTTCTTAAACAATTGACTAGGCAGTTAGTCAATGGGAGTAGTTCTCCCATTTATATGAACTAAGATTATGCCTTTGGTCCTTTAGGAATAGTTTTGCTCCAGATCCCAAGTGATTAAGTCTGCAGAATGCTAGACTATACAATGGGCTATAGCTTGAGTAATAAGGGAAACTGTAAAGGGGGGGGGCACGGTGGTATGAAAGAGCAGTTAAAGATAGAGGAAGTGATTCCTTTACTTTCATTTTCTTTCCTTTTGCTAGCACTTCCTTTTTTTCAGTTAGCAAAATAATAAAGAAATTGCAGATTGGTATTTGCAGACAACAATATTAACACTGTATGAGCAACTTCTAGAGATCCAGTATAGGAAGGTAGATTCTAAGTCTGTCTTCTTCACGCCCTACATTTGCCTGTTAGATAAGGTCTGGTTTCCCCAGCTGCGCTATGTTAGTTTGTATCCTCTGAGAAGCAGATGCCAAAATGGAATTAGACATGCAAGGGATTTTGAGGAGAACATGCCTGTGAAGGATACAGGAGAAAAAGCCAGAGAGCCTTCAGAGCATGACACAAGTCTGACATCAGTGAAAGAGAGCAGGAAGGAAAGAGGATTAGGTAGAAAGAGCTTTACACTACAGCACAGTTCTGAGTTTCAACCAGGCCAATATGGAGGCCTTGAGCCAAAGTCACCTGTTAGAGGAGCCCGTTTCTCCCAGAAATGGGCTTCCATTAGCACCCCTGCCACACTATCATTGGCTAAAAGAAGCCCGAGGGAAGTGTTAGCTCAGTGCAAAAACAAGGGTGGATCCAGAGGGCAGGATTAGGTTCAACAGTCCAGTTTGCTTCCCACAACACTTTGAGTGGCAAATTTTTGTGGTTGCCAGAGTCCACCCCAAGCTATGGACAAATCCACTTCTCTATGCAGAGTTAGGGAACAGATACTCCATGATTCCTATGAGTCTTTCTTCCTGAGAGAAAACTTAGAAAAAGGAAGTTGGTGAAAGGAATCAGAGCCCCCATTGCTGCAGTTGTTCTTGGGGCTACAACTGGTACTCATCCCCCACCTCCACGGGATTCTCAATTCCATCACCCTCAGCTACCACTTAGGCAAGCCTAGGTAGCTTACTTCACAGGGTGACCCATGCCTTCATTTCTCTTTTTTTAATTAATTAATTTATTTTTAAGTTTATTTTTTTGAGAGAGACAGTGAGCAGAGGAGGGACAGAGAGGGAGAGAGAGAATCTCAAGCAAGCTCTGCAGTGTCAGCGCAGGGCCCAATGTGGGGCTTGAGCTCATGAACCATGAGATCATGACCCGAGCCAAAATTAAGAGTCAGATGCTCAACCAGCTGAGCCACCCAGGCATCCCTATTGCTTTTTTAAAAAAATATTTATTTATTTTTGGGAGAGTGCAAGCAGGGCAGGGGCAGAGAGAGGGGACAAAGGATTGTAAGTGGGCTCTGCATTGACAGGCTGACAGCAGCGAGCCTGACGTGGGGCTCAAACTCACGAAGCACGAGATGGTGACCTGAGCTAAAGTCAGATGCTCAACCGACTGAGCCACTCAGATGCCTCCAAACCTTCATTTCTGATGAACCTCAGCTCTAGGCAATCGTACCCCGTTCAAGTCAGTGTTGCTGCCCATGTCCATTCATAGCTACAGTGGATCAAGGGAGTACCAGGAGGCTTCTAAGTAGGTCACCTGAGTTCCAAACATATTCTTATCCCCATTGTGTAAAAGCAGCACTATCTTCTCCTGATGATCAGAGTTGATTACCCCTGCCAAGATGAGCAGGTCCCCTTCTCACCTGTTGGTCTTGGACGCAAGGAGTCCAAAGTACCCAGGCAGTATCCATAGCATATGGTCCAATGAGATATTTACTCTATCCCCTGACAAGAGCACATCCCTTTTGGGCACAAGGACTGCCAGAATTGAAGGTACAGGAAGCACAAAACCTCCCAGTGAATTTTGGGACTGATGGTAAGTGGTGTCATTATGGATTCTACCCCCTTGGTGTCCATTGTGTTCTTCCTACTGGGGACCATACAGAGGTCTCTGATGTAGCCCAGATCCCATTTCAACCACTGCAGTTGCAACGACACTCCTCCTCTAGCTCATACCGATAGTTATATGGGCAAGGAGGAGAGGGTTCTCATATAACCAGTGAGGAAGGAGGAAAAGCCTGAGGAAAGATGGCACTTCATCCTTCCAGGGTGCTGTTTCTGAGCTGGTGTTGCAGCTGTGCCTTTAGAAGCATCCTGATAGATGCTTCAAAATGATGCGGGATATGATATGGCATGACATGATATAATATATGATATGATATGATAGTGCATCCCCATGAATCCAATCCTGCATCTCCTTCACAACAAAGTGGATCACCTGTTCAGATGTTTTATTGTGTGGGATTCTACACCCGTGGATCAGGCATTCTGCAAGTCCCTGGGATTGTGGTGCTGACTGATGCACTGCAATTAGGAAAGACAAGACTGGACCCAGCATATGTATCCATCCCTGTAAAGACAAACTACTAGTTCTTGTAGGTGGCTTTCTACCAGTTAACCAGTTGGTCTCATCAAGAAATAATTATATTGGTCTCTGTTGCTCACAGGCTGGACATTCAGCAGCAGCAGAAGCTAGATCAGCTTTGGGAATGGGATGTCCACGCTATTGAATTCATGCATAGCAGGTCTCTGCCACCTTGGCAACTTTGTCCATGTGCCATCATAGCTGTTCCATGGTGGCCAATGACAAAGCCTGGCCTACTGATCTAGTTATTATATTTACTTGGCTATTTACAGTAACTGTTCCATGGTGGATGCTTTCTATTAGGCTATAATGTGTGATACAAACTCTTCATGTTCATCGACATGCCTCTATCTTTGTGTCTCGAATTTTCTAATTTTTTTCTCTCCAGGCCACTTCCCACATCTGTACATACTGGGCCAGTTTTCACCACACAAAACATAGATGTGTAGGTGCACCGTTCACAGCTCCACCCTTTGGGAATATTTTCCCTCCCTGCTGTTTCTACCAACGTAGCTATAATGCAGCCGTGGTCCATTTTCAGCTTGTGCTCACGTGTTGAACACACCTATGTATAAATCAGGCTTTGGATTTTCCTTCTCCTTCAGTTGGTCTTACAGGAACCTTATATGGCCATAGGAGCAAGCTGAGGAAGGGTAGAACTGCAACTGTTGTGAGCCACATGTAGGTCTGAGCTACTTACCACTTGAGCAGTTTACTGTGTCCTCTGTTCTGCTTGGGCTCAATCCCACAAGTATCATTTCCATGTTACCACGGACTGCTGCTGGATCTATCTGACTTTATAACTTGACACATTTTACAAAACCTAGTTCATAATGGGCAGCTCTGGACCCATGGTCACTTGGTGTCCCATGAAGCATTCTGCCTCTCCTAGTCCCAATAACTCACCAAGCACTATTTCCCAAAAGGCATATAATTTTATGTTACAAATGGAATCCCAGAAGCCTGCATTATTATGCTCCCAAAAGGCTTGCCATAAGACACTATATCTTTTACCACCACAGACACTTCTAACACCTTAAGATCTACTGGATTTTATGGCCCAAGTAATGGGGCTATTCGTACTGTAGAATGGACCTCCCCACACAGACCTGCAGCTTTCGGTGTCACTAGGTATATGCATCATTTGTAAATTTGGAATGTGTTGTGTCTAGAACCCAAAGAGCCCTACCAGGAATGATTTTTTCTTCTTTGTGGTAGCAAATGCAAGATGCAACAATTCTCTTTTACTTGAAGAAGGTATCTTGTCATGCTTCTGACTACCAGAACCCTAAAAACTTCACTGAAGTGTCAGATCCCTGAATATCCATAAAGTTATCTCCAGCCTTCTGGAACACTGTGTCTTACCGATCCCTTTAGCATACTAGTCACTTCTTGCTCATCCTAAACAATTAGCATGATGCCATCAATGTAATGCCTCAGTGTATGCCCAATGTAATGCCACATGTATCCCAATGTAATGCCATAGTGGGATGTTCTGTGGGATATCCAGGCAGTCCAGATTTCTTTTTTTTTTTTTTTCATAAGTCCAGATTTCTTCAGAGGGTAGGAGAATTAATGTAGCCCTAAGGCAAAAGCTTAAATGAATATTGTCGCCTATTCTACAGCATTATGCACAGTCTCTGAATCTTTCTTCTAACTGGAATAGAAAAGAATGTGTTTGCCATATAGATTGCACATACCATGAGCCTGAAGCCTTATTAATATGCTCTATCAATTACACAATGACCAGCAAGTCAGATGCAATTAGGGCTATTAATTGCTTGACCCTGAACTCCTAAAAGGCAGAGTGGGTACCCAACCTTTTTTGTTCGTTTGTTTCTATCTAGAGCAACTAGGACAGTACCTAGAACAGATATTCTATAAGTAATTTATAAATGAATTAATACATTGGGGATGAAATTCAAGAATATGGCTACTTAAATTGACTTAGATAAATTGACCTTAATTCATAGGGTTATCATGAGGACTAAATTGTTCCCCACAAAATGTAAAGCATTGACGACAGTGCCTAGCACCTAAAAAGTAGCCAGTATATCTTATTAATTTTATTTTCCACATCATAGAGAGCTATCAGATGACAGAGATGTGACATTAGGCTAACTCCTGGCTCAGGCAGTAGAGTATGTGACTCTTGATCTCGGCCCACGTTCAAGGCCCACGTTGGGTGTAGAGTCTATTTAAATTTTTTTAAGTTTACTTATTTTCAGAGAAAGAAAAAATGCATGAGCAGGGGAGGGGCAGAGAGAGAGAGAGAGAGGGAGAGAGAGATAATCCCAAGCAGGCTCCACACCAGCAGCCACAGAGCCCAACAAATGGCTTCACCTCAGAACTCATGAACCTGAGCCGAAACCAAGAGTTGGATGCTTAACCAACTGAGCCACTAAGGTGCCCCTATTTTTTTTTTTTTTGATAGGTTAGTGTAAGAGCCAGTACAAGAAAATGAAAAAGTATACCAGAACACACACACACACACACCTAGTCTTCATTAGGAGAAATACTTTTCTTGCATATTACTGTGATTGAGACAACTTAAAACTATTACCCTCTGGCGTTAGCTTAGAAGTCAAATTTAAAATGATTTTAATGATTATCAGGAAACTGCCAAGTCTCATTACACTTTCCCAACAATTGTCACAGTGAGAGCTGTGACATAATTCCAGGGTCTCTAAGAAGAGACCCACACTTAGTACTTCTAAGAAAGCTAGGAAAAGGGTACCAGACAAAACCTGAACAGGAATTCTTTCTCCTACAAAGAAAGCTTGGCCACTATGACAAGTCTCCAGTACCTGCTCTCAGTTATCAATATACCATCCCACAAGC
This sequence comes from Neofelis nebulosa, assembly GCF_028018385.1. NCBI lineage: Eukaryota > Metazoa > Chordata > Mammalia > Carnivora > Felidae > Neofelis > Neofelis nebulosa. The sequence goes on along the minus strand of NC_080791.1, from coordinate 70,831,333 downwards.
AGGCTCGGATGACCTTGAAACTTAGGAAGTTGTTTTGTTGTTTGATTGCCAGTATCTCTGTTGTTACACAGCCTTCCAGAACAGAATCACCAGACTGAATGTATTCTGCCAGTGAGTCAGTGGCTTGTTAGCACTTTTGGCCTCCAGATGGTTTGAGACAAAGGCTAGACTAAGGGTAACTCCCAAGTGTAACCAGTGGAAAGTCTCTTTTGCTGAGGGACTCTAGTCTACTGGGCTAGGGGCCAGGACGTGGGTTTCTTTCACAACCTCCCAGCACTGCTGTGGCCTTTTCTATTACCCCTGTAAGTCGAGTCACCTGAGAGGCCAGGAGTTACACTGGCTGTACAGTTTGAACGGTGAAGGTTGGAAGTAAATCCTGATGGACCAATAGCTTGGATCTGTTTCATGAATAAACAGAGAGGAGTTCAGACGTGGGTCAATATTAGTTATAGAGGAAATCCTACTGGTTTTATTCTTTCTTCTGTTACAGTTACATTTATCAAAGAACTCAAGTAGAGCTTTTTGCTGTGTTATAATGCTAAAAACACCATTTAAAACACACACACACACACACACACCCTAACCAAGAATGTTTGTAAACAAATAGGATATCATTGTCATTTTTACTATTAGGTACATGAGAATTAAAAGTATTTTCCCAATATTCTTCACTTATAAAACTTAAAATGTCCTTATTTATGAAAGGGAAATACTCATCTGGGTTCTGATGCCTTGTAGTAACCTTATCATAATTATTAAGATAAAGATAAGTAAGTGATTGCTATTAAAACCCTTTAGTTCTGCTTATTTGGCACAAATTTTGCTCCCAGTGCTCATTGCTCAAATACTAGAAATTACATGTAACAAGATTTGAGTAATCTAGCATTTAAACTTCTTGTGTACCAGTACAATGATTTCTAACCTCTTTGAAGTTGTGACAACTTATCTTGTTTGAGAGATTTCACAACTATCCTTCCTGTTCTGCTGTTTCCCACACCCTCAAGAAAAAAAATATGAATCTATTATATGGAATTTTTTAAAAAACACTTAGATACATTTAAATTAATCTTACTTTGTTTCAGGGTTTTATTTTGTTGTTTATTTCTTTTTTTTAATAGTTTATTTATTTATTTATTTATTTATTTTTGAGAGAGACAGAGAGAGTGTGAGCAGGCTCGGGGTAGAGAGAGAGGGAGAATTCCAAGCAGGTTCCCTGCAGTCAGTGCAGAGCCTGACACAGGGCATGAACTCATGAAAGTGTGAGATCATGACCTGAGCTGAAATCAAGAGTCAGATGCTTATCCAAATGAGCCACCCAGGCACCCCTGGTGTTGATTTCTTAATATATAATTTCCTCTTTGAAGACTGAGAGTCCCTAAAGCTTGGGCTAGAATGAACCTCTTCTCTTACTGTATTCTTTTAGCTGTTTATATAGATGTGTATTACAGTATTTGAACATCATATTTTTGTTGATTATTTTTTTTAATGTTTGTTTTTGAGAAAGAGAGAGCATGAACGGAGGGGGGGCAGAGAGAGGGGCAGACCGAGGATGCACAGTGGGCTCCACGCTGGCAGCAGTGAGCCTGATGAGGGGCTTGAACTCACTAACTGCGAGATCATGACCTGAGCCAAAGGTGGACACTCAACCAACTGAGCCCCCCCAGGTGTCCCTTTGTTGATTAATTTTAAATCTCTCTTCCAGGCTTAAATGCAAGGACCATGTCATTTTCATTTTTTTCCAGAATTTCTAGCACAGTACTTAATACAGAGGAAGAAGATTCAATGGATGTTCGTTGAATGAATTAATGAATGAATGATCAGTGGCCTTGAGGCAGAAAAACACCCAGAAGGTCAAAAATACAAAACAGAGGATCATTATTCTGGTAGTTTAAACATGGACCATGCAAGACCCTCTGTTCAAGAACTCAAATCCACTAAGAGAATGGATGTGAAACCCTTTGTAAACTGTGAAATCCTACATGAATGTGTGCAAATATCACTGTTACTTATTACTCAGCAGCCCTCAGGGAATAGTTTCTGAATTTGTGAATCAACAGTCTGTGAAAACAACAATGAGTTTCGCTCATTGGAATAGGAGGACCATGGAGGGGTTAGTAAATGAAGCAAGTTGACAAGAAGTTGTCTCATAATGCGGTGGGAGTCCATTTTTGGAAAACCGGGTCTTGTTGAAGTCTTTCTCGATTATTCATTTCTGTGTCTTGGTTTATAAATGACCATTTCTTTACATGCTTAGGACTTGGATAATTCCACATAGCATTCCCAGAAATATGTGTTACCAGGTATAAAATACACAGGCTTGATTGGTCAAGGAAACGTGTTACATTTGGATAACTCTGTTGAGATGCTAAAATAACTGACGCATTTTGAAGTGACCATTGGTAGTAAGCTTCAGTGGTTCTTGAAGATGCAATAAAAATATCAAGGCAATTTGACAAGCTACTATGGTTCAAGTAGATGTTAGTGGTAGCCAAAGTTCACAATTGTGTCAATGAAGCTGGATTCCATTAAGTCAATCAGTAACCAAGGAAATAGTTAATTGAGATACGATCACAAACCAGAAAAACAGGATAAATTAAAGAAGTAAGAGGAATAATCACATTTCTCGATAGTCACATGCTATCAGACAGCAGAATCTGATGTCTGGAAGATAAAGCAGGCAGATTTTAAAAATGGAAAATGAGACCATGGGCCAGGGCATAATTCCATAAAAGCGGTCAAATGAGAATCTTTCTGAAAAGCAGATAATGTCCTCACAGAAGGGAATTGCCTAAAAACATGTAGAACATAGCTCCTATGCTACAAGAATAATCTGCCCAAGGTCACACAGGTAAGTTGTAAAGTGGGTTTTCAAAACCAGGTTGAATGACACCAAAGGCCTTATCTTCTTTCTGGTAGACAGGGATAACCAATATATGTATCAAGACACTACTCTGTTGTTCCTTACCATCTTTTCTGATTCCAGGTTCAGAAAAGTCATGAATAGCAGCACTGGTAAGTAGGAAGTTTTCAACTTGTCTGGCTCACCTGTTGAGACTTTATATTTAAAAAAGCGGGGAGGGGTGCCTGGGTGCTCAGTCGTTTAAGTGTCCGACTTTAGCTCAGATCATGATCTCATGGTTTGTGGGTTCGAGCCCCACGTCGGGCTCTGTGCTGAGGGCTCAGAGCCTGGAGCCTGCTTCAGATTCTGTCTTCCTCTCTCTCTCTGCCCTCCTCTGCTCATGCTCTGTCTCTCTCTGTCTTAAAAATAAATAAACATTAAAAAAAAAAAAAAGCCAGGAATTAAGGAAGTTGAGAATGAACTCAAACTAAGGCACTGAAGTCTAAAGCAGCTAATCCCATTTCTGAGCTAACAACTAATCCTAGGGTGTATTAAATTCTTACTTCTGTATTTTCTGGGGGTTAGAGAAAAGTATCTCTTTATTCATTCTTTTGTTTAATGAGCTATTAATGAGTGTGTACCATGTGCTAAACACTGGAGATCCAGAGATTAATAGAAAAGATTTCTGCCACTAAACAGTGCATAGGTGAGGGGCACTTGGGTGGCTCAGTCAGTTAAGTTTCTGAGTTCAGCTCAGGTCACAATCTCATGGCTCATGGGTCCAAGCCCCGCATCGGGTTCTGTGCTGACAGTGCAGAGACCACTTTGGATTCTCTGTCTCCCTCTCTCTCTGCCCCTCCTCCTCTCCCTCTCTCCCTCTCAAAAATAAACATTAAAAATAAAAGTGCATAGGTGAGGAAGGAAGTGGGTGGTAGAGACAGACATGTAAATGATTACGGTACAATGTGCATGGATATTAAGAACTAAAAAGGTAATAAAAAGTAATAAATATAGGGACATTGCATTGAGGGAAAATACCTCTTCCCAATTCCTGATGTTTCCTTCCTGGTGGAGGGGGATCCACTAATATAACACCACAAACCTTCCTCTACCCCTCAACTCTTTTCTCCCAGGAAAGGAGAATTTACCGGATCGATGAGCATGAAAAAAAAGTGGGCTTGCATAGGCAAGTCCCCCATTTATTGTCTTTCTCTCTCTTTCTCCTCACAGGCAACCTGCCTGCAAAGAAGCCTGCTCTTCCATGTCTAAGTTTTCCAGAGACAGGCCCCATGCGGGGAAGCCTGCAGAAGACCGGCACTGTCTGCGACCAGGCGTTCGTTATTAGAAATCCTTCTGTTCATGGATGCAAATCACATTCTCCAACATTAGTTTTATCCAAAATAAACGTTTATCTTAAGAGGCAATATTGCATAGTGGTTAGACACTGGAGCCAAACTGGTTAATACCCCAGATTAGCCACTTAATACAGCCATGTGACTTTGGGCAAAGTTACTCAACTTCCCTGTGCTTCCATTTCTCCACCTACAAAATGGGACTAAGAGCCCTCTGCCCCTCCTCATAGAGTTGGAGCCACCATACTCACAGACTTGGCCTGAAGACTGAGGTCATACATACAAAGCACTTAAAACAGTGCCTATGACAAAATCAGTGCTCTGGAAGTTTGAGCTATCATTACTATTATCATTATTATTTTTTTTACTCTATCTGTCCTAATCTTTATTTCTCAATTTGTTGAAAACTTAGGCAGAAAGGAGAAATGCTATATAGGGGTTCTCCAACTCTCACTTCTAACAGCTCTGAAAGTTCTTAGAGTCATTGCCCTTTTGTTTATACTTTTTGGTCTTCTTACTAGATGAGGTCTAGAAGACTCTACAAGTGAATCCCAAATGTCAGACCAAGGATCTCTGATTTTAGCTCAAGTTGGTATTGAGGTTGACACAGCTAATCAGTTGGGCCAGAGTGTTTAGTCCTTGCTTTCTGATTTTCCTTTTAATTATTATCTCCCTTTTCAACGAGATTGACTCCTTGGGTTCAGGCAGGCAGGCAGTTCCTTACCTGATTCTCAAAGATAACTCCCATGTCCCCCAGGTTTTCTGCACATTCTGGGGATTCCTCCTTTCTCTGGCCTCTGCATGTTCTACCCTGGTCTTTGCAAAGCCCTCGTAAGAAATGAAGGTTCCTTTCTACCTAGTCACACGGACTCTTTCCCTGAATTCAGACCTCTTCTAAGGAGTTTAATGGGAGAAATGGACAGATAGCAAAAATAATTAGAATGCAATGTGTTAGGAACAGTGATAGAGCTATTTAAATGGTACCACAGGAGTGCACAAATCAGAACAGGCAACAGATGGCATACCTAAAAGGAGTGAATAAAGGAAGTTTAATAAAGGACTTTATTTACTGAGTTAGGGACAATTAAGTATTAGCATTGAGAAAAGGCCCCCACACCTAGGCCTGAAGAGGCCAAGGAATGGAGCTATTACCAAAACCCAGAAAGAAAGCTTGAGCTACAAGAAGATCTACCCAACAGGAACTCTTCCAGTAGCCCCTGCCAGTCCAAGACCCAGGAAGAAGGGAATTAGGGAAATATTACTATAATCTCACTCTCTTCTGCCCTCTGAACTTCTTCCAGTGCCTCCCATTATTCAAATCCACCAAAAAGTCAGAGGGCAAGAAAATCAGGTTATGTTGTCCAAAGAGGTGAGCCTCCAATGGCACAGGGCAGGTGAACAATGGTGGACAGGGAATCTAGAGGGGCAAACAAAGAATAGCCCAGCTCGGAGAGTAGAGGTACTGATATTTCCAGGGGATTTCAAAGATGACCTTTTAAAGAGGTAATATTTGAGCTATCTTCTGAATGGTAAGTAGGGGTTTACCTAGTGGAGACATGAGTAATGACGTTCTGGGCAAAGGGCATATTCAATAGCTCATAGGTATAAAAAGAGCATGCATGGAATATTTAGCCAAGTGGTCCCATTTGGCAGAAGTACGCAATACTTGTGGAGAAATGGGCCTGAAAAGAAAATCTAGGACCAGATTAGAAAAGTTCTTAATTCTGTGTTAAGATGATTCGACTCATTCCTATAGTCAAGGAGAATCCACTGAACACTTTCAAAGAGAGTGTCATGAACATATTTAAGTTAGAAAAAGATAACTTTAATGGCAGTAGAGAGGATAGACTAGAGTATGGAGAGACCAGAAGCAGACGACCTTTGGTCGTCTTTCTAACAGTCCAGGCAAGATAAAGGTGAGTGGCTCTAAAGCAGTGGCACTGATGATGAAGTGAAAATTCTAGACCTATTCTGAAGATAAAATGAACAGAACTTGACGACCTAAGAACTATGATGGGCATAGACAATCTAGAGCCAGCAAAGACAGGCTCTAGATTTTTTTTAATGTTTATTTTATTTTTGAGAGAGAAAGAGAGAGAGAGAGAGAGAGAGCATAAGCAGGGAAGAGGCAGAGAGAGAGAGAGGGAGACAGAATCTGAAGCGGGATCCAGGCTCCCAGATGTCAGCACAGAGTCCATCGTGGGGCTTGAACTCATGAACTGTGAGGTCATCACCTGAGCCGAAGTTAGGCGCTTAACTGACTGAGCCACACAGCCACCCCAGGCTCTAGATTTCTAGTTTGAAAAACCAGGTAGATGGTGGTACTACTAAGTATGAGAGAGAATTCAAGAAAACTGGACAACATAGAGTTCAGCTTTATATATACTGAGTCCACAGTGCCTGTAGAGCACTAATGGGGAAATGTCTGGTTGGCAAAGGATAATAGATGGCCAGGACTCTGGAGAGAGACTAGAAGCCAGAGATACACTTTGAGGAACAATTTTATATTTTGTAGCCTATGTCAGATATACCCACCAGATTTTGTTCAACCTCTGTAACTAACAAAGGAAAAAATGTGACTCATCGTATAATGAAATAAACCACAGTGAGAGTCAAATAATCCATTGCTGATGCTCCTTGCCATGAGGAGCGTTTTTCATTTGTTCATTAGTAAAAGAAACTTGTAACTCAGAACTGCATGGTCGTTTAGGAGTGTTCTTAAATTTTTTTTTTAAGTTTATTTATTTTTGACAGAGAGAGTGAGCATGAGCTAGGGAGGGGTAGAGAGAGAGGGAGACACAGAATCTGAAGCAGGCTCCAGGCTCTCAGCCGTCAGCACAGAGCCTGACGCAGGGCTCGAACTCATGAACCATGAGATCATGACCTGGGCCGAAGTCAGATGCTTAACTGACTGAGCCACCCAGATGCCCCAGGAGTGTTCTTTAAAAACAAACAACCAAGCCACCCTAAGTTTTGAAAAAACTGAGTGCTACTTGCTCCTTAAATTGAAGCTCATTTATTTTGTAAATAAACTCCAAGTTTCCCGTAGCAGCTTCATTTTATTATATAAACTCATATCTCAGTGACATGTGAATATTCTTCACCTGAGGTATTTGGTAATACCCTGTCCAAAAAAGTGCTATCCCTGGTAGTAGGTACATAATAAATATTTACTGGATGAATGGATGCTAGACAGATGGATAAATGAAAACAACAGATTAAAGGAGTGGTGATTTTGTTAGGAGTTTGATATACATATATAAGTATATAAAAAATATGATCAAGGGAGAATTAGAAACTGCCTGGTTTTGCTGCATCAGTGGAAGAAAGCCAGAATAAGACAACTTCCAGTTTCTTCCTTATGTCCAGTTGCCTCAAATATCTTAAGAACCGAAATACTTTTCTTCCATTTTTTTTTTGGCTATGTTAAATGATCATAAATACAGGATCTCACAGCTTTACTTCTTTTGTATCATTCTCAGCATAATTACTTAAAATATTAGACACAGTTCTAATTATCTGAAATCAATGGAAGTCTGCCATTGATAGCACAAAAAGTCAATTGATTTTGACTGCACATTTATACAGGATCAGTAGGTGTCTTACTACACCTATTGAAAATCGTAAAACTCTTGGCTAGACTTTATTTTGTTAAAACGCTCCTTTTCAAAATTTTATTCAAAATAGCTTTAGAAAAAAACATTCTGCTTTGGTGGTTGACCTTCTTGTGAAACGTGGAATGAGTCATTAATATACTGGGTAACCATGTCCCCTTTCTACCTCCATCTTAAAGTAGTTTCTTTGTCTTCAGTGGGTACCTTTTATCACTCTTCCTCCCATCCTATGTAACAAGGAGAAAGATTTCTTTCCAACTGCTGCTCCTCTAAAGAATGAAGTGCAGATACATGCAATCTAAAGAAGACTGGACCTCAAATTCAGTCACGATACAGCCCAGGCTCCCAGAGATCATGTGATCTCTCGGTAAACAGAGCCTACCTCCAGATGAGTGAGTTAAAGGTAACAGGAAAATTCTGAAATACTGCAGATGCTTGACAAACTTAACCTTTCACTGTCTTAAAAATACATGTATTTTATTTATGTCTCTCTCCTAAAGGGTACAGTCCATGTCCTTGTCATTGATGTATTTTTCTCAGCACATAACACAGTTATCAGTTGCCACTAGAGTGAATTAAGAAATTGTCCCATATATAATTTCTCCTTCTTTCTAATTTTTTGTATTACCCAAGTTTTCTTTAATGAATAAAAATTGTGTACATAGGGGCACCTGGGTGGCTCAGTCAGTTGAGCGTCCGACTTCAGCTCAGGTCATGATCTCATGGCTCGTGAGTTCAAGCCCGGTGTCGGGCTATGTTCTGAGAGCTTGGAGCCTGGAGCCTCCTTTGGATTCTGTGTCTCCCTCTCTTTCTGCGCCTCCCCCACTCACACTCTGTCTCTCTCTCTCTCTCAAAAATAAATGAACATTTTAAAAAATCTTAAAAAATTGTGTATATAATAAAAATAAAGTCCAGGGGTGCCAGGCTGGCTCAGTTGGCTGGGCATCCAACTCTTGATTTCGGCTCAGGTCGTGTTCTCACAGTTCACAGGATCAAGTCCAACATTGGGCTCCATGCTGACAGCCTGCTTGGATTCTCTCTCTGCTCCTAAGTAAATAGACAAATAAATAAATAAATAAATAGGACTCATGGGAACAATATACCAAGTTCTTACTTGTTAAAAAAATTTAAAGTCCAATATTTTGTTTGTTTTTAATGTGAATATTTTTATATAGATCTTGATATTGTACATACATGTATATATATAGTCATGACTGAAAGAAAGCAAGAAAATAGCTTCAAGTCTGTTTGAATCAGTACATAATACAATTTCAACATCTTATATTAATTTGTTAATTACAATACAGAAAATTTAAATACTGAATGTGTATATTATTCTAAAAGATGCTTAGCAAAAACTGAGATGACTGTTTTGGCTGTTTTCTTATGACACAACTGGGTGAAAAGCAGAACTATGCAGAAGTTTCATAATAAAACTCCAAACCACATTAGACTTGTCTACTGTCAGGTTTTGTTACATTCTCCCTAACTCAACCTAGACTCCCTGAGGTTGGCAAACAGGGCAAAGTTTGAGTCAAAATCATACCCTTTCTTTGAGCTTTAGGGATGCACTTAGAATTCTGTGAAAAACCAAAAGAAACAGCAGCTTCCTCCAGATGTGACAAGTCTGTCACTTTCAGTGTTTATTCAAATTTGAAACCCAGCCCAACAAATAAAGACAGTTGCCTGGGAGGGAAAGGAGGAAAAGGGCAAAAGAGTCCAAAAGTCCTATTCCATTCAGAAAGAGGCGTTGATGTGGTAAGATTCCCTAGGAGGGGGCACAAGTTAGTAAGAAGAAGGGGCAACAAGGCAGGGAGGAAGGGCAGAGAGGAGAGAAGAGGGTGGGAGGAAGGAAAGTGAAGGAGGGAGAGAGGGAAGAACCAATGAGAAGAGTGTATCATAACCAAAGATTAGTATTAATCCAATTCTATGGTCTTGAGATCCAAGGAAAAGAAATTCACCACTGACCTCATCATGTTTGTGTGTCTGGAGGCTGTTTCCATGTCTGAAGTAGGTTGTATTCATAGACGATCATTAAAAGGACACTTCCAAATATAGATTTTTACCCTTAAAAAAAAATCTGAGAAAAAAAAATCCAACATTATAGAATTTGCTTGATTGCCCTACTCCTGTAAATAACAAACTGGAAATAATTTTCATCTTAGTTTTTCAACTCCTTTTTTGATTTATAATAGCCAACATTTGAGTACTAATCTCTTTTCAGTCACTGTGCTAAGTATTTCACATAACTTTATGGGGAAACACTTACACCCCACTCCTGATATTTCCTTCCATACGGACTACATTTCTTTCCATGAGCGTATAGTAGTCCCTGCAATCTGCAGAGGATATGTTCCAAGACCCCCAGCAGATACCTGAAACCGTGGAAAGTACTGAGCCTTATATGTAACTGTGTTTTTTCCTGTACATACATATCCATGAAAAAGTTTAACTTATTAATTAGGCACAGTGAACTAGAACAATTATAGCAATATACTGTAATAAAAGTTATATGAATGTGTTCTCTCTCTCAAAGTCTCTTATTTCCCTGTATTCCCCCTTCTTCTTGTGGTGATGTCTGATGCTAAAATGCCTCCGTGATAAGATGAACTGAGGTGAATGACGTAAGTGCAACGACCACTGACCTTCTGACAAGACGTCAGAAGGAGGCTCATCTGCTTCCAGATTGCAGTTGGTCTCAGGTAACTGAAACCACAGACAGCAAAACCATGGATGAGGAAGAACTACTGTAATCTTCCTGGTCTATGCACTTACTACTTCCCAGGAGAGGAGAAGCAACTTTGGTGAGTTTGGGATGAGGGCACATGACAAAGATCAAATATAACCAATGTTCACTTCCCCTTCACCATTCTCTTTCAGATAGTTCAGCCTGCAGAAAGCACGTGTTCTTGTCTGCTCTGGAAAGAGCCAGGAGCAGAGTGGTAAAGGAATGACTGAGGATGGCTGGGGTAACAAAGCAGGCCCATTTCAGTGAGGCGTAGCCATTCAGTGAGGTAGAACTCCCCAACAAAAAACTTTGGCTCAAGGATTCCCCATCAACCAGGTTTAACTTTTCTAGGAACTATACTATAGTCTAAGAGTCTTCCTATCCAGGTGTAGGAAAAAATCCTTTCCTTCTCTTCTTGCACAGGGATCAGACCAGCACTGTGGTTTGAGGGCTTTTCTCACCTTCTACCCCCTCTCCCAGTAAATCTCTTACATGTATTGGACTCTGCTTCTTAGTGGACCAATGTAATCCAATGTGTGCAGTTGACCCTTGAACAACACAGGTTTGAACTGTGAGAGTCCATTTAAAGTAATATTTTTTTGATAAATACGGAACAGTGCTGTGAATGTATTTTCTTTTCCTTATGATTTTCCTAACCTTTTCTTTTCTCTACCTTACTTTATTGTAAGAATACAGTAAGTAATACAGATAATATACAAACCTGTTAACCGACTGTTTATGTTAGCTGCAAGGTCAACAGTAGCCTATCAGTAGCTGGGTTTCTCAAGAGTCAAAAGTTATACATGGATTTTTGATTGTGTGTGGGGGCGGTCAGCATCCTGAACCTCTGCATTGTTCAAGGGTCAACTGTAATTGGACAATTTGGCTAGACATAATTTAGGCTGGGAAATAAAATAGGAAATTTATTTTCAGCCTTGGGCACAATGTTGCCTCTGAGTTAATTTAGTTAGTGTGCTCATCTGGCCTATTTCAGAGCATTCTGAAGGCAGAAGCATCATTATTCACCTGCACTATATCAGGAGCATGATTAGTGTTGGAGGAACAGCCTTATGAAAGTGAGAATATGACGATCCTGATAGTCTGCTGATCTCTTCCCCATGAGGAGATAGACACAGCCTGGTTGAATACAGGCTAACTGGTCTAGCCCTATGGATTAAGAGAACAAAAGTCTAGGAAATTTCCCCCCATGCCAATGTTTATAGAAGGAGCTTCACTAATGTAATACTCCTGTCAACTCTCTGACAACCCCTCTCAATACTCCCACAGGGAAAGAGGAGTGACTTCTCATCTTGATGAGTTAGAAAAAAGAACTTTAACGGGTGCCTGGGTGGCTCAGTCGGTTAAGTGTCCGACTTTGGCTCAGGTCATGATCTCACGGTTCATGGGTTCGAGCCCCGTGTTGGGCTCTGTGGTGACAGCTCAGAGCCTGGAGCCTGGTTTGGATTCTGTGTCTGCCTTTCTCTCTGGTCCTCCCCCACTCATGCTCTGTCTTTCTCTCAAAAATAAATAAATATTTTTTAAAAATTTAGAAAGAAGAATTTTAAAATGCTTATCTCAGCTCCTGCTTACCTCATTTTAACCCAGGATCCACAAAGAGCATTCATTCTATCTTGCTTCTCCACTCCGTACATTTTACAGAGGCAGGCTCTTGCCTGGAGAGACGAGCAGTTTTAGTGCTACTCAGTGTATGACCGTGGTTCTACATCAGGATGCCTATTGGTACCATACATCTAGGCCACATCTTCAATTTGAATCTTTATCAGTTGAGCAGGTGATACTTTGATCACCATCTATTTTCTCCTTTTCTGTCTCACAATTAGTCCTAAAGTCTCATGGGGGAAAAAGTTCTATTATTCTCTTTTTACCTAAGAAGAAACTGAAATATGGTAAGCCAAGCAACTCTCCCAAGATCATATAGTTAACAAGTGGTGGAATTATTTTTTTTCTTTTTAATGTTTTTATTTATTTTTGAGACAGAGAGAGACAGAGCATGAGCAGGGGAGGGGCAGAGAGAGAGGGAGACATAGAATCTGAAGCAAGCTCCAGGCTCTGAGCTGTCAGCACAGAGCCTGACACAGGGCTCGAACTCATGGACTGTGAGATCATGACCTGAGCTGAAGTTGGATGCCCAAATGACTGAGCCACCCGGGTGTCCCAACAAGTGGTGGACTTAGAATTCAAGAAGAAACTGAGTGCTTCCATGCTTTTTAATTTAGTCATTTCTTATTATAATTCTATTTTCATAAGGAAAGCTTTTGACACGCACAAATTAGAAACATCCAGCTGGTGAATACATTAGTAGTGTTCATAAAGTTTGGTTCTGTAGTCTTGCATCTATTTATCTTGGATTTCTTTTAAACTTTTAAATGGTCACATTTGAAATCTGTCACCAAATGTCTTGACAAACACTTCAAAAGAGGTGATTTAAAGGAAAACAACTTCTAACTATCTTAGTCTCTCATGTGTACCTCTAGGACATGACAAGGAGTGGCCCAAAATTGTGTTTGTCCCAATATTTCCATCTTTGTGTTGGGGACCTGGAAAGGCTTGAATCTAGATATTTGAAATGGCCTGAACATAATAGTCAAAGAAGTAGAATTAACACGATTAAGTACACATCGCAAAAATCAGGTAAAATTTATCAAACTTGCAAATCTACTCCACACCTTCTAGGAAGGGAATTCATTCCCTGAGCAAACATCTATTGAGCATCATGTTTCTAGATACTAGTGACCCTCAGATGAATGAGACCCTGACACTGTCTTTGGACATCGTATAACCCACTTTTTATATGCATAAATTGGGATTCTCAAACATTTGCTGATTAGTAAAGTTTTCATGATGGTATCTTTAGCAATTGATCCTATTTTGTCTGGGCTGTATTATTATCTGTAAAGCATTGTTGGTGTATGCAATGATTTGAATATTTTGTTTGAACCTAGTTTACAAAAGTGAGTGGAAGGCAGAAAAATAAAAATGCTAATACTTATGGCTGAGTAATGAAAGATGGAAATTATTAAGGATGCTAAAAGCAGCAAATATGTGGCCTCAGTTACATTTCTATTGGACTTAGGCTGGTCGACTATTTAGTTACAAGTGCAAGAAACAAATATGCTCAAAATGCATAGATGTAGCAACAGAAAAAATAGATCCATAAAATTATGAATTGGAAAACAGCATCAAGAAATGCCCCAGGAATCCAAAGGCTAAAAGAAGCTTTAGTTCCATAGCTTTGTGAACTAAAAAAGCTGATACATACAGCTCGTGGCTTGATTCCTCTATGAGGGGGAGGAAAGAGGCTGATGCTTAACTTTCTCTTGAGAAAGTCAGCATACTATGTCATGTTTGATTCCCTACAAAATCCCCTGAAAAGAGCACCCTTTGCAAGCCCTTTCTAGCACTAAAATACATTTCTTCTGACTATTTTTTTTATTAAATTTTTTTAACGTTTATTTAGTTTTGAGACAGAGAGAGACAGAGCATGACAGGGGAGGGGCAGAGAGAGAGGGAGACACAGAATCTGAAACAGGCTCCAGGCTCTGAGCTGTCAGCACAGAGCCTGACGCGGGGCTCGAACCCACGGACCGTGAGATCATGACCTGAGCCGAAGTCGGACGCTTAACCAACCAAGCCACCCAGGTGCCCCTCTTCTGACTATTAAATGTCCTTTCCAATAAGCGGAGAGAAATAGAATTTGAAGTAAGATATTACTTTAGGAAATTCATTTTTGTGTATATTTGGTATTTAATTTATGCATGAAATATTCACTATGGTATTAGAACATTTTCAGTTTCATATAACAGAAAAATAAGTATGGCAAAACACTATGGCAGGTACTTTGAATCAACACAGTCAAAAACAAGTTTCCCTTTTCTTCACACTGCCCATCCTGAGGAGCTAGTCCTTCTCTTGAGAGAAGGCCAGACCAGGACTCTCCTAGATAATAAAAGTCTTCCGTGGGGCACCTGGCTGGCTCAATTGGTAGAGCATGCGACTCTTGATCTCAGGGTTGTAAGTTCGAGCCCCATGTTGTGTGTAGAGGTTACTTAAAAAAATAAAACCTTAAAAAAAAAGGTCTTCCAATTATATCTAGTCATCTGAATAGTCCTATTTTGTTAATCAAAATGTTCAGTAATTTAAATGTAATAGTTTAAAGTTCAAATTCCATTTAAAGTTAAAGTTTCTCCCCTTGACAAAGTGCTTGCAGTGAAAGATAGGTCTTAGCCTCGTCTCTGTTCCCCTACTTGATGCTTCCCCTCCTCCGTCCCCACTTGCCCCCAGGCTGCCTCTGGATCCTCCAATATTAAAACAGAGAGAGGAATAAGAACTGAAGGGTAGGAAATGTCTTACCTGACTGGCACCAAGGTACTTTGGTATTGGTTTCCTCTGGCTGTGGCAAATGTTTAAAGCTGTCTTTTTCTGGTGGATGTTCAAAGCTGACTATTCTTCTCGTGGGTGGTTTCATGGGTACTTTGGAGGCTCCCACATTGAACTGCCTGTACTGTGGGTGAAACATTTACCTCCCGCTGGTCACTTCTATTTCCTCCCACAGCAGTGGGAGTCAGGTGAACCAGCCCTTTGTTGGGGTCACTTCATCTTTTTGAGTAGGACTCTTGAGTGAAATTTGAAATGGCTCCAGGTTGGCTGTCTTCTGCTGAGCCCACATCTAATCCACAAGAAACACTCACTATCTTTGTCTCTGCTTTCAGCGTAAAGGCAACTGGCACTCAGTGCAAGCTGGGTTCTGTCTTTCTCTTTTTCCCTGTACTTTAGCTCAATCGCCACAGCTCTTGTCGTGCCTATCCAAGTTCATTTATTTAAACTTCATTACCACTTCGTCCACTGTATCACCAAGAGTCGTTTTTAGTACCTGTCCAAATATGGCTTCTCCAGGACTATCAGCATGATTTCCATTCTTTCTTACAAAAAAAAAGGGTCAAATTATAAGCATTTTTGAGATAATAAACTTATATGATTATTATTTTATATGTTATTATTATATATATAAACAAGTTTCTGTAACTATCATTCTTTCATTCCTTTGAAGGTCTAAAAGGAGCTGGAAAGCCTGGCACAGAGCTCTCTGCTAATGAATGAACACATCAAGCCAAGGAAGAGAATATGAAACACAATCCACTGTTAGCTCTTAAACAAATGTCCCAGAGAGGTGATGATGATAGGACAACTTTCCTTGCTACTTCCAATAGCTTGATGATAGCCCAGCCTTTTCACTGCCCCCGGCAGCTTTGTCCAAGTGCTCAGTTCTGGAAAACCATCTCCATTATAGTAATGGAGATTGCCTCTTCAACCAAAGTTTAGTGGTTCATGGGTTTCTCCATCCTGCTGGATCCCCTTCCACTAATGGGAGGAATCTGAGAGATTCCTGAGTTTGAGATAGGACCCATATACCTATTTGTGCTATGCTTGGTGTGAAGCATGAAACCATGCATACACAGTGAGGAACCAGTGCTCTATACTGAGAGTGAAAGGCTTTGCCAAATTTTAGGTGAAAGTGAAAGGTGGGGACTGGTGGCAGGTCAGAGTGGGGGTCAGTCTCATTATTTTTTTCTGACTACAAGCTCTTCACAGGATTTTCTCATGTGTGAAGTTACTGGGCACACACTTTGAAAGGTCTCACTTAGTCATGGTTCTGTGCACAGATGTTGGGAGTTAGAACTTGGATTTTAATCTTCATTCTCCCACAAACTAAAAGTGTGGCCTTGGACAAGCTACCTGAGCAAATTCATGGGATGAGGGGTAGAAGTGCTCACTTTTACTTTTTTTGAAAAAATTTTTAAAAAATGTTTTATTTACTTTTGAGAGAGAGAGAGGCAGAATACGAGCAGGGGAGGGACAGAGAGAGAGGGAGACACAGAATCCAAAGAAGGCTCCAGGCTCTGAGCTGTCAGCACAGAGCCCGATGTGGGGCTCAAACTCATGAACTGTGAGATCGTGACCTGAGCTGAAGTTGGACGCTTAACCAACTGAGCCACCCAAGTGCCCCTACTTACTTTCATTTCTTAAAGCATCTGAAAATCTGTTGAAATCAGAGTCTGGAGCCCATGGCTATCTTATCTTATGTAGACAGGATTATCTGGCCAGGGAGAACCCCCTACTCTATTTTTATGGAGTTGCCATGCCCCTAGAGTTACCAACAACTCAAGATGAGTCTTCCAGAAAGGAGACTGAATCAGTAATCAAAAACTCCCAACAAACAAAACTCCAGGACCAGATGGCTTCACAGGCAAATTCTACCAAGCATTTAAAGAACAGTTAATACCTATTCTTCTCAAACTATTCCAAAAAATAGAAGAGGAAGGAAAACTTCCAAATTCATTCTATGAGGTCAATATTACCCTGATACCAAAACCCAAAAAGACACCACCAAAAAAGAGAACTACAGGTTAGTATTTTTGATAAACATAGATGCAAAAATCCTCAACAAAATACTGGCAAACAGAATCCAACAGTAGATTAAACAAATCACTCACCATGATCAAGCGGGATTTACTTCCTGCAGGCAAGGGTGGTTCAGTATTCATACATTAATCAATGTGATACATTGCATCAATAAGAGAAAGGATAGGGGCACCTGGGTGGTTCAGTCAGTTAAGCATCTGGCTCTTGATTTTGGCTCAGGTCATGATCTCATAATTCATAAGATTAAGCCCCCTCGTCAGGCTCTGAGCACACAGAGCCTGCTTGGGATTCTCTCTTTCCCTCTCTCTCTGCCCCTCCCCCTCCACACTCTATCTTTCTCAAAATGAATAAATAGACTTTTTTTTAAAAAAAGAGGAAAAGGATAAAAAAAATCATATGATCATTTTAGTAGATGCAGATAAAGCATTTGACAAAGCAAAACATCCATTCATGATAAAAGCCTTCAACAAAGTAGATTTAGAGGGAACATACCTCAACATAATAAAGGCCATATATGAAAAACCCACAGTGAACGTCATACTCAATGGGAAAAAAACTGAGAGCTTTCTCCCTAAAGTCAGGAACAAGACAAGGACATCTATTCTCACCACTTTTTATTTAACATAGTGCTGGAAGTCTTCACCACAGCAATCAGACAACAAAAAGAAATGAAAGGCATTCAAATCGGCAAGGAAGAAGTAAAATTTTCATTATTTGCAGATGACATGATACTCTGCGTAGAAACCCCTAAAGACTCCACTAAAAAACTACTAGGACTGGTAAATGAATTCAGTAAAATTGCAGGATACAAAATCAATGTGCAGAAATCTGTTGCATTTCTTTTTTTTTTTAATGTTTATCTTTTTAAACCTTTTTATCCTTTTATACTTAAAAAAATTTTTTTTAATAATTTAATCCAAATTAGTCAGCATATAGTGCAACAATGATTTCAGTAGTAGATTCCTTAGTGCCCCTTACCCATTTAGCCTACCCCCCCTCCCACGACCCCTCCAGTAACCCTCAGTTTGTTCTCCATATTTATGAGTCTCTTCCGTTGTGTCCCCCTCCCTGTTTTTAGAATATTTTTGTTTCCCTTCCTTTATGTTCATCTGTTTGTCTCTTAAAATCCTCATATAAGTGAAGTCATATATTTGTCTTTCTCCGACTAATTTTACTTAGCATAATGCCCTCCAGTTCCATCCATGTAGTTGCAAATGGCAAGATTTCATTCTTTTTGATTGCCAAGTAATACTCCATTGTGTGTGTGTGTGTGTATGTATATATATATATATATATATATATATACCACATCTTCTTTATTCATTCATCCATCAATGGACATTTGGGCTCTTTCCATACTTTGGCTATTGTTGATAGTGCTGCTATAAACATGGGGGTGCATGTGTCCCTTCAAAACAGCACAACTGTAACCTGTGGATAAATACCTAGTAGTAAAATTTCTGGGTCATAGGGTAACTCTATTTTTAACTTTTTGAGGAACCTCCATACTGTTTTCCAGAGTGGCTGCACCAGTTTGCAGTCCCACCAGCAATGCAAAAGAGATCGTCTTTCTCCACATCCTTGCCAACATCTGTTGTTGCCTGAGTTGTTAATGTTAGCCATTCTGATAGGTGTAAGGTGGTATCTCATTGTGGTTTTGATTTGTATTTCCCTGATGATGAGTGAAGTTGAGCATTTTTGCATGTGTCGGTTGGCCATCTGGATGTCTTCTTTGGAGAAGTGTCTATTCATGTCTTTTGCCCATTTCTTCACTGGATTATTTGTTTTTTGGGTGTTGAGTTTGATAAGTTCTTTATAGATTTTGGATACTAACCCTTTATCTGATATGTCATTTGCAGATATCTTCTCCCATTCTTTTGGTTGCCTTTTAGTTTTGCTGATTGTTTCCTTTGCTGTGCAGAAGCTTTTTATTTTGATGAGGTCCCAATAGTTCATTTTTGCTTTTGTTTCCTTTGCCTCCAGAGAAGTTGCTGCAGCCCAGAGCAAAGAGGTTTTTGCCTTTTTTTTCCTCAAAGATTTTGATGGCTTCCTGTCTTACATTGAGATCTTTCATCCATTTTTAGTTTATTTTTGTGTATGGTGTAAGAAAGTGGTCCAGGTTCATTCTTCTGCATGTCGCTGTCCAGTTTTCCCAGCACAACTTGCTGAAGAGACTGTCTTTATTCCATTGGATATTCTTTCCTGCTTTGTCAAAGATTAGTTGGCCATAGGTTTGTGGGTCCATTTATGGGTTCTCTATTCTGTTCCATTGATCTGAGTGTCTGTTCTTGTGCCAGTACCATACTGTCTTGATGATTACAGCCTTGTAGTATAGCTTGAAGTCCGGGATTGTGATGCCCCTGCTTTGGTTTTCTTTTTCAAGATTGCTTTGGCTATTCGGGGTCTTTTCTGGTTCCATATAAATTTTAGGATTATTTGTTCTAGCTCTGTGAAGAATGCTGGTGTTATTTTGATAGGGCTGTTGCGTTTCTATACATTAATAAGGAAGCAGCAGGAGAAATTAAGACAACAATCCCATTTACAACCGCACCGAAAATAATAAGATGCCTAGGAATAAGCCTAACCAAAGAGATAAAAGACCTATACTCTGAAAACTATAGGACACTTATGAAAGAAATTGAAGACAACACAAAGAAATGGAAAAACATTCCATGCACATTGATTGGAAGAAAAATATTGTTAAAAGGTCTATACTACCCAAAGAAATCTACACATTTAATGCAATCACTATCAAAAACCAATAGCAAGGGTACCTGGGTGGCTCAGCTGGTTAAGTGTCTGACTCTTGATTTCAGTTCAGGTCATGATCTCATGGTCCTGAGATCAGTCCCTGCATCAGGCTCCACGTTGTGCATGGAGCCTGCTTGGAAGTCTCTCTCTCTCTCTCTCTCTCTCTCTCTCTCTCTCTCTTCCTCTGCCCCTCTTCTGCTCTCCCTCTCTCAAAATAAAATAAATAACTAAAATTGCTTTAAAAATTACAAAAAAAACCCCCACAAAATACCAACAGCATTTTTCACGTAACTAGAATAAAAAATCCTGTAATTTATACAGAACCACAAAAGACCCCAAATAGCCAAAGCCATTTGAAAAAGAAATCTTGCAAAAGAAAAGCAAAGCTGGAGATACCATAATTCCAGATTTCAAGTTATATTATAAAGCTGTAGTAATCAAAACAGTGTAGCACTGGCACAAAAATAGACACATAGAAAAATGGAACAGAATAGGAAACCCAGAAATAAACCCACAATTGTATGGTCAGTTAATCTTCAACAAAGCACGAAAGAATATCCAATAGGAAAAAGTCTCTTCAACACCTGGTGTTGGAAAAACTGGTCAACTACATGCAAAAGAATAAAACCGGATCACTTTTTTATACCATACACAAAAATAAATTAAAAATGGATTAAAGACCTAAATGTGAGACAGGAAATCATAAATATCCTAGAAGAGAGCAGAAGTAATAATGTCTCTGACATTGGCCATAGCAACTTTTTTCTAGATATGTTTCCAAAGGCAAGGGAAATAAAAGCAAAAATAAACTATTGGGACAAAATTAAAAAAAAAAAAAAAAAGCTCTGCACAGAGAAGAAAACAACCAACAAAACTAAAAGGCAACCTACTGAATGGGAGAAGATATTTGCAAATGACATATCTGATGAGGGGTTGTATCCAAAATATATAAAGAACTTACACCAACCAACACCCAAAAAAATAAATAATCCAATTAAAAATGGGTAGAAGACATGAACAGATATTTCTATGAAGAAGACATCCAGTTGGGGGCACCTAGCCAGCGCAGTTTCTTGATCTCTGGGTGGTGAGTTTAAGCCCCACATGGGGTGTAGAGATTACTTAACTAAATAAAACTTAAAAAATATATAGCAGTAGATACATGAAAAGATGCTCAACATCACTCATGATCAGGGAAATACAAATCAAAACTACAATGAGACACCACTTCACACCTGTCAGAATGGCTAAAGTCAAAAACACAAAGGGTTCCTTGGTGGCTCAGTTGGTTAAGTACCTTACTCTTGATTTTAGCTCAGGTCATGATCTCATGGTTTGTAAGACTGAGCCCTGAGTTGGGCTCTGCATTGATAGCATGGGGCCTCCTTGAGATTCTCTCTTCCTCTCTCTCTCTCTCTCCACCTCTCTCTCCTTCTCTCTCTCAAAATAAAGAAAATAAACTTTAAAAAAAAACACAAGAAACAAGTGTTTGCAAGGATGTGGAGAAAAAGGAACCTCTCACACTGCTGGTGGGAATATAAACTGGGGCAGCCACTGTGGAAAGCAGTAGGGAGTTTCCTCAAAAAGTTAAAAACTAAGGGGGCGCCTGGGTGGCTCAGTCGGTTGAGCATCCGACTTCGGCTCAGGTCATGATCTCGCGGTCTGTGAGTTCAAGCTCCGCGTCGGGCTCTGTGCTGACAGCTCAGAGCCTGGAGCCTGCTTCGGATTCTGTGTCTTCCTCTCTCTCTGCCCCTCCCCCGCTCATGCTCTGTCTCTCTCTCTCTCTGTCAAAAATAAATAAACATTAAAAAGAAAAAATTTAAAAAAAAGTTAAAAACTAAGAGCTACCCTATGATCTATTAATCACACTACTGGGTATTTACCCCCAAAATACAAAAACACTAATTCAAAGGGGTATATGCACCCCTATGTTTATTGCAGCGTTATTTACAATAGCCAAATTATGGAAGCAGCCCAAGATATGTGGAATTTAAGAAACAAAACAAATAGCAAAGAGAAAAAGAGACAAAGAAAGGGAGGGAGAGGGACAAACCAGAAAAGAGACTCTTAGCCACAAAGAACAAACTGATGGTCACCAGAGGGGAGGTGGATGAGGGGATGGGTGAAATAGGTGATGGGGATTAAGGAGTGCATTTGTCATGATGAGCACTGGGTGATGTACAAAATAGTGGAATCACTCCATTGTACACCTAAAACCTGAAACTAATATGACACTGTACATTGGCTAAACTGGTATTAAAATAAAATAAATTGGGATGTCTGGGTGGCCAGTTGGCTAAGCATCCGACTTTGGCCCAGGTCATGATCTTGTGGTTTGTGAATTTGAGCCCTGCTTCAGGCTCTGTGCTGACAGCTCAGAGCCTGGAGCCTGCTTCGGATTCTGTGTCTCCCTCTCTCTCTCTGCCCTCCCCCGCTTGCGCTCTGTCTCTGTCTCTGTCTCTCTCTCTCAACAATAAGTAAACATTAAAAAAATAATAATAAGTAAATAAATTTTAAAAAAGAAGAAAGAGAGAGATGGGTCTGACCTGGTCTCCATTTTCTCTCGGCTATAGCCAGAGGACCTCAGACAAGAACTCAGGCAGCCAGCCCCCTGTTTTAAAGTGGAAGGACAGCAGACACTGCAGGTTTCAAGTAGGAATTTCAAAAGACCCAGGGACAGCCACATAGCTGGGTACCCGGCAGATGAGAACTTAGTTTAGGAATGAAAGGGAAGAATCCCTAAACTCCTCAACCGAAGTACTTTGGGGACTGTTACTCCAGTATGACACCACTGATCTGATGGCCTCTCCCCTCACGCTCACTTCTGACACCAGTCCTGCTCTTTCCAATTTAAACAGCACCCTTGAGCTGGCAGCGATCCACCCTGGTTGCAACACCCTGTGCACACTGCATGCGTAACTGGGGCCCAGCCCCTGCTTCCTGAAACAGTCAACTGACAGTCACCTGAAATAGGGAGTCGTGGCTAAAATTCTGAAACAGAAAAACACATGGCCGTGAACAACGCTGTTCGCTGGTGATGAATGATTTACTTCCTTACCTACAATTTAATCCTCGAATATGCCTCTCAAGACATCTGGCTTACAAATAAATAAATAATAAAGCACATAAGAAAGCTAAAGAGCTCATATACCCTTTTTCTGCTTTGCCATCTCATGGTCCATGTTAGCTCTGTCTAGTTCTGGGCATCACATGATACAACACCCCTACCTATGCTTGGCTCTTCAATGAACAGGCCAATCTTTCCAAGAAGTCCCCAGGCAGACTTGCCTTAATGTCTTGCTGACCAGAAATGTATAAGGTGACCTTTTCATTTCTACACCATTCAGTAGCAGGGCGATAAGCACGAGGCAGCATGAAAGAGGGTGATTTACAAGGGCAAACATGGGGTTCTATTAGAAAGGGAAGAGAGAGAACCATGGTGAGTAAACAATACCAATGTCTACTCATCCACTGAAAATCTGCAGGCTCCTCTGTGCTACAGGCCAACTTAATTTTCTGCTGCCTTACTTACTCAGGCCGACATACTGAACAGTCAGATTTTGCTGAAAGAAAGGTGATCTTTGTGCCATACTAGCATTACCTTTAATCATTTATTTATTCATTTTTGGGTCTCTTTCACTTAGATACTTTTCCTCTTCCATTGCTTTTTTTGACAATAACCCTGGGCTCTCTTTTCTTCCCCATTGAGAAAACCTTTATTCTTTCATCCCACCACACCTCTTAGGTATATTAGGCTACATGGGATTACAGTGGAATTATGTTATTGACCCATAAATAAAACTCTATGAACTTCCTAATAAAATGGGTTAGAAATGTTATAATGATATTTCAAAAACATATCCATAAAACTCTAAGAATATTCCACCAAAAAAAGAGGATTCTGTGGTCACATAAGTTTGGGCAATGTTGCATATGCTTTCTTTCCTTCTCTTATTGATTATAGACTCAGAAGGTCTGAGAAGTCTTGCAGTTAATAAATTAACTCAGAATTAGTTCTGAAATCAAACTGCTTATGTTCAAATCTGGTTTCTACCACCTTCTAGGTTGTGTAAGTGTGCTGTAAGCCTCTGTTGCGTCATTTGAGAAAAGAGGAGTCTGATGGTATTATTTAACGGGGGTTACTGTCAGAAGGTAAGATAATCCATGAGAAGCTGTCAGCACAGCTTTTTCTCCTTCATTTAACAAATATTTAGTGACTATCTACTATGCACCACAGTCCCAGGTCTCATGGAGCCTGCAATCTAATGGAAGAACAAGAGGACAGACAATAAACAAGTAAATAAACAATAATTTCAGGTAGTGACAAGTACTATGAGTAAAATAAAATGTGGCGATGTTATATAATAACTAGGGGGGGCACCTGGGTGGCTCAGTCAGTTGAGTGTCCAACTTTTGATGTTGGCTCAGGTCATGATCCCAGGGTTGTGGGATCGAGCCCTGCATCCAGTCTCTGTGCTGAGCTTAGAGCCTGCTTAAGATTCTCTCTCTCTCTCTCTCTCTCTCTCTCTCTCTGTCCCCATCCCCTGCTTGTGCTCTCACTCTCTCTCTCTAAAAGAAAAAAAAAATAACTAGGATGGAAATGGCTGGTTAGGATGGGAAGATTGGAGACCGCATTTCTGAGGAAGGCACTTTATCTGAGACCCAAGATAGAATGAGACAGGAGTTATCTCTCCACTCATTCAGTCATTCATTCAACAAATGTTTATTGAGTACTTACCATATATGGCAGGGCTGTTTTAGGCACAGAAGAATAAACAAAATTAGGTAAGAACCCCTGTCCTAACTAACAGAGTTCATATTCCAGAGTGGGAAGACAAAAATAAAAAGGAAAATATATAGTGCACCAAAATGGTATTAAGTGCCATGGGGAAAAGCAGGGGGAGACTATCTAATTTTATTTTATTATTTTTTAAATCCTTTAAACATTTTTAAAAATAATTTTTAAATTTTATTTTTATTTTTAGAGAGTGATAGATTGAGAGAGCACAAACAGGGGAGAGGAGCAGAGGGAGAGAGAGAGAATCCCAAGCAGTTTCCACACTTGGCATGGCACCCTATGCTTGATTCCAACCCCAAGAGTTGGAAACCAACTGAGTGGAAAGCAAGAGTTGGATGCCCAACCAAATGAGTCACTCAGGCGCCCCTTTGTAAATTTTCTAAAAATGTTTGTTTATTTTGAGAGAGGGAGAGAGTGTATGTGTGAGCAGGTGCGAGTAGGGGGAGAGGCAAAGAGAGAGGAGAGAGAGGATCCCAAACAGGCTCTGCACTGCCAGTGCAGAGCCTAATGTAGGGCTCCATCTCATGAACCACGACATCATGACCTGAGCCAAAATCAAGAGTCAGATGCTTAACCAATGAGCCATCCAGGTGCCCCAAAACTAATTTTAAACTTTACAGTTTAAATAGGGTTGCAGGCATCCCTCATTGAAAAGGTGACACATACCCAATGAAAGACCTGAAAAAGATGAGGAAGTAAGTCTTACAGAAACCTAGAGGAAGATAATTCTAGGCTAAAAGAAGTGGCAAATGCAAAAACCCTGGAGCTAGAGCACGCAAGCCTGATATATTCAGAGCAGAACAAGGGGAGAGAATGCTCAAAGGAGAGTAAGTAAACAGAGAGTGGTAAGAAAGTGCCAGATCATGGAAGGATAAGCAAAGGTCTAGAGGAAAATTCTTCCAGGCAGATGGAATAACAAGTGCGAAGGCCCCGGATCAGGACCGAGGTTGGTCTATCTGAGGAAGAGAAAAATGGCTGAAAACTAGAGTCTACTAAGCAAAAGGAAGAGTTGAGCTCCAAGATGTCATCTGAGTCAGATCATGTAGAGCCTTATGTTATAATGACAGGCCAGTGTGTGAAATGTATATCTCTATGTTTTTCTAAAGACATTGAAAAAATAGCTATAACTATTGTTGGTATTCATGAGACATTATTCTGTGGCACAGATTGTGAAATGCTGCCTTAGGGCCAATTTTAACTAACACTCTTCCTCACCCCCCATATCAATCAATCCCCAAGTGCTGTGAATCACACCACAGTAGGACCATCGCAGGAATTTGCGAACAGGTCTCCCCAAACTCCACTTTTCTATTTCTTGGGTTGCGGAAGGATCAAATCACTCCTCTCCTCAAAAATTTCCTGATTTTTTTACTTGCACAATCAAGTTCATGCTCAGTAAGTAGAAAGGATTTCAAGGTCTCCCTCTAGGTGTCCCTCCACAGGTTCCTGTTAAAGGAGAGGGCTGGACAAATTGTGCTCTAAACATACATGCATGATCAGAGCCCTACCATTAGTCACGCCATTCCCTCAGCCTGTGCTCCCCTTGTTTGCTTTCATTGCTTGTTGGAAGTCTTCTCTTCCTTCAAAGTCAGCAGAGTTGATGCTCCTCTGAAGTTGGGCTTGATATTCGCAGGCAGAGTCAGTCCTCATTCTTCCAGCCATGTATCCATCCATGTTACATGTGTCTCAGTTTGCTGTGTTTGCCTTTCCATAGACGTAGTTGTTATCACGTCTCTTATTTCCATTACATTGCAAGCACATTGGAAGCAAGGGCTTTATTTTTGTCATGTTTCTTAGAATTAGTGCCTAAGACAATTGCTAGCACGGAGCAGGTGCTCAATAAGTTGCTGCTGAAATAAAATTTTAGAGGCAAGAATGCGACAAACAGCTTTACATAAAGCACTGGGACACAAAGAGAGTAATATTATAGTCATGCTGTCAAGGAATTTATAAATCAATAATGGTAGCTACCATTGACAGAGTCCTAGCTACGGCACAGGCACCATCCCTACAGTATGGCTGGGCTTGTACGCTATTTAATACTTATAACAGCCCAATGAGGCAGGTGTTGTGACCCCCCCAGTTTACAGAATGAAGTTAAGTCACTCGTCCAAGTTCATAGAGTAAGCAACAGGATTTAGTTTTACGTCCCTCCAGCTTCCAAGCCTTTGCTCTTTTTTACTATCTGTTGTAGCAATTGCGAATCTATCCTGGAGAATAAGTAGGTCTTTCAGGGGAAGGGAATTTTTTTTTCACAAAGGATTCGTTACATAGATGAATGGAAGAATGAAGAAGCCAAATAGGGAATGGAAAAGCAACCCAAAGATTTAGC
Source organism: Neofelis nebulosa (assembly GCF_028018385.1). Taxonomy (NCBI): domain Eukaryota; kingdom Metazoa; phylum Chordata; class Mammalia; order Carnivora; family Felidae; genus Neofelis; species Neofelis nebulosa. The sequence goes on along the minus strand of NC_080791.1, from coordinate 70,804,478 downwards.
AAAACCAAGAGGCTTCTCCCCTTGCTGCACAGGTGACACTGGGAGAAGACAGTGTTACCAGAGCCCAGAAACCTGGGCTGTCAGGCAGAGGAAGCCAGAAACACTGGTGAAACTGTCCAAGGGAGAGCTGGGGCCAGGTAGGGAGAGGCTGTCCGGTGGGACCCTGCCAGATTCCACAGAAAGCAGGGAAAGAGTGAGGAATACTCTGGCTTCTCCCTTCTGTTTCCAAGCCTCGATGGTGTGTCCCATGGCCTTAACGATCAAGAGCTCATGGAGGCAATACAAGAGCAGAGCACAAAAGGGTGGGGTTGGATCGAGACCAGCACAAGCATGCTACCTCTCTACCTGAGACGAAAGGACCAGGAAATGACATAGTACTCAATTTAGAGTTAGGAAGAACGGCAAAAATATTAAGCAAGTTCAGAAGAAGGGGAGATTTGTGGTAGCTGCAGTAGTAAGGGAGAGACTCCACATATATTTAAGTCAAGAAAAGAAAGTGGGTGTTTCTGGTAGAAAGAACATCTAGGTATTTTCCTGCAGGTAAAGACTACTACTCATTGTTCTTAAAAGTCTTTCTACTCAGGAGATAAAAGGGAATATCTATGATATAGGCACACAGAATAAAGAATAAAGAAAAGTAAACACACACACACTATCCAAGCTCAAGAAGCAAAACATCATTATCTGCAATTAGAAAATTTTTTTTGTGGTTAAATCAACATATATTTACAATATATACAAATGTGTGCATACAATAAAATATGCCATTATGACCATTTTTAAAATTTTATTTATTTATTTTTAGTAATCGCTATACCCAACATGGGGCTCAAACTCTTGACCCCAATATCAAGGGTTGCACACTCTTCTGACTGAGCCAGACAGGTGCCCTCATTATAACCATTTTTAAGTGTATAATTCAGTGGCATTAGTTACATTCACAATGTTGTGCCCCGTCATTACTCCTTCTGACACTTTTCATCACCCCAAAGAAAGTCAGTTACCATTGAGCTATAACTTTCTATCCTCTCCTCCCTAAACACACTGGTATCAATTTACTTTAAAGTTTTTTAAAAAATAAGATGAATTAATGAATGATTAGCAGAATGTTAATAGATACATAGACATGCAGTAATAAAATGTTACCAGATGGAGAGACATGTATAATGTAACAGTGAAATCTAAGTGGTGGGTATATAGGGGTCCTGTAAATTTTTTTCAACTTTCTCATATGTTTGAAATTTTTCTCAGTAAAATGTGGGGGAAATTCTACCCTTAGGCGTAAGCCACAGAGATTTTGACTTAACTGGACCTGGACATTAGAATTTTTAAAAAGCTCTCTGGATGATGCCAGGGTGTGACCAGGATTGAGGACCACTGCATTAAAGTATGCCATGGGATGATAGAGTAAGAGTGGGTACAACAGGGCATGGGGTAAGCAAGAGGGGTGCAAAGGCAAGGAGGCCTCCAGGCTGGGCTCTGTGCGCTTTCTGTGGCTGGACAGGCAGATGGCCCAGCTACCTGTCAAGGAGGCAAGAAGCTACTACCTAGCAGGTAACTGAGAATGCGGAATTGGTCAGGGTTCTCTGAAGTTCTAAAATGAGAATGAGAAGTTTATACTTAATTTAAGCATTTAATTTGGCATGATTCATCCTTGAAAATGTTTCCTATAGCTTTTAAAAAGAGTGTCAGGGGCACCTGGATGGTGCAGTCGGTTGAGTGTCTGACTCTTGATTTCGGCTCAGGTCATGATCTCATGGTTCATGGGTTCGAGCCCCGCATTGGGCTCCATGCTGACATTGCAGAGCGTGCTTGGGATTCTCTTCCTTTCCCTCTCTCTTGGGTCCTCCCCCACTCATGCTCATGCTCTCTCTCTCTAAAAAATAAATAAACTTTAAAAAAAATTTTAATAAAAAGTGTCTATTTTTTCAGAATGACAGTTTTATCATATTAGCTCCCTTTCATCTTGAAAACGGTTCAAGATCCACTTTTGACATGTATATACATACATTTTCATGTTTTTCTAACTCATCTTAAAACCATTTTGGGGGGATGAAGAGATGGGCCTGTTGGAGCAGAAAGAAAATATTGTAACCTGGGTGGCAATGGGCTCATGTGTCAGCTAGGAGAGAACAAGCAAAAGCTAGGCCTGGGTAAAGCAGGGGCTGGCAGTCAAGGTTAGCTGTCAGGCTTGGAAATTCGACAATGCAAAGAAGCATCTGCAACCAAACCAGTAAAATTGGTGACTGATGCTCCCCAGAGAAGTGATATCTATCCTGCCCAATCAAGATATAGGACACTACTCTGCTTTAAGTGCAAATATCCTCTGTAACCCTTCTTCCGCCCTCAGCTATTTTAAACTTTTACTCTGGGGGTTATGGTGGTTTGTAAGGTTGTTTGTTCCTGCAGTAAATGATCCCAGTTCATTTAACCATGTGAAAGGAGACAGGAACATTAACATCTGATCCCTTGTCATGGGACCCTCACCTGGCTCAGTGCAAATGCCAGCTGGAAGCAGAACAGGGCCCAAGGGCAGAGGCAGAATGGCACATGAGGAAGAGGACCAAAGGTCAGCCACAGAGTAGCTGTATCACAGGTGAGATCTAAGGGGAAACTGCTGAACTAAAAGCAGGAAGCAAACAGAAGTTCGGGAGCCAGAGGAATGCATGAGCACACATCAGGAAGGGGGTATGAAGATAGGAAGGGAATCGGGAGTGTTGTCTATGAATGAAGCTCGCTCTTGCTGGGGGCTCTCCCTGGAGAGCTGGGGGTGAGCAGGAAGGATTTAAGAATTGCGTATTATCACATAGCCTATTAACTGAGGCTCGTTTTGATGACCCTGAGCCTCCCAGAAGAGGCTAAATGTGGTATTTCCCATTTTGAAAGCAAGGGAAGTATATAAAACATTTTAGAAAAGTAATTTAAAAACATTTAAAAAAATAGTAAGAGGTCCTTTTATGCTAGAAAGGCTAACCTTCAGCTGCCAGGAAAATTCACGTATGTGTAATCCCACATTACCCCCATAAATCTAGGTAGCTGTGGCAGCAATTCAGAGAAGTAGAGGCTTAGCCTTTTAAATTTGGATGTCTCCTTTCTCCCAGTTAGACTGACAGCTATTTTCATTTCTCCCTCCTTTTTGAGTTGTAAGGTGTATTAACATTCTTGTAGAGCTTTGATCTAATTTAGAAATTTTGGAAACTTTCAAGGAAGGACTCCAATGGGCTGGCATAAACCATGTGTTTGTTTGCTATGTCCAGAGGGCTATGACACTGTAATTGGTCCCCCTGCGTACCATCATTGAGGGGTAGGAGGGAGAAGGAGTGGAAGTGGGAGTGGGGGTGGGAGGACAGAGACCTGAGGCCATATGGAGTAGCAAAGTAGTCCCCCAAAGGAAAGAGGCTACTGTTTTCAGAAAGAGGAGTGTGGGAAAGAATGCTCCGCAGATATCTACCACAATCTATCAAGTTTACACAGGTAATGTGTGAAATAGAGACCTGAACCTATGTTCGTCTACCTCTAAATTTTTTTTTTCTCCCACTGATGTGTCTCCTTTGCTAGGGGAAAACATTTTCAGTTGCTGCCAGACTCCTGGTATTCCACTGTGTCTGCCCTCTCTCTCCTATCCTGCTTTTACCCCCAGCCTGGAGTCCGCTTGGGTGGAAATGCAGCATATAATGGGCCCAGAGTTAATCATCTGCAGGTTTCCCCTGATAAGTCACAGTATGTTTGCTGCGCTCCTTCCAAGAGTCAACAGCAGCTGTGGGGATGTGCCTAGAGTGGCCTATGGCATTCAGAGCACTGGCCCAGATGGGAGGCAGTGTGCCGGGGAGCCTATCTGAACACCACCATCTGGAATGCCTCTGTTGCCCTGAAGGCACTTGTCTGCATCCCCAATGGACACAGCTTAGAGATGCCAAAAATGGAGCCAAGTTCACTGGATGTGCAAATGGCCTGACGTCAGTGGAATTTGCTCATAATTTAGGCCTCATGTGTGATGCACTGTCTGAACTCAAAGATCTGTCAAAATAATCAGGGAGAAAGAGGAGGAAGGAAGAAGAAAAAGTGGAGGAAAAGGAGGAGGAAGAAGAAAAGTAAGAGGTGCAGGCAAAGGTAGATGAGAAGAAGAGGAAATCAGGACATGGCTGGGAGTTGTGGCAGGACAGGTTCAGCTTTGGACTCCTGGGGCCAATGGTCCCTGTAAGTTTGTTGAAAGCAGCAGTGCCAAATAAAACATGGCCTTTTAAAGCACGGAATTACGTGAGAGCAGAGCTGTTAAAATCCATGCAGCAAAAATCCAGCTGGGCTTGGCCAGTGCCGCAAAGTACAAAATGATGATCAGTTGTTCTGCCAAGACCCAAGGTTCCTCAGACATGGTGGCCTGAGCAGAGTTTTTAGGATATATGTCCAGATCGCCATTCTTTAAAACAAGGAACTTGCTATTAAGAAATAGACATCTGTCGTTTTCGCTCGCCCTGTGTCCAGAGGTGAATTTATTGGGAAGCTCACAAAATTTAAGCTTCAGAGCCCTTCACTTGCATGGGTCCCTAGAAGTGCCGGGAGATTCTAGGAGTTACAGAGTGTTCTAGATGGGGCAAGGAAACTACGTGACAGGAAGCTTTTTTATAGATAAGCATTTCTGATAAATACCCTAAGTGGACCTCAAAAGAAAAGAACCCAAATCTCCCAGATTCCAGAATGATTAGATATTTATCCAGCTGTGCTCCAGGGACAAGGAAAGCATAGGGTCTCCCTGCTACTCCACCAGCTTAACTCTCTTCCCCGACTCTCCAAGATTCCAATAATTTGTTGTGGTTTATTTTCTCAGTCTAAATAAAATTCAATTTCAGATGTATTTTTTAATTTGTAATTTTATGCTAATTTTATTAAAGAGAGCCCAAAGTACAAAGCTTCAGGTTCCACAAAAATCCAAATCTGTCCCAATATGCCTCAACTGGTTTTCATCTGGTAACCACACCCTACTTTGCCTTTGTGGAAAGGCCCTTCTGCTCACTCAGGGGTAGGTCCATGGCCTAGGTCTCACCAAACAGAGAGACAGAGATTGGTTGAGGAATAAGCATGGGATACAATTTAGGCCAAGAGGAATTGGAGCTAGAATGCTTGCTGGATGTTTCTACCATGGTTGTTCCTTTGTGAGAACACAAGTCTGACGTTGCCAACAGCCATTCTGCTTCTACTAGAAGAACCTGCCTGAGAATAAAATTGGATAAGAAAGAAGAGCTGGGAGATGAAAAGATCTTAGCCAAGTGGTAATCATGTGACTTTGTGCTCCTGAAACCAACTATACTGAAGCTGGTGTACAGGGGCTCTGGGCTTTCCAGATAGACTAGCCAGGAAAGCCTTTTTCGCTTAAGCTAGTTTGAGCTGGGTTTCAGTAATTTGCAACTGAAAGAGTCTTAACTAATATGGGTTCCAACAGGTGAGAAAAGGATAACTATTATTATTTCTGTTCATAAGGTCGCACTTTGGTGTATTTGCCTCTTCTTCCCCCAGCTTTATTGAGATGTAACTCACACATAACACTGTATAACTTTAAGGTGTACAATTTGATGCTTTGATAAAATTCCTTTTGTATTTGCCTCTTAATAGTTGTAATAATAGGTAATGCTTATTGAATACTCTTATTAATGAAATAACCCATTGTAACTTTAAAACAACCTTTTTATCATACCCATTTTACTAAAGAGGAAATCGAGGCACATGGAAGTCAAATAACTTGTCCAATTGGTATGCACTCTGGTTTTAGACCTTGGATTGCTAATCACTACACTGTGTTGCTTGAGCCTACTGATTCAGAGGTTACTAACATCATTTTAAGAGCTCTCACACCATGACATCATTAGCTGTTGCCAGCCTATGGTTCAGATGCCCTGAACAAATGTTAGAGGTGGGCAATATGATACACTTTCCCCAGAATTGCCTAAGAGTGGCAGGTACCAAGAACATAATAAACTCTTAACCAATACATGTGTGCTGGCCAATAGGACCCAACATCATATCATTCTTTTGTTCAGGAAATTCCTAAATGGCCTCTCACACGTATTTCCCTTTGTCCTCTTTCCCTTAATTCATCCCATAACTACATAGCTCCCTGGTATCAGTACTGACATTTCTAGTTGGTAGCTCACCTGTCCTCCTCAACCCTTCAGATGTATTGTCATTGATATTGATGGGGAACCCCAACATAATTCCACTTCCACAGTCTTCATGCTGAACATGGGAAAATGGACTGAGGCCTCCCAGTTTGTCTTAAACCAATACCACTATGCCCCCAAACTGGATAACTCCATTTCCTACAATTCTGTCTTGTGCTATTCTGGACTTATTTCTAGGACTGGCTCTGTGTTCTTCTCTGCCTTTAGCTGCAGCCTGACAAGTTTACAAAGAGTAAAATCCTGGGTCTCACTGTCACCAAACCAAGTATCTCAGACTTGAATCCATGATCATCTAGTCCTTTCATTTTTCAGGAAACATTTATTGAGCACCTACTAGGCACCAGGGATTCAGGGATGAATGTGATACAGTTCTTTCTGAAAGCTCTCAAACTATTGAAGAGAGAAGTTGGATGGGACAGAGGTCAACAGTTCCCATGAACAGAGTGACTTGAAATCACAGTACAGGGAGGTGCCAACTCATGGAAAGGATTAAAGGGGCTTGTTGATGAAGAATTGCAGATGAAATGGCAGGGAAACTGGTCTTGAAGTGTTGGTAGGAATTAGCAGGCAGAGAAGAGAGAAGAGGATTCCAACCAGATGGAACAGCATGTTCAAGGCTAGAAAAGCAATAAAGAACATGCCTTGTTGGGAAATAACAAGAATTTTGGTGTGGCAGGAGGAGACAGTCTTTCAGAGGGAGCAGTGAGAGAGGAGTCTAAAAAAGTAGATAGAGGCCAACTTTTGACAAGTCCTAGTGTGCAGTATTAAGGAATGTGGAATTCATTCAGTATTCATAAGGAGCCTCTGAAAGATCTCAAGCAGAGAGTGACATGATTGCATTTGTATTCCAGATGGACTGCATGGACAACGCATCACACCCTTGCAGTAATTAAGCCCTTTTTTCCAGCCCGGCTCTTCGGATTTGAGGTTCTTTGGATTGACCCAACTCTCAGCCTCCATGATCACTACTGTTTTTAGATGTTTTTCTTTCCTTCCCCAAAGCATAATTAGCATACCCTAAGGATCCCCCTTTCCCATCAGCCTGGGTTATAATATTCCTTCAGAGAAGTACTTCTCAACCATGTGTGGTTGTGTGCACTATGGGAAGGGTCTATCATTTTCATTTGGAGGACGTTTTCAAAATACGCATGCTTTTGCCGTATCTTCCTCTCTTTTCCTGAAATTGTGATAGGCCTAAGTCTTGGGAAGATGGGCTGGGTTGGGTGGGGAGACCAGCATTGTGGAAGTTTATTCTTTTAAAGAATAGAGATCTGGCCATGGGAAGTCTAATCAAGATAATGTCCCTCTAAATTCCATGGTTGTTATTAAAATACTACAAAATCGGGGCGCCTGGGTGGTGCAGTCGGTTAAGCGTCCGACTTCAGCCAGGTCGCGATCTCGCGGTCCGTGAGTTCGAGCCCCGCGTCAGGCTCTGGGCTGATGGCTCAGAGCCTGGAGCCTGTTTCTGATTCTGTGTCTCCCTCTCTCTCTGCCCCTCCCCCGTTCATGCTCTGTCTCTCTCTGTCCCAAAAATAAATAAAAAACGTTGAAAAAAAAATACTACAAAATCTGCATTGATATGCTCGCTTCGGAAGCATGTATACACAATCTGCGTTGATGTTTGAATAATATCAATGTAGCTGGTTGAATGGTGGCCTCCAAAAAGATATGTCCATGTTCTAATACCCAGCTCCTTTGAATGTTACCTTATTTGGAAAAAAAACTCTTTGCAGCTGTGATTAAGTTATGGGTATTGAGATAAGATCACCTTGGATTATCCTGGTGGACCATAAATCCAATGATGAGGGTCCTCATAAGAGACAGAAGAGAAGATGAGGACAACAAGGAAAGACCGTGTGAAGTCAGAGGAGGAGACTGGAGTTTTGCATCCAATAAGGCAAGGCATGTCTGGAGCCACCAGAGGTTGGAAGAGGCAAGGAAGGATTCTCGTCTAGAGCTTTCAGAAGGAGTATGGGCCTGCTGACAACCTGATTTCAGACTTCTGGCCTCCAGAGTGATGAGAAAATAAATCTATTGTTTTCAGCCAACAGGTTTGTGGTAATTTGTTATGGCATCTTTAGAAAATGCACACACTCTCTGTTTAATAGGTTATGCTCAATAGTCACTTTTCAGAGAGAAGACAATTTTCTTTTTTCTTTTTATTTCTTTTTTTTTATTTTAGAGAGAGATGTGTGAGCAGGGGGGAGGGGCAGAGGGAGAGAGAAAGAATCCCACGCAGGCTCCACACTCAGCACACGGAGCCTAATGTGGGGCTCAATCCCACCATCCTGGGATCATGACCTGAGCTGAAATCAAGAGTCAGACTCTCAACTGACTGAGCAACCTAGACATCCCAGAGAGAAGACAATTTTCAAAAGTGTCCTGTATAATGGTGTAATGTAAATAAATTTGGGCAAGGTAACTTAATCCCTTTGAGCCAGTTCTCTCACCTACGAACATGTAAATAATAGCCCTATCCTCTAGAGTGTTTAGACTATTAAACCATATAAAATAAAACTACCTAGCAGACAACTAGCAAAAAAGGCAGGTGTTCAAAGATGTATCCATTTAAGAGTAGGACCCATCACATACAGCACAGACAGACACTCTGGTGAAACCAGGCCTCCCAGGTGAGAGCAGGCTGGTTAATGTGCAAAGTCAGGACCTATATCAGAATCTCTTTTGAATGTAACCACTTGACACCCATCTGGCGTCAGCTCCTGTTCTCACCAACTAACCACTGCCCTATCCCCCAACCTTCTCTACTTCCTGTTTACGTAGATAGCTGCTTCCTGGCCACGGGAACTGAACCATTTCAGCCAGACTGCTTTTCCCCTGGACCTATGCCAAGAATACTTTCTTTGCCCAACTCTAATTCTGCTTTCTTCTTGTCTTAGAAGCCATCATATTGCCAAGGAGCAAATCGCTGCTCCGAGACTCCACAGTCACACAGTTGGTTCTCTTCCTGGCTATTGGATTGAATCAGATGGACATGAGAAAAAAAAAATCAACTATTATATAGGCATCAAGAAATCTGCCCATCCCTGCTCGCTGCAGCCCCTCAGGCATAACCCTGACCTGTTTGTGCGAAGCTATCTTGACAAAGGCTAGTGGGACAGCAGTTGGTTGAATTCCACTAGAATGCCAGGTTGGGAGGTAGTTGAAATGATTTGATTTGTGGTTCTCAATATGAGGCCAAGAAATAAATAAACAAGCAAACATTTGGAACTGGAGGGTAGGCATGGGTAGTTTGAAAAAAAAAAAAATCCTCAGATGATAATGCTTTTCCCCACAACTCCAGGCTTATCATCCTTAACACTGTAGATAAGAATGGAAATTCTGGAGTCTGAGTGGATTCCAATTCTGGCTTTGACATCTATGAGCTGTGTGACATTACATGTGTTACTTAATCTCTCTGTGCTTCCGTTTCCTCATCTGTATAACAGTGGTAGTAATACCTCCCTTCATCACAGAATTGTGAGGAATGAATGAGTTAACATGTGAAAAACACTTAGACTATGTAACTGCTATTATTGTTACTTTGATTGAATTTATTGACCTGCTGGAGGGAGAGGAAGTTGGTCAGAGGCTGGGATGCCTGAATTAGTGATTTGAAGGTGATACAGGTAGAGGTGATGGCAGAGTTCACGGTATGACAGTGGAAGTGGCTAGTGGAAGCTGAAATGGAAGAAAGATCATCATCGGAAGGAGGAAGTATGGAGTAACAGAGAAGCGCATGCTCTCTGGGACCTGAGTGCCTGAGTTGAGTCCTGCCTTCACTACTTAACGGTGACAGGACCATGAGCAGATTACTTAATTGCTTCCTCATTTGTAAAATGGAGAGAATTACAAGAGTGACCTATCTTACAAGGATGTCATGGAATCAAATGAATTAATACACGACATGCTGATTACTTAGACTAGTGACTGGTCTAAGTGTTAGCTTAGTGTTAGCAAGTGTTAGTTCTTATTCTTACCATTTTTTTAGTTTACTTATTTTTTTTTTTTTCAGTAATCTCTACACCCAGTGTGAGGCTCAAACTCATAATTCCGAGATCAAGAGTTGCATGCTCTTCCAACTGAACCAGTCAGGTGCCCCATTATTCTTACCTTTTTCTTTTTCTTTTTCTTTTTTTTTTTTTAGATGAGAAGGTCAAGGAACTGAGAGGCCAACTGTTAGCTGGATGTTGGCATTATCCAAGGTGACAGCAAGGTCTGAGGTAAACAGGAACACTGTGAGCCCAGTGTAAAAGTCTTCAGTGAATGAGATGACCAGGAGGCTGATAGCAAAGCAGTGAGAAGGAGAAGAGTAATAATAACCAAATGGCATTGGCTGCTGGTGTGTGGGTCTTTCACAAGAATGTAGAAGCATGTGCTGGGAGCAAAGAGGACCCCACCACCATATCTTGGCCCTGAATGGAGGAAACAAAATAAAGCCAAGAGTTAGAGGGAACAGTCAGAGAAGGTTCTGAGGGTCCAGAGGGTTCTCTGTTAAGGGAGTGATGGTCCTGATGGCGTGGTAAGAGTCTGGAAGTTGGAGGAAGGATTAGGGTAAAGCTACCTTTGCTAAACATCACAGTAAGTGCTATGGACAATAAATGGTATAGATCAGCACTATTGACTAGAACCTTAGGCAGTGATGGAAATGTTCTATATCTGCACTGACCCATATGGTAGGCACAAGCTGCATGTGGCTATTGAGCCCTTGAGATGAGGCCAGTGCTATCAGTGATCCTAAATAATAACTGAGGAATTTTTCCCTCAATTCAGATGTAGAACCCCAGGCCCCACTTTCATCTACTTAATTGGAATATCTGGGGCTTGATCAGAGGTCCCCAGGTGACAAATATCCAACTAGATTTAGGAATTGCTGCATAATCTAAGGAGATTGGAGGTAAAGGGTATCCACTTGGGTATAAATATAGAAAGGGCTATCATATAAGGTCTGATTTGGGAGGGTTTCAGCTTTTTAATTTATTCTGAGTGGCATGGATCACATTGATAGTCTTGTTTTCATCACGTTTGGCTTCATTGATATGATAACATTTAAAACTAAAAGAATGTAAGAGTACAGAAAATTGTATTATGTTAAAGGTTAGTACTAGTGCTCCTAATAGGGGAGAATTAACTGCTTGAGATGAAATATTTGGATAACTGCTTGAATCTTGGTAAAACTTGGGTTGAATGGGGGCAAGCAAACCAAATGCAGATCTAGAAACCAAATGCAGAAGGCTGGAGGCAGAGAGGATTAGGAAAGTAGGAACCTCTAAAAATTCCCAAAAAGTAGGTGGAGGGGCAGGGGGCTTGTGTTACTCCATGTTATGGAACCAGGTAGTTGAGGCAATCTTATCTAGCTTGCACTGGTCAGGGAAGCCTCAGCCTTCATCAGTGTAACAGCAGGAAAGAAAGCAAAACATAAAATGGTCTGTGGGTCCTGCTATTAGAACCACCTGACTCTTAGGCTGGCCACATAAGCCACTGTGCACTCATGGGCCTCTCTGCTAGTTTATCTTGTCTCTGGAGCTGGTCAGAGTGGCCTGGTCATCTCTGGCCTCAGCTCTTATCACTCTCTTGAGGGCTGTCACAAGAAACTCTGTAGATGATAAGTACTGTAGGTCCTAGAGTCTAGGGGGTTAGGGAAGAGAGACAGCAGTGTGGGCCTGGGTGATTAGGTATCTGATTTGCCCTTGAGAGAGGCCAAATTAAGCCAGGCGGGGCCACAGGCAAAAGTGAGGCCCCAGAGGTAGGGACAGCTTCAGGGAGCAGGGGTCCAGAGTTCCCCAGGGCCTCTGGGATATAATTGAGACAGAGAAAAAGAACAAATGTATTCCAAGAATATATGTCAGCAGTTGAGCCTTAGCAACCAAATCTGCAGTAAGTCCAAGGAACAAGGTCAAAAATGGGAGACGCCCAATGTCAGAAGCAAGTAAATGCAGAAACTGAGCAGAAGACAGGGTCAAGGCAGGAATGAGCGAAAGGTACAGGATTTCTGGCCACAGTGTTGGTTACCTGGGGCTCCCTTTCTTCAGTGGGATGTGGAGGTTGGGGGAAAAATGTATGCCCAGCACATTAAAACATATCTTTTTGTAGGTGTGTTCAATATACATAAAATTTACTATTTTAACTATTTTTAAGTGGGCAGTTCAGTGGTATTAAGTACATTCACGTTTGGAGTGCAACATCGCCAGTTGTCCATCTCCAGAACTAAAGCTCAGGATCCACTCAACAACTCCCCATTCCCCCCCCTCTCTAGGCCCTGGTCACCACTGTTCTACTTTCTGTTTCTATGAATTTGACTATTCTGTGTACCTCATATAAGTGGAATCATATAGTAATTTGTCCATTTATATCTGGTTTATGAAACATACCTTATAATATTCCCTCCAGTTCCTAAGGAGCCTGTTGTCAGATGAGCCCTAAGTTGTGCCTCTAATTAGGTCTTCAGATAAACCAACCATCTGCCCCTTGTCCACCACTGGTTGTGATTCTCCCCTTGATGGAGATGTGTGCAGTCAAGGGGAAGAGGGTCCATTTCTCCCTTTCTGTTATTTCTGCTGATGTTGTCAATTTGCCTCCTCTGTCCCCCAACCTTGATCACCATACCAGTGTTAGCTCTATTTAATCATACCATGGCTCTCTCTAACCCTAAAATGGAATGAAATTGCTCCTCTAAAAAGTGAAAGCATTTCCAACAAATCTTAGATCATCTGGCATCTAAACAAGTACATTTGGGCTCATATAACCATGAAGCTGTTTTAATGAACTAAGGTTTGATTTGGTCTGGGACTCACTTGGTGACACCACCTAACTCAGCCTCCCTCACCTATCTTATTTGGGCCCATAGCAAGATGGATATGCCCTTCAACTGCCCAGCTCCACTCCACTCTCACCTAAAGATAGTCCTCTTGGGCTCTTGGCTGGCTCACTCAGTGGAGCATGGGACTCTTGATCTTGAGGTTGTAAGTTCTAGGCCCACGTTGGGTGTAGAGATTACTTTTAAAAAAATCTTAAATAAATACAAAAAAAAAAAAAAAGATAGTCCTCTGATTTTCCACCATCAGGCATCTGCCCTCCTCCTAGGTTTATGGCCTAATTCATCATGCCCTCTCTGTTCAAGGGTGTCAACCATATCCTTAGGGTCCCAGTCATTAGTTCCCATGGTCCTCTATACCATTTCTCCCAGAAGGCCTAAAAGTCTTCATGCAGATCAGACCACTGGTGGATGCTGTGACATCCCAGAACTCACAAGATGATACTCAGTTGAGTCTCACCATGACCCTTGTGGCTTGTGAATTTTATTTTTGAAAGAGATGATGGAGGGGCAAGTTGAAGACTGTAGTCTCATGACCAGACACTGTCCGGGGCTTTTCTTTAAAGGCTCTTGCCAACCAGAGAAGTTTAGAGACTATCGCCCTCATGGTCTGAGAGTAAACAATGAGGAGAGCTTCTCATTTGGGCTTTAGCAAAAACTGTGATTCAGACTCTAATTCCTTCATCTACTAGTTGGGTGACCTTGGCAAATGATTTAATTTGGTTAAGCCACAGTTTTCTCATTTGCAAAACTGGAATAATATAGCACCTAGTACAGAGTGTATCATTTTGTATTAATATTGGCTGTGAGAAACAGAAATACAATATAAGTGATTTAAACAATATTTGATTTCTCCTTCGAATCAAGTCCTGAGTTAGAAAATACAGAGTTTCTTTACAATCTCCTCAGGGACCCGGGTTCAGCTCATTGCTCTTCATTTCCCAGTGTGGGCCCCACCCTCATGGTCCAAGATGGTAACTAGAGAGGCAACCATCGCTTCTGTGTTCCAGGAAGCAGGATGGGGGAAAGGATGAAGAAGAGACGAAAGGCATGTACCATTTATCTTTTGAGGAAACTTGCTAGAAGCTGCCATATAACACTTCTGCTTGTATTTCATTGACAAGAGCTTAGTCACATGGTCACACCTAGCTGTAAGGGAGGCTGGGACATTCCAGGTAGGCTTGGGCACAGCTAAAACTTGGGAACCCTATTACTATGGGAGAGGGGCAAGGTGGATTTGGGAGGACAGTTTGAGGCTCTGTTAAAGATTCAAGTGCTTGTAAAGATTCAAGAGCTTCATCAATTAATGTTGACTATTTTTAATATTCTTCATTGAGGGATTACCAAGGAAGCAGGGATTACCAAGGAAGCAAGGGATTACTCAGGGAAGCAGGGGTAAGAGTATACCCTGAATGAAGAGAAAATGTAGCTTTCATTTTATCTTTTGTCTTTTTTTTTTTTAATTTTTTTTTTCAACGTTTTTTATTTATTTTTGGGACAGAGAGAGACAGAGCACGAACGGGGGAGGGGCAGAGAGAGAGGGAGACACAGAATCGGAAACAGGCTCCAGGCTCCGAGCCATCAGCCCAGAGCCTGACGCGGGGCTCGAACTCACGGACCGCGAGATCGTGACCTGGCTGAAGTCGGATGCTTAACCGACTGCACCACCCAGGCGCCCCTTTTTTTAAAGTTTTTATTTAAATTCCAGTTAGTTAACATGCAGTGTAATATTACTTCAGGTGTACAATATAGTGATTCAGTCACTTCCAGTGACTACATCACCTGGTGCTGGTCACCACAAGCATACTCCTTACATCACCTATTTCACCCATCCCCTCTCCTACCTCCCCTCTGGTGACCATAAGTTTGTTCTCTATAGTTAAGAGTCTGGTTTGTCTCTCTTTCTCTCTCTCTTTTTTCCCCTTTGCTCATTTGTTTTGTTTCTTATATTCCACATATGATGGTTTGTCTTCTTTAAGATAGTGACTCACCCAGACATGGTAGCCTAGGAGGTGCTGACTTAAAATTTTCAAAGTTGTTATCTCCTTTACAGATTTAAATAAGTGATACTCTAATGGGACTGTACTTGCTTTGAGAGTCTTATATTGACTCACTACAAGCCAATCAGTGGTATGGCAAGGCAGACTCTCAGAAGGGACCATATCAATATCCGAACTGCATATAGTCCCTAAAAGGGACAATTTTCAAAATATCTGTGTACCTCCTCATACCCCATTCACCATCACCGTCAGGGTTTCCTTTTGTGTAGAATCTTCCACTGTCTAGGGCCTGATCAGCACTCTCTCTGACATGAATCTGACTTCCCTTCTGCCCTCAGCTTATATTCTGTGTGTGGTGCAGCAAAGTGCCTGGAGAATCTTGCTTCTTCTCTACCTTAATAATTCTTGCATCAGTCACTAACTTGAGGTGATCTCATTCATTCTAGACAGCAAAGCCCCTGATCACATTCAGAGAATAACCAAAGCATTGGAAGAACTGGTTAATTAATTGGGGACAATTAGGACAGATTTCCACAGTCCCAGAGATATGGTGGCCATATTCTAGTCTAATGGCCTTCAAGAGACTATTGTAGCAGAACTGCACCCCATCTTTTTTTCTGTTGAAATATTACATTGCATCCCAGTATGTGGAACGAATAATAGCAGAGCTGGCCTCATTGAAGGTGGGAATGAGCCCACTGCCCAGCCCACTGGGCTTGCCTCTTACCTAGCACCTTCACCCCCCATGTGAGGAGTCCCTGGGTTCCTCAGTAAAACTCTAGGGCTCACTCCAGTAATATCAGTTTCAACGTTCCCATCCCTCGCTTTAAGGGCTGGTCAGGTAAAGGGAAAAAAAAAGGTTTTAGAAACAGACAGTCCAGGAGTGAAAGGTTGAGATCTTACTAGCTGTGTGATTTGTGGGTCACAATTTTCCCAATTTTTTTTTTTAAATGTTTATTAATTTCTTTTGAGAGAGAGTGCAGGCATACGTGAGCAGAGAGGGGCAGAGAAAGAAGGAGAAAGAGAATCCCAAGCAGGCTTGCTGCCATCAGTGCACAGCATGACATGGGGCTTGATCCCATGACTGTGAGATCATGACCTGAACTGATATCAAGAGTCACATGCTTAACCGACTGAGCCTCCCAGGCACCCCACAATTTTCCCATTTGTGAAAGGGCGATTATAAAAGTTGCTTTCCTGCATTGTAAGGAGAATTAAAGTAAGTTTAAGAATATATAGTTTCCAACACCAAAGCAGGTTCTCAATAAACGTTTTCTTCCCCTTAGGGTAAGATGACATCTAACACATCTTTTGGGTTTTTTTTTAAGTTTTTATTTTGATTCCAGTTAGTTAACATACAGTGTTATATTAGTTTCAGGTGTACAGTATAGTAATTCAACACTTCCATACATCACTCTGTAGACATCTAGCATGTCTTAACAGATGTTTAAGATCTTTTTCCCACTGCACTGACCACTGTGTGTGTAGATGAGTGTGCCTTCGTGCATGTGTCTGAGAAGGTATGAGCATGCCTTTATGTACATATCTTAAAAAGTACAGGCACCTGCGGGTACTTTTAGGCACGGGTAGCTAATGATTATTGTAGTTTGTATAAACTGTCCTCAGGCATTAATTGAGTTAAGGAAAGTACTATCAGATAAGGCTGTGACATAGAATGGACAGATAAGCTTCTTATGTTTGAAAATATTCATCAAAGAAAAGCTGGATCTATTAGCCAGCTATCACAATAAAAAATCTGAATATTGTTGAAGAAACAAAGAAAAGTTTCTGCTACCCACCAGTTTGGGCAGGGAAACCAGAGTACTCGCAGGCTCAGTATACAACACCTTAGGTCACTTGATCCTCAATATGAAGGTCAAGTGAAGGGAAGGGAGCCAGTGAGGCCAGAGACCAGCTCCTCCAGCATGGGATTCAAGGACACCATTCACCAAGAGGATGGCTCAGGCCTGGTATCCGAGGGAGTTCACTAAATTCTAAATTCTGGTTTAGAAGCAGAGAGCAGGGCATAACAGATAATAGTTGTTGAAGGCGGAACAAGGGCACCCAAAGATATGCACATCCTATCTCTAGAGCCTATGAATATGTTACCTTACATGGCAAGAGAAATTGTGGAACGATGGCAAGAGTTGCAAATGAAATTAAGGTTACTAATCAGCTGACTTAAAAAAATTTTTTTAATGTTTATTTTTGAGAGAGAGAGACAGAAAAAGTGCAAGAGGGGAAGGCGCAGAGAGAGAGGAGACACAGAATCTAAAACAGGCTCCAGGCTCTGAGCTGTCAGCACAGAGCCCGACAATGGGGCTCGAGCTCAGGAACAGTGAGATCATGACCGGAACTGAAATCAGACGCCCAACTGACTGAGCCACCCAGGTGCCCTTCAGCTGACTTTAAAATAAGGAGATTATCTTGGATTATTCAGGTGTGCCCTTTGTAATCATAAGAGTCCTTAAATATGGAAGAAGGAAGCAGAAAAGTCACAAGGAAATGTGATAAGCTGGTGGAGGTGACTCGATGCCTGCCATTGCTGGCTTTGAAAATGGAAGGGGACCATGAGCCAAGAAATGTAGATGGCCTCCAGATGCTGGAAAAGTAAGGAAACAGATGGTCCCCTCTAGGGCTTCTAGAAAGCAACACTTGATTTTACCTACCAAAACCTTTATTTTATTTTATTTTATTTTATTTTATTTTATTTTATTTTATTTTATTTTATTTTTTTATTAAAAAAATTTTTTAATGTTTTATTTATTCTTGAGAGCGAGAGAGACAGAGTACAAGTGGGGGAGGGGCAGAGAGAGAGAGGGACACAGAATCCGAAGCACGCTCCAGACTCTGAGCTGTTGGCCCAGAATATGATGTGGGGTGGGGCTCAAACTCGTGAACAAGAGATCATGACCTGAGCCAAAGTCAGACACTTAACGGACTGAGCCACCCAGGCATCCCCCAGTACCTTGATTTTAGCCCAGTGAGGCTGATTTTGCCCTTCTGATCTCTAGAACTATAAGATCATTTTTTAAAAATAAAGTTTATTTATTTATTTTGAGAGAGAGAGACAGACAGTGAAGTGGGGGAAGGGCAGAGAGGGAGAGAGAATCCTAAGCTGCCAGCACAGAGCCCAATGTGGAGCTTGAACTCACAAAACCATGAGATCATGACCTGAGTCAAAATCAAGAGTCAGATGCTTAACCAGTTGAGCCACGCAGGCACCCCTCTAGAACTATAAGATGATGTATTTGTGTTGTTGAAGCAACCAAGGTTTTGATCATTTGTAACAGCAGCATTAAAACTAACACAATGGGTGATGGGCAAAACCTGGGGGACAGGGGGAGTATGCATCAGTGAGCCCAGCTGTGGCAAAGTAAATGTCACAGAGACTGGGGAGGTAAAGCCAAATGTGTCAGGGCTTACAGTAGCTTAATAGCCAGCTCTTTGGCTAATTGTTTCATTTCTTGGTTAAACTGGTGATGGCCACCCCTTACTATCCAAGCCTGTAGAGGAAGGGTAGCAGGCAGTGTGGGCAAACTTGCCCAAAGTAAGACTTTTGTGTTTTTCCTAGTCAGTCACACTATGATCCTGAGAACTAATGGTCGCTAGAGTCCCCATTATAGTCACTGCTGGGGAATTCTGTGGGCTTCCTGACACTTAAACTATCAGAATTGCTTCTCAGACAGACTGTCTGAGTGTCTGTCTTCCTCTTATGAATTCTCAGAAACTCAAAACTCAAGTCTATTTTGCTTCCATCCTCAGAGCTGAGAAAAAAAGGAAATACCTCACTATGTGTAAGTAAATAACACAAGATGATCATGTTAGTAATGATAACGATACCATTTGATTTTCCTAAGAACACTTTACGAAACTTTGTAAACCTCATTTCTTTTAGTCATTATGATCCCATAAAGTACGTACTATTATTATCTTCAACTTACAGATGAAAGAACTAAAATCCAGAATGATTAAGGAACCTGCCCCACAGTACAGAGCTAGCCAAGTGGTAACCCAGCTCAATCTTACTCCAAAGCCCATGTGTTGTCTCCCATGGCTGTAAGTACCACACTACTTCCCCAGAATTAGCTGCAGATTGGAAGGCTCCAGTTTTCTCTAGCTCTCCCAATACCAGGGCAGAGGTTTTGACTGAACATTACTTGTTGTGACTAAAATAACAAACATGGTCCAGAAACCTAACAACATTCTTTCAATCCTAACCACCATGCTATATTGGTGCTCTACGTGCCATTCTCTTTTTAGGCTCTCCCAGCCAAATATATCCATCTCTTCATGGCCTGACTTCCCATCACCTCTTCCTTATTTCTTATCAAACCCCATTTGTCATGACTAATGGAGGAAAGAAGGGGAAAGCAAATAGGGCAGAGGAAGAGAGGGACTGGGCTATGCTGATGCAGTGGTAAACGTCCGAGTCCTTTGTGAGAAAGGGCAGAACGGGGCGCCTGGGTGGCGCAGTCGGTTAAGCGTCTGACTTCAGCCAGGTCACGATCTCGCGGTCTGTGAGTTCGAGCCCCGTGTCAGGCTCTGGGCTGATGGCTCGGAGCCTGGAGCCTGTTTCCGATTCTGTGTCTCCCTCTCTCTGCCCCTCCCCCGTTCATGCTCTGTCTCTCTCTGTCCCAAAAATAAATAAAAAACGTTGAAAAAAAAATTTTTTTTTAAAAAAAGCAAGGGCAGAACTGGTGCCCAGCAGCTCTAGAAACTGAAAGCTGGGGTCTTTTAGTTCAGGACCAAAACTAGCTACCAGCTCATGCTTCCTTTTCCCTGTATGCCTATAGCCTAGTCCTGCTGGGGATTCTGAGATCCATCTTACCAGAAGTAAAGAGGTAAGCCATAGGAGAAAACATGAAGAGAAGTGAAAAAAAAAAAGAGGCAGAGAGATTCAACAGAATGTAGCTCCAAGTCAGTTTCATTTACAATTTCTTGATGGCTTGCCCTGAAAATCCCACCCCCTGCTGTGCCTGCCCTGCTTTGTGCCCTTAAGGATTCCATACTGTCACTGGCCTTCATCAGAACTCTTTCTCCCTGGGGAAGATAGATGTCAGTCTAGGTCCCCAAGCCTTCATCCAACAAATATCACTGAGCACCAACTCTATGCTAGACAGTGCTCCAGTCACAGGTGATTCAGAGATGACCAAGGAAGATGTTCCCATCCAGATGAATCTTTCAGGATCAAAGTCTTATGTAAAGGAACCCAGAAAGCCTTTGCAAAGGCAATTAACTGGACTCTCAGAGAAACCAGAAGGTCTAGGCTTTGAAACAGACTGACACATTTGTTTTACCTCTAAAGTTCCTTAAGTCTGGCAACTCAGACCCTCCAAGTGCATGCTTAATCTTCAAGGGTGCAGGTTGTCACGCAGGGAACATAAAAGTTTCACGTTGGATGCCAACTCTGATCAACTGGTAGTGGTTGCCTGGAATCCTATCTTGAGGACTGTGAAACCCCATCAGGGCTGAAGCAGGAAAAGGGCTGTGGTAGATGAGCAAAGCCTGCCACATATACTTAAGAGATAAGTGGTGACTAACTGCTACACATTACTCTCCTAGCCCTAACATAGATTCTACTACGTTTTCCACAGTCATTTCCTACCTGCTCATTTCCCAACTAGGCAACAAGTTCTAGAGAAGGCGGCATTGCACAGTGGAAGGAGCACTGGAAGCTGTGCAGAGAAGTCTTTCTTTCTCTTCTGAAGCATGGCATGGTGGAATGGAATGAGCACAAGGTGTCCAGAATCAGAGAGGGGAGGCTTTGGAGCTAGGCAGCCACTGTTCCGATCCTGCACGTGTGACAGTGATTCTTGTTTTTCATAGTAGTTACGCTCTGTGAAGTCTCTACAAACACTGAATTAGCAAATACTGAACTATTATTACTCCTAGGGGAAATACAGGGGTAGATTCCTGCGGGCCTCCAGTCATGACATTTTCATCAGCCAATCAATGTATAGCTTTCGTGCTATTTAAATTTCTGTTTAAAGACAGAACATTTAATGTATATTATTGACTCACCTCACAGCCAACAGCACTGTAACTCTTGCCTAAACAAAGCTTATCTGACACATATTTTCAGCGTAAGGCACGTCACAGCCTTCGTGGGCTTAGGAACGCCAGACAGCACTTCAACATTACAACTGAGGCCATTTTAAACAGTGAAGTCATCAACAAACAGCACAAAATGTGAAAAATGTAGCACTAAATACACTGCAAAACGGAAACTTGTTTACAGTGTGAGAGCTGAAACAGAAAGGTTTCAGAGTGTTGCTTTTTTTAGGTTAGCTGGGAACATGCACGCTGAACAACTCAATTTTTTCACCACGCTGCACAGGTCTGTAAATACTGCGAAAGCACTGGGGGTATTGATTTAGGCTTACAAATAAATTTTAGTGAGTAGGCAAATTTGCAAATACAGATTAAGTGAATAATGAAGACGGACCGTACTTACCCTCTTTGAGCCTCCCTGTGAGCCATAATGCTACCTCCCTGACCCTACAGATTAAATGAGAGAAGGTATGTAAAATGCTTCACATGGTTCCAGCTAGTTTTTTTTTTTTTTCAACTTTTCATTTGTTTATTTTTTTTGAGAGAGAGAGAGAGAGAGAGAGAGGGAGAGAGAGAGAGAAGGGAAGGGGCAGAGGAAGAGGGAGAGAGACAGACTCTCAAGCAGGCTCCACACTGTCAGCACAGAGCCTGATGTGGGACTCGAACTCACAAACTGTGAGATCATGACCTGAGCTGACATCAAGAGTCAGACGCTGGGGCGCCTGGGTGGCGCAGTTGGTTAAGCGTCCGACTTCAGCCAGGTCACGATCTCGCGGTCCGTGAGTTCGAGCCCCACGCCAGGCTCTGGGCTGATGGCTCGGAGCCTGGAGCCTGTTTCCGATTCTGTGTCTCCCTCTCTCTCTGCCCCTCCCCCGTTCATGCTCAGTCTCTCTCTGTCCCAAAAATAAATTTAAAAAAACGTTGAAAAAAAAAAGAGTCAGACGCTTAACCGACTGAGCCACCCAAGCACCCCTCCAGCTAGTTCTTTATCCCATATATTTGCATCTTCACCTTTTATACCTTGTCTGCCATGCTCAATCCAGAGGGATAAGTAGGCACCAAGAAATTTCCAGCCAAACGTACCATTTTTATCCCTGGAGCATTAACCAAAAACGACTCCCACTAATGCAAGCAGGAAGGAGGTATTTCAAACTTTTACAAAGGACACGCTCTGGGAGCTCTAACGTGCAGTGGTCAGCACAGCCAGGACACCCCAGGATGGGACTGAAACAGGTAGGTGAGATGCAGTGGTGTGTCTTGTGGCCGTACCATCTGCCATCCCTGCTTCTCTCTGAGCACCTGCTACACTTTCTGCTTCTCTTGGTAGACAGCTTTCTGCTCCTCTCTCTGGCTTCCTTGTACCCTCAGAATTTTGGCTCAAATGTAGTGCTGGCTCTTACAGAGCTGATTCCAGCCTGACTTTACATGGCTGGGGCACACCTGTAGTCTTTGCCTGTCTAGTACTGTGTCCGGTAACACGGGAGGTGACTGTACCTCTGGCTTCAGGGTTGGCCCGTGACCCAGGCCACTGACTTTCTCCTGAGAATTTGATACTCTTAGTTATGGTCTATCACTTCCTTCGTCACTTTGTATATCTTTTTTGCTACCTCGTGAGGCTTTTGTTTGCTCAGAGCTCTTGTTTATTCATTGCTTCTGCTTACTCATGAAGTCTGAATACTGCCTTCTCTCTGTGTCTTTCAGCTTATGCTTTCACTGATCATCTTTTCTTATTTCTCCAGTTCTGATTCCTGAAAGAGAAAATCATTGGCACAGTTAATTGCCATCTTCTTGAGCGAAACTTCCATGCCAGGATACTCTATAGGCTCATGTCCAGCCTATTGATCAGCTGCTCCTAGGTAAGTGCCTCCCATTGTCCAATAAGCCGCAAGCAGGGTTGTACAGGTGGGAGGGGTGCATGTGGTATGGAATGTGGTCACCTATGTTTATGGATCAATATCAAGGTGGTTATCCAGATGCCTGTGGTTTTTTGTTGTTTTTTTTTAAATTTTATTATCAAGTTGGCTAACATACAGGATATACAGTGTGCTCTTGGTTTTGGGGGTAGATTCCCATGATTCATTGCTTACATACAATACCCAGTGCTCATCCCAACAAGCACTCTCCTCAATGCCCATCACCCATTTCCTCTCTCCCCTGCCACCCCCATCAACCCTAGTTTGTTCTCTGTATTTAAGAGCCTCTTGTTGTTTGCCTCCCTCCCTCTCTGTAACTTTTTTTCTCCTCCCTTTCCCCTGGTCTTCTGTTAAGTTTCTTAAGTTCCACATATGAGTGAAAACATATAATATCTGCCTTTCTCTGACTGACTTACTTCACTTAGCATAATAGCCTCTGGTTCCATCCACATTGCTGCAAATGGCATGATCTCCTTCTTTCTCATTGCCAAGTAGTATTCCATTGTATACATAAACCACATCTTTATCCATTCATCAGTTGATGGATATTTAGGCTCTTTCCATAGTTTGGCTATTGTTGAAAGCACTGCTATAAACATTGGGGTGCATGTGCCCCTATGAATCAGCACTCCTGTATCCTTTGGATAAATTCCTAGTAGTGCTATCACTGGGTCGTAGGGTAGTTCTATTTTTAATTTTTTGAGGAACCGCCACACTGTTTTCCAGAGCGGCTGCACCAGTTTGCATTCCCACCAACAGTACAATAGGGTTCCCATTTCTCCACATCCTCGCCAGCATCTGTTGTTTCCTGAGTTGTTAATTTTAGCCACCCTGACTGGTGCAAGGTGTTATCTCAGTGTGGTTTTGATTTGTATTTCCCTGATGATGAGTGATGTTGAGCATCTTTTCATGTGCCTGTTAGCCATCTGATGTCTTCTTTGGAAAAGTGTCTATTCATGTCTTCTGCCCATTTCTTCACTGGATTATTTGTTTTTGGGTGTTGAGTTTGGTAAGTTCTTTATAGATTTTGGATGCCAACCCTTTATCTGATATGCCCTTTATCTGATATGTCCTTTGCAAATATATTTCCCATTCTGTCAGTTGCCTTTTAGTTTTGTTGATTGTTTCCTTTGTAGTGCAGAAGTTTTTTGTCTTGATGAGGTCCCAATAGTTCATTTTTGCTTTTATTTCCCTTGCCTTTGGAGACATGTCAAGCAAGAAATTGCTGCAACAGCTGTCTATGTTTTTTGAACACCCCGAGTCCAATCTATGAAGAACACCTATTAACTCTACTCGGAAATGTATTTAGAATGTAATCACTTCTCACCATGCCTGCTGCTGCTACCTGTTCCAAGCCACACTGCCTCTCACCTGCCATGAGGTCACCTGCTTCTCTACTCTGTACTCTATTCCTCACATAGCACCCAGAGTGATTCCTTGAACACCTAAACCAGGTCATGTCATTCCTTTGCTTCACATATTGCAATGTGAATTTCACTCAGAGCACGACCTAAAGACCTGGCCCCCGTTATAATCTGACTTCATTTTTACCACTTTCTGTCTTGCTTACTCTGCTCCAGCCACACAGTCTGCCTTGCTTTTCCTCATATCATCAGGGCATACTCCCATCACAGAGCCTTTGCTCTCACTGCCCCACCTGTCTGAAGCATACCCCCCCAGATACTGGCTTGACCGACTCCTTTAGATCTTTACTCCTCCACAAGGCCTGCCTGACCAACCTATTCAATACTACACCTGTAGTATCAAATGCAGTACTGTAAGTACTATAGTATTAAACACGATAGTTCCCCATATCCATTCCTCTTCTCCTGCAGTACTTTTTGTTCCTCTACTTACCGCTTTCTAACATACTATCTAAATTATGCATGTTATTTATTGCATGTCTCCCCCCAGCTAGAATGTAAGTTCCACAAAGATAGAGATCTTTGTCTGCTTTGTTCCCTGATGTATACTGAGGATTTAGAATAGTGCCTGGCCCAAGCACTCCATAAATATTTGCTGAATTAAATTGAATTCCTCGGTAGGGAGCTATACACGTGGCAGTTACACTAAGGTTTCTCCATGCAATATAGAAGATCTCTTTCAGGGAAATTTATAACACTAAGTGCACGTATTAGAAAAGAGGAAAAATCTCAGATCAATCATCTAAGCTTCCGTTGAAGAAACTCGAAAAAGAACAAAATGAACCCAAAGCAAAAGAAATAATAAATAGCAGAAATCAATGATTTTTTTTAAGTTTCTATTTAAATTCCAGTTAGTTAACATACAGTATAATATTAGTTTCAGGTGTACAACATAGTGATTCAACACTTCCATATAACACCTGGTGCTCATCACAAGTGCCCTCCTTAATCCCCATCACCTATTTCACCCATCCCCCCACCTACCTCCCCTCTGTAACCATCAGTTTGTTTCTATAGTTAAGGAACTGTTTCCTAGTTAATCTCTTTCTTTTTCCCTTTGCTCATTTGTTTTGTTTCTTAAATTCCACATATGAGTGAAATTATATGGTATTGGTCTTTCTCTGACTGACTTACTATGCTTAATACCCTCTAGCTCCATCCATACTGTTGCAAATGGCAAAAGAAATCAGTTTTTTTTTAAAACAATACTATGAACAACTCTACATACATAAATTTGACAACTTAGGTTAAATGGACTGATTCCTTGAAAAACACAAACCAACCAAACTCGCCCAATGTGGAATAGATCATTTGAGTAGCACTATAACTATTACAGAAATTCATACCTATTAGGATGGCTAAAATAAAAAGTAACACCAAATGCTGTTGAAGATGCAGAGAAACCAGATCGCTTGCTGGTCCCACTGCGGGTGGGACTGTAAAATGGTACAGCCACTCTGGAAAAGTTTGGTAGTTTTAAAAAAACACTAAACATCCATGGGGCACCTGGGTGGCTCAGTCAGTTAAACATCTGACTTCAGCTCAGGTCATGATCTGGCAGTTTGTGAGTTTGAGCTCCATGTTGGGCTCTGTGCTGACAGCTCAGAGCCTGGAGCCTGCTTCAGACTGTGTCTCCCTCTCACTCTGCCCCTCCCCCACTCTCTCTCTCTCTCTCTCTCAAAAAGAAGTGAACATTAAAAAAAATTTAAATTAAAAAATTAAAAAGAACACTAAACATACAACCCCATACAACCCAGCAATTGCACTCCTGGGTGTTTATCCCAGATAAACGGAGACTTCCGTTCACACAAAAATCTTTACATGAATGTTTATAGCAGCTTTATTTATAATAGCCAAAAGCTGGAAACAACCCAGATGTACTTTAGTGGGTGAATGGCTAAACAAATCGGGTATATCCACCCCATGGAATACTCAGCAATAATAAAAAAACAAAAAACCAAAACACATTATTGATACATGCTACATTTTGCATACTATGTGAAATTACACAAAGTGAAAAAATTATGAATTTTGAGAAGTTAAAAAAAGAATTATGTTATGTGGGAAAAAAAACCAAGAAAAGTACATATTGTGTGATTCTATTTATAGAGCATTCTTGAAATTCTACAACAAAATTACAGAAATGAAGAACAAATTGATGGCTGCCAGGGATAACAGACTCAGTAGAGGTGAGGAGAATGGGACAGAGTTGCCTTATAAAAGGGCAGCATGGGAGGGGTGCCTGGGTGGCTCAGCTGGTTAAGCTTCCAACTTTGGCTCAGGTCATGACCTCGAGGTTCCTGGGTTCAAGCCCCACATCAGGCTCTGTGCTGATAGCTCAGAGCCTGGAGCCTGCTTGGGATTTTGTGTCTCCCTCTCTCTCTGCCCCTCTTCCACTCACGCTCTTTCTCTCTCTCTCTCTCTCTCTCTCTCTGTTTCAAAAATTAATAATGAAACATTAAAAAAATAAATAAATAAAAGGGCAGCATGGGGATTCTTGTGGTGATGGAATGTTCGTATCAATATCAATACCCTGTTTGTGATACTGTATTATAGTTTTGCAAGATGTTACCAATGGAGAAACTGAGTGTATTAGTTAGGGCTCTCCAGAGAAACAAGAACAGGGTTGTAGATACAGATGTGAATATTGATATAGATAGATAGATACAGGTATGTAAGACGGGATTGATTGTAGGAAATGGTTTGCATGATTATGGAGACTGCAAGTCCCACGAGTATGCATATTTATTTGTGTAATCATGTACATCAGACACAGGGAACTATTTGGAAGAAAAGACACCAAAATAACAGTAGTCATCTCTTAGTAGTAAGATTGTGAGCATTCTTTCCTTCTTTTTTCTTTCTTTCTTTCTTTCTTTCTTTCTTTCTTTCTTTCTTTCTTTTCTTTCTTTCTTTCTTTCTTTCTTTCTTTCTTTCTTTTTAAATTATGGGCATTTTCTTATTTTTGTATAGTGGACACATATTACATGAGCAATTTTCAAAGTACACCGTATTTTTAAGACATTGTTTAGACCAACCTTTAATCCATTGCCTGAAAACCTGCAATCAATCTCCAAATAATTAGTCATTTCAGTCTTTTATATCATAGAAATTAGTATTTCCCAAAGTGGCCGAGGTAGCTCTAATTATTAGAAATGAGAGCTGCTGAAAGCAAACGTCTGTACTGACTGTGCCCTCAGAGGGTTTAAGGACATGGATTTGGTGTTAGCACAGGTCAATTAACTTGGCTCATTCCCAGGGAAAAAGGGGGAAGGGACACCCCCCAATGTTCACAAAGGCTATGCATTACTCAAACATTGTCCACAAGAGACACGGAACATGTGAATGTGACACAAATCCATCTCTGCTCTGCACCCCTTCTCACACTGGACAATTCCTCATTTCCTCAAGTGGTCAGCAGGGAACATAAACAGATTTGAAAATATGTAGTTGTTACAATCAATAGCCAAAAATGAAAGCATGAAAAAAGCAATCCATTCACAACCAAGACCTTGAATGCCCACTTAAACTTTTAATGTCTGCCTAACACAAACCATAAAGAAAACCCCAAAACCTTAATGACACAGTAAAAGGAAATCAGACAAGATGGGGAGTTAACCTTGCTCATAACTGGAGAGACTAAACAAATGTGAAGGTAACGCTTCCTGTTGACAGACTTTATGCAATGCTAATTAATGGAGCATTAAGAGTTTTATAACTATAAAATACAAAACAATGGTACAATGCACCTGAAAAGAAGCGTACAAACGGTTAGTGTTCTGGGAGGAAAAAAGATCATGTTTCAGAACTTCCCTTTCCTGCATTTAAAAACACTGTGATATCACAGACCAGCCATGATCAGAACTCTCGGGCAGTTCAACTCCCAGTTGACGGGTCTGTTCTGAATCAGCATGGTGAAGGAGAACACGCGGGAAGAGGCCAAGGCTGACGACCACAGTGGGTGTCTCGGGAGGGTTTGTTTGTGAGACAAGGTACCTCAAGTAAAATGAAGCTTATTTTAAGACTCTGTCAAGTAATTTCACCTCACTGAGGATGGAAGCAGAATAGTAGGACCTCAGTGCACTAAAACCACGGACCAAGGCAACTCTCTCCACATCTGAAGGACCCTTCCTGGTGCCTCCCTGATCCCCCAGCTCTGGGCACTGGTTAGGCCATATCACAGTCCACGAAGTTCCAGCTCCTGAAGCAGCAGCAGCCCTGCAGGATGTTCATGCCACGTCTTCCCTTTTGTTCTGCTAGTGTGGGAGGCAGTAGCTATTTCCTGAAATATAAATCTCTGGTCTTCCTAGCTTCCCCTTTTGCTGCTTTTCCAGCTTTCCAACTGCTTTGTAACAAATTCCCTGAATTAAATCCCTTCTGTTTAACATGTCTACAGTGGCTCCTCTTCTCCTGACTGGACTCTGATTGCTACCTGGCCAGCTCTAGTGCTGAGCTTGGTTTGGTTGTTTTGAGCCAGAGTGCGGAAATCACAACCCGTTTCTCTTATCAGCAGGTATCCATTTCTGAGCCAAAAAAAAAACCAAAAAACAAAAACAAAAACAAAAACCAAAACCCCACATTCAGGGCATGGCTATCTTGAGTAGATGGTTTGTCAGCCCAAATGATCTGGTGCAGCTGAGAACAAGACAGTCCAGAAGTCGGTAGCGCTGGGGATGGATGGGAAGTATGGGGGTGAGGAGGGTTGATGATTGAGGAAGGATAACAAAGAGATTTGAGCAGTTGCCCCAACACAGCACAAAATCTGATATCAGAAATCTAGAAAGGAATCAGTGAGTGGTAATCACTGTGGTAACCAACTGGGTCAAACACCAATGGCAGGTACAGTTGCAGTCACAAGTAGTAGAATCCAGAAATAGGACTGAGACAGGCTGGAACAGGAGATGGAAGACACTTCTGAAATGTCAGGGGCAGCTATCAGAGATGTGCTTACACAGTGGTCTGCATAGTGGTCAAGCATAGTCACATAACGGACTTGAGAGGAATTACCATTTGTCTGAGTTTGCCCCCAATGTGACATATTCCCCAACCTACCCTTTCTTTTTATTTTCCTAATAACTGCATTTATTTCATAATTAATATTTTTGTTTTCTTAATTTTGTTTGAAGAGTTTCTCCTTTTTTAAGCAATAAAGTGATATGTTAATTTTAATGTAATGTATATTAGAATTTATAGATAAATGACAAGAAATGTATATAGTTCATCTGTAATCCAACCCTCCAACGTTAACCTTTCAGACTATTTTTATGTCTCCATATTCATATGCATATGCCTATGGTCCTATGTGTATATTTTATTATTTTTTTATTTTTTTATTATTTTTTTTTATTATTTAAAAAATTTTTTTTTTCAACGTTTTTTATTTATTTTTGGGACAGAGAGAGACAGAGCATGAACGGGGGAGGGGCAGAGAGAGAGGGAGACACAGAATCGGAAACAGGCTCCAGGCTCCGAGCCATCGGCCCGGAGCCTGACGCGGGGCTCGAACTCACGGACCGCGAGATCGTGACCTGGCTGAAGTCGGACGCTTAACCGACTGCGCCACCCAGGCGCCCCTTTTATTATTTTTTTAATGTTTATTTATTTTTGAGAGAGAGAGAGAAAGAGAGAGGGAGAGAGAATGTGAGTGGGGGAGGAGCAGAGAGAGAGGGAGACAGAGGATCCAAAGTAGGCTCCATGCTGACAGCACAGAGCCCAATGTGGAGCTTGAAATCACGAACCATGAGATCATGGCCTGAGCCCAAGTCAGATGCTTAAACGACTGAGCCACCCAGGCACCCCATTATGTGCATATTTTAGAACCAAAATTACTTCCCTTCTTAGGGGGAAATATGAGGGAAGAGTCTTATAATACTGGATTTTTAAAAAATGTAGACAGATTGAGGGGCATCTGTGTGGAGCCTGCTTGGGATTCTCCCTCTCCCTCTCTCTCTATCCCTTCCTCCTCTTCTCTCTCAAAATAAACATTGGGGTGACTGGATGGCTGAGTCGGTTAGGCATTTTACTTTTAATCTTGGTTCAAGTCATGATCTCACGGTTTGTGAGCTCCAGCCCTGTGTCTGTGCTGACATTGTGGAGCCTGTTTGGGAGTCTGTCTCTCCCTCTCTCTGCCTCCCCCCAACCCCACTTGCTCTCTCCCTGTCTCTCAAAATAAAGAAATAAACTTTATAAACAAATAAATAAATATTTTTTAAAAAGTAGACCAATTAACCAAATTAGAAATTTGAGAAATAAATTCAAATCCACACAATAAATTAATACATGAAAAAATTGTTGAAATAAGCAACAAATAAATGATTCCCTGTCAAGCCATAGGGGAGAAACTAGATATTACTTAAAAGAATATAAATATATTAAAAGACTAGAAATATATAACCCACTATATTTTGCCACAATAGATTTGGAGGAGTTTAATAATTAAACTGAAATCTATTTTCATTTGAAGATAAAAATTTCAAAAATGTATCATAAAATACAGAAGACAATCCAATAATATTTCTTTCCTAAAAGAAAACAAGGTATCAATGTTGGCATATTGAAACTCTTAAAGAAATCATTACTGGCAAGATTAGTGTGGTTTTTATGCTATAAAACATAAAGCCAACTATTTAATTAAAAAGTGAATTCAAGACAAAGAGCAACAGAATGAGAAACCACTGAAAAGAAATGTCAAATAAAGTTTATTATCTATAATATATAAGGGACTGATAAAAATATAAAAACTCAGTACCCTTTTAGGGAAAGATAAATAGCCAAAAGATATAAATAACAAAAAAATTTAAAAGTAAATAAACACCTGGGAAAATTCCCAGCCTCAGTAATAAGGAAGGAAGCTGAATTTAAAACAATGATGAGGTGACAATTCATTGTATCAAAAGTACAAGTGAGGGGTGCCTGGGTGGCTCAGCTGGTTAAGCATCTAACTCTCGATTTCAGGTCAGGTCATGATTCCAGAGTTGTGGAATTGAGCCCCACATCCAGCTCTGTCTGTGCTGACAGCGTGGAGTCTACTTGGGATTCTCTCTCTCCCTTTCTCTCTCTGCCCACCCCCACCCCCCGCACCTTCTCTCTCTCTCTCTCTCTCTCTCTCTCTCTCTCTCTCTCTCCTCTCTCTCAAAATAAATGAATAAACTTCAGGGGTACTAAGGTGGCTCAGTTGGTTAAGCGGCTGACTCTTGATTTCAGCTCAGGTCATGGTCTCATGGTTTTTGAGTTCGAGTCCTGCATCGGGCTCTGCACTGACAGTGTGGAGCCTGCTTGGATTCTCTTTCTCCCTCTCTCTGCCCCTCCCTGCCTTTCTCTGTCTCTTTCAAAATAAATAAACTTTAAAAAATTTTTTAAAAATAAGTAAACTTAAAAAAAAAGTACAAGTGAGAAAGATCCAATGTTAGCATAGTAATGGGTAAACAGGCATTTGAACATTGCTGATATCACTGCAAATTAAGAAAACCCTCCTAAAAAGCAACAGGGGATATACGTGTTAATCCTACTTTGGGAAAGAAAAAAGAAAAAGATTTTAAAAATGATTTTTAAATATGTACAACTTACTTGTGTGGAAAACTGGATATAAGTCAAATGCCCCAAATAGAGGCAATAAGTCATTATGAAAACATTGCTATATTAAAATTGTTAGAATACTGAATTGCTAATAAAAAACAATAAATCTGTGAACGATGTGTATTAATGGAAAAGGAAAAACAAAAATAGTATGCAAACGACTTCCTGTTAAGACTATGTAAACATTATGTCTACACAACAATAAAGATTTTAAAAAAAATTTTTTTAACGTTCATTTATTTTTGAGACAGAGACAGAGCATGAACGGGGGAGGGTCAGAGAGAGACAGGGAGACACAGAATCTGAAACAGGCTCCAGGTTCTGAGCTGTCAGCACAGAGCCCGACACAGGGCTTGAACTCACGAACCGTGAGATCATGACCTGAGCCGAAGTCGGACACTTAACCGACTGAGCCACCCAGGCACCCCAACAATAAAGATTTTTAAAGGAAGGAAGCAGAATCTCATAAATGGTGACTATTTTATGAAAAAAGGCTTCTTTGTAGTTCTTCTTGATCCATTTGGAATTTTTTTGCCTGGACCAACAACAACAAAAAAACCCCACTGCATATATTATGATGCAGTTTTCAATTAATCTTCCCAGATAATCAATTATGAAATTTGGCAGGTGACATATCTCACAATTCTCTATCCTAACTCCAACCCATCTGCATTCTAGAACTCCTCAGAAAATCTGAAATTTAGAACGGAAACTCCTACAATTTGGTCATTGTACTGGATTCTGTGGTATACCACCTCCTTAGATCTCCCACTCAAGACTGAGGCACTCATTTCTCCAGCTGCAGGGGGAGTTGGCTGACAACTCTCGGATGAGCATCTCTTCAAGAATTGCCCTCCCTCAGCTGAAGAAAGCTGCCTTGCCCAAGGTTGTGCCCACTGGCCTTGGGAGCAGCCACCATCTAATGTCTGGCCAGTGATGGGGGTGGGGGGAGGTCAGACTCTCTCGCTCAAGGAAGCACAGAGGAAGCACAAGGAAGCCTTCAGAGGAAGGGTCATCTCATCCCAGAGCTCCGGATGGGAGCCTTTGTTGTGACTGTTTACTTCTCCCTCTGTCCAACTTGTCACCAAGAGATACCAAGCCTAAGTCCCCAATACAGCACCATTCTTCTGGGAGAGCAACCAGCCACTTGATGACAAGTTGATTACACTGGAAGGGGCAGTGATTCATTTTGAGTGGAATGGATACGTATTTGGGGTATAGGTTTGCCTTTCCTGCCCTTACGCTTCAGCCGGTACCACCACCTAAAGGCACACAGTGTTTGATCCACAAACATGGAATCCTGTGTAATATTTTTATGGGACCCAGGCGCCATTTCACACACAGTAGCTGCAACAGTGGCACATAACTGTGGGATCCACTTTTCCCATTTCATACCACACTACACAGAAGCTGTCAGCTTGACAGAGTGATGAAATGGCCTTTTGGAAGTACAACTGAGCTACCACTTTGGAGGTGACACCTTGCAAAAATGGAGTGTCGTCTTCTAAGATGCAGCATACACTGTAAATCAACAATTATTGTAGGCATAATACGTGGTTCTGGAATCGAAGGGAAGGAAGTAGGAGTGGCTCTGAGCCCTGCTTACCATCACTCACAGTGACCCACTTGTGGTATTTATGCTTCTTGTCCCAGCAAGTCTAAACTCTGTGGGTTTAGAGGTCCTGGTGATTGATTCAGAAACTCTTTGCCAATGTTGATGGCAAATGGAGATGAGAGTGAGGGAAAAGAAAATGGGCTGGAGAGGAGGGAGCTGAATATCAGTTGCAACCTTCAGACCAGGAGCAGTACCAGGGGGCCTGGTGACTGTAGTTTGTCCTAGTAACCTTACTCTTGTAAATTTCCCTGGCAAAAGACACCAACAGGGATACTGGAGGAGTTCTCAGAACTTATTATGCAAAGTGAGTGGATCCAGTGCAAAGGGTTTGCTGTAATGAATGCTGTGGTGTGCCACTCAAGTCCTCCTTTCTGGATTGAGGCAATCAGACCCTCAGCTGCTAGCAATATTGGCAGCTGATGGCCCTCAGATGAACTGTTCTTTTGATATTGTCCTCAGCCAGGGAGTCATCTTGCTCACACAGAATGATGAGTCCATGCCCAGGGATGAAGGCTCAGCCTGCTTTGCTCCAAGGCAGGACAGAGTTCCCCGCAGGACTGACTGAGAGACCCATGTTGTGACTTCACTGCAATCCAACTCCTCCTTCTACCCAGTCTTACTTCCTTCACTCTTCTACTGGTATTGAATCCCTGGGCACTCTCCAGTAAACTTCCCGCAGACAAACCTTCATCTCAGAGTCAGTTTTTGGGGGACTCAGTATGCAAGAGTTACATCAGTTTTTTTTTTAAACAGAAAAATACTGTCTAACACACAGGCTTTGTGTGGCTATCACATATATAGGTATTAAGAATCCCTGGGTGATCTACATCTGGAAAGCTCATTGACCTTGCCAGTAACATTGATGTTATTTCTTCTCCTTTTGGAGACTTTGTTTTCCTGGGTCCCCATTGGAGGTGCTGAATACTAGAAGCAGCCAGGAAGTCTCAGTTCCACTTCTGTCTCATGGTCATTTCTTTTCTTCTTCAGCTCTCTGGCTGTGCCAGGCCCTGAGCTTTTCTATCCCATCTTTCCAGAAAGCTACTAGCTGTCACTTGTCTCCCTCCACCCACAGTCAAATAAGTTCCAGATGCTGAGGGAGTTGCGGGAGTCTCTCAGTGTCACCAGGAGGAGGGGAGCTTAAATTCCTCTGGTTACCAATCACCATCTTGTTTGTTTCTTTTGTTTGCCCCCACTGATTTTTCTCTCATGATCAGAGAGTTAAGTCATTGTCTTGCCACCGGGATTTCAACACCCTTTTGTAGTAAATCTCTGTATTACAGTTTCAAATGTTATTATTATTATTATATCATTACACTTCAAAATTTCTGAAAGACAAAGCTATAAATGAGAACAAAGCTCTTTCTTTCCTTCCTATTTTCCTTCCTTCCTTTAGTAAATGTCTTGTGTACCAACTGAGTCATCTCATAAGTGAAGCTGGGCTCTACCTACCCTTATTTAAGGTTATTAAATGTGATATTAAGGACACAATCATTCCTTCTTGCACATTCCCTAGGGTCCAAAGTTGGCAGCAGATGGCTGCTCTGGCTGAGTCTTGCAGCACACATCCCACTGGAACAACAACCCAGAGCTCATGTCCTTGGATGGAGAACATATTAACGGCATTCTCTTTGTGTAGGAAGGCCTCCAAGTTTTGTAAAGACCCACTATATTTAGTGTAATAAAGTGAAATGTCCCTAACCAGTAGATTTCTATCAACCAGTCAGTCTTCAAAGGCCAACTGGACAGGGAGGCTGGAAACCACAACCCAGGCCCCTCCCCAGTAGCTCCTTTAAGAAATCAGGCCCTCTTGGGCACTTCGACATCAAGAGCCACATAAAATTGGCCCTTCTCCATCCTCATTTTGTCGTTAACCTTAGTCCTCAAGCCTGGACACACTTCTCAATCTTTCTACAACCTCCAGGTTTCTGACCTTGGGATTCATTCTTCTACAGACAGCCTTGCCTCTCCCTCAGGGCCGTTTGGGGTCAGCAGAAGGAACTACTGGTCCTCTTCAGCACAGTAGCTCAAAGAGCAGTCTTTTCAAATGGAGAAATATGTAGAGAAGGTAGACAAAGACTGTGACTTTTAATATGATTACTCTTTCAGTTTCAGAACCCTTCTTGTTTCTTGCTCATCTTTTGTATCTGACTGTAGGTACCATTTCTCTGACGTTGACTGCAAACTTTTTTTTTACTCCTGAATCAGGACTCAGGCTCCCTTATGTGGGGACAAATCAAAGAAAGCAGCTGAAAGAAGTAAGAGAAGTTGAGCCCCAGAACCCTGGAATATTCTGAAATTGGAGACACCAGGTGCCTCTGAAGATGGGAATGTGGCATAGGAAGAAAAGATTATTTCAAAGTCTTTATAATGACCAGTTAAATGCCTAGATCTTTTTTGCAACAGCACAGCCAAGTGACTACCCTTTCACCACCCTAAAAGAGGCCAGGCAGTTTCTTCTTTTGAGAGGCTGGGTCAAAGGCTCTAGGTCTGGTGCACCAGACACAGTGGAAGACAGAGGATTAAATGAAAGTCTCTATAAGGAATGATGAACTCCCGTCACCCCCACCCTCCAGTCCCTTTCACCTGATAAGCTCCCAGAAGGCTAGAAGCCAGTTTATAAACTCCCATGCAAAAGAATTCCTCTGACTGACTGACTGACTGACTGACTAGCTTAAGAGAAAAGATCTTCACATAATGACATTTGGAGGTCCCTCCCCCCAAAAAAGATATGCTAAATTACTGTGAATCTTAACAGTCAACAAGCTCTGCCTATTCACAGGGGGGGCATTTAAGTGTCTCACTCTTTAATATGAATAGACATATTCATATTAAAGTCACTAATGCCCCCCTGTGAATTTATGAAAAGTCACTAATGTGAAATACAAACAAAAAGAGTTCAGTGGGAGATGACATGTAGGAAGTAAAAGAAAACTTCAAACATCAAAATTAATATCCTCAGAGAGGTAAGAGAAGATACTGCACCCACAGAGCAAGGACAAGATGTCATTTAAAAACAGAGCAAAACAAAAACAGGAATGGGGGAAGGGGACAGTCAGAGAACCAGATAGACCTTTAAAAACTAACAATATAAAATTCACTGGAAGAGTTAGAAGACAGAGTGAAGAAAATCTCCCAGAAAAGAAAAAAAAAGGAAATATAGGAAGAAAATTATATCAGGTTAAGTGATCCAACAATTGAATCAAGAGTACTAGAAAGAGGGAGGAGAGAAAATGGAGGGGAGAGAATGCTGAAAATAAGGACACACATTAAAAAAAGAATATACATGGTAATTTCTCAAAACTGAAGGAAATGTGTTTTCAAACTGAAAAGGGTTCATTGTGTTGAGTTCATTCCACACAATAGATGATAAAAGACCCTGTTCTAAGGTGTATCAACGTGAAATTTCAGAACATTTGGAAGGAAGGGAAGATCTCAAAACCTTCCAGAGAGTAGGAGGTGTTAGCATCAAATTTCTCAAGAGCAAGGTGAAAAGCTAGGTAACAAAGAAGCGATGCCTTTAAAATCCCAAGGGAAAATAATTTCCAACCTATAATCTTATACCCAGACTACCATTCAAGTGTGTTGCTAAAACAAAGGCATTTTTAGACATGCTAGGTCTCAAAAAATTTTACTTTTTATGAACTTTTTCTCAGGAAGCTATTGCAGGATGAGCTCCACCAAACCAAGTGAGTAAACCAAAAGGAAAATATGAGATCTGGCAAACAAGGAATCCAACAAAAGAGAGATGCAGAAGAAATTCCTAAAATGATGTAAAAGGGAAGTCTTGGAACGGCAGCTGGACAGCTGGCCTAGAGAGCTACCGGTCCAGACCTAAGCTGAACGAAGCACCAGAAGAGGTGTCTGTGAGAAAAACAAACAAACAAACACAACACTGATGGAGGAGAAATTCACAATTCTGTCAGAGGACTTGAGTAGACATTAATGATTGCCCTATGAAACTGAAATTTAAAAAAAGGTAATTATTAACCTAAGGGAAAACAAAACTATTATGTAAGATACAAAGCGATACAAAGTGAGAAGCTCACCTGTGAACAGTATTTCCACAGGCATAATAATCTAAACACTAAAAATGAGTTTAGCCAAAATTGTGATATAATT
Organism: Neofelis nebulosa; assembly: GCF_028018385.1. NCBI lineage: Eukaryota > Metazoa > Chordata > Mammalia > Carnivora > Felidae > Neofelis > Neofelis nebulosa. Next base: position 70,766,794 of record NC_080791.1, on the reverse strand, counting down.
ATAATGGGAGGATGGTTGCAGCTGAAGGGTGTGTGTTGTAGAGGGTGGTATGAGAAAGCAAAATCCTACCCTATGCAATAGGAAATGAGATAATACCTAAATTGAAAAGTCAAGGGAAAAAAAAGCAGAATAAACACCACAAAAAATAGCTAAACGATGTGAGTATGGTTGGCACTGCACAGCAGAAATCACAGGTGGGGAGGAGTGGGCAGAGACTGCCACTTTGTTTGCTACCGTTGTTAAAAGCTTTGTATTTTATTTTATTTTCTACTACGTACTTGTATATTTTGATTTTTAGAAAGACTAAAGAAAAAAAGTGAGTGAGGAAATAAGGGAGAAAAGAAAGTTAGAGTAGAAAACTAAGATGAAGTCAGACGTAATATTAGATCGAGTACACATCATCGCTAAAGATAGGCTGAAAATTTGACTCTGAGCTTTTTAGCATCCAGCACAAAGTGGGAAATGTAATCATTTATACAATTTCACCATGTCCAAGAGATAAAAACAAACCACTTACTCAGGAGAAATCTATCTATTCCTGGTACTGAGGTCTGAGAGACATTTTTCCCATCTGTCCTCCTAAAGAGGGCATCATGTGACCTAGTGAACCACATCCTCATCAACTTGCCCAGTAAATGCCCAGTAAGTGCAGTAAGTTTCATTGAGCTGTTCGTTATGATGGCTCTCAATGTAGGCTGGTGACAAAATGCCAGAGCAGAGTCCAGTAAAAGCATTTCTGTGAGGAGATAAAAATCTGCTCACCTCAGAGAGCACAGAAACATGGTGGCTAGCATGTGGGCCTGAGTTCCAAATCTGCATATTAAGAAAGCTACTTAACTTCTCATCTATAAGATGGGCCTAAATATTATCATTTCATAGGATTTTGTGAAGATTAAATAAGTTTATGCTTATGAAGCTCTTAAAGCAATGCCTGGCATATATAAGCACTCAAAGAAAAAGATAGCTATTTTTCAGAGAAATGTTTTTTTTAAATTTTTTGTTAACATTTATTTAATTTTGAGAGACAGAGAGAGGCAGAGTATGAGCGGGGGAGGGGCAGAGAGAGAGGGAGACACAGAATTCGAAGCAGGCTGCAGGCTCTGAGCTATCAGCACAGAGCCCAACACGGGGCCCGAACTCACAAATCGCGACATCATGACCTGAGCTGAAGTTGGACACTCAACCAACTGAACCACCCAGGCGCCCCAAGAAATGTTTTTTAAAAATGGATTTCGGGGGGCGCCTGGGTGGCGCCGTCGCTTAAGCGTCCGACTTCAGCCAGGTCACGATCTCGCGGTCCGTGAGTTTGAGCCCCGCGTCAGGCTCTGGGCTGATGGCTCGGAGCCTGGAGCCTGTTTCCGATTCTGTGTCTCCCTCTCTCTCTGCCCCTCCCCCGTTCATGCTCTGTCTCTCTCTGTCCCAAAAATAAATAAAAAATGTTGAAAAAAAAAAAATTTAAAAATGGATTTCGGGGCGCCTGGTGGCTCAGTCAGTTGAGTGTCCTACTCTTGATTTTGGTTCAGATCATGATCTCATAGTTCATGGGTTCGAGCCTCACGTTGGGCTCTGTGCTGACAGTGTGGAGCCTGCTTGGAATTCTCTCTCTCTCCCTCTCTCTCTGCCCTTCCCCCACTTGCTCTCTCTCTCCCTCAAAATAAATAAGCTTAAAAAAATAAAAGAATAAAAATGGATCTGATATGAGAAGACTACACTAAACAAAACAGTGAGATACTGGCGAAGGGATAGATACATTCATTAATAGAATAGTATAGGGAAACAAATCCACACAAATATAACCAAGTGATTTTTTTTTTTTAATTTTTTTTTTTAACTTTTATTTATTTTTGAGACAGAGAGAGACAGAGCATGAACGGGGGAGGGGCAGAGAGAGAGGGAGACACAGAATCGGAAGCAGGCTCCAGGCTCTGAGCCATCAGCCCAGAGCCTGACGCGGGGCTCGAACTCCCAGACCGCGAGATCGTGACCTGAGCCGAAGTCAGACGCTTAACCCACTGAGCCACCCAGGCGCCCCTAACCAAGTGATTTTTGACAAAAGTACAAAACATTCAATGGAGGAAAGATAGTCTTTTTTTTTTTTTTTTAATTTTTTTTTTCAACGTTTTTTATTTATTTTTGGGACAGAGAGAGACAGAGCATGAACGGGGGAGGGGCAGAGAGAGAGGGAGACACAGAATCGGAAACAGGCTCCAGGCTCCGAGCCATCAGCCCAGAGCCTGACGCGGGGCTCGAACTCACGGACCGCGAGATCGTGACCTGGCTGAAGTCGGACGCTTAACCGACTGCGCCACCCAGGCGCCCCAAGATAGTCTTTTCAACAAATGGTGTTAGAGGAATTGGATGCCCATAGCCAAAGAAATGAACCTTAATGTAGACTTCACACCTTATACAAAAACTAACTCAAAATGGAGCATATATTAAAATTTAACATGTCAGGGTGCCTGGGTGGCTCAGTCAGTTAAGCCTCTAGCTTCAGTTTGTGAGTTGGAGCCCCACATCAGATTCTGTGCTGACAGCTCAGAGCCTAGAGCCAGCTTTGGATTCTGTGTCTCCCTCTCTCCCTCTGCCCCCCTCCACTCTGTCTCTCTCTGTCTCTCAATAATAAATAAATGTTAAAAAAAATTTAATGTAATATGTCAAACTAGAAAACTCTTAGATAAAAACAAAGGAGAAAATCTGGAACCTAAGGCTAGGTGAAGATTTCTTAGATATAATACTGAAAGCATAACCTATAAGAGAAAATTTGATAAACTGGACTTCATCAAACTTAAAATGTTTGCTCTGCTCTATTAAGAGCAAACATGTTGGGACACTTGGGTGGCTCAGTTGGCTGACCGTCCAACTTCGGCTCAGGTTTGTGAGCTCAAGCCCTGCATCAGGCTCTCTGCTGTCAGGGCAAAGCCTGCTTCAGGTCACCACTTCTCTCTGCCCCTCTCACACTTGTTCTCTCTCTCTCTCTCTCTCTCTCTCTCTCTCTCAAATAAAATAAAACATTTTAAAAAATGTAAGAGCAAACCTGTCAAAAAGACGCCGTTAAGGGGCGCCTGGGTGGCTCAGTCGGTTGAGCATCCGACTTTGGCTCAGGTCATGATCTCACGGTCTGTGAGTTCAAGCCCCGCATCAGGCTCGTGCTGACAACTCAGAGCCTGGAGCCTGTTTCAGATTCTGTGTCTCCCTCTCTCTCTGACCCTCCCCCGTTCATGCTGTCTCTCCCTGTCTCAAAAATAAATAAACGTTAAAAAAAAAAATTAAAAAAAAAAGACGCCGTTAAGAGGATGAAAAGACAAGACAGACTGGGAGAAAGTATTTGCAACCCAAAAAGTATTGCAGAAAATATCTCGGGGCGCCTGGGTGGCTCAGTGGGTTAAGCGTCTGACTTCGGCTCAGGTCATGATCTCACGGTCTATGAGTTCGAGCCCCGCGTCGGGCTCTGTGCTGACAGCTCAGAGCCTGGAGCCTGCTTCAGATTCTGTGTCTCCCTCTCTGTGACCCTCCCCCGTTCATGCTCTGTCTCTCTCTGTCTCAAAAATAAATAAACATTAAAAAATAAAAAAAAATTAAAAAAAAGAAAATATCTCAACCAAACATCTATAAGGGGCCATAAAGAACTCTCAAAAATCAGCAGTAAGAAAACAAACAAATCAATTAGAAAATGGGCAAAAGAAATGGAAAGACATTTCTAGAAAGATGACATACAGTGGCAAGTAAAAGTATATTCAACATCATTAGGTATTAGGGAAATGCAAATTAAAACCACAATGAGATTTCACTATACAGCTATGAGAATGGCTAAAATAAAATATAGTGACAAAACCAAATGTTGGTGGAGAAATTGGCTCTATCACATATTGCTGGTTGTAATGCAAAACAGTATAATTACTCTGGAAAATAGTTTGGCAATTTCTTTACAAAACTGAACATATACTTGTCACATGAACCAACAATCAATACTCCTGGGCATTTACACACACACACACACACACACACACACACACACACACACGTATATGAAATAGGAATCTGAGTAAAGTCTACTGATTGTACCAAGGTCAATTTCCTGGATTTGACATTACACTATTCTTGTATAAGATGTTACCACTGGGGGAAACTGGGTAAAGGGTATGCCAGACCTCCCTGTACTGTATTTGCAATTTCCTGTGAATCTATAATTATTTCAAACTAAAGTTGAAAAAAAAATAGATGCTACGGAAAATGTTAGGCAAATCTTATTATTTTGGAGATTATTTTAGCAAGCTCTTTATAGATTGTATAAAATGATAATTTAAATATTTGAAGGGTTGCAGGGTGCCTGGGTGACTCAGTTGGTTGGGCATCTGACTTCGACTCAAGTCATGATCTCGAGGTTTGTGAGTTTGAGCCCCACATTGGGCTCTGTGCTGACAGCTCAGAGCCTGGAGCCTGCTTTGGATTCTGTGTCTCCCTCTCTCTCTGCCTCTCCCCTGCTTACCCTCTGTCTCTCTCTCAAAAATAAATATTTAAAAGATACTTGAAGAGTTAGGAGAAATTATAAAAATTCGTCTAAGAATAGTGCTTCTTTCAAAATATGGTAAAGGCAAAGAGGTGTGTGTGTGTGTGTGCGCGCAGGCTGGGCGCTTATGTAGGTGTTCACTTCAGGAAATGAAGTGAAGGCAACTAGCAGATTTCTGAGAGTCCTTACAAAATGGCACCTATTATTATAGCCCAATGTCTGGCCCTCAGCTTTTCAGCTGAAAAACTTGATTTTCTTGCAAACTGAGCATGGATTTCCTCTTAACTGAGCTCATAAGACTGATGGGCTATGGATGACAATCTCAGCCACACTCAGATATTCCAGAAAAGCCAAGTTTCTCTTTTTTTAAAAAAAGTTTATTATTTATTTTAAGAGAGAGAGCAGGGGAGGGGCAGAGAGAAAGAGGGAGAATTAATCTCAAGGAGGCTCTGATCTCTGAAGGAGATCATGACCTGAGTCAAAATTAAGAGTTGGACGCTCAACTAACTGAACCTCCCAGATGCCCTGTTCTTTTTTTTTCTTAAAGCTTACTTATTTTTGAGAGAGAGAGAGAGCACGCATCAGTCAGGGAGGGGCAGAGAGAGGAGGGGACAGAGGATCCAAAAGCGGGCTCTGTGCTGACAGCAGAGAGCCCGATGCAGGGCTTGAACTCACATACTGTGAGATCATGACCTGAGCCAAAGTTGGACGCTTAACCAACTGAGCCACCCAGGTACCCCTCAAATTTCTCTGTTCTTTAAATCAATTTACTTTGAACTCCAAATCCCCATCCTATAAGTTGGAGGAAATTCAACCAAAGTAATTCTTTGCAAAGGCATCGTTGGTGTGATTACTGCACAGACACCCACTATTGTCTCAAGGGTTCTCCCAAAAATGGTGACTGCGGCTTTTGTGATGCTTGGGACTCAGTAGTATTCAGTGACTAGAATCCAACCTCCCTGAGTATTCCATACAGCCTTTTCCCCCTGAGGTCTTATACCTTCTCAGGCTCTGAAATCTCCCCCTGCCCTGCCTTGGGGAAGCTCCTGGAGCAGCCTCTAACTTCTCTTCTATCCTTTCTCTCTCTGTTCTCCAGGACACCCAGCATCATCTGTTCAATCAGCTTAGCTCTTCCAGAAGGTGGGAAAAACCACTAACTTGAAGCTGCTTTTATTTTTGGTCCTGCCAAAATACCCATGGAAAGGAATTACAAAGCCTCGCTACCTTCTGAAATGTGGGGGGAAAATATATGGAGAACAAAATAAAATTAATATTTTAACAATTCATTCTGCCCAAACTACATTGAACCAGAAAAGCCACTTAATTAATTGGCAATGAGCAATAAATATCACAGCATCAGGTCACATCCACTAGCCCATTCTGCTCTCTTTAAAGGAGACAATCAAGATGCTAGTTACACTGTTGCTTAATGAGCCTAGAATCAGAACCAGGGATATTAGGACAATTCAACATTTAAAGGGGTCAGGCTGAATGAATCAGTGAACGAATGAGTGAATGAATGAATGAATGAACAAATAAGTAGGTCAAGCAGTCATAGCCTGATGTATCAATTCCACATTAGGCATACCTACATCGTGCTAAGAAAGCCGAAAACACGGGAAGTTCATTGGCTATAGTTCCCTGGATCCACGTTCACTTTGAGAATGTCCTTGCCAGTGGAGTTGCAATATTCAGAGGCATTTGGCTAGGACACTGTCTCCCAGGAGACCACTTGGATGAACACCACCACCATTTGTCCTAGAGACTGTTCTTTTTCTATGCTTCCACAACTCACCACTTCTTTCATCAAATAACAGGCCATTCCTGTAGGCCTAGGATTCATGTCTCTTTGGGATGATTTTGCATGGATCTGTTCCAATCAGTTGCACAGAGACTTTGAACTCTCAAAGAGGCATATACTTGGGCTACTCTTCCTGTACCTGCCACATACTGATAATGGTATGTATAAAACTAATTATATTAGAAGATCTTCAATGTGCGATTCTAAACACCAGAAGCATCCAAAAGAATTATCTTAAACATTTTTCAATAATTATACTTAAAAAATTATATCATTGTAACCATTAAAGAATAATTGTTAAGTGCAGTATGCATGACTATGGGTAAAATCTGCTGGATACAAATGATCCAATAATAATGTTACTGACATCATATTTTTTATGTTTGTTTATTTTTGAGAGAGAGAGAGAGAGAGAGAGAGAGAATGAGTGGGGGAAGGGAAGTGAGAGAGGGAGACAGGGGATCTGAAGTGAGCTTAGCACTGACAGCAGAGAGCCCAATGTGGGGCTCAAACTCACAAACCATGAGATGTTGACTTGAACCAAAGAACGACACATGAACGACTGAGCCACCCAGGCATCCTTGAAGTCAGATTTTTAAGTGTGGAGTGCATACTGTTAAGTGTTGAGTGGTCTCACTGTAAATGTTCCTAGGCATGTCTGGCTTAGTGGGTAACAATATCTTTTCGGATTATTGTATGTATGCTGTGTTGAGATATCTAACCTCAGATATGTCAATAACGTAGCATAGGACAGGCAAATCCATGACATTTCCTCCTGCTCTTTGCAGAGAAATAATGGATGTTCTAAAGAAAAAACTGAACTCTGAATGTGAAAGTGCTTAAAGCAATCTTTATGGTAATTCCTCACCTATATATCTATGCATATATTAAGAATTATTACCCTATTTTCTACTTTACAGAAGAATAGGAAAATATAATTAATAGTAGTAGTAACAGTAATAATAATAATAGATTTCAAGATCACTTTTCCCATGAAAAGTTTAATGTACATCACCCATGGCAGCAAGAATAAAATTCAGACTAAGCTTGTTCCCTTGAACTCTGTTTAGTTACCTTGTATTCTCTAGTATCCTCTGCTTGCTTTTTGTTTCTCTTTTCAATCTTTTTTTCTTCTCTAGTTTTCTTAAAATGGCACAAGCAGGGTGCTCCTCATTAGTAATGAGATCTTCCCAATCTTAATCAATTCATTATGTTCAATAAAGCAAGGAAAAAACACCGGCCAACTGGCTTCATGAATGATTTTGCAACAGCTTTATATCAAGATAAATGGATATGCCATTAGCATGTTAGGGCTTCTGAGTAATTCGGGTATAAATTTGGGCTTCCAAAGGCAGTATATGAGAAAATGAAGTTTTTAGCCAGTTTCACTTCAACTGGTTTGGGGATAAAACAGCATAATGTTTCTATCAAGTTGTGCTGTTTTATTTTGATTTGATTCCTTGACTATTTATGAAACACATGAATGTTTATGAAATACATGAACATATTTACTCTGAGCTTTGCTTTCCTCCAACTCATGCATAATGACCCTTTTTTATTTATGTAAACTTGAAATAATAATAATAACCTAGTGTGTTCAGCTTTGTCCTTTGAGATGGAGAGCTGCAGTCATAGCCCCAGAGGGAAGTCATGGTCTCCATTGCTCTCAGCATGATTACAAGTAATGACTGTGCTCAGAATCTTGTTCAGATAACCATTTCACCCAAAATACATTTTTGTTAAATACAGAACGCCAGGCATTAGGGTAAGATGAGGCTTAGAAGAGTTTACATGTTTTGCTTTGCTAAGGCAAGAAACATCCAGTTCCACGTACTATTATTGCCTACCACTGCCACCCTATTGCATTTGGAATATCAGGACAGAACCTGTTCCTGTCATCTTGGCTCTGGCCACAGCTCTGGTCTTGTGCACACTGTTGACGCTCACTTGGCCAGGAGGAGCCAAGGGTGCAGGCTGCCTACTGTTGCCATGTTGCATGAGGTGGCAAGAACATCTCTTTAGGTCTAATTTTCACTGTAGGAAATTATAAAAACAGATTACTGCACATGGGGCTTGCTCTAAGGCTAGAGTGAGATTTAGAAGCCTTACAGCCCACTTATTAAAATGCTTATGGTTCCCATTTCATTGTGAATGAAACAATAAATATTGAGCAAAGGAAGTTAATCCACATCCGGAGGATTGTACTAAGTGAAACAACAAAAGTTGTGCAGAGCTGAGGCAATGAGTTTCATATTAAAATTCACAGCAGCAACCCATAGGCACATTTCATCAAAAGCCTTAAGAGAGACATTGTAATGTATCTTTTCCACTGCTGACTCTATCAGGAGTCTAACTGAAAAACAAACAGCAACCAGGAACACCAGGAACACCAGGAATACCAGGAATACCAGGGTTGCTTTTTTTTTTTTAATCAGTATTTTTCTTTTAGCAACATAGCAGCTCTAGGGACCTATCAATGTTATCCACCTAGCAGTATCAAGGCATTTTTTCCTATAATGAAATTTAATTTAACATTTTATAGCAAGTATCTTCTAAAGAAATATTTTTAATTGATCTTTTAGTCATTCTGAGTGATAAGGAAAGCAGGTCAAAATAAAGTTATGCAGTTTTAGTATTTTTAAACTTTGTTTCCTATCTGGGGATTTTTAGTTTGTGTGGTGTATAAAAGATCTATGCGATATGTGAACCCAGTGGTGTTCTGGTAAAGTCAGCCCTTCAAATAAGTAAAGTCTTGGTGTACAGCCTTTGCCAATTTCCATGCTGTAAAATACTCCCATCAACACCAAATTCAAGCTACCGATATGATGCCACTGAAAGCACTGATGTCCACATTTGCCTCCAGTAAGTCAGTACAAACAAGCTCCAGCTTACCGCTGTATCTACACATGGGTGTGTGTGTGTGTGTGTGTGTGTGCATGTCAGTATACATACCTATATAAACACACGTGTTCACACACACATACTCCTGTGTGTATGGGTAAGTATACATCACACACATCCATGCACGCACGTGCATGCGCGCACGCACACACACACACACACACACACACACATACACACACACACACACACACACAAGGCTATGGAGTAGAGAGGAAGACTGAAGCCAGTTCCTACTTCGAAATCCCACCTCTACCAATCACTACTTATGTGACTTTGGGCAAATCACTTAACTTTTCTGTGCTTCTGTTTCCTTTTTTGCATAATGAACATAATAATAATGGTATGACTTAGAAGGCCTGTTATGAAGATTAAATAAATTAGCATATGTAAAGTACTAACAACAGTAACACGTGCTATATAAGCATCAGCTATTATTATTGCTGGGGCTATTAATATTATTATCTATATGTAACTCTGTGCATATATATATATGCACACAGAAATATTGATTTGGTGGGATCTTGCACAACGGAAGCCACTGCTGCCAGTACTTTCATCTCCTTCCCCACTCCCCAGCTTCTGTTCCATCTCTCCCCTCCTCCAATTTGCAGGTTCAGGTTAGCCTTGTAGGGATTAAACTCTGTCCCAATTAGAATCCACCAATCCTGAATGCAGATTGGTGCAGCCACTCTGGAAAACAGTGTGGAGGTTCCTCAAAAAATTAAAAATAGACCTACCTATGACCCAGCAGTAGCACCGCTAGGAATTTACCCAAGGGATACAGGAGTACTGGTGCATAGGGGCACTTGTACCCCAATGTTCATAGCAGCACTCTCAACAATAGCCAAATTACAGAAAGAGCCTAAATGTCCATCAACTGATGAATGGATAAAAAAATTGTGATTTATAATCACAATGGAGTACTACATGGCAATGAGAAAGAATGAAATATGGCCCTTTGTAGTAACATGGATGGAACTAGAGAGTGTGATGCTAAGTGAAATAAGCCACACAGAGAAAGACATTTACCATATGGTTTCCCTCTTATGTGGATCCTGAGAAACTTAACAGAAACCCATGGGGGAGGGGAAGAAAAAGAAAAGAGGTTAGAGTGGAAGAGGGCCAAAGCATAAGAGACTCTTAAAGACTGAGAACAAACTGAGGGGTGATGGGGGGGTGGGAGGGAGGGGAAGGTGGGTGATGGGTATTGAGGAGGGCACCTTTTGGGATGAGCACTGGGTGTTGTATGGAAACCAATTTTACAATAAACTTCATATATTGAAAAAAAAAAGAAGTTGTTGGAAACAGAATAAAAAAAATAAAAAATAAAGAATCCACGAATCTTCAGACTTGAGGAAGAAGCTGTTAGGGAGCCTCAAGTGTGTTATCTTGCCTGGGAATCCCTCTCTATCAGACCCCGGAGAGCTCCAGGTACTGGACATTGCCCTGGGTATTCAGCTACCTACCTTCATCCCCCAGAGTCTTGAGCTCATCTGGTTGCCTCTCTTCTGGTTTTTGCCTGGTGTATTTTCTTAATCCTTGTTCTGAGTGTGTATCTGGATCTCTGGACCTCCACTGCCAGGGTCTGACCTCATGATCTTGCTTTGGTTTGGAATCCCAACTAATGATCTTGTTCTGGACCTTTCCCATTTCCTGTCCATTTTTATTGCAACTCCAATCCTTTTGATTTGTAATATCTATAACCTTGATGGCTATTCAACCTGGATTTTCCAGATAATGTGAATTTTATATATTCTGTCATTATAACTCTAGTGGTTTGATGCACAAAGTATATTCCCCAGAGAATTTTTGATGAAAGAAAAAACTACAAACCCCATCGTCAAAACACATCCTTTTTTCTCTAACCCAGAAAAATCATGGTGTGCCTAAACTTTTAAGTTCCAGTGTTGAAGTGATTGCCAGTCTTACCGGCCAATCTCTCTCTTTTTTAAAATTTATTTTGAGGGGTAGGGAGGGGCAGACAGAGAGAGGGGGAGAGAAAGAGAATCTCAAGCAGGCTCGCACTGTCAGCACGGAACCTGACATGGGGCTCAAATCCAGAAACTGTGAGATCGTAGGAGCCAGAGCCCGCAAACCGTGAGGTCCTGACCTGAACTGAAATCAGGAGTCAGACGCTTAACCGACTGAGCCACCCAGGCACCCATCAATGCTCCAGGTTGTACTACTCTATCAGGCAGTATCATATTACCTGGTGGAAGTGGTTTGGAAAGAAGGCACAGTTCACATGAGGACACAAAAACTTCCTTGCCCCACATTTCAAATAATGGAAGAAATGTCACACCTCCTATTCTCACTTTTAAAAAATATTTACTATTTTTGTGTATACATATTGTAATCATCTGATATTTATTGTCTGAATATAACGGAGGCAAACTTGACTGTCTTCCTCCATTCCACCTCTTAGTGACCACAAGTATATTAATTAGTAGCTGTCTCTAATGATGGCATGCCCTGGTAAACTTCCCTGTAAATCAAAAAGTGGCTAAATTTCTGCAAAATCTAGAATCACTGGTGGGAACTTGATTACCCCACCATTTCCCACAGATTCAGATTCTGCAAGCAGCTTTTCTGCTTTGCCAGGCATTCAGAGGCAAACTCTTGAAAATATTCCCTCTCAGAAAACTGCAAAATTCACATTTCCACTCTAGAGCTCTAAATTACAATTTTTTCTTGAAATCAACGGTCTTCTGTTGAAAGGAAAAAGCATTATAGCATCATTTAGTTGGGGAGAGGGAGGGCTGGGACAGAGTAGGAAGGGGAGGGTTATAACCAGAATCCTTTTTTCTGTAGAAATTCCCATGCAAGCAAACCTCAGGTCCCTCTCTTTTTAGAACTCACTCACTCTTTTCAGAACTTAGAAAATTCAGTCTTTTCTACCTATTTCCCTTTATTAAAAGAGAAAAAAGAGTAGGGTTAGATAGAGAACTGGACTAAGTCATGAGGCATAGATTTTTAAAAAAAAATTTTTAATGTTTATTTTTGACAGAGAGAGAGGGAGAGAGACAGCATGTGCAAATGGGGGAGGGGCAGAGCGAGAGCGAGACACAGAATCTGAAGCAGGCTTCAGACTCTGAGCTGTCAGCACAGAGCCCGACACAGGGCTTGAACTCACACGAGCAGTGAGATCATCACTTGAGCCAAAGTTGGACACTTAACTGACTGAGCCACCCAGATGCCCCAAGATTTTCAACCAGCTTTTTTTTTTTTAATTTTTTTTTTAACGTTTTATTTATTTTTGAGACAGAGAGAGACATAGCATGAACGGGGGAGGGGCAGAGAGAGAGGGAGACACAGAATCGGGAGCAGGCTCCAGACTCTGAGCCATCAGCCCAGAGCCCGACACGGGGCTCGAACTCATGGACCGCGAGATCGTGACCTGAGCCGAAGTCGGACGCTTAACCAACTGAGCCACCCAGGCGCCCCATCAACCAGCTTTTCACTACCTTTCTTGATAAGCTCCCAGGGGGTCTACAGACAGAATTCAGGGTGTCAGTGAAGTTGGAAGGGAAACAAATTACATCATTGCCCACTGAAAGTTAGCATTTCATTAAGGATCTCCCCAACCTCTGCCCTGTTACTTCTTCCCATTTGTTGGCTTAAATGTGCCATGTAGTCCTTTGATCATCACTGAAGACAAGAAACCATAGAGTATTATTAGCAGTACTTAAGACGTTTCACCAATAGAAACCAGACATTTTCTTATTGCTTTTACATTTGTTGCTGATATCTCAAAATATCATGTCCATTCATCACTACTTCAAAATTATGGTAGCTAATAGATTTGCTGCTATATCTTATAATTTAATGCATTAATAAAGAAGCACATAGTGGCGCCTGGGTAGCTCAGTTGGTTGGGCGCCTAACTCTTGATTTCGGCCTAGGTCATGATCTCAGGGTCATGGGATCGAGCCTTCGTTGGGCTCTGCACTAAGTGTGGACCCTGCTTAACTCTCTCCCTTCTGCTCCTCTCCCTGACTTGTGTACATACTCTCCCTCACCCTAAAATTAAAAAAAAATTTTTTAAAGCACATATTTACAGTATCATATTTGCTTTTCAATATTCTGATAACTATTTCGATAGAATTGGTTTCCTTTGGATTCTTATGTATTCTATTTTTTAAACATCTTTATTGAGATATAATTCATATGCCATAAAGTTCACCCATTCAAAGTGAACAATTCAACGACTTTACTGTAGTCACAGAATTATGCAACCATCATTATAATCTAAGTTTAGAACATTTTCATCATCATGAAAAGAAACCCATACTCATTAGCAATCACTCTCCATTGTCCTCTCCTCCATCCCTCAGCCCAAGACAACCACTAATCTACTTTCCATCTTTATAAATCTGCCTATTCCAGACCTTTCATATAAATATGCAATGTGTGGTCTTTTGTGACTGGCTTCTTTCACTCAGTGTAATGTTTTAAAGGTTCATCCAAGTTGTATCATGCAATGTGTGGTGTTTTGTGACTGGCTTCTTTCAGTCAGTGTAATGTTTTAAAGGTTCATCCAAGTTGTACCTCGTATCAGGACTTCATTTCTTCTACTGTCAAGTAATATTCCATTGCAATGGATGTGCCATTTTGTTTATTCACATCGATGTAGATTTAGGTTATGCCAACTATTTAGCTTTTATGAATAATGTTGCTTTGAGCATCCCTGTACAAACGTGTGTGTGGATGGATATTTTCATTTATAATGGATTTATACCTAGAAGTGGAATTGCTGGATCCTATGATAATTCCATGTTTTACTTTCTGAAGAATTGCCAGACTGTTTTCCAAAGTGGTTGTACTATTTTATGCCACCAGCAGTGTTTTCCAGTTCTGACTTCTTAATATCCTCTCCATTTCTTGTTATTCTGTATCTTTTTGATTATAGCATCCTAGTGGGTATGAAGTGGTATATCACTGTGGTTTTGATCTGAATTTCCCTAATGGCTAATGATGCTGAGTAATTTTTCATGTGGTTATGGCCCATTTGTATATCTTCTTTGAAGCAATATCTATTCAAATCCTTTGCCCATTCTTTACTTGGGTCATTTGCTCTTAATTATGAGCAGTAAGAGTTCTTTATATATTCTGGATACAAGTCCCCTATCATATATATAATTTGCAAATATTTTCTCCCATTCTATGGGTTGACTGACTTAATGGTATTATTTGCAGCACAGATGTTTTTAATTTTGAAGTAGTATAATTTACCTTTTTTCTTTGTTGCTTGTGCTTCTGATGTCATATCTAAGAAACCATTGCCTAGGCAATGATTGCACAACTCTGTGAATACACCAAAAACTATTGAATTGTACATTTAATTAATTAATTAATTAATTAATTTAAATTTTAGAGAAGGACAGAAAGAGCACTAGTGCTAGAAAGGGGCAGAGGGGCAGAGAGAGAATCTCAAGCAGGCTCCACACTCAGCACAGAGCCCAATGTGGAGCTTGATCCCATGACTCTAGGATCACAACCTTAGCTGAAATCAAGAGTTGGTCGCTCAACCAACTGAGCCAGCCAGGTGCCCCTGAACTATACATTTTAAATGAGTGAATTATATAACATGTGATTTAATCTAATAGAAATACTTTAAAAAAATAGCAAAAGAAAAGAACAGGTAGGCTTAGAAAAATCCAGACTTTGGTGTCACTGTTTGGTCATGTCTGTGCGTAAACCAAAAAATCCTCCTTATTGTTTAAAAATACATAAGTGGGCTGGGCACCTGGATGGTTCAGTTGGTTAAGCATCTGACTTCAGCTCAGGTCATGATCTCACAGTTCACGGGTTCAAACCCTCATCAGGCTCTGTGCTGACAGCTCAGAGCCTGGAGCCTGCTTCAGATTCTGTGTCTCCCTCTCTCTCTGCTCCTCCCCTGCTCGTGCTCTGTCTCTCTCTGTCTCTCAAACATAAACGTTTAAAAATTTTTTTCTTAAATAATAAATAAATAAATAAATAAATAAATAAATAAATAAATAAGTGGGGCTTCTGGCTGGCTCAGTGAGAAGAGCATGTGTCTCTTGATCTCTGGGGTTGTGAGTTCGAGCCCCATGGTGGGTATAGAGATTCTTAAAAAAAAAAGAAAATTAAAACTCAATAAATCATGTCCTAAAATTAGACCATGATAATGGTTGCACAATTCTGTAAATATACTTAAAATGTATATACTTTAAATGGATGAATTTTATGGTATATAGATTATATTTCAATAAAGCTATTTTTTAATGTATGTTTGTTTGTTTATTTTTAGTTTATTTCTTTTGAGAGACAGAGAGCAAGTGAACGTGAGTGGGGAGGGACAGAGAGAGAGGGAGAGAAAGAATCTGAAGCAGGCTCTGTGTTGGCAGCACAGAGCCCAATGTGTGGTTCAATCTCGCAAACTGTGAAATTATGACCTGAGCTGAAACCAAGAGTCTGATGCTCAACCCACTGAGTCACCCAAGCACCCCAATTTTTATTTATTTTTGAGAGAGAGAGAGAGAGAGAGAGAGAGCAGGGGAGGGGCATAGCAGGGGAGGGACTGAGTGGGGGGGGGAGGGGATGGGGGTGGAGACAGAGGATCCCAAGCAGCCCCATGCAATGAGGGGCTTGAACTCATGAACCATGAGATCATGACCTGAGCCAAAGTCAGATGCTTAACTGACTGAGCCACTCAGGTGCCCCACAATAAAGCTGTTTTAAAAAAGACAGAAGAGGGATGCCTAGGTGGCTCAGTAGGTTAAGCATTTGACTTCGGCTCAGGTTATGATTTCATGGTTTATGGGTTCAGGCCCCTGTGTTGGCTCTGTGCTGACAGCTCAGAGCCTGAAGCCTGCTTTAGATTCTCTGTTTTCCTCTCTCTCTGTACCCCCCTACCCCCACTCATGCTCTATCTCTTTAAAAAATAAATAAACATTAAAGAAAACACACAGAAGAAACCATTGCTTAATCTACAGTCATACTCATGTTTACTAATGTTTTCATCTAAGAATTATATCATTTTAAGTTCTACATTTGGTTTTTGATCTACTTTGAATTAATATCTGTTTATGGTATAAGGAAAGAGTTTGACTTCACATACTTTATTTCATACTTTCAAGAACATTATTTTGAGAGAGAGTCCATAGGCTTCACCAGATTGACAAGGTGATTCATGATACAGAAAAAATGAAGAATCTTCACTCTAGAAATAGGACAAGACTCTTACTCCTCTGGGCCTCACTTCCCTTCCCTGGAAAATTCATGGGTAGGATTGGGAAGCCCCTTCTAGTTCTATGGTACCTTTTATTGTGCAGACATTATGGGTGGAAATCAATGACTCTTTTTTTTTTTTTAACATTTATTTAATTTTGAGACAGAGAGAGACAGAGCATGAACAGGGGAGGGTCAGAGAGAGAGGGAGACACAGAATCTGAAACAAGCTCCAGGCTCTGAGCGGTCAGCACAGAACCCGACGCGGGGCTCAAACTCACGGACCGTGAGATCATGACCTGAGCCGAAGTCGGACGCTTAACCGACTGAGCCACTTAGGCGCCCCAATGACTCTTTTCTTAAGAAAATACCCATGTCTGTGACACCAGTTGCTTCTAAGTATATATATACTTATTATACATATATATATAATAAGTATTATATATAATATATATAATAAGTATGTATATATGATAATGACTTACATTATATATAAGTACTACATATTGTACTATATATTTATATATATGTATATATAAATATATATAATAAGTATATATATATAATTTATTGTCAAGTTAGCTAACATACAGTGTATACAGTGTGCTCTTGATTTTGAGGGTAGATTCCTGTGATTCATTGCTTCCATACAACACCTAGTGCTCATCCCAACAAGTGCCATCCTCAATGCCCCTAAGTATTTTTCTCTATGTTTATTTATTTTTGAGAGAGACAGAGTATGAGTGGGGGAGGGGCAGAGAGAGAGGGAGACACAGAATCTGAAGCAGGCTCCAGGCTCTGAGCTGTCATCACAGAGTCCAAGGTGGGGTTCGAACTCAGGAGCAGTGAGATCATGACTGAGCCAAAGTCAGATGTTTAACCGGACACTTAACTGACTGAGCCACCCAGGCGCCCCTCTAAGTATTTTTTTAAAGGAAGCCATTGTCTGGCAATCACAGAAGGGCTCAGCCAGAACTTTATTGAGTGTTTTAAGGAGTAGAGGTGACACAATAGGGGAAGGAAATGTTTTCTGTTGAAAAGCAGTCAATTGCCTTCAACAAGTCGCCAACAAACTGGGGAAAGATTTTTTTTCCTCTGGTTTCAGCTGAATGCCAGCTTTTGGAAGGTAAATAGGGCAGGCCAGATGAAAGGGTAATAGACACCCCCAAATGAGGGAGGGCATTGTTTGTACAAAGTTAGCAGGAGGAGAGAGGCCAAGCATGCAACTGAGCCACTGGCACTAAAGTCATCAAAGGGGAAGAAAAATCAGGAAAATACAATCAAATCTTTACTTTTACAATGATAAAGGTAATTTTACAATTGTTACTCCATATTATTTACTTTTTCTTAAATTTTAAACATGGTATAGATGGTGTTATGTATTGGTTGGGTCTCTTTCAAAATTATTCAAATGATTATAAAAAAATCATTTGCACTTTTAACGGTGTTAGCATTAAATTCTATAAGCTATTTGATCACTGTCTATATGCATCGTAATTTTTCCTGGAATCTATTCCTCTACAATGGAACTACTGATAATAATAACCACAAAAAAGAAGCAAGCCATTTGCAAAATGTTCCATTAAATATGGAGTTTAGAAAAAGACTATGGGATATTTGCAGAAGGGCTAGCATGTTCTTCTGAGGTTTGTAAGCTATCTACCCTGATGCATAGGTCATGGTAAATTCTCCAAGTATTTGTGAATTTTGCATGTCACATGTTGACACCCTTTTATTTTTTATTTTTATTTTTTAATGTTTTTATTTATTTTTGAAGGAGAGAGAGAGACAGAGCATGAGTAGGGGAGGAGCAGAGAGAGAGGGAGACAGAATCAGAGGCAGGCTCCAGGCTCTGAGCTGTCAGCACAGAGCCCAACAAGGGGCTCAAACCACAAACTGTGAGATCATGACTTGAGCTGAAGCTGGACACTCAACCGACTGAGCCACCCAGGTGCCCCTGTTGACATCCTTTTATATTACAGAACCCCTTATCAAGGATGGGGAGAAAATCCTTAGAGGCTCAAAAATCCAGGACTTGCAGTTTTCCTCTCCCCAGCCCTTTCTCCTCTGGCTTTCTCCTCTTTCCAAGAAGTACTGAGAGTGCGGTGAAGAGGAAGAACGTGGGCAGAGCAGCAGCAGGGTCAGGGCTCAAGAGCACTGCCAGCTAGTCAAAGGTCAGCACGGAAGGGACTGTGTGTGAGAGGACAAGGAAGCTGAACTTCTCGTCCAGCTGAACTGGATGGCGGCCAATCTCTATCTCCTCCCTGGGCCTGCCTGGAACTCTCCACAGCTCTGTATGGCCCTGCATCAGAACAAAAATATGCTACAGAAATAGGGTCTAGTTTCATCTTTTCAGGTGAACAGACTGAGCCAGATTTCAGCTGGGGGTCAAGGGACAGAGGACAGAGAGGACCAAACTGGTATTTGCTCTGTCAGAAACTTACAGGCCTATTTGGAAAGACAGAAACTAAATAAAGACTTCTTATTAGCACAGGACTAGCATTGTGAAATCTGGTCAAAGGCTTTCAGGCAAGGACGCCTATATATCTATATATAGATATATCTATATATATCTATATATAGATATAGATATATATAGATATATACACACACACACACATATGTATGTGTATATATATATCTATATATATATACTCTCATGGTGATGGGGAAAGTGAAGAAAAATGCAATATTCTAATTAGGAAATAAAGCTATCGTTTTTCACAAATTCATAACATTTCTCATGCCAGCAATTTTCTTTTTATTCTAGAATGCAGGGATAGTGTTCCCAAGTTTTTGTCCCTCTCCTCAAAATGAAAGGGAAGTAAAATTCTCTTCACAGAAATAAAAAGCACTTTTATTTTTTTATTTATTTTTATTTTTTATTTTTTAACATTTATTTATTTCTGAGACAGAGAGAGACAGAGCATGAATGGGGGAGGGTCAGAGAGAGAGGGAGACACAGAATCTGAAACAGGCTCCAGGCTCTGAGCTGTCAGCACAGAGCCCAATGTGGGGCTTGAACTCAGGGACCGCGAGATCATGACCTGAGCCGAAGTCAGAAGCTCAACCAACTGAGCCACCCAGGCGCCCCTAAAAAGCACTTTTTAAAAAAAGGAGCAGGGGCGCCTGGGTGGCGCAGTCGGTTAAGCGTCCGACTTCAGCCAGGTCACGATCTCGCGGTCCGTGGGTTCGAGCCCCGCGTCAGGCTCTGGGCTGATGGCTCGGAGCCTGGAGCCTGTTTCCGATTCTGTGTCTCCCTCTCTCTCTGCCGCTCCCCCGTTCATGCTCTGTCTCTCTCTGTCCCAAAAATAAATAAAAAACGTTGAAAAAAAAAAATTAAAAAAAAAAAAAAAAGGAGCATTAAACCCACAGTAGATGAATTATTATAAAATAATCTTCCCCTCTAATTGGGCTTTTCTTCAGATTTTCTAAGAAAAATTGACATTGAACTCTATTTGTTAGTTCCTTTTTTGCTTTCATAAATTTTTTTTCTAACATTGACGTCCTAGAGGGAGTAGTATTTTATCGTTCTGTGAAAATCCGATTGCAATGCATCAGGTATCAATTGTTAGTAAGGTAGTATATGTAAAGCTGAAAAACAGACATTTACAACCAGAAATGATGGCCCTTTTTGCTCTGTATGGATTTAGGTGATCTCAGCCTATATTCTGGAAATGTGCATCGAATAATAAGTGATACCCTATCTCTCCTGAGGACATAATCTGTCCTACATGCCCATCTGGTTCACTGCTTTTTTCATGGAAAGGAGAATCCTGAGGAGTAGGTCCAACAGGGAGGAATGTTATGCAATGTGGCCTGAGACAACATAGTGGGATGGAGAGTCCCAATTTTCATCAACTTAGTTGCAAGGAGACAAGGTCATAGCACAGAAGACAACATCTGTGGGCCAGGCAAATGCAGAGAAGTAAGTGGTGAAGCTGAGATCAGGTGAGGGAAGATCTGAACAGAGTGAGCTGGGTGCAGAGGGTCAAGGGAAGTGTTTTAGTTCTGCAGCCATAAATGGGAAGCCACACCCAGTGCCCCTTTTACGTCTGTCTACTGTGGAGAGAGATTCTATTGCTTGGCATAGACCTGCAGCACTCCGGGCTAAACACTGAAAAATCTATTTTTATTCGCTCTTTTAAATACTTTCTTTTCATCTCAGTGCTGTATAGTTTTTTATCCTGTCATGTTTCCTTCCGTGGGTTCCTGTTTTTAAACTCCACTCTCTACTTGCCTGGGTGGCTCAGTCAGTTAAGCATCCAACTCTTGATTTTGGCTCAGGTCATGATCATGCAGTTTGTGGGTTTAAGCCTCACCTCAGGCTCCTCACTGACAGTGCAGTGAGATTCCCTTTCTCCCTCTCTCTCCCTCTCATGCTCACACCCTCTCACTCAAAATAAATAAACTTAAAAAAAAAAGAAGAAGAAGATTTAAACTCCACTCACTAAGGCTCTAGGTTCCTTTGCATTTTTTGCTTTGGTTTTGTTTTCTTTAAGAGCTTTGTGAAAGCTAGCACTTTTGCCTTTTTTTCCCCCTTTGTTCATGTAGTCTGACCTGGAAACCAGGACTTTATGTTGGCCTAGATTTCTCAGGTCTCTAATCAACTCTGCAGAAAGTAAAACAGCTTGGCAACAGGCATAATAATAATAATTAAAAATAATAGGGAGCACAGAACTAAGAAATGAGATTCAAAAATAAGGAAAAAGATACAGAGTCATAGGCTTTCATGCAAAAATATCTATTCTGACCAACTTAGAAACACCCTTATAAATCAGTTAATAGCATCTGTCTATGTGGAGAAAAGCAAAGCCATGGGGATTTCTGCCTTGGAGTGTGAAGTCAGCTTTGTGTATTCCCTTCTGGTGAAATGCTCATATACACACAACGTTTGAAAACCCACGATGAAAACAATGGCTGCCACCAGTTAAGATTTCCAAGGGCACTTCTGAAACACAAAATAGGTTTTTCTGGCACGACTTCTTCAGAGACGTTCTCACTTAAATCCATGCATGGTCATTTTATACCTCCCATTTATGCATTTCTTGTTTGCTGAACCTAAGTCTTGTCAGAGAGTTATTTAAAAAAAATACTTTTTAAAGTTACCCACACCCTAAACAGCAGAACTGCTGTGTGTATACACATGCTCTGGAAAGGCACAAGTCAGGTATTGGGTGTAGGCACAGGACAAACCGCATAGCCTGCCTTGGCAGCCCTGTCCTCACCTGCAAGCTGCCCACACACACTCCCTTCCAAACGGTGCTCTTCTGATGCCAATTGGCTAGCTGAGCTACCCGGGGAGGAAGCCTATGGGAGGGGCCGGGTGGAAGGTGATGTGGATAAATATTTTATAAACTAAACCTTAAGCTTAAAACTTGATTTACTCTTTCAACCCAATTCACACTGGAAGTCCAGTCTCTTAAAAAGCTTGGACATCGAAGAGTTAAAGGGGTATGGAAGCCCGTGTAGCCTGGGGCTGTCATCCAAGGCCAGCAGAAAAGGCAGCAGGAAGGGTCTGGTTCTGGCTAGGCTACAGACAGGCCATCTGGATGCAGGGAAAGCCTAGAATGCCAGAAACAGCTTTTCTTTTTGGTGTTAGGCTTCATTAAGTTCAGCCTGGGGAGTGTCTTTTTGCTTTAAGACCCAAACTGAGAGTCTTCTTTGAATAGGGATTTGATATTTTGAATTTTATGAAGCAAACACCTACTATATATATCCTTTTGGTAAGGAAGGTCACAAAAAGCAATGTATACGATTAAGCATATTTTTTTAAAGGATGTAGACCAGAGTCACTAGATGTAAACATACACAGAAACTATGTATAGTCTTTAAATAATTTTGTTAGGAATAGGTAAACCTGAATAGGTTGTCTGAAAAAAAAAAAAAAAGGTTGTTGGTTTGCTGTTTGTTTGTTTGTTTGTTTTTTTAATATTGTAAGAGTCTGTGACTCTGATAAAGAATCTTTTTATTGTTTTTCCTGTAGTTGACCTGAAAAAGCAGCTTTGCCACACTGGAATTGCTTTTAGGTCTTTAAAATTATTTTCTTTCTCCATTTTTGTTTTATAGTTAATTATATTACATTTGGCATAAAGTTGGCATGGGCCAGTTATAATTCCTTCCACAGGAAATTTTCTTTAGTAAAACTGAAAAAAGAAAAGAAATGCCGCAGGGAAATTATAGCCACTTCCTACTCTATATCACTGATGAACATACACTCCTTTTTGGAAACCACCCTCTTTCAAAGATATGATCTATTCTTCCCTAGCTATAGCAATCTGCATTGGATTTGTATGTGTTATTCTTAACAATTAAAGGAAAAGGTGAATGTAAATTCACTTGGACAAAACAAAACAGGAAAGAGAATATTATCCTTAAGAGAATTCTTACCTTATGGAAGAGAAAATGCACGTATCTTTTTGGGTGGGGAAGGGGGGTGGGGGGGCGGATTTTTTTCTCTCCAAAGCATTAATTGCCACCTAGCAGCAGAGAAGGGAATTGCACACTAACTTTGGACTTCAATTTTAGAAAACGTCGGTTTTAAAGGGCACGTTACCTTTTTTTTTTAAGATTTATTTAAAAAAAATTTTTTTTATGTTTATTCATTTTTGAAAGACAGAGACAAATCACAAGCACGGGTGGGGCAGAGAGAGAGGGGGGACACAGAATCCGAAGCAGGCTCCAGGCTCCGAGCTGTCAGCACAGAGCCCGATGCGGGGCCTGAACTCAGGAACCGTGAAATCATGACCTGAGCCACCCAGGCGCCCCATAAGATTTATTTTTTTAAAGTAATCTCTACACCCAACACGGAGCTTGAACCCACAACCCTGAGATCAAGAGTCGCACACTCCATGGACTGAGTCAGCCAGGCGCCCCTAACGTCCATATTATTTTTTATCATGACCAATATTTAAAGAATTATTAGCCTACTGATAGGTTAGGGTTTGAATTTTTTCTCTCTTGTCATGAGGGAAGAAAAAGAAATACAACAAATGAAAATTTTTGGCTTATTTATAAGAATGCTCTTTCCAGCATAAAATGTCTCAGTTTTTGTTTCTCAATTTACCCTTGCCACCTCAGCAATAGGCCAAAGGAAAAGAAATGCTAAAGTCACCCTGACAGTAAAAAAATGCTGGCTTTGGCTTATTAAAGGAAGAAATGTGTGTTTTTAATACAGAAAGTGGTTTCCCAAATAATCTTGGGTTGGGTTTCTGTAAAAAATGAGATCAGAATAGATTTTATTTTGCTAAGACAATAAGAGGTCATTTATTTTGAAATTTAGAAGACATCTTCCTATACTGGACGAAATGATTTCCAGACCAAATGATTATTCAAATCTGCTGAAGAAGGACATCCTTATTTCAGTTTACCAGTCACATGTTTACTTTAATAGCACTCACCCATACTGAATGCCAAAACTTTACAGGAGAGTCTCTATTATTAAGTTTCATAGATCTTGGCAGCTAAATAAAAATAACTTCTTGGGGCTCCTGGGTGGCTCAGTCAGTTGGGCATCTGACTCTTGATTTTAACTCAGGTCATGGGATCAAGCCATGTGACAGGCTCCGTACTGAGCATGGAGCCTACTTAAGATTCACTTTCTCTCTCCCTCTGCCCCTCTCCCCAGCTGGAGCTCTCTCTCACTAAAAACAAAACAAAACAAAACAAAACAAAACAAAACAAAAAATCTTCTTTCTCCAAAGACATCCAGATGGCCAACAGACACATGAAAAGATGCTCAAAATCACTCACTATCAGGGAAATATAAATCAAAACTACAATAAGATATCACGTCACACCTGTCAGGATGGCTAAAATAAAAAACACAAGAAACAACAAGTGCTGGTGAGGATGTGAAGAAAAAGGAAGGCTTGTGCGTTATTGGTAGGAATGCAAACTGGTGCAGCCACTGTGGAAAACAGTATGGAGGTTCCTCAAAAAAAACTAACCAAACATGGGGCGCCTGGGTGGCTCAGTTGGTTAAGCCTCCGATTCAGCTCAGTTCATGATCTCAGGGTTGGTGGGTTCAAGCCCCATGTCGGGCTCTGTGCTGACAGCTCAGAGCCTGGAGCCTGCTTCTGATTCTGTCTCCCTCTCTCTCTGCCCCCGACCTTCTCTCAAAAATAAGCGTTAAAGAAAAAAAACTTTAAAAAAAAAAACAACTAAACATAGAACTACCCTATAATACACTACTATTTACCCCAAAATTACAAAAACACTAATTCAAAGGGTTACACACATCCCAATGTCTATTGTAGTATTATATACCATAGCCAAACTATGGAAATGCCAAGTGTCCATCGACTGATGAATGGATAAAGAAGATGCGGTATACATATGCAATGGAATATTATTCAGCCATCAAAAAGAACAAACTCTTGCCATTTGCAACATTGACAGAGCTAGAGAATATAATGCTAAGTGAAATAAGTGAGTTAAAGAAATACAAATACCATATGATCTCACTCATATGTGGAATTAATAAAACAAAACAAATGACCAAAGGCGGGGAAAAAGAAATACCAAGAAAGACTTTTTTTTTTTTTTTTTACCTAAGCTTCATGCCAAAATGGTGCTTGAATTCATGACCCTGAGATCAACAGTTACATGCTCTACTAACTGAGCCAGCCAGGTGCCCCCCAAGAAACAAACTCTTTTTTTTTTATATAGGCTTCATGTGCAGTGCAGAGCCCAATATGTGACTTGAACTCATGACCCTGAGATCAAGACCTGAGCTGAGATCAAGAGTCAGACACTTAACTGAGTCAGACACCCAGGCGCCCTGAAACAGACTCTTAACTATAGAAAGCAAACTGATGGTCACTAGAGGGGAGGTGGGTGGGCAAGATGGGTAAAATAGGTGATGGGGATTAGAAGTGTACTTCTAATGATGAAAAATAAATAAAATAATTAAAAACTTTCAAAAGGGATTCAAACAAAATTAAATATTTAGGAGGACTTCAAAAGCTAACAAGTTGGAAAAAAGGCTCCTGGCTAAAAATGTAACTTATTTAAGATATTACATATGGAGGAGTGAGCGGCTCACTGGACACTTCCAGTTTGCCACTTTTTACCTAGCTAAATAATAAGTATTGCTACTGTACTGAGTCTATGAGTATATTATCACCAAGGCAACCAGCAACATTTTGGAAAACAAATTCTGGTTTAAAAATAATAATAACAGCTAATATTTTACTGAGTATTCACCATGTGCCAGGCAGTGTGTTAAGCACTTTAAATGAAAAATTCACTTAGTCATCACAATAATCATAAAAGATACTAGCCAAAGTATGTCATTTTACAGGTTTAAGCAAGAACAACAACAACAAAACAAAGGTTCAGAGAGGCGAAATTAGGCATTACAGATGTTAGAATTTGTAAGTAGCTAAGCTCAAATACAAACCCAGTTCTGTCTTAATACTGGAGTGCCCCACTATTCAATTCTCGGAACTCTTTTCTATCTACTCTTTAGTCTGTGGTTCTAAATAACTTCCTTATGATGATGACTCCCAATTTTATTTTATTTTTTTTTAAAGATTTTATTTTTAAGTAATCTCTATACCCCTCAAACTCACAACCCCAAGATCAAGAGTTGTATGCTCTACCAACAGAGCCAGCCAGGTGCCCTGATGACTCCCAATTTTAGATCTCCAGCCTCCATCTTGCCACTGAACTCCAATTCATATGCCAACAAACTATGCCTTAACTCCACTAGGATGCCTAACAGACATCCCAAAGTTGAAATATTACAAAATCATATCATCATCTTCCCCCCCAAAATCTGCTCCTTCTACCTCTCCTTGATTGCAGTTCACTGCAACTCCATTCTTCCATTTGTTCAGGACAATAATGGTAGCCATTTTGAAACCTCTCTTTTTCTTACAGGCCACATTCAACCCATTAGCAAAATGTACTGTTGGGTCCACCTTCTAAATACATGCAGAATCCAACTAATTCCTACCATCTCAGCATTACAATCCTGGTCCAAGCCATTGTCATCTCTCACTTGGATTACTATAAGAGTCTGGATCTTGTTAGTCTGCTTGACCCCTATAATCTGATCTCAGCACATGGGTCAGGATAATCTTTTTAAAATGTCAGTCATGACATTCATCTGTTCAAAATCCTCTTGTAGCTTCCCATCTCTCTCAGAGTCTTTACTATGGCCTGAAAGCCCTATATTATCTGTAACCCCTGTCCCATTTCCTCTCTGATTTCATCTCATTATATTCTTCCTCTGGAATTTTGATCTGTTTGTTTATGAGGTATTCTCAGTATCTTAGTGATAATGCTTAGCATATAGTAACATCAACAAATACATATTGAATGAATGAAAAATATCTGACTCCAGAAATTTTCCTTTTCATCATTCCCTTCTATGGGCATATTGGTGGCTCCGGGAGTTGAAAGTGGTTGGCTGGACTCTTTAGAGCAGGTCTTATATCAAAGCCTCACTTGTGGACCAAAAGAAGAGACATTTGGTCTCTTGGGGTATTAATGGTTTTCAGTTCCTTCAAGAATGATGTGGGGACTTTGCTCAGGGTACATCTTGACTGTTAACCAGTAGTTGCAAATTTGATCAATTAGGGTATTTAGTAGAAAGAATAGATGAAAAAAGCAGTACTATGCTCCAATTTAAAGGTCATTTTTTGTTGGTTCAGGATGTTTTAGAATTAAATTAAAATAAAGTGTAATAAGAGCCAAGTTGAAATTTTCGCATGGACATGTAACATTCATTGTTACTCAACTATCTAGATGATATTCTGTAATAATTGCTTCATTTCTGGAAAAAATATTTCTAAACAACTCAAGTATGCCAATGGCTTTTGTACAGGCCTCACTTTTGGTAATACCGAGGGAGGGAAATTATATCATGGAGTTTAGATAAAACTTTAAACTGTTAGTCTTCCAAATTATGTCCATTAGTTCCAATTGTTCTATTCTAAGCTTTGGTTATTACCAAAGAGAAGAGAACCTTAGCTTCTGAATAACCAGAAAAAATAAAAATTTAAAAAGGTAGTAAATATAGATAAGACTGCATTTAGAGTGAGCTATCTAAAGGCTATGAAATGTCAATTAAATAAATTATGATACATTTGTATGATGAAGGATCTTACTGTTATGCAGACATTTAAAATCATGTGACATGAGGGGTGCCTACGTAGCTCAGTCAGTTGTGCATCCAATTCTTGATTTCAGCTCAGGTCCTGATCCCAGGATCATGGGATCGAGCCCTACACTGGGCTCTGCGCTGGGCATAGAGCCTGCTTGAGAATCTCTCTCCCTCTGCCCCTCTCCCCTGCTTGTATTCTCTCTCTCTCTCTCTCTCAAAAATAATAAAGGAAAACTTAAAATTTTTTTTTTAACGTTTATTTATTTTTGAGACAGAGAGAGACAGAGCATGAACAGGGGAGGGGCAGAGAGAGAGGGAGACACAAAATCTGAAACAGGCTCCAGTCTCTGAGCTGTCAGCACAGAGCCTGACGTGGGGCTCGAACTCACAGACCGTGAGATCATGACCTGAGCTGAAGTCGGACGCTTAACCAACTGAGCCACCCAGGCGCCCCAATAAAGGAAAACTTAAAAATTACAAAAGCACATGGCATGAAATGTTTATGGTATAATGTTTAAATAAAAAAGCAGGGTAAAAAAAGCATTTATAATTTGATATAAATTTTTGTGGCAGGTTATTTTGTTGAGATATTAATTCTATGTATCGCCCTGCCCCTCGCCCCCATTCAAGCAAGTATCCAGACCCTCATATTTTTGTAAGGCAAAAAGCAAAACATAGGCTCTTGTTGTCTTTTGAAATAAGGAGGAGAAACAAAGGACAGAAATGCCTTTGAAGGTGAGGTGGAAGACAGATTCCTTAAGACTTAGAAGCCTGAAGCTCAAATGTTGAGTAAGCAGCTAAGTCTTCTGTCTTGCTCTGTGACAGAACCCAGGATGGTGGCAAAACCTCAAAGGGGAAGGCTGCACCTGGGTGCTTGGGCTGCCAGGTTCACTCATTTGATTCCAAGGGTGGTAAAGGAGTATCAGAGTCATGAGACCTGAAGGGAAGATGGCATAAAAGGGAATCTTAGCAGTAAATCAATGTGGACAGACAACTAAATAATTTCCAGGTATTTCCATGATAATTAAGGCCCTAGAAACTTTGTACAATCCTAGATGGAGAGGAAATGCTCAGTAACCAAGACGGACTTACCCACCAGCATGGCAGGATGGGAGCTCAGGTTTAGATTCAAGTTGATCTGAAGAAATGCAATTATTTACTTCTGTGGAATAGGAGAGCCATACCTACAATATGCATATGCAAATACAATGTATTACAAACTATAAATATTAGAAAATACATTCTCAGGATAATTTTCCTCCTTTAGATATATATTATCGTAGGGAAAAAATCACTAAAATTTTAATAGGGATTTTTCTCTACATAGGGGATTATTTTTCCACACTGTTTGCATTTGAAACAGTTTAAATAAATGTGTATTCCTTTTATTTTTGAAAAAAAAATATAAAACCAACTATAAGCTTTTATCCTATATATTTGAACAGGTAAAAAACAGAGAAGGGTATATATCATAATCTTAGGTTCTATTTCAGCTGTTTCAGATCTACTAGTATTAATATTCTTAGAGGTATAATACAAACTCAACTTCAGGAAAAGAAAACGGGTTTTTCTCACATTAAAAACAAAAAGTATCATATACCTCCTGCACCCTGTAAAATTTTTAAATATTATTGAATCAGTCAGGGTCCCAGCAGGAAACAGCACACTCCAAAGGCACAACTGAAGACAGTGTAATCAGAATGTGGGCAATGAAACAGCAAGAGATGATATAGTACCACTGCTGACTTGTGGCCAACATGGAGGGAAGGTGGGAGGTTAATAAATACCCTGATCTCTTTCTCCGACTGCCTTCTGATCTGCTAGTGCCCTCCATCAGCTGAGCTCAACCAGAAGCCACTGGAGAAGGGACGGTGAGATCTATAGCGGCAATGGAGACTATCTAACACAGTAACATCAAGGGGCAAGCAATCCTACAATTTTGTTATAAATATTTCCAAATTTATGGATTAATAGTTATAAAATTCCAGTTATAAAATAAATTAAGTCACACAGATGAAAAGTACATCATAGGGTATATAGTCAGTAATATTGTAATTAACTTTGTACAGTGACAGGTGGTGACTACATTTACCATGGTGAGGATTATGTAATATATAAAATTGTCAAATCACTATGTTGTGTACCTGAAACTAATATAATACTATATGTCAGTTATACTTCAATTAAAAAAATATTTTAGGGGCGCCTGGGTGGCTCAGTCGGTTAAGGATCTGACTTCAGCTCAGGTCATAATCTCACA
The DNA here is from genome assembly GCF_028018385.1 of Neofelis nebulosa. NCBI lineage: Eukaryota > Metazoa > Chordata > Mammalia > Carnivora > Felidae > Neofelis > Neofelis nebulosa. Next base: position 70,737,018 of record NC_080791.1, on the reverse strand, counting down.
GTTTGTGCTTTCAAGCCCCACATCGGGCTCTGCACTGACAGCTCAGAGCCTGAAGCCTGCTTTGGATTCTATGCCCCACTCTCTCTCTCTCTTCCCTTCCCTGCTTGTGCTCTGTCTCTCTCTGTTTCTCAAAAATAAATAAACATTTAAAAAAATTTAAAAATGGGGTGCCTGGGTGGCTCAGTCGGTTAAGTCTCTGACTTTAGCTCAGGTCATGATCTCATAGCTCATGAGTTCAATCCCTGCATCAGGCTCTGTGCTGACAGCTCAGAGCCTGGAGCCTGCTTCAGATTTTGTGTCTCCTTCTCTCTCTGCTCCTCCGCTACATGTGCTCTGTTTCTCTCTCTCTCTCTCTCTCTCTCTCTCTCAAAAATAAACAAAAAAATTTTTTTAATTAAAAAATATTTTTAATAGAAAAAAATAATTCCAAATTTAAAGATTTCTCCTAGAAGGGTACTGGAAAGACAGTGTTGGACACTAATCTTTGGTACTGTGCAATACACTGGAATTATTACTAGTACTGCTAAGGTACTTTTATTCATCCCTGATTTTTTAAACTATGTTAGGCGCTAGTTAGTGTGACACTTTGTGTGTGTGTGTGTGTGTGTGTGTGTGTGTGTGTGTGTGTATGCGTGTCGCTGTTCTCCAAGAGCTGGTGATTTAATAGATGGAGACAATATGTAAACAAATAAGTGCAATTGTTATATGTGTGTAGCAGGATGTTAAAGTGAGACTCTTTCTATCTCATTTTTATGTGTGGTTCTAAGAAAGTAAATTATTCCCACATGCCACAGTAAAGTGGAAGGCCACCAAAAGTAGAAATTGCAAAAAGGGGGGGGGGCTGCTTTTGCAATTTACCTGTGTATCCACTTCTAAGTCAGAAAAAAAGTTGAAGTTTAGAAGATTTTGAGAGGGTTTTTAATGTGCAGTGTGTTGACATTGGTTTTTCCTCACCTCATGCCCAGGGAGAGAGGCTTTAATGGAACTTTGATATATGTCCCTTAGAGCTGGGGGTTATGGGGGTCACAGTGGATTCGTGTCAGGATTATATTTGAGGCATTCATTCATTCAATACTTCAGTAGCACTTATTTTTTTTTATTTTTTTTTAACATTTATTCATTTTTGAGAGTGAGAGAGACAGAGCCTGAGTGGGGGAGGGGCAGAGAGAGAGGGAGACACAGAATCGGAAGCAGGCTCCAGGCTCTGAGCCATCAGCCCAGAGCCCGACATGGGGCTCAAACTCTCGGACCGCGAGATCATGACCTGAGCTGAAGTCAGACGCTCAACTAACTGAGCCACGCAGGCGCCCCTCAGTAGCACTTATTAAGCAGGTACTATACCAGACACAGGTGACTACAGCAGTGAATGAAACAGATGAAAAGCCCCTGCCTCCGTGCAGCCAACATTCTAGTGGAATCTGGACAAGCAAAGATGGCTGGCTAACTGCAAAGATGAGTTTTGAGTGGTCAAAATCTATACTCAGAGGTGTGAGGCAAAGCCATTCTGTGGATATCTGGATCAGATATGGGTTGCTGAAGAAAGTCACGTGGAAGAGTAAAGAGACCCCCACAGAAAGAAGCTGGAGGCATATAGCACAGATGCAAGCAACTGACATTGGGCTGATTGCCAGATGACATATATTTACCCAAGTGCAAGCAAGAGATTGCCAGTATTTGCTCATTGGGGTAAGGTGACGAAAGAGGTGTTTCCAAAGAATGCATACAGTTACAAGTGTTGAGTGAAATTGAAGAAGTACTGCTACATTTGCTGACCCACTCTTCCTACAAAATATCTTTACTGATCAATTTTTCAACTCTTGGTTAAAGATCAAGATGCATCCTAAGCCAAATCCCCAAAACATGAAGAGCTGAAAGTCATATAAAAACTTTAGTAAGTGCTTAGGACCTTCAGTTTTGACCAAAAGGCTAACCAAATGCCCGTTCTGATGGCTTATGAGAGGAGCTTTGATATGAGCCTCTGAAGAGTCTAGCCAATCACTGTGAATGAAGGATATATCACAAAGCCCTAAATATTTATTTAGGAGATAACAATCAAAAGGACAAGTTTGAGAGTGAGAGATTCATCATTCTTTCATTTTTTCATTTAACAAATATTTAATGAGTACCTACTATTATGCTAGGCTTTGTTCTAGGCACTAGGAGTAGCATAGTAAATTAAAAAAATTTCTGGTGTGCCTGGGTGGCTCAGTGGGTTAAGCGTCCAACCGTTGATTTCAGTTCAGGTCATGATCTCACCATTGTGAGATCAAGCCCACACGGGGCTCTGCATTGAGTGTGGAGCCTGCTTGGGATTCTCTCTCTCTCTCTCTCTCTCTCTCTCTCTCTCTCCCTCTCTCTCAAAATAAATAAGTAGACATTTTTTAAAAAATCCCTATGTTGAGTGTTACGTGATTCCCTGTTACATACTTACAGTACCCCTCATGCTGTCCCTCCCCTTAACTTTTACTTGAACTAGCTTCATTGGGTTTCTTTTCTTTGTATTCAATACATTCCTTCTACAAAAGTAACACGGTAGCAATAGGTTAACTACCTAAGGGCAGGGGCTCCTGGAAATCAATGAGAAAATGACTAATAATAATAAACTGAAGAAGGGAATTAAGTGGCAATTCACTAAAGTAAGGTAAACAGACAAGAAATACATGAAAAGATTTTTTTTTTTTTGGCTAGGAAGCAAAAAATACAAGTAAAATTAAAGAGATTTTTTTCCTTTTTTTTTTTGCCTATCAACTTGATAAAGGTAAAAAGTACTTACCCTATCCAGTGCTGGTGAAAGTATAAAGAAAGTGGACTCTCAGGCACTGTAGAATATAAATTGATATAAGTTTTTGCTTTTTTGTAATTTAGCTATATTTATCATAATTGTAAATGCAAGTTCCCTTTCACCTGGCAATTCCATTACTATGAATTCATCATAAGGAGGTAATCAGGAAAGTACAAAAATGTGTGTATGTATAAAAATATTCATTATAGTATTTTTATAATAATGAAGACTTGGAAATAAGCTAATGGTTCACCCATAGTTTAGTTAATTATTGTATTTCTACACAATGGAATACTATGCCACTATTGAAAATAATATATATCATTACTTATGAACACGAAAACATGGCCATAACTTTTAAAGTGTAGTATAAAACAGTTTAGTATGATCTTATTTGTAAAAACAATTATATATTTATTACACATATTTTTGAAGCATGTGAATATACGCATATGCAGAAAAGAATTGCCAAAATGTTTATGTACTATATAACAATTATTAAATGAGTAGTTACTTTGCACTGAACATTCATTAAATAATATTTATTAAGCATTTAGTATATGCTAGGCATTGTGCTGGGTGCTAGAGAAACAGAAGAGAACAATCTGCTAATTTAATCCACTAAATTAACAGTGATTTTTAAAATGACAACAATTTGGGGTGCCTGGTGGCTCATTTGGTTAAGCATCCAACTTTGGCTCAGGTCATGATCTCATTCATGTTCATTCATGAGTTTGAGCCAGGCTCTCTGGTGTTAGTTAGCATGGAGCCTGCTTCGAATCCTCTGTCCCACTCTCTCTCTGCCACTCCCCCGCTCACTTGCATGCTCTCTCTCAAAAATAAATAAACATTTAAAAAGATATAATATAATAATATGTATAATAATTTATAAATAATATATATTAATATATATAATATAATAAATATATATAATATATATTCTTTTTTAAATGACAACAACCAGTATTGGTGAATTTAAGGAGGAGGAGGGCACCCTCAAATACTATTGTGGTTGGCACCGAATCCTAACCACTAGACCACCAGGGAGGTTTCATATACTATTGTGGAGAGTATAAACTGATAAAACATTTCTGGAGGGCAGCTTAGCACTTTTTATTAAAAGCTTTGGAAAAATCCATTTCACTCGACTCTGCAATTCCATTTTTAGGAATTTATTCTAAAGAAGGAAGTACTGGTGTATGCAAGCAAAACTATGTACCAAGCAGTTCATAAATGAATTGGTGAGTAGGGGGGAACCTAAATATTAAACAACAGGGATTTGGTTAAATAAAACATCGTATGTTCATAATGCAGAATACTAGGGAGTCATATTTAACCTGAAAAATATTTGACAGAGAAAAAAAGACCAAAATATCACAGTGAAAGGTTTAAACAGACTGTGATACTAAATTGCTCCGAACTCGAGCAAATCACAGAAGTGACCTGAGTCTGTTACTTCATCTGCAAAAGCTTAGATCATTAAGGACCAAACTTTCAATGTGGACCTTGCCTGAGTCTAGGTACTTAACTTTCCTACTTTATAAAGAAAATATGTCAACGTTGGTACAGGGTAGGTGTTAAATTGGCAGATGTTTGCAGAGCTGTGCTAAACTCTCTGTGGATTTGCCAAAAGTTCTCAACAGAGAAAATACGTGTTTCAGAAGAAAATGTCCAGTTTTTCTCAGTGGTCTGATCTACCCGATTAAAACATTATAACAAAATAAAGAAAAAACAAGCATCTTGCTTGATTTTGACACCAGAGAAAGGCATTAGTGCCCTCATGGAGTTCAAAGTCTTGTAGGGGAAACCAGTAATGATAATAAAGAGGGACCAATGGCAACAGAGCCTTGAAAAATGATTTCTCCAGGGAATGGAGAAAAGGATTTCCGAAGTAGAAAGAAATGCGTGTACACAAAGTACTTGACGAAGAGTGTGGCTGACACAAACAAACGAACCATTATTTTGTGTCCTTTCTCACAGCCTCGCTCTTCTTCCAGTCACACAATACCCCAAATCTCTGTGGACCCTGAATGAGAGATTTCGAGCGGCACACTGCATCACCTGTAGTCGCAGGCGTCGTCTCGAACGATTTCAGGTGTATCAGCCGAGCGGTGAGAAACTGGAGGGAATCGGCAATACACAGGTAATAATCACTGAGGATCCAAGAAGGGCGATTTTGTAGTGGCCGCCCCGAAGCTCTCAGCCGCCGCGGGCACTCCCCGCCCAAGATTTCCCGCCAATCTCAACCCCGCCTCCTTACGAGGCCCCGCCTACTGGGGGGGTGTGATCTGGGAGTTTGAGGGTGGGGTAGCGCTGTGAGCCTATCGATATCTCTGGGATAGATTGCCTTGCTCTGCGCCGCCGCCGTCAAAATCCGAAGACTTGTTTGTAGATCGCCGAGCGGTAGTTTCGGCCGCGCTCCTGGGTCCGCACCTCTGCTGGAGGCCGCAGCCAGACCCGCGCCGGAACCATGGTGCGTTGGATTCCGAGCTCAGGCAGGGTTGGGGCAAAGATCCGCCGACTGGGGGATGGTGAGCCGCCCCTTCGGTCATCCTCAGAGCGGCCTGGGGCCACGGGGTATGGGGACCTCGGCCGACGGGAGGGTTCCAGCAGTGATTCAGCATCTCCGGCCTGGCGGGGAGAGGGGCGATGGGTAGTCAGTGCGGCCTTTCTCCCGTGCTTGTTGCGCTTTCTGCCGGGCCTGGGACACTACTTCCTCGGTCAACTAGATGAGCTCGCCCCTCAAGTTCCTACAGCCGGAGTAGTTTCGAGCGGTTCAGAATGGCTCCTCGTGCTCTGTGTAGGAGAGGAGGAAATAGGGACTTGACTTGGCGGCTTCCCTGTACTGCCACTGCGGGCTTGATCCCAGGGTTTGGGTTCCAGGACAGCGTCCATTTTCCTTGTGGGCCCGTCTCATTTTTCTCTCCCCTACAACTCGATCAGAAAGGGTTCTTTTCATTCACTTTGTCCAAGTGAATAAACCGAGGCCGAGAGAAGTGGTGTTACCACGGACACAGCCTAGGGCTCGGGGCTTCCAGTCTCATGTCTGCCATTCCAGCACTCAGCTTTCTCACCCCCCAGGTTATTTCCCCAATATTGTGCTGGTAGACTTGTTTCAGTACCCTTATTAAAGCAGTAATGGTTCTGGCTCTGTAGCTATTTGTGTTAACATCTAACTTCCCGAGAACATTCTTGTGTTTTTTCTTCAATATGAATGTTTATACGTACAAGGCACCGTTTTAAGTGCAGTAAGGGTTCAAAGATAAATCTGACATGTCCCTAATCATAAAGTAGAAAGGGAGTGTAGATAAAGAACTGATGGGAGTATGTGTTGGAATTTTGGGAGAAAAATAGAGAAGACCTAGAGAGATAGACATTTGAGCGAGGTTAAAGAAAAAGCGCTTTTGATCATTTATTAGGGCCCAGTATAAGAGAAGAGCCTAAGCAGAGATGGGAAGGAAAGGCGACACTATGAACTTTGGGAACGGAACCCAAAGGGAACGCTATAGATAGTGGTAGAATTGGAAGTTGGAAAGATGGGTCCTATCTAGATCTGCTCCTCCCTTGTAGCTCATGGTAAATTTAGAATTTGCTTGCAACTGAGTATAGCAGTAATCTTCCAATGAGTTTGTATTAATAGCAGGTGTTAATGTTGAATGGAAACAGATGGAAGAACAGTTTTTAATGATAGAGCTTGTTAAAAACTGGAATTTGTAGTGTTCTTAAGTTAACGGGTCTTTTTTTGTTTTATTTTCAGTTTCGCAACCAGTATGACAATGATGTCACTGTATGGAGCCCTCAGGTAAGAATGTTGTGGTTTTCTTTATTTTAATTTTTTTTTTTTATGTTTATTTTGGAGAGGGAGAGAGACAAAGCGTGAGCGGGGGAGGAGCAGAGAGAGAGAGAGGGAGACACAGAATCCCAAGCAGGCTCCAGGCTCTGAGCTGTCAGGACAACACCCGACAGGGCTTGAACCCATAGACTGTGACATATGACCTGAGCCAAAGTTGGGCGCTTAATCAACTGAGTGAGTCACCCATGTGTCCCAGTAAAAATGTTTTATACTATATCTGTGAAGTGACTTTAGAAACTCATGAAAGTGTAAGCTGTGGCAAAATGGAATATAATCATTTTAGACATCCTGGAACCTAAATTTATCATTAAAGTAAGTTTCCTAGTTTAAAAGAAAAATCGTTTGAGATTTAACCATACTCCCCTGAGATTTGGGACCACTAAATCAATTTTAAATATATAAAAGGATCTTACAAGATGTGTAAGACTCTTAAGATGTGTTGTTTTCTCTTCAGGGCAGGATTCATCAAATTGAATATGCAATGGAAGCTGTTAAACAAGGTTCAGCCACAGTTGGTCTGAAGTCAAAAACCCATGCAGTGCTGGTTGCATTGAAGGTAAGTACAGCAGTAAATAAATCTTCCTCGTGTAGAAAATGGAACTGTCAGATAGAAGTTTCACTGCGTCGGTAATAAAATCGTAAATGTATTTTTATGTTCTGTAATGTCTCTGTTTAGAGAGCACAGTCAGAGCTTGCAGCTCATCAGAAAAAAATTCTCCATGTTGACAACCATATTGGTATCTCGATTGCGGGACTTACTGCTGATGCTAGACTGTTATGGTGAGTATGATCTTGAAAAGCAAAAGAAACATCCATTTGGATTCATCAAGATACGATGTTTTAGGAGGTTGTCTGGCAGAGTTTAGAAGTTCAGATTGTGAATACCTTACTGGATTTGGGCTCAGTTACTAAGTATTCCATTTCTTGATACCTGTAGTAGTAACTACTACAATTAGCCATGTTAAGATTAAAGCTTTTGAGAAGTCACCTCATAATGCGATACTTGTTAACTCAGTGTTTATTGTTTGAGACAATGTTGTGTCTAAGAAGAGCTTGACACTTTTGTCTGGTTTCTAAGGATTGGCAGAACTACCCTTACTTTAATATGCCAGTATTTGTAAGACATTATTTTTTGCGAAGCTCATTACTGGATATTCATTCTGTATGTATGAGTCAGATATACATCTTGTCTTCTAGGAACTTAAAATCTAGTAGTATATCTTTAATACAAGGTAGAAAGTGGAGAGGAACAGGTAGATTTCTGTGAGAGTCCAGAGGAGATAGAGATGAGAGACATATAAGTGAAGAGCTGGGCCTTTGAAACCACTTAGGATTTGAGGTGAGGCTAGTTACTTCCACCATTGATGCTTTTAGTATGTTCTGCTTCAGAGTTATTGTTGAATAGCCTAACATGTAGAACACTTAACACAGTGCCTTTCAGGTAATTTATGAATGTGTGTGTTGGGAGGTCGAAGGTAGTTAGCCAAAACTAATCTCTTAAGCCTGTGATTTAGTGTTTATTTATTTTTGAGACAGAGACAGAGCATGAACAGGGGAGGGGCAGAGAGAGAGGGAGACACAGAATCTGAAACAGGCTGCAGGCTCTGAGCTGTCAGCACAGAGCCCGACATGGGGCTCAAACCCACGAGCTGTGAGATCATGACCTGTGCCGAAGTCACACGCTTAACTGACTGACCCACCCAGGTGCCCCGAGCCTGTGATTTAATTAGGGAAGAAAGAATATACGCACGAAATGCAAATAGTAATGCCACTGTTGAAGATTTTAGAGTTATCCAGTGAGTCGCCTGCTCTCTTAGGTTGGCAAGATAGTGACGGCATTATTGGTTTCTGAGAGCTCTTGAAAGTGTAAAATATGTTGCATGGTCAAACGTTTTATTTACCCCATCTATCTAAAATACTGCCATGTAAATGTGTAATCAATGTAAAAACTTCATTAATGAGATATTTTGCATTGTTTTATGTACTGAGTCTTTGAAATTTCAGGTGTATTTTACACTTCCATTACATCTCTGTTCAGGCTAGCCACCTTTTAAGTGCTTAATAGTCACATGTAATCAGTACCTGCTATATTGGGCAATGCAGTTTAGATAGCCTTGGGAAATGAGCTTAAATAAAAGTAGTGAACAAATAGCATGGTTCCCACAGTCAACATTTGATTATCAGATGTGACATACACATAAACTAGACAAAGCAACATGGAAAGAAAGGTGCATATCCATTTCCCTGTTGTTTATCCTGTTGTCTTTAATCGTTAGGCATGAATTCTGTTTTCCCCAATGTTACATCTGCTTGAATCTTGGTACGTTTAACAGTGAGACTAAACAGTCTAGTGTTCTGTGTCTCCTTTAGAGTGCTGCTTATGGAGAGGAGCAACATTGGCAGAACATGTAGCAATGTCCTTGTATGGATTCTGTTCCTTGCATTTGCTCTTTTGGGGAAATTTCAGTCAGCTTTCAAGAAAAAAAGCAAATAGTTACTCTTTTTGCTGGTTTAAGACCTAGAATTAAGACAATCTTGTTGACAGTGGGAAAGGGTAAGAAAAGAGAGCTTGCTCTTTTTCTCTTGCTCAGCCTTCTCTAAACTACTCAGAGACCAAGTTTATCTAGAGCTAAGGAATATTTAGTCTTTTTAAAAACCTCATCATGCCCCAGAGTTCAGTGTAAAAATGCATCCTTGTGGCGTGTCTTTCTTAATCCATGTGAGGAAAAGCAAAAAGAAATCAAACTACTTTATTTAGATTGAAATAACTCTGATTTGAAATAACTAATTTTTCTTGTTTCTTTTTTAGTAATTTTATGCGCCAGGAGTGTTTGGATTCCAGATTTGTATTTGACAGACCTCTTCCTGTGTCTCGTCTTGTATCTCTAATTGGAAGCAGTATCCTTTTTATGTTAGGATTTATGGATGTGAAATTCAAAGAATTTTGATACTTAATCCTTATGTTAATTATTATATAAAATATAACATAATGCTTATGTTAATTATTGGGAATATAATACATAGGATAGGTAAGATTCTGAAAACTTTAAGGTTAGTTACTTTTCAATAACAATGTTTAAAATTTAGAATTGTGGGAAGTTTTGCCATGGAAAAATGTTCTAAGTAAAGCATTAGATTGCTCTTTCATCAGCCCTATTCCAGACATAGAGAAGCCCAATTCAGGAAAACTATTTAAGTATCATTTTTAGAGGAGATTTAAAGTTTTTAATTGCTGGTTCTAGATGTCCCCCCAAATTCTTAACCTCTCACCCAAAATAGATGAGGTACTCTACATAAGAGGAGATCATTTTGCTGGCACTCATTCTTAGGTTTTGTGGATAGTCTTAACATTTAAAAACATTTTTTCTTTTTTAATGTTTTTTTATTTTTGAGAGAGAGACCATGCGAGTAGGAGAGGGGCGGTGGGTAGGGGGTAGGGGGTGGGGCGGGACACAGAATCTGAAACAGGCTCCAGGCTCGAGGCTGTCAGCACAGAACCTGATCCAGGGCTCGAACTCCCAGACCCTGAGATCATGACTTGAGCCAAAGTCGGATGCTCAACCGACTGAGCCACCCAGGCACCCCCTCCCAACATTTTTTAATATGGAGCCAAAGAAATATGGTTCTTTTATTTTCTCTTTGCTGTGATGGATTATGCAGCAATTAAAAAACCAAAGCTCTTTGTTAATAATGTTTAACTTGAAAAAAAAGATAGTACTTTATTCCTTGTTAGAACAGTTTCTTTAACTAGTTTAAGAGACCCAGATACCAACGCAACGATATGGCCGGAGACCATATGGTGTTGGACTGCTTATTGCTGGTTATGATGTAAGTTCATAGAATATTTGTTATATTTTGATGATTTTTCAAAACTGACTAGAAATTTTGTAATTTTTAGCTCAAAGTCAAAAATTGTGTGTGTGTGTACATGTATGTATATATATGTATGTGTATTTTTTTTTTCTGTTTGTAGGATATGGGCCCTCACATTTTCCAGACCTGTCCCTCTGCTAACTATTTTGACTGTAGAGCTATGTCCATTGGAGCACGTTCTCAATCTGCTCGTACTTACTTGGAGAGACATATGTCTGGGTTTATGGAGTGTAAGTAATTTTTTTTGTCCCCTCCAGAGATGAGCCAGAGATGAGAACCACTGTATTGGTTACCAATTATAAGTTCTGTTGACAACTTTTAGTTTTCTATGATTCATTGTTATTTTTAGCCACACAGACATTTCTGTATAAGTAGTGCATAGACAAGAAATTAGGGTAGCTATGAAAAAGAAAGGTAAAATGATGATGGAAGATGTGATCATGGGGCAGGTTTTCAAGTGCTTTGCTTAAACAGTGGTCTTGGACTTTAACACATGTTTTTTGGACATCTCTTTAGGTGCCTGTGTGGTTGTTTATCCTTCATTCTATTGGGGTGTATTGCATTATTGGGCTTTTGAATATTAAACCAGCTTTGGATTCCTAAGACAAATCCCTCTTGATCATGATTTATAATAGTAACTATATATAGAAATGTTTACATAAACATAATTGTTGCTGGATTCATTTTGCTGATATTTTGTTGAGGTTTTTTTGTGTCTGTATTCATAAGGATAATTGATCTGTAGTTTTATTTTCTTGTGATATCTTTGTCTACTTTTGGTATCAGGTTAATACTGGCCACATAGAAATATTGGAGACTTTGTTTATAAAGAGCAAATAAATTCCATAGAATACATTTTACAAAAATTTGAGCTGTAGCATTTGTGAGTGAGGATTCTCATTTAATTTAGCATAAAGGTGAAATTTAGTAACAAAAATCATGTATTCTCCTCTTTAAGTAAAATAATAGCAATGTTATTTATTATTATTAGAAGATTATATGGCTAAACATTAAAATTTTGGCTTTTTATTGTGATATATTTATTATGTGACTAAAACCATAATAACAGACTGTAGACCTGATAAAAGCAGCCTCATGTGAAGATGAAATTAAGAAATAATTGTTAATTTGTTACATAGGCAATTTGAATGAACTGGTTAAACATGGTCTGCGTGCCTTACGAGAGACACTTCCTGCAGAACAGGACCTAACTACAAAGGTAGATAATCATGTTTTTCAACTTGAAATTTTAACATTACAGGTCAATCACTTATTTCATAAGTATAAGTAATAGAGGAGTGTACACAGTTCTTCAATTTGGGAGATTTGCCTTGGTTCATTCTTTCTCTTTAAGCTATTCACTAAGTGATCTGATTTTGCAATGATTTTTAAACATTTCTTTTTGGTGTAAAGCAAGAAAGCCAGTAAGTTTTATGTAGAATGTCCTACATTTCTTTAGCAGGTCAGAATACCTTTGTATTATTATTATTTTTTTAATGTTTATTTATTTTTGACAGAGAAAGAGACAGAGCATGAGCAGGGGAGGGGCAGAGAGAGAGGGAGACACAAAATCTGAAGCAGGCTCCAGGCTCTGAGCTGTCAGCACAGAGCCCGATGCAGGACTCGAACTCATAGACTGTGAGATCATGACCTGAGCCGAAGTCGGACACTCAACTGACTGAGCCACCCAGGCGCCCGATACCTTTTTGTATCATTAACTCAGTTAACAAATGTATGTATTGAGCACCTACCACATGCAGACAGTAGGCATTGAGAATATAAGCACAGCAAGCATCTTGGCCTTCATGGAACATACTATCCAAGTTGGGGCGAGAAAATTTACCCATAAGTAAATTATATAATATATTAGAAGGTGATAAATGCCACAGAAAAAATAAAACAGGTTAAAATGAGAAAGACCGTCTGGGTATAGGAAGGAGGTGTGCTGAGGAAAATTTAAAATAGGGTGGTCAAGGATGGCCTTGGATGGTCAAGAAAGTGAAATTTGAGGAAAATATCTAAAGGAAGTGAGTGAGTGAGCCATTCAGATGTCTAGTGCAAGATTAATCCAGGGAATACAAGTATAAGGGCCTTGAGTCCAGAACATTCCTTGTAGTTGAGGCAGGGAGGCTAGTAGTGTTGGAGTCAGTGATCAAGAGAAAGAGAAGGAATAAAGTCAGATAAATGGAGGCCAGATCATGTATAAACCATTGTAGGTATTTTGGATTTTATTCTGAGTGGGCTGTCAAGAGTTTGAGCAGAAGAATACCATGATTTGATTTAGGTTTTAAAGAGTCATTCTGGTTGCCATTTTGAGAACAGGTTATAGTGGGCAACATGGGTGAAAATAGTTTTAAAACTGTTAAGGTAATGCAGATGAGAGAATGTGGTGAATTAGAGCAGAGCTGTGGAGTTGGAGAGGGGGGTAAGTGGTTCAGTTTGGGATATGTTTTGAAATTAGAGCTAAAAATGTTTGCTAACGAATTGGTTGTGAGGGTGTGAGAACAACAACAAAACAAGTTGTTTTCAAAATTTGGGGCCTGATAGATTAAGGAGAGGTTTACATTTACTGAGATGGATAGGACAGTAGAAGGGACAGGTTTGGGGGTGGGAGTTGTGGAAGATCAGGCAGTTAGCTTGGGACTTATTAAACCTGAAATGCCTATTGTCCATTGGTGATATAAAATAAGCAGTTATTGGGGCACCTGGCTGGCTCAGTCAGTGGAGCATGCGACTCTTGACCTCAGGGTTGTGAATTCAAGCCCCATGTTGGGTGTAAAGCTTACTTTAAAAAAAAAAAAAAAAGAAGCAACATTTATCAGATGTGTCTCCCCTAAAGTTTGGTGGAGAATGGTCTAGCCTAGACTTACAAATTTTGGAGTCTTTATGTAGAAATGGCATTTTGAGACTGGATTGGATGACACTGCTAAAGGAATCATAGTTTTGTAAGAGGTTTAAGGCCTGGGCCAGGGGCACTCTAACCTTCAGAGATTGGAAGGTAAGTATCAGCAAAAAGGACTAAGAAAGATGACCAGGGAGATAGGAGGAAAACTTAGAAAGTGAGACATTCTTGAAATCAAATAAAGAAACTATTTCAAGGAGGAGGGAACAAAAAATTGGTAATACATCAAGGAAGATGTGGAGTGAGAATTAAATGTAATAGGGGACTCGACTAGACGGTTTCATTGGAATGGTGAGCCAAAAGCCTGAAAGGGATGAATCAGTAGAGAATGGGCAAGGACGGACTGGAGGCAGTTCTGTGGAGATTTTCTCTTGCAGGGTCAGAGAAATGGGTGGTGACTGGAAGAGAATGAAGGGAAGTTTTTTGTTTTTTTTTTAATTAAGATGGGAGAAATTACAGCATGTTTGGTGCATTGTTATAAGAATAATCCCTGTAAAGGGAAACGTTTATGTAGGAGGAATATGAGAAAAACTGCTAGACCAGTGTCCTTAAATAGTACACAGGTGGAAGAAAGGTAGACAGACCTTAGAGAGGAAATTGGACTATTCATTAACACAGCAAGGGAGAGGATCTAGGGACATGATACCATGGGAGCTTGTGAACATTCTCTTCTAATTGCTTCTGTTTTCTCCGTGAAATGAGAATGGAAAATGTTAGAAGATGTCCAGGACAAGAGATTGAATGATCTAGGGACCCATATAGTACAATGCAGGAATGATCATTAACCATAGTGGTATCAGTCGGCATTTTATAAATCCATTTTGTTACAGTGATTAGATAATTATTATGTAATATATATGTGAAGAATTTATAGCCTGATAATCTTTTGAAAATAATTTTTCCTATCATAAAAGTAATTTTTTTCCAAAGAAATCAGGAATGTACATTAAATTATTTTTATTTGTTTAAAGTACCCATAATGCTATCACTGCAGATGACTATCTTTTAAAATTTGGGTTTATAGTTAACTGTTGACATGTACACTTTGGAAAAGTTTGCTCAGGTATCTGGGATTCTGATTTCATGTTTTTACTGAATCATAGATAATGATTCAATGAAATCATTGAGAGAAGGCCTATATATCCTTATGCCTCAAATTTTCACTAAAATTTTAATTTTACACTGGATAGCATTCACTGAGCACTTTAAGAATTGGTCTTTAATTTTAATATGTAGAACATAGTTCTAGGAGCCCACCAACTTCAGCACTTTATATAACCCACTACTTTCTTTCCTTATTAAGAACCATCATCTCTTTTTTTTTTTTTTTTTTTTTTGTTTTAATTTATTTTTTTGGGACAGAGAGAGACAGAGCATGAACGGGGGAGGGGCAGAGAGAGAGGGAGACACAGAATCAGAAACAGGCTCCAGGCTCCGAGCCATCAGCCCAGAGCCCGATGCGGGGCTCGAACTCACGGACCGCGAGATCGTGACCTGGCTGAAGTCGGACGCTTAACTGACTGCGCCACCCAGGCGCCCCAGAACCATCATCTCTTAAACAAGAAACAAACCTGATTGTTTCTTAGGAGTTAGGCTTACTGCTTAGCTAAGTGACTTGCTCCATTACACTGGTCTGCAGCACGTTCTCATTATGATTCAACTTGCGAATTTCTTGGTGGCATAGACCTTTGAAGTTACTCGTGATTATCAAAATATGAAATTTGCAAGTTATAAGAGTCTACAGTTTTCTTCCTTTTTTCTCTACACTTGAGTGTTTTTCAAGTCTTATTTAAGTGCTATATAAACTTTCATTCTGCTTTGTTTCACCCATTTAATCATAAACATTTTTCCAACCTAAATTCTCTTGATTTTTAATTTTTACCTTTTTTTCCCCCTCAGAATGTTTCCATTGGAATTGTTGGTAAAGACTTGGAGTTTACGATTTATGATGATGATGATGTATCTCCATTCCTGGAAGGTCTTGAAGAAAGACCACAGAGAAAGGCACAGGTATATAACTAATCATTACACCAGAGACTTTAGTTCTGTCATAAGCTGCTGTTCCTACTACAAGTGTGTAAACCTACCATTTTTTTTTTTTTTTCATTTTTTTTTTTTTTTAACGTTTATTTATTTTTGAGACAGAGAGAGACACAGCATGAACAGGGGAGGGGCAGAGAGAGAGAGGAGGACACAGAATCGGAAGCAGGCTCCAGGCTCTGAGCCATCAGCCCAGAGCCCGACGCGGGGCTCGAACTCGCAGACGGCGAGATCGTGACCTGAGCTGAAGTCGGACGCTTAACCGACTGAGCCACTCAGGCGCCCCCTACCATTTTTGTTTTTAATTATTGAGGTAGGCTCATAATTCAAATGACAGTAGGAGAACTTAGAACTGAGTAATGTGAAATACTGAGGGAGCAGTTATCTACGTAAGTGAAAAAGGGTTGATAATCTAGTTATCTGTTGCTATTTTTCACAATTCTATGGGTTGATTGGCTAAATAATTCTTTTGCTAGTCTTACTTAGGGCCTCTTGTGTTGAAGTCACTTGAAGCAGGGGGGCTGGAACATCCAAGATGGCTCTGCTTATGCGTTTTTGTTTTTTTTTTCTTTTAATTTTTAATGTTAATTTTGAGGGAGATGGAGTGCAAGGCAGGGGAGGGGCAGAGAGAGAGAGAGGGAGACACAGAATCCGAAGTAGGCTCCAAGCTCCAATCTGTCGCCACAGAGACTGATGTGGGGCTGGAACCCACCAACCACAAGATCATGACCTGAGCTGAGGTCGGATACTTAACCAACTGAGCCATCGAGGCACCCCCCCCCCCTTTTTTTTTTTTTTGGTTAATGTTTTGTTTTATTTTATTTTATTTGTTTATTTTGAGAGCGAGCACAAGCAGGGAAGGAGCAGAGAGACACTCCCAAGTAGGCTCCACACTGTCAGAGCAGAGCCCGACCCAGGGCTCAATCTCATGAACCATGAGACCATGACCTGAGCCAAAATCAAGAGTTGGACACTTAACTGAGGGAGCTACCCAAACTTCCCCTTACATGTCTTCTTTATTCAGACTTTCTTGGTATATCTTAGAGGGACAGTTAGAAGGCTGAGACTGCTGCTAGGATGGCTGTGTCCTCTCAGAACCTTTCTTCAGCAGGGTAGCGTCTCAGAGCTTGTAAAAGTTCAAAAGCTCCAAAGTGGAAGCTGCCAGACATTCTAAAAGGCTGAGGCTCGGGAGTGGCACAGCATCAGTTTTGTACATTTTATTGGTTAAAACAAGTCACAGGGCCGGCCAAGAGTCTATAGGAGTGAGGACTGAGGGAAAGTTCATTGGGAACCCTCTGGAAACTAAGTTGGCTCTTCACAAATACTGAGAAAAGGGTCAGGAAATACTGGTCTTTTTGGTTGAATATTTAGAATACACATTGGCGGGGCGCCTGGGTGGCTCAGTCGGTTGAGCGTCTGACTTCCACTCAGGTCATGATCTTATAGTTCATGAGTTCAAGCTCCACGTTGGGCTCTGTGCTGACAGCTCAGAGCCTGGAGCCTGCTTCGGATTCTGTGTCCCCCTTTCTCTTTGCCTCTCCCCTGCCCGTGCTCTGTCTCTGTCTCTCAAAAGTGAATAAACATTAAAAAATAAATAAAATTTCTTTAAAAAAAAAAAGAATACACATTGGCTATTTACAGATACTTATTTGATAGTTGTATAATTGAAAATAAAGTGTTCTGGAGAGACACTTTTTTCTACAGTGTGAATTTTTTTTTTCACCTTGGAGAGGATATTGTTGGTACTATTTAGAGAAGCAAGATTTGCATTGTATTTAAACCTGTTGGTAAGAACCAGCACTGTTGGGGAGAATGCTGTGAGTTCCACACAGCTGGTTGGTTTGACCATGTTTTCACTCTGTTTATTAGTGCTAAAGAGGAAGAGAATGCCTAAAATCTACTGATTATATTCTAAGGCTAGTAGCGATGATAAAAGGAAGGACTTTATTCCTAACCAAGACAATATGGTAAAGTGCTGGAATTGTTCAATGATGCTTTGGTTTTCAGACCTATAAAATTACGTCTGTTTAAAAACAAAAAAAAACAAAAAAAAAAAAAAACTTTGTTCAGAAATTTTAACAGGACAGTCAACTAAAATTGAATATCCAAAATCTTTCCTAACCCCTTTTCTCATAAATTCTTTCAGACTGTAATAAGTGTGATAAGAAGTATATATTAGTCAAGTGATTTTTTTTTTGACCTATTTTGTTTTTTTCTTCCCCTTACAGCCTGCTCAACCTGCTGATGAACCTGCAGAAAAGGCTGATGAACCAATGGAACATTAAGTCATAAACCAGTCTATCTGTATATTATCAAATATGTAAGAATTCAGGAGCACGTACTGATGACAATAATCTATACTTTGAACCAAAAGATGCAGGGTGATCTTATGGTATGTTTTAGGAATCAGCCCAGACGTGTTTTTCCCAAGCTACTTCTCTGAAACCATATGATGGTATGCATTTTTTTTTTTTTTGAGAGGGTCTATATAATCATTTTCTAGAAAGTATAGTTATCTGTACTAATGTTTTTATATGAAGAACATAGTGTCTTTGTGGTTTTAAAGACAACTGTGAAATAAAATTGTTTCACCTGCTGGTGTATTGGGTTTTTGTTTTTTAAGTAGCTTCAACTGTACGAGATTACAACTGGTCGGTCATCTGCCCTGTTTGCCAAATTAAATTGCCTTATGTTTAGTGACGGGGAAAATAATACCTTTTATCTATCACAACCTTACACCAGTTCCCTGTGTGTGGACTTGCTACATGAGAATCTATGGAGATTTGTTTCAGAATACAACTTGCAAAGTTCAACCCTGGAGATTTCTTTTTTTTTTTTTTTTTTTTTTTTTTTTTAAATTTTTTTAACGTTTATTTATTTTTGAGACAGAGATAGAGCATGAACGGGGGAGGGTCAGAGAGAGAGGGAGACACAGAATCTGAAACAGGCTCCAGGCTTTGAGCAGTCAGCACAGAGCCCGACGCGGGGCTCGAACTCACGGACCGCGAGATCATGACCTGAGCCGAAGTCGGATGCTCAACCGACTGAGCCACCCAGGCGCCCCCAACCCTGGAGATTTCTTAATAAACCTAAGAAACCTCCCCTTTGCAACCACCATAGTAGCGAGACTATTAACATATGAATGGTTTTTCTTTCCAACCAGCAGATGGCAGTAGTGCTAGCTCTGGTCTCCGTGTAGGGAACTTCCTGCAAAGATAACAAAGGGAAATTTTAATCCCAAACCATCATTTCCTCTCAGCCTGCCCAGCCCCACTCCATCGTAATCTTTAGGCTGACTTCCATTATTTTTGTGAGTGGTGTATGCAGAAATTGCAGAACAATTTTTATCTTAGGCCATGCAAAATGAAATCTGAGGAAATCTGATTTACAAAACAATCCAACATTTCTCTGCTAAGAAGCCTAGTGGAGTTTTTTATTTCCTGAGATTCCTATCTAGAAAGGAGCAGTTCATTTGTAGATAGGGAATTTGGATTTTAGACCTAATTCTACTAATTAGTTACCATTGTCTTCGGGCAAG
Source organism: Neofelis nebulosa (assembly GCF_028018385.1). NCBI lineage: Eukaryota > Metazoa > Chordata > Mammalia > Carnivora > Felidae > Neofelis > Neofelis nebulosa. Next base: position 70,718,030 of record NC_080791.1, on the reverse strand, counting down.
TTACTTAGCTCTATTTTAAGGAACTCCTTTGGAGAATTAGTGTGAAGGTTAAATGGGAGAATTTATGTGAAAACTTGGACACTTTAAAATTCATAAATTGTTACTTTACTTTTTTTTTCCAGATCACCTAAAACTTTAAAAGCTTGAGTAGATTTAAATCTCTAGCTTCTTGAAGGGAAAGTGCTAGGTGCTTTCTGGCAAACTTGTTGAGAGAAAGACCTGACTAAATATAGGAATGTGTATGAGGTGTTGGGTCTGTGTTCTGAAAGTAGCCTCAGGAGTCTGCCATTTGAGCTTGGGATGAGACCACAAGTACCATGTGGCCATTTGACCTACAATAGATTTGCATTAAGCACATGCAACTTTCATAAATGCAAAGTGAAGAGGGAGTTCTCCCACAGGCCTTCAGACTCAATAGCTAGTATAGTCTGGAGGACGGAACATAAGTGGGAAATTTCATAATCTGATCTTTAAAGCCTCAGGCGGGTCTCTTCTGTGCCTATCATTGTGCCAGCCTCTGTCTTGTTGAGTGATTGTGTTGTTTAAAGATAACATGTATAATGTATATCGTTTTGTACCTGTTCCTAAATGTAAACCAATTACTTGACTGGTGCTCAGGTGGGAAAAAAATGTGATCTGAATAGTACTTAAGAGGCAATTTTAAAGATTGTTTTTTAAATATTTTTTTGAGAGAGAGAGAGAGAAAGAGAGAGAGAGAGACAGAGTGCAAGCGGGGAGGGGCAGAGAGAGAGGGAGACACAGAATCTGAAGCAAGCTCCAGGCTCCAGGCTCTGAGTTGTGAGCACAAAGCCTGACTCCAGGCTGGAACTCACAAATCACAAGATCATGACCTGAGCCGAAGTCGGATGCTCAACCGATTGAGCCACACAGGCGTCCCCGGACGCGATTTTAGTAATCTTTTTAATATATGATGTTAGTCTTATACGTTGACCTTAGAATTTAAAATCGTTTCCACCCCAGTAAGATTCAGTCAACTCCACTGTTTGTACAGAGTTCATTGTAATGCCTTTTCATTGTCACTTTGTCTAGTGTGTTATATTCATTCTGTTTAGTCTGTGTTAATGATAAACAATAAAATTCCTAGTTGTATCCTCTCATAAAACCTATCACTGATACACAAACAATCAATTTACCTGGAATTTATTAGACATCTATATGTACAGCTTTGAAGAACTCATGGTTAAAAAATAAGAGGCAGTAAAGTGGGTCACAGGATTCAGGTTGTGGGACCAGCTTTCTCAATGTTTGATGATTTTGTGATTTGAAAGCAAGTCCCTTTTCTTTAGGCCTTGATTTCCTAGATGCCTGTTTTTATGATTCTTGGTATATGACTCTCAAAAGGTCTTTGCTCTCAAAAAATTTAAATTTCATATGCATTCAAAATGATATAATTACATAGTAGAATAGAAAATAGAAGTCCCTTGGGGCGCCTGGGTGGCTCAGTCGGTTAAGCGTCCGACTTTGGCTCAGGTCACGATCTCGCGGTCCGTGTCAGGCTCTGTGCTGACTGCTCAGAGCCTGGAGCCTGTTTCAGATTCTGTGTCTCCCTGTCTCTCTGACCCTTCCCCATTCATGCTCTGTCTCTGTCTCAAAAATAAATAAACGTTAAAAAAAAAAAAAATTTAAAAGAAAATAGAAGTCCCAAAACAAGGTGCATGTTATGATAAACCAGGATTTTCAAGGTCATGATATCTGTTGAACAAGCTCTGTACTTAATATACATCAATACATATACACCACCAATGACATTTTAAGTGCAAACCTAAAATGAGATTTTCTAAAACATTGTATTTTCTTGCCCTCTTCACATTTAATAGTTTCCTTAATGACTCTGTCATGGTAAGTCTCAAATTTTCTTCTGTAACACAATGATCCTCCAGGGCAACTGAAGTGGGTGTGGTTGGTCCTACACCATAGTGGCTCTAAATTGAGCTTTCATATTGCTGTCTAGTTTTTATGCTTTTGGGGGCCTTAGTTCATGCCAACAGATTGTCACTTTTTGATATGTGGGCTTGGAAACCAGATACTGTACTTGCAAAATTTCATGTTAAACACATGGAAGTGAAAGAACCTGTTGTATATATATCTTGGGTTGATCTCAAGGGAATTATGTTGCATGAAAAAACAATCTCAGTGGTTACATTGTATAGTTCATATATATTACATCCTTGAAATGAAAAAATTACAGAGATATGGGAAATTACAGACTTTCCAGAGATGAAGGAAGTAAGTGGCTGTGACTGTAAAAGGATAGCAGGAGGGATCTTTAAAAGTCTTCTGTATCATTTCTGGTGGTAGTCACATGAATCTAAATATGGTAAAATTGCATAGAACTAAATACACAAGTGAATGCATGTAAAACTGGTGAAACAGAATGAGGTGAGGACTGAATTATATCAATGTCAATCTCTTGGATTTGGTATTGTACTATAATGATGCAAAATGTTACTACTGGAAGAAACTAGTGGGCTAGTATATGGGATCTCTAGATCAATTATTTCGATGAAAAAAAAATGTTTTTAATCAATGCACGGGTTTTGAAGAGCTTTCTTAGAAAGTGCTATAAATGGGTGACCTTCGTGATATATTCTGGGTGCTTGAAGAATTTACATTTTGCTTGGTGGTTCTAAAAATCTCAAATAGCTAGATTCTGGATACATGAAGCAATATTTGTATTGTCTTCCTAACTGAAGTGAACCTATTAAGGGCAAGTTCTGTCAGATGTCTTTGTATTCACAGTATTTTGCTCAAGGGTTCAAAAAAAATGTTTAATGATAATTGGGCAGAAAACCTTTGCTGGGAAGACGCTGTGTGGGGGCACATGGAACCTCAAATGGGCAAAACTAAAGGTGCCATGGCTGATTGTAGCTGTAACAATTAGGTTTGTGGAGACAGGTAAAAATCCTTTAAAATCGTTAATCTCCCTTTGTACGTTAAAAAAAAAAAAAGTTAATTTCTTGGGTGCTCAAAAAGGATCGTGAAAGGGACCATTACGAGATAAAGAGTGGCCTTGATGTTCCAGTAAACCCAGCCTAACTGCAGAGGCAGAGATTCAGACTACTGGAGAGGAGACGTTAAGAACTGAAATGGATCTTCATAGAATCTAGTGTTACCTATTAGAAGAAATGAGGCGACTTTCCCAAATAGTAATTAGTTACTTTCCCTGTTTTGTTAGTGGGTGAACTAGAAAATGGCTTCCAGCTCCCAGTCTGGTTGGTGCTCTTTCCCCCTGGACCACACAACCCTATTTTCCTCTTTCCGGGCACCTCCTCCCCTGCCTGTTGCAGTTCCTGAAAGAAACAATTTCTAAGTACCGTTTAAATAACCACAGCGCTTAATTCGGCGCTTGGCTTGCGGGGAAAGTTTAATGCTTCTCCCCAACGTTGTCTAAAACAACCGTGGACTAGAGGAAGAAACTTGCAGCGTACTTGCAGAGCGCAAGCGCAGGACAGAGAAGGCATGTCCTCTCTGCGTTGCCGTAGGCGCTAGGTGGCTTGGCCTCGTAACCCCCACCCCCTTCCACGTCAGCCGAAGACTGTACGGAGCGGCGGCTGCTGCTGCGGGTTGGAGCCGTAGTCGACGGTCCCACCGTTGCCCTAGCTGCCGCCCCTTGGAGCCAGGTAGCGGGCTACAAGCCCCCAATCTCGGAGGCGTGTTGGGCTGGGCTGAGTCGGAGGAACTGGCTCTCCGGCGGGAAGATGCGGAAGGGGAGCGACTAGGCCTCTCGCGTCCGGGCCTGGCCAAGTGGAACGGGGGGCTGGGAAGCTTTGGGCCAGACGCCCCTTCCCGTCCTTGCGTACTGGCCAGGGGTCTGATCTCTTCCCGGGCTCCGGGACTCACCATTCCAGGGCCGGGGGCTGCCTTGCAGGAGGAAGAGGAGGGGTGGGGGTGCAGCGCACCCATTGACCCTCGGACACGCAGTCGCGTCCACCCATGAACGCGAAATGTTTGCAGGTTTTTAGCTGAGTACTCGTGCGCAGGTCTCTTGAGCAGTTCAGATTGTGTGTTATGTTCAAAAATCATTGTTCTGTTAAATGGTGGGGTGGGGCTGGAGGACTGTCACTGTATTGTGGGCCTTAGTGTTGCAGTACAGCATTCTCAAGCCCTGGGCGGGTTTGTGGGGTGGGAGATAATATACCTTAGACCGAGGCAGACCGTGTTTTTTATTGTTAGGCATTGTTTTTATGGGACCACATATAAATTGATCCCACTCTTCTAATACTTTAAACTCACTAGCCAAACGGAATGAACTTTAGACAGTAAAGATCACAATAGTTACTGGTTGTGTTTTTGGTTTTTTACTTGTAACGATAGCCTTGTATTTCTTTTTTCAGATTTTCTGGCATCTATCATCCTTAAGTCTTGTATCGAGATTTGATTATATCCCGAAACCATGACGGCTGCTGAGAACGTGTGCTATACCTTAATTAACGTGCCCATGGATTCAGAACCACCATCTGAAATTAGCTTAAAAAATGATCTAGGTAAACTCTGATAATATTTTGAATATTAAATGGAGAAAAAAATGAAAATAAAAAGCTCCTTTTCATTTCAAGTTTCTTTATAATTAGAAATACTTAATTTTGCCTAAATACTGTTTTCTAGGATCTCTTTAATAGACCTTTGGTCTTACTGAAAATGGAAACTTGTTACATTTAGGCTTGCAATATTGGTTTTTGGAAATAACATCTCAATTTGTCTTAGTAAAGCAAAAGAAATATAATAGTTTAGTTGTTAGATATAATGGCTTGTGTAGCTTAATATATTATGCTGAAGTATAGCTGACAGTTTTCTATAGATAACAGGTTGAGAATGTGTATTTGAATGTCTTAGTTTCTTTGTGCACTGAACTTCATATTCCTTAGCTTGTAAAACCAAAAGAACTTTGTTCTTTTGGGTTCGCCACCTATTGAACAAATGAAGTCAACCCTTTTTCAAGCTATTGAGGTTTAAAAAAGTTTAAGCTTTTTTAAAGCATTTTATACAAAAAGAAAACAAGTGGATTTTAAAAGTGTATATTCTGTCTCCTTTTTGTGAGTGATTCTGTCAGAAACATTTTTTTAAAGCAACGCACATTCCAAAATAATAATTCTTGTTTCATTGAACTACTGAAAATAAGTTTAACCTACACAGGTGACTCTAATCCAAGAATAGAGTGAGAATTATGCTTCAAATCTTGGAAATATCTTTTAGAAGATAATTTGCAGTTTGAAAGGAGACAATATTTTACTTGCCTCATTCCACCTCTTAATCAGCAGCATTGAATACCTCCTGATTTTAGGCTACTGAACATTAGGTTTCTATTGAGATCTATTTTTAGAGAAGGAAAAAGAAACCCTCCTTTATGGCATTTAAACCCATACCCCTATATACAAAAGCTACATATAGTTCCTTTTTTTTCATGTTTATGTAAGATAGTAGAATGAAATGCAAATTAATAAATTTTCATTACTTTTTTTACATTCTTCTTTAAAAAAATTTTTTTTAATGTTTATTTTAGAGAGAGGAGAGACAGAGTGTGAGTGGGGGAGGGGCAGATAGAAAGGGAGACCCAATCCCAAGCAGGCTTCAGGCTCTGAGCTGTCAGCACAGAGCCCCACTCAGGGCTCAAACTCATAAACTGTGAGATCATGACCGAGCCGAAGTTGGACACCCCCAACTGATTGAGCCACCCAGGTGTCCCATTTTACATTTTTCTTAAGGTTTATTAATTTTTAAGAGAGAGCGCGTGAGCACTAACGGGAAGGGGCAGAGAGAGAGAGAATCCAAAGCAGGCCCCAGGCTCTGAGCTGTCAGTACAGAGTCTGATGCGGGGCTGGAACTCACAGACAGAGAGATCATGACCTGAGCCGAAGTCAGACACTGAATCGACTGAGCCACCTAAGCACCCCACTATTTTTTTTCTTAAAATTTAAAAGTTTTCGGGGCGCCTGGGTGGCGCAGTCGGTTAAGCGTCCGACTTCAGCCAGGTCACGATCTCGCGGTCCGTGAGTTCGAGCCCCGCGTCAGGCTCTGGGCTGATGGCTCGGAGCCTGGAGCCTGTTTCTGATTCTGTGTCTCCCTCTCTCTCTGCCCCTCCCCCGTTCATGCTCTGTCTCTCTCTGTCCCAAAAATAAATAAAAAACGTTGAAAAAAAAAAATTAAAAAAAAAAAAAATTTAAAAGTTTTCGCTTTTAGACCCTAAAATACTGAGGTTATAGATGGGAAGATAAAGAACAGAATCTGTCCTTAATTGTAACAATATCTTTTTTTTAATTGCAGCTGCCTTAATTACCTTCCCTTTACCAAGAAAGAAAGAAGTAGTCTTAAATCTCAAATTTTATGTGTATGTGCATATATATATTTAATGTTTATTTATTTATTTTGAGAGAGACAGAGAATCCCAAGCAGGCTCCTCAGTGCGGAGCCCAACATGGGGCTCAAACCCATAAACTGTGAAATCATGACCTGAGCAGAAACCAAGAGTTGGTCACTTAACCAACTGAGCCACCCAGCTGCCCCTGCTGTATATATTTTTTACTGTATCTCAAAAGATATCAATTGATATGAGAAAAAGTTTAGAAATAGTTTCCAGTTAGAGTAACAAATACTTTTTGTTTGGTGATATATTGAGTTATTTTATGTATACTTTTATTAGTCAATCGATATGAGTTCTGATGACTTTACATTACCCGGAGTAGGAAGTACTTGGTTTATTTTGGTTTATTTGTTAGTAGTGCCATAAAGGACAAGAAGTTCTGAAAATTTTGAAGATATAGGAAAAAAAGTATCCTTTACCTCACTTTGAATTGTTGGAATAAGTGGAAATTGGGGTTAAGAGGGCTGGAAATATAAATGATTGTAGACTTTTTACAGGTTTTCTATTTAGTTACCAGTTAAAAGTTTCTGCTAAACTTTTAGAATTTGCTAATTTGGGAAAAGTAGTAAAAAAAAAAAAAAACTGGAACAAAAGACATCAGCATTATAATGATACAGTTTTATGCCTTTTGGACTTTGTGTCCTTTATGTTATCAAACAGATTAGGGAAAAAAAACTTTTCTTTTTTTTTTTATATTCAGGAAGCTTCCGGACAGAGATAAGACCTGTTTAGGCTCACAAATCCAACTTTAGCTACTTAAAACTTTGCCCGGTCTGTCATCTTATCATAGTTTTTGCTATCAGCTTCTGTCACCTCTCCTGATGCTTTGTTTTTGTCATCCTCACAGACTTAAAAACTGAAGATTTGCACAGATTGATACTTCATCATTTTTCGGTTTCTTGAGTTGATGTGGCACATACCAAGTTTTTCGTATGTGGCAGGATAATACTCTGAAGCAGGGAGAGATGCATGAGAAATTGGTCTGTTTTAAAAAAAATTTTTTTTTTTAACGTTTATTTATTTTTGAGACAGAGAGAGACAGAGCATGAACAGGGGAGGGTCAGAGAGAGGGAGACACAGAATCTGAAACAGGCTCCAGGCTCTAAGCTGTCAGCACAGAGCCCGACATGGGGCTCGAACTCACGGACTGTGAGATCATGACCTGAGCCGAAGCCGGCTGCTCAACCGACTGAGCCACCCAGGCGCTCCTTTTTTATTTTATTTAAAAAAAATTTTTTTTAACGTTTATTTTTTAAAATTTTTTTTAACGTTTATTTATTTGAAATTGGTCTGTTTTAAACAAAAAAAATTTTTTTTTGTTTTGTTTGTTTTTAACAAAAATGTTGACACTTGTGAGATGGATAAATTTGGCAAGAACCTTTACTGTGATTTAGTCCAAATATTTGAAGATATTCTCTATTTTGCAACATGTAAAAATATCATACCAAGCTAGTAATAGATAAATAGCCTTAGGGGGCTAGAGAGAAATTTTGATTTACCTGCTATGATTCTTCCAAAGCTTAAATTTTTTCTGTAACTCTACCAGCTGGTCATTCACAGTCTCTTGTCTCTTTGGCAACCACAAGAAACTCTTGATTTGATAGCCACTGAGCTCTAACTGCTGGAACTATATTTCTAGTTTTATTCTGTTCCTCATGATAACTCCTTGAAATTATTAAAAACTTCTGTCATCCCTCTTTGTTGTTCCATCTCCTAGGTAATTTATTTCTGTGATCTAAACAGTTGTATTGGTGTACTTGCCTCTTACATTCCTGCCTTCAAATTTGAGATACAAGAGATTTTTACCCTAAATTCTTCAATTTGCAGTGATAATGATATGAAATTATAGGTTGTTTTGCATAAAATAATTTATAGTATAAATTGTTTTACGCTAAGTAAGGACAATAAACTTATTTCTTAAACGTGTCATCCTTAATTCTAAATAGTGGCTTTTCCTCTAGTACATTGTAATTTTCTTCCAGTTTCTAAGGTGATTTCTTAAGATCCTGAAGTTTTATAGTCTGTAGAAATATGATGGGATTTTTGAATTAATCTAGTGTATTAGTTCCCAGCCTTTTGAGTTTGAAGATCTAATGTTGAAAAAACTGCCACTGATCTTCCTCCTCCTTCCCCTCATGATAGTGGTTGTAACTTTGATTGAGGAAATACACACTAACTAAAAGCCACTTTGAATTCAGAAGCACTTATCTTAACATCTATTTACACTTTGAAAAATAGCTACATATGTGTTTGAGAAATGCATTGTTTGGTATACCTGTAGATTCATGGCTTCTGCAGTAATTCCATGGGTTAGGGACCAGAGATCTAATCCAGTGCCTTCATGTTATATGTGAAGTATGAGGTTTGGAAATAAATGACTTGTGTAAAGTCATTCAGCTTATTTGTGGCAGAGATAGGTGGGGAGCCCTTGCCACTCTATTACATTACCTTTATTGCCATTACTGCTAATAAAGTGAGAAAACGTTTTCTTTTGTTAATTGTAAAATTATCTGAGGAATTTTCCTTTGAAATGTGTGGTTTTTTTCTCTTTAATCAGAAAAAGGAGATGTGAAGTCAAAGACTGAAGCTTTGAAGAAAGTGATCATTATGATTCTGAATGGTGAAAAGCTTCCTGGGCTTCTGATGACCATCATTCGTTTCGTACTACCTCTTCAGGATCATACCATCAAAAAATTACTTCTAGTATTTTGGGAAATTGTTCCTAAAACAACTCCAGATGGAAGACTTTTACATGAAATGATCCTTGTTTGTGATGCATACAGAAAGGTAAACCAAACCATGGTTATTTCTGATTATTGCTTTGATTTTTGATTGTAAAATTGGTGGAATGGGCTTAGTTTTAATTTTTAAAATTGGATCTTGGGTAAGATAGAAGTTACTGATATTTGGAACTGAAGTTGTAAGTTACTGTAAAAAGTTTTGTTAATTTCTTTGGACATTTTCCATACATTTTTATGTGTTCTTAATAAAAAATAGTGACACATAGAATATGAGACATTGCTAAGATAAGTAAAAATTGATTTGACAGGGGCACCTGGGTGGCTCAGTGGGTTAAGTGTCCGACTCTTGATTTCGGCTGAGGTCATGATCTCACAGTTCATGTCAGCTATCAGAGCAGAGCCTCCTTGGGATCCACTCTCAACATTTCCCTTGCACATGTGTGTGTTCTCTCTCTCTCTCTCTCTCTCTCTCTCTCTCTCTCTCTCTCTCTCTTTCTCTCTCTTTCTCTCAAAAATAAATAAATAAACTTTAAAAGAGAAAAATTGATTAGACAGGAATCTAAAGGAAATGGGTAATCTAGATCTTTTTCCTCAAACCTGCTTTCTTATTTTTTACATAGGAAAATTTTACACTTAAAAATTGTGTGTTTTGTAAAATGCTGGAACTCAATATTTCATATTTAAATTTTATCAGGATCTTCAGCATCCTAATGAATTTATTCGAGGATCTACTCTTCGTTTTCTTTGCAAATTGAAAGAAGCAGAATTGCTAGAACCTTTAATGCCAGCTATCCGTGCTTGTTTGGAGCATCGACACAGCTATGTTAGAAGAAATGCTGTTTTGGCCATCTATACTATCTATAGGTAAGTAAAGGTATACCTGCGGCTTAGTTTTGTGAGGATTGTTTAGTCTTTTAGCCTGGAGGTTCCAAAGCAGTTACTTGAAAGTCATATGTCTTTTACAGGTAATGTTTGGTTTGGCTTGAACAGTATTTTTTTCTTAATATCATTATATTGTCATCATTGAAAAGATCTGACAACACTGGGTCCTAGTTTCTGTCTGACAACAATATGCTGATATTGAATGACAGTAGCTCCCTTTAAATAAGTTGTACACTCTCTAGTTTACAGTGCCTGTCATTCTTAACTGTAGTAACTTCAGTGCGCTTAATTAATTTATTAACTGGTTTTGACCAGTTAACCTGTTAGGTCAAGTTAACCCTGTAGGTTTCGAGTTTTTTGACCCTGTTTTTGAATTCTCTTTATGTGGAATGTGGTTCTTGTCTTTTTACCCTTAGAGGCATAAGGAGGGAATTTTTTAATGAGAAAGGTTGCAGTTCTCAACTGACTCCTGTTCTTGGAAAGCTGAAGATTTTGGACTTTAAAAATGATTCAGAGAACCAGTTAGATAAGGCTAGAATGCTTGGTTTTTACAATCACTGGTGTCAATCCATTTAGAAGTAGGATGTGATTTTTGTAAATGTCTTTGTACTTTAGGAGTTGATTGTTAGGTAATTTCACAGTTCTTTTATTATTACATGAGATTTTGTTATCTGTTAGGGAAGTGGTATTCTGGTTAATAATGTAGAGTTCTTTGTAAGTTACCGTACAGACTACACAAATATCAGAATTTAAACCAGATTGCACACACAGAAATTAGTAAATTTATAAGACAGTTGGAAATTTGAACACTGTATATGATGATATTAAGGAATTTCCGGTTTAAGATATGATAATGGTATTATGATTACTTTTTTAAAAAGAATCCTTAATTATAATATGCTGATATATTTACAGAAAAATGATAAGTGGTCTGAGATTTGCTTCAAAATAATATGGGAGGAGAAGTGGGCAGAGGTGTAAGTGAAACAAAAATGATTATAAATTAACAATTGTTAGGTGATTTTTTTTTTTTAATTTTTTAAAATTTATATCCAAATTAGTTAGCATATAGTGCAACAATGATTTCAGGAGTAGATTCCTTAGTGCCCCTTACCCATTTAGCCCATCCCCCCTCCCACAACCCCTCCAGTAACCCTCAATTTGTTCTCCATATTTATGAGTCTCTTCTGTTTTGTTCTTCTCCCTGTCTTTATATTATTTTTGTTTCCCTTCCCTTATGTTCATCTGTTTTGTCTCTTAAAGTCCTCAGATGAGTGAAGTCATATAATTTTTGTCTTTCTCTAATTTCACTTGGCATAATACCCTCCAATTCCATCCATGTAGTTGCAAATGGCAAAATTTCATTCTTTTTGATTGCCAAGTAATACTCCATTGCATATATATACCACATCTTCTTTATCCATTCAAACATCGATGGATATTTGGGCTCTTTCCATACTTTAGTTATTGTTGATAGTGCTCCTATAAACATGGGGGTGCATGTGTCCCTTCGAAACAGCACACCTGTATCCCGTGGATAAATGCCTAGCAGCGCAATTGCTGGGTCGTAGAGTAGTTCTGTTTTTATTTTTTTGAGGGATCTTCATACTGTTTTCCAGAGTGGCTGCACCAGCTTGCATTCCCATAGGTGATAGTTTTTAAGCTAGTATTCATTATTCTATATACTGCAAGTACTTAATTTCCAGAATAGGAAGTTAGTAAGTAAATAAATACAGTGCATAATTAATAAAATTCAAGGTACTAATTTTTTTTCTGATAATTTAAGTTTATTTATTTCTTTTGAGAGAGAGTGTGAGTGAGCAAGCAGGGGAGGGGCAGAGAGACAGCGAGAGAATCCTATTCAGGCTCCATACTGTCAACAAAGAGTCTGACATGGGGCTCAAACTCACGAGATTGTGCCTTGAGCTGAAGTCAGGAGTTGGACGCTTAACCAACTGAGCCACCCAGACACCCCTCTGATAATTCTTTTTTTTTTTTTTTTTAATTTTTTTTAATGTTTATTTATTTTTGAGACCGAGAGAGACAGAGCATGAGCAGGGAAGGGGCAGAGAGAGAGGGAGACACAGAATCTGAAACAGGCTCCAGGCTCTGAGCGGTCAGCCCAGAGCCTGACGCGGGGTTTGAACCCACGAACTGTGAGATTGTGACCTGAGCCAAAGTCGGACGCTTAACCGACTGAGCCACCTGGGCGCCCCTGATAATTCTTAATGAAGAATCTTTTAGTACCTTGAGATGGTCATTATGAGCATTGATGTTATATTCCTGAAGTATATGAAAGACAACTATTAGAGATACTCAGGTGATAGATAGCATGTGGAATAAGTCACCTTTTTCTTTATTGAACTAGAAAACATATAATTTGATAATTTAATAGATGAAAATGTAAGTTTGTGATTCCTACCCACGATTTTTAAAAAATTTTCTTTTTTAATGTTTACTTTTTTTTTTTTTTTTTTTCAACATTTTTTATTTATTTTTGGGACAGAGAGAGACAGAGCATGAACGGGGGAGGGGCAGAGAGAGAGGGAGACACAGAATCGGAAACAGGCTCCAGGCTCCGAACCATCAGCCCAGAGCCTGACGCGGGGCTCGAACTCACGGACCGCGAGATCGTGACCTGGCTGAAGTCGGACGCTTAACCGACTGCGCCACCCAGGCGCCCCTTTTAATGTTTACTTTTGAGACAGAGACAGAACATGAACGGGGGAGGGGCAGAAAGAGAGGGAGACACAGAATCGGAAGCAGGCTCCAGGCTCTGAGCCATCAGCCCAGAGCCCAACGTAGGGCTTGAACTCACGGACCGCGAGATCATGAACTGAGTTAAGTTGGACACTTAACCAGCTGAGCCACCCAGGTGCCCCTCCTACCCACAATTTTAATTGATTTAAAGTTCTAAAGGCAGGGCACCGGGGTGGCGTGGTTAAGTGTCTGACTCTTGATTTTGGCTCAGGTCATGATCTCATTTAATGAGATCGAGTTCCATGCTGACAGCATGGAGCCTACTTGGGATTCTCTCCCCCACTCTGTCTGCTCTTTCCCTGTTCATGCTTTCTCTCTCTCTGTATCAAAATAAATAGAAATAAACTTAAAAAAAAAAAAAAAACCTTTAAAAAAAAGTTTCAAAAGGTAAAACAATTGATAGTGTTATAAAGCTTGATAAAGATTAATTTTGAGTTACTAAAATAACAGTAGTTTTTTATTAAATATGAATATTACCTGTTTTATTTCAAGGAATTTTGAACACCTTATACCTGATGCTCCTGAACTGATACATGATTTTCTAGTGAATGAGAAGGATGCAAGTTGTAAAAGGAATGCATTTATGATGCTAATTCATGCAGATCAGGTGAAGTACTTTTTAAAAAAATACTTTTGTGTCTGTAATTCAATGAGAATTAAAAGTACTACATAGTCCTAATCAAATTTTTTAGTAATTTTGTTTATAGTAGAAGTGTTTGTATATTTGGGGTTTTTTTTTTAGATTTTTGAACTTGATTTGTGTAAAATAGTTTTTCTTAACCCCTCTCCCGACTATTGCTTATACATATACTTTTTTTTAAGTAAACATTTGAGAGATATTTAATAAATAGCCACTTGACAGTTTTTCCAGATTGAAATTATTATGGTCCTATTTTGTGGCACTCTATTTTGGGGCTTTGAACCTGTTTTTCCTTCTGTTGATGTAGCTCTAAAATGGCTTAACAGAGAAAAGTAGTAGCTTTGTATAGGGTTCGCCCTGAGCCTGAAAGAAGCGTGGCCTTCAGCATAGATGTGTATCCTTATTAGGCTCTTCAAATTTCATAAGTTGGTGTCAACTCTACATCCAGCTCTGCTGGTACTGAAAGTGAATGGGTCTGCTGGTGGCTTGGCAATGACTCTCCATACTTTGGTGGCATCTAATCTTGGAATTTTTGCTATCCAGTATTATCAAAAGTGGAAAATAATATGCTTGAAGACTGAAGGATAGGGACTCTATCCATTTCTCTGGAACCTAGATGCTGTCATTTCATCTTTGTGAACAAGATTATAAGAAAGCTGCTTATTTAGGCCAAGATGTTTTGTCCTCTTGTAGTGTTGGTTTTATTAACCTGTATATTTGGTGTTATGCACTTTACCTACATGGGGGCCGGTGGGGGGGACATAATCAGAAAAAGTTCGGTGAAATTTTCTGATACTTTTGCTGTAGAGATACTGTTGAGGTCATAGTTTTCTATATCACACATTCAGTATATGAAAATCAATGAGATTTTTCTTTTAGGTCTTAGAAATAGGAATAACTATGCACCTAAATAGCTGGTTTGTTTTGATTGTATGGGTACTCTGAGTCATATAACACATAGTGGTTTTTCTTTTCCATTTAGGTGCTAGAAAATCCAGACCCCAGATTTGTGGCCCATTTCTAGAAAATGTATTTTTCTTAATATTTATGTGTTAACCTTTTTTCCCCCTTCTTTTAATTTTTCTTTGCCCTGTTTGCCTCATTTGTTTTATATTCAGTTGTGTATGTTTAAGGTTGCACCAATTAAGTCCTTTTATTGAATGAAATGGAATTTGATAAATACATTTTTATTTTGTTAGGATCGAGCTTTGGATTACCTAAGTACTTGCATTGATCAAGTTCAGACATTTGGAGACATTCTTCAGTTGGTTATTGTTGAACTAATTTACAAGGTAAGACTGATCTATAAGGGGTAAAATAAACTTCAGGAGTTTAAGACAAGGTTAAATCATCTCTTTCTGGAATGCTGCTTATTTGCTGGGATAATGTTTTAGTAGTAGAAATATTTTATAGCATTGCCTGTGAAAGTCTTTTTTTTTTTTTTTCTTTTCCCTTTGGTTTATTTTGTTTTCCAAGCACTTCCTGTTTTTTTAAACTTCCGTAAAGAATTCTATTAAAAACTCATGGCTTGACCCAGTACAGCTGCAGAGAAATCATTGTGCACTGTTCCGTAACTGAATAGATTGTGAATCAGGCTTTGGAATAAAATTCAGGTCTTTTCTTGAGTACACACCAGGCTACTTTGGACATCTAAAAACAAACCAGAAAAGCTTTAAATACTTACTGTGTTCCTTGTTTGTAAAAAAGAATAGAGAGACTTTAAATATGTCAATATGACATTGTAGGCCATTAAAACTAGGTAAGAGATTTGGGTTTTAAAATGAAGTGCTTTATTGGAAACAGTTAAATTTGATATAGCCTTAGAAAGAATTGATTGCATCTTAATGTCCTGATAAAAGATGTAATAGCATCCAGTTTTGCTATTGATACCATTCATTGGAGGACAACAAAAATATACATCAGGAATGACTTTGCTAAATAGGATGACACTAACAAAGTACCTAGAGCAGACACTGCTGGTTACAGCTGTCTTTGATTCTGAAAGAAAAGAGCCCCTTTCCATACAGGGTACCAGTCATTTGGAGCTGGCATTTAAGTTGAAACAGAGCTGTAAATATATACAGTAAAACCTTGGTTTGTGAACGTAATTCATTCCAGAAACATGCTTGTAATCCAAAGCACTTGTATATCAAAGTGAATTCCCCATAAAAAATAATGGAAACTCAGATGGTTCATTCCACAACCCAAAAATATTTATATAAAAATGATTATAGTACTGTAACATAATACAAAGTAATGAAGAAAATACAAAATATAAAGAAAAATAAATTAACGTGCATTACCTTTGAAAATCTCCATGGCTAGTGTCAGGGAGACAAGAAAGGAGGGTTATTGTGTAGGATGACTTTCACTATCACTAACAGAATCACTGCTACCTATTGGCTCAATCGAATGTTTTTCTTTTCATGCAACTTTAACAAGGAACCTATCCAGTGACACTTGCTTTTGCCTCCTTTTGAGGATTTTGCGGAAATGTGACATTGCATTATCGTTAAACAGATTCATCACTCACACTGCTACAGCCTTATTTGGGTGGGGCTTTTCTATAAAATTTTGCACTGTTTCCCACATTGTACACATCTCCCTAATCTCTTTTGAAGTGAGGTATTCCTCCACCTTTTTCTCTTCCTCTTCTCAGAGGAGATGCAGATGTAGCCTTCTTATAAAATCTTGCAGGTTCGGCTACTTGTATACCTCATTCGTACTTCTCGATGATTTCCTTCTTAACTTGCACTGTAATCATCTCCTTACTGCCTTTCTTTTCAACCTTTTTCTGCATGGGGCCCATTGTATATGCTCGCAGGGATGTTGACTACAGTATAGTATTAATAAACTCTTGTCATATAGTGTATTTAATGTAACTTCCAATAAGGCAACAAAGGAAAGGGTCTGTATCTGCAGGCAGCCTGACCTAGAATGAAGCAAAGTATTCGTAAGCTTACTCTTGTATGGAAAAGCAAAGGTCTGTCCGTAGGTGCTTTGAAGTGACAAAAAATACACTAGTGCCAGTTGTGGGCACCTTCCAACATTCTGAAAAATCACTGATTTCTGCCAAACACTGTGGCCTGAGATGCATCCGAGCATGGAAGATGATCACTCACAATCCATCATCGAGAGAGAGAGAGAGAACCATTGGCTCAATTATGATCATGTGACATTTGGTGTCACGTACTACTCATATAGCAAGATTTCGCTCGTTTATCAAGTTAAAATTTATTAGAAATGTTTGCTCATCTTGCAGAACAAGTTACTTGCAATCCAAGGTTTTACTATAGTTCCCGATTAATTCATTTTATGGTTTAGAGATGCCACTTAGGTTCTCAAAAATAGCGGTTCTCTGCTATTCAGTGACTTCTTTGTCTAACAGAGTCCAGGTTATAGTAAAAGGGAATAGTTTCTGAGTCTTGCCTGAATGAGAGAGATTTGACTGTACATATGTTAGGAAAATCTGACAGAAATACCAACATCAAAAAAGAAAATATTTGCTTTATAGGTAAAGGTATTAAAATATATTTAGGACAACATAGAAAATTAGTTGTCTCCACAGTATGGAATATAGTTCCCAATAAGAAGTAGTGGTACTTAAAAAGGGGGTTATCTTTCTTGCTTTAAGAACAGATATTTTCCTTTTATTAGCTATTGAGATTGATATCCGTTATGTTTTCCTTTTTGGCATTACATCTGGAATAAAAATTTAGAATCAAATTTAATATCACTTGGTTAATAATTTGTCCTTGATTTTGTTACTCTAGATTTTCTTTTTCTATTTCATTTGTGTGTAGTATGCATATCTTTTATTATAAACCATTTGAAAACCTTTCGTGAGAGTATTTATGACTGAATGAATAAATGAATGAGTAGCTATAACAATTATCCAAACTAAAACCTATTTCTTTCTGAAATTACCAGCCACAGTGTCTCATCTCATGTTGGCTGACATCTTCAGATGCCCTTATAAGACTGTTCTTAGCTTTCAGATGATAAGTAGCATCCCATAAGCTGACACCTATAAAAAATCTGTTTGAAAGCAAGTATCCCTGAAGTCCGTTGAAACCTAAATGTTTCCTTCTCCAGGTCTGTCATGCTAATCCATCAGAAAGGGCTCGTTTCATTCGCTGCATCTATAACTTACTACAGTCATCTAGCCCTGCTGTAAAATATGAAGCCGCTGGAACATTAGTGACACTTTCTAGTGCGCCCACTGCAATCAAGGTACTGCTTATTTCTTTTGGTGCCAGTTTGATGATACGTATGCTGTCTTAGCACTATGATTTAGTGGCATTGCAGTTTACTATGTGATTACATGGCACAGAGACAACAATTTATAAATGTTGTGAACTTAATAGATTCCTTACATACCCCAATGTTGTTTTCTTCCTTCCTGCTTTCATATATATATGTGGGGAGAAAGAGTGACAGAGAATACTAATATTTCTGGTTTCTGGAGAATGATGAAGATTTTAAGATCACTCTCCATACTTTAATTACATTAAAACCTAGATCTGGGAAATGAATTTTAGATTCTACATGATGGATCCTAAAAAGAGTACATATTTTCAATAATGGAGTATTAAGTTTTCTCTTTAATTTACTGTATCAAGACTGCACGATGAACCTCTAATATATTCAGAGAATGAATTATTCTATAAAGCCAGCTTGTATAAATAGGAGACTTGATTGCTTTAGCTGCCAATACTTAGAAGAAAAAATTTTCTGGGACACCTGGGTGGCTCAGTTGATTAAGCGTCTGACTTCGGCTCAGGTCATGATCTCATGGTTCGTGGATTCAAGCCCTGCATCGGGCTCTGTGTTGACAGCTCGGAGCCTGGAGCCTGCTTCTGATTCTGTCTCCCTCTCTCTCTCTCTCTCTCTCTGCCCCTCCCCTGCTTACACTGTCTCTGTCTCTCAAAAATAAATAAATGTAAACAAAAAAATTAAAAAAATTTTTTTAACTCTATTTTGAAATAATTTTAGACTTACAGAACAACGAAACAACAAAAGATGTAAAAGTAGGACAAAGTTCACCCTTCACCAGCTTCCCATAATGTCCGTGTCTTGGATAGCAATTGTCTAATTGTCAAAATTAAGAAATTCCCATTGGAACAGTAATATTGTTAACTAAACTGTAGACATTATTTGAATTCCACCAGTTTTCCCCACAAAAATGTCCTTTTTTGGTACCAGGATTCAATCCAGGATCCCACATTACATATAGTTGTCATGTGTTAGTCTCCTCTAATCAGTGACACTTTCTCAAGCCTTTTCTTGTTTTTCATGACCTTGACACTTTAAGAGTAGTGGGTGGGTCACTTTGTAAAATGTCTGTCTCAATTTGAGTTTGATGTTTTCTAATGGTTAGATTGAGGTTATGCGTTTTGGGGAAGAATACTGTGGAAGTGATGTACTTTTCTCAGTGTATTAGATCAAGGAGTATGTAATATTAAGGTATTATTAATGGTGTTAACCTTGATCAGTCAGTGAAGATGGTGTCTGCCAGATTTCTCCACTGTTGAGTTATGATTTCTTCTTTTGTAATCAGTAAATAACATGAGGGGCTGCTGGGTGGCTCAGTCAGTTGAGTGTCTGACTTCAGCTCAGGTCATGATCTCACAGCTTGTGAGTTTGAGCCCCATGTCAGGCTCTGTGCTGACAACTCAAAGCCTGGAGCCTACTTTGGATTCTCTCTCTCTCTCTCTCTCTCTCTCTCTCTGCCCCTCCCCCTCCCCCACTCACACTGTGTGTGTGTGTGTGTGTCTCTCTCAAATAATAAAACATTAAAAAAAAACTGTAATCCATAAATAACATGGGAAGATACTTTGAAATATCCTATTTCTGCTCAGACTTAAACCAAATAATTTTAGCATTTTTGTACAGCAATTTTTTTTTTTAATGTTTATTTATTTTGAGAGAGAGCGCATGGAGGAGGGTCAGAGAGAGAGGGAGAGAATCCTAAGCAGGCTCTGCACTGCCAGCACAGAGTCTGATGTGGGACTTCAACCCACAAACCATGAGATCATGACCTGGGCCGAAATAAGTAGTTGGATGCTTAACCGACTGAGCCACCCAGGCTCCCCGTATAGCAGTTGTTAATGTGATATTTTAATGGTGGTTTTCTATTTTCCTCATTCTACATTTAATAATTGGAGTTCTGCAAGGAGGAGCTGTACTTTTTCCTCCCTCCCCCTTTCTTTCTCTCTTCATATTAGTATGGCTATTTCATTCTGTATATTGTAGTCATTATTATTTAATTTTATTGGTCATGTTACTCCAGCTTTGGTCATTGGGAGCTCTTTCAGGTTGTTCCTTTGTCTTCTGCTTTTAATGAGTCAGGGTCATTTTTATGGTCTTAATTTTTCTGTACTGTAATGCAGGTGTGTTAGACTTTGCACCTAAACTAAAAGATACTCAATAGCTATATTTTAGGGAATACTCTGTCTGCTTTTTTCTACCTTTTCCTTAGTTTCGACTCTCAATTTTTGACTGTTGGTATTTCTACCTATAGCAGCCCCTTTTCATTATTTTAATTTGTGATGCTTCTTAACTTTTTTAAACTTGAAAATAATGAAATTTGTTAGAATTTAGGAAATAGAGGGACATATTCCTTTGGGGAAAATACATAAAGTTTTAGTACAGTAGTAGTGAATATATTTTGGCTTCTTAGGGGCTTTTTTTCCTTATCTTCAAATTCTGTGTTTAAGATGGGTGTGTGCTTAAAACATGTTTCTTTTTTTATATAGGCTGCTGCTCAGTGCTACATTGATTTAATTATTAAGGAAAGTGACAACAATGTAAAGCTCATAGTTCTGGATCGATTGATAGAATTAAAAGAGCATCCTGCTCATGAACGAGTACTACAGGTAAACATTATCTGGAAGAGAAAAATCCTAGATAAAATCTTTTTCAAGTTGAGATAATACTTAAGCCTTGCTGTCTTGGTTAACATAAATTCTTGAATCGCTCCTTGGCCTTTTGGCTAAGATCAAGTGTAGTAACATAAATTCTGGAGACTGGGCAATTTAAATTTTGGTCAACTAAGATGTAACTTTTGAATCACCGTAGTCTTTTGGGGTATTGTCTTTGCCATAAAAATTTTTTTTCTAAAATGAATTGTTACCTTATATCCTATTTGTACTGCATTGGATATTCTTAGTAATAGAAATACACGCATTTTAATTTGGATATAATTGACAGTTTGTGAAAAATAATTATTCCAATTGATTGAAAATAAAAGGTAATTGAATTGGGGGCACATGGGTGGCTCAGTTGGTTGAGCATCTGACTCTTGATTTTGGCTCAGGTCATGATCTCACAACTCGTGGGTTTGAGCCCTGCTTTGGGCTCTGCACTGAAACTGTGAAGCCTGCTTGGGATTCTCTCTCTGCCCTTCCCCTGTGTGTGCGTGCATGTGCTCTCTCTCTGTCAAAATAAATAAATAAACTTAAAAAAGATAACTGAATTCCATGGAATTATCAACATACCTGTTTAATCTGTGAGAATAATGATTGTTATAAAAGTAAAGCCGCATGACAGCTGACTCCAATGCTATCCCGGATCAGAGCAACAACAAAAAATTTACAGGACATTTTTGGGACAGTTGGAGAAATGTGCATTATAGACTGTGTATTAGTTAATATCATTGTTCCCAGTGTTAAGTTCTCTGAATTTGATCATTGTACTGTGGTTATGTAAGAGCTTGTCCTTCTTTGGAAGTGTACACTACAATGTTTAGGGGTAGAGTTTGATAAAGCATATGCAACAGAATTAACAACTGGTGAATGTAAGTGAAAGTTACACAGGAATAGAGTTTTAGAACTTTTTTATCAGTGAAATTTTTTTAAATAAAATTTTAAAGAAGTAAAATCATGTGTAAATTAGTTTTGCTATATTTTAAACATGTTTTTAAATTTATTTGTTTTGAGAGAGAGCACACGCATGAGCGAATAGGAAGGAGGGGCAGAGCCCCTGACAGCGTGGAGACCGATGCCAGGCTCAGTCTCCTGAATCGTGAGATCAAGATGTGAGCAGAAATCAAGAGTCAGACGCCTAAACCGACTGAGCCCCCCCGGGTATCCCTAGTTTTGCTATATTTTAAAGTATATTCCTTTAAAACATAACATCTTCCTGCAGAGCAAAAATAATGTTATCACATTTAATGAAATTATTGATAGTTTCTTAATATTATCCAATGCCAACTCCAAAGTCAGATTTTCCCAGATGTCCCTGAAATGTACTTTTGTTTAGCTTGTCCAATTCTTGACCATATGGCTTACCTGATTATGTCCTTATGTCTCAGTTGGAGCAGTATTTTTTTTTTCATGACGTGGGCTTGTTGAAGAGACCAGACCAATTGTCCTGTAAGATGCTCTTCCTTGTGGGTTTATTTAATGACTTTCCAGTGGTGTCATTCAGTTTGTTTCTCTGATTCCTATATTTCCTGTTAACTATATGTTTGATCTAAAGCTTGATAAAGAGTAAGTGTTTGTAGTTTGCATCCTATGTGATATTATATACTTCATATTGCATTACATCAGGATACCCCAGATATCTGGTTCTTCTACCACTAGTGATTGTATTATTGATTAAAGAATTAAGGTGGTGATAGATACCCTATTGTGTGGTTAAGATTTTTTGCTGTTAATATTTGTGTTAATTCTGGAGTTTTTGTTCTTTCTCAGGATCTAGTTATGGACATCCTGAGAGTATTGAGCACACCAGACTTAGAAGTACGCAAGAAAACTCTGCAATTAGCACTGGATCTTGTTTCTTCTAGGAATGTTGAAGAGGTAAAACAAAACTCTGAAAGAAAGCACTGTTGTAAGCTGTCAGGCCAAACATGGTATAATTCCCAGTTAACTTTTATTTGGTTCTCTAGCTGGTTATTGTTCTGAAGAAGGAAGTGATTAAAACAAATAATGTGTCTGAGCATGAAGATACTGACAAATACAGACAACTCCTTGTGAGAACATTGCATTCCTGTTCTGTCCGATTTCCAGATATGGCTGCAAATGTTATTCCTGTGGTATGTAATTCCAGTGACTTTAATTTTGAAATTCTCTAAAAGAATGAAAAGAGTTATGTAGCACTTAGACTCTGGAACTGTCTAGTAGATTCACTAAATCTTGTGGTCAGACGGGAGGGATCTTGATGTTCACTGTTAAGCTTGGAAGGTTAAGGACTCTGACTTCTTTCTCTTACATCTACATCAAAAACGTAAACAGGGCGCCTGGGTGGCTTAGTCGGTTAAGCGTCCGACTTTGGCTCAGGTCATGATCTCACAGTCTGTGGTTTCGAGCCCTGCGTTGGGCTCTGTGCTAATAGCTCAGGGCCTGGAGCCTGCTTCAGATTCTGCATCTCCTCTCTCTGCCCCTTCTCCACTCGCACTCTGTCTCTCTCTCTCTCTCAAAAGTAAATAAACATTAAAAAAAAAATTTTTTTTTTTTTAATTAAAAAAAAAAACAACTAAACAACAGGGGTGCCTGGGTGGCTCAGTCGGTTAAGCGGCTGACTCTTGATTTCAGTTCAGGCCATGATCTCAACAATTCATGAGTTCAAGCCCCCTGTTGAGCTCTGCACTGACAGCGTGGAGCCTACTTGGGATTCTCTCTCTCTTTCTCTCAAAAATAAATAAACAAACAAACAAACAAACATTTTTTTGTTTTACGTAAATACAGAAAAACACAGTGATGAGTACTTCCATGTATTATTATAATTGATGTTTGTTACAATTACCTGTGGCAAAATTATGTTGTGTATATGTGATTCAGTAGGGCAAATAAGTATTTATCTCAAATAGTTTTATCTGTTTACAAGTTGAAGGATTTAGGGGCACCTGGGTGGTTCAGTCAGTTAAGTGTCTGACTTCGGCTCAGGGCATGATCTCACGGTTCTTGAGTTCGAGCCCCACGTCGGGCTCTGTGCTGACAGCTCAGAGCCTGGAGCCTGTTTCAAATTCTGTGTCTCCCTCTCTCTCAGCCCCTCCCCTGCTCACACTCCACCTCTCTGTCTCTCAAAAATAAGTAAAACGTTAAAAAAAATTTTTTTTTTAAGTTGAAGGCTTTAGGGGCATCTGGGTGGCTCAGTCAGTTAAGTGGCCAGCTCTTCATTTCAGCTCAGGTCACGATCTCCTGGTTCGTGGGTTTTAGCCCCGCATTGAGCTCCGCACTGACAGTGCGAAATGTGCTTGGGATTCTCTCTCTCCCTCTCTGCCCCTCCCCTGCTCACTCTCTCAAACAAACAAACAAAAAAAAAAGTTGAAGGATTTAGTTATAGGAAAAATATATATACCTAGAATCTTTGGCTTCTGTCACTGTCAGATAAATGAAGTATGTTATTATAATTTGAAATTTTATCTTTGAACTTCAGATTTCCTCTGAAATGATTTTGCTTTTAGTTACAACTGAGGTGTATCCAATTAATTTATTTTGAGTTGTGTATTTCCAGCTTTTGTTTTATAGTGAGTTTTTTTGTAGTAAACTTGGAGGCACAAAAACCAGAAAAGACATTGTGAGTTTGTTTATATAACAGTACTTGTCTCTCAACATTTTGTTACATCTTTGAAAATCATTAATTATATTTCTTGTGAATTTGTTTACTTCTTAAAACTTAGATAATTTTCTTTCTGAAAATTGTATAACTTACGTATTTTTCTTTTTTTTCCTTTCAGTTAATGGAATTTCTCAGTGACAATAATGAAGCAGCAGCCGCTGATGTCTTGGAGTTTGTCCGTGAAGCTATTCAGCGCTTTGATAACCTGAGAATGCTTATTGTTGAGAAGATGCTTGAAGTCTTTCATGCTATTAAATCTGTCAAGTAGGTTTAACATCTGTTTAAATGTAAGGTCAAGCAAGCATTTTACCGTTTCTATCTTTAAAGGGTCATTTGGTAGAAAATACAAGAGAGAAGAAATGAATCAAAACACTAAAACCAACATAAGTGTCATAGTAAACATCACCTTACCTTACTCTCTGTAAATCAGCAACCTATGGGCAGAATTTGTTTTTGTAGGTATGATTGACCTAGGTTTCTCTATCTGTATTTCCTCTAAAACATGGTGTATCCTAAAGTAGCGAAGGAACATATTTTTAAAGGGTATCACTTTTTGGGTATCAGTATTTATATCCCCCATTAGCATTTACTAAAATGAGGGATTGAAAATGCAGCCCAAATCTGACGTCATGCATTTCCCTTAAAATAGCTTTTGCTAATGAGAAAGGACTATTGCATCCAAACTTTGCTTCATTGAAAGCATCTGATAGGTGGAGTGTAATACACTTCCATTATATCTGCCTGGATAGAAAAGAAAGGACCATTGGAAAATTGTTTTTGTTTGTTTTGTTTTTTTGTTTTGCAAAATTGTTTTTATGATATGACAATGAATTGATATTTGTGGAAGTGAGAAAGATTTGCTTCCTTTGTGAGAAAAAAGTATACCTAAGTTTTGCCTTCAGTGGCCATCATCTCTTAGAGCTTTAGTTTCTAAAATTTTTTTGAATAAATTTAATGAAAATCTTAGGGAAAAGGTGACTGAAGATTCTATTCAGTTTAACATTTTTAATTAGAGAATTGTTGCTTTCCTTCTGTTTTTGGGTTTTTTGTATTACCAATCCTTCGCACTCCTTCCTAATAGTTCTGTTCAGCATCTTGTCTATTCTTTTCAGTGGCTGTAATAAAAAGTGAATTACTTTTTACATCAAAGTAATACAGTTTTTATAGTAGTAAGTGATTAAAATAAAATTTACCTTAACTCTGTCCTAAATGGAGGATAACACCTTTCTGGGAAACATTTTGGTGTTTTATTTTTACTAATGAGTTTACCAGTTTTAGAATATTTGTGATAATAATGGGTAAGAACACTTATTTTCTTTTTAATCCTTGTGATTTCTGGAGAGAATCAAAGAAACTTAGTGCCTTTATTACATTCTTTCTTAAAATTTCATCCATATACCCTTGGAACTGCAGAATCTTGTTGTTTTCCTTGAGCTTAAATTCACAGAGAACAATCTCTGCTTCAAGAACTGTGTTCTTCCCTTAGGATTTACCGAGGAGCATTATGGATCCTGGGAGAATACTGTAGTACCAAGGAAGACATTCAGAGTGTGATGACTGAAGTCCGCAGGTCCCTGGGGGAGGTATGTCTTACTTTAGAAAAAACTACTTAAATGGTGGTATTTACTTCAGTAAATCTGACTTTTGTGTGGTGGTTTGCTTTCTTTCATGTTTTTAGTTAGTAGCGTCAGGGTTAAAGAACATTGAAAAATATGTCTTAATTACCTCTATCATTAAGGCTTAGAGGCTGTGGGAAATTAGGGGCATCCCTCTCCCTTGCATTGAGCTGCATACAGCATTGTCTGTATTATTTACTGTTTAGGGTAAGGTTTTATTTGAACAAGAGGTTCTATGTTTAAAAAAAAGACTTGTAAAACTCTGTGCTAGCCTTTATGTTTTGAAAGGAGAATCTAAATATTATAAGAACTAGGCTGACATTAGAATATTTCTGTACTAAAACTGGCAGTGTTTCCTCATCCCACCATATGGTAGAATAGGAAGAACAGTGCTTGTCAGGAGACCTTGGTTACAGTTTCGCTTCTGCTGGTAATTAACTCGGACCTTGGATCTAAGTTTCTTAACATGACTGGACTTTAGGTTTTTCACTTATGAAGTCAGGGAATTGACAGTTAATGATTGAAGAGCTCTTAAGTTAGATGATTGGATTGGTATTGAGGAATAAATACATAGTAGCCATTTGGTTTTTTAAAAAAGGTAGTTGATGAAGTTACTATATACATATAAGTCAGGTTTATTTCATTTTAGCATAGGTGCTGTTAGGGCTAGGATTGCAGGGGAAGGGATAGAGAAGAGGAGTAAGGCTTAGTGAGTATCTACTCTGTCTTAGTCACTGTCCTAAGCATTTTCCTATAAAGTAACTTGTATGAATAGAATTAAGATTTCCATTTAAGAGAGAAACTGAGACTCAAAGTAGTTTAATTAACTTGCCCAGAACCATTCAACAAGTAAGTGGCATTCACTCCAAAGCCCTGTTCTCCTCACTACATTGCCCAGGGAAGGAAAGAAAATTGAATGCAGAGTTGCAAAAATCCCCTCGGGGGAATTGCCTCCTCCATAGAAATGATTGAATATTTAAATGCAATTTGCTTGCGGTTGATATTATTACTAAATTGATATTCCAATTGATTTTTAGATCCCAATCGTAGAGTCAGAAATAAAGAAAGAAGCTGGTGAGTTAAAACCTGAAGAGGAAATGACTGTGGGGCCAGTTCAGAAGTTGGTAACTGAGATGGGCACCTATGCAACTCAGAGCGCCCTTAGTAGTTCCCGACCCACCAAGAAAGAGGATGAAAGGTAATTCGCAGCACCTGTACCTTACCATCTGTACTGTTTAAGTTATCACTCCTGTGATAGGACAAATGGTTTTTCTCTGATTAGTTTGCTTTTTTTGACCAAAATGGAAATCTTAGCCATTTAAGATACTTGAAAGGAGGACATTTAATTTCTTTCTCCCAGGAATTGTGTTAATGGCTTGAATCTCTGCTTCTTAAAACTATTTTCATTGAAATAACTGTTCTGTTTAAAATTAATTTAGTCACATAGAAAATGCAAAGTAGAGGTAACTTTGTGAGTTTCATTGTCTGTATTAGTACTTGGGAAACATATTTTGAAGATTTTCCACTTCTAATTGATGGAATAACAATTTGATGTTTCTGCCTTATTTTGCACTCCCAATTTATAACGAAGAAAAAAATGATGCCTAAAATTTTAACAGTTGTTTACTATATGCTAGGCACTGTGCTAAGTAGTTTGTCTATTAACAACAACTTGTTGAAATGCAGTATATGATTATCCCCGTTTTACAGAAGATACCTCAAATTCCTCTTCTGTTAGAAAAGTTTGTAACTTACCCATAGGGACACAATAAATAGTTAAGCTGGAATTTGAATGTAGCTCATTGGCTCCAGTACATACACTGGTAATCATTTTCTTTTTCCATATTCAGTGGCTCTAGCATCTTTTGAGGATAAGCTGTAAAACCATGTATATTTTCCTTTTTCCATTCTAAAAGCTAAGGAGGAAACTGAGAATCCTTTTCACTGAAGGGTGGCAATGATATTGTTAAATAGGCTTATTGGAATCATTTCTGCAAAAACTGTATGCTGCTTAAGAAATGGTGGTTGGGGGGGCGCCTGGGTGGCTCAGTCGTTTAAGTGTCCGACTTCAGCTCAGGTCACGATCTCGCGGTCCGTGAGTTCGAGCCCCGCGTCGGGCTCTGGGCTGATGGCTCAGAGCCTGGAGCCTGCTTCCGATTCTGTGTCTCCCTCTCTCTCTGCCCCTCCCCCGTTCATGCTCTGTCTCTCTCTGTCTCAAAAATAAATAAAACGTTAAAAAAAAAAAAAAATTAAAAAAAAAAAAAGAAATGGTGGTTGGGTTTCACTTTTTGTGGTTGCTTTGCAGACCTCCCCTAAGAGGATTCCTTCTGGATGGAGATTTCTTTGTTGCTGCCTCCCTTGCCACAACTCTGACCAAGATTGCCTTGCGCTATGTAGCTTTGGTTCAGGAGAAGAAAAAGCAAAATGTAAGTTTATTTATCCTGCATTTACCTAGCAAATATTGAGTGTCTACTATATGCACTGAACAGTGAAGGACCTAAAAGGAAATGCTGAAGTTGTTGTCATTAAAGGGCTTATGGGGATGCCTGGGTAGCCCATTTGGTTAAGTATCTGACTCTTGATTTCAGCTCAGGTCATGATCTCATGGTGGTGAGATCAAGCCCTGTGTCGGGCTCCATGCTGACCGCGGAGAGCCTGCTTGGGATTTTCTCTCCCCCTCTCTCTCTGCCCATCTCTCACTTGTGTGTGCGTGCATGCACACTCTCTCAAAATAAATATTTAAAACTATTAAAGAGCTTATGGTAATGGGGAAACGGACATATATATATATAATACATATATAACGTTATTGTAAAATTGACAAAGTAATACGATAATTGTACCTTGTGGAAGAGATGTAAGGGTTTATGAAGCCAGTCCGTTTGTTTGCTAGGATCAGTCAAGGCCCAGTGAAGGAAAGACCTCTCTCTCCAGTATTTTCATCTAGTCAGTCACTGTCTATTTTATCCCAGAAGTGTCTCTTAAATGGATTTTCATTTCTGGAAAACAGTACAGAAAGCCAGGGGGTACTGGTCTAGATTAGAAAGGACTAAAGAGAATAACAGCCAAGTAAGATTGATGAAGCTGATCCTGGATCAAAAAAACAATAAAAACATTTTGTGACATTAGGAAAATTTATTTGAATATAAGTGTATAGTATATATATTTTTAGATTGCTCTATTTCTCAGGTGAGATAACGATATTGTGGTTGTATAGGAAACTGCCTTGATTCTTAAGATGTGTATGCTGAAGTACTTATGGGGTGGAGTACCTTGTTTTCATATGGTTAGTCAAAAAAGGAAGTGTACACATACAGGTAGAATAAGAAAGCATATGTGGCATAATGTCAGCAACTGGTAAAATGTATCATTCTTTTAACTTTTCTGTAGTTGGAAATTTAAAAAAAAGATAGCACTGGCATGTGAAGGGGTTAGGTAAGGGAAAACAGTTAAAAAGCCATTGCTATTTCAGTTGAAGGTTAATGAAGGTATTAGAGGGTGGCAGTTAAAAAGATAGGAAGGAAAAGGGTGTATCAAATATATGGCG
Source organism: Neofelis nebulosa (assembly GCF_028018385.1). NCBI lineage: Eukaryota > Metazoa > Chordata > Mammalia > Carnivora > Felidae > Neofelis > Neofelis nebulosa. The sequence continues at coordinate 70,688,899 of NC_080791.1, read as the reverse complement.
ATAAAATCTAAAGCATTTGAAATCTTATTTGAGTGAAGCGAAAATTAGGTTTATTCCTTGGAATATGAGTTATAATAAAGTGACATTGAATTGGAGAACTGTGACAATAGTAATCCATTTCTCTACTTTTCTAGTCTTTTGTTGCTGAGGCTATGTTGCTTATGGCCACTATCCTTCATTTGGGAAAATCGTCTCTTCCTAAGAAGCCAATTACAGATGATGATGTAGATCGAATTTCCCTGTGCCTCAAGGTCTTGTCTGAATGTTCACCTTTAATGAATGACATTTTCAATAAGGAATGCAGACAGTCCCTCTCTCACATGTTATCTGCTAAACTAGAAGAAGAGAAATTATCTCAGAAGGTAAGGTGTATATGATTAAGTCATAAAAGCACTTTGTGGTTTTTTTATTTTGTTGATTTTTCTGTTCTCATATGTGAAGGCTGTCCCTATAGGCCTACAGAAAGCTGTCTTCCTTTCTGTATTAAAGAGAGATGTGTGTACTGTTTCCTCAACACAGAAAGAATCTGAAAAGAGAAATGTGACAGTACAGCCTGATGACCCCATTTCCTTTATGCAACTAACTGCTAAGAATGAAATGAACTGCAAGGAAGATCAGTTTCAGCTGAGCTTGCTGGCAGCAATGGGCAACACACAGAGGAAAGAGGCAGCAGATCCCCTCGCATCTAAACTTAACAAGGTAACAAAATGTCAAATACATTGGTAAGTTATTTAAATTAGCCACTTAAGAAAGTAGTAATTGGGCACCTGTGTGGCTCAGTCAGTTAAGCGTCTGCTTTGGCTCAGGTCGTGATCTCACAGTTTGTGAGTTCAAGCCCTACGTCGGGCTCTGTGCTGACAGCTCAGAGCCTGGAGCCTGCTTCAGATTCTGTCTCCTTCTCTCTCTGCCCCTCCCCCACTTGTGCTCTGTCTCTCTGTCTCTCAAAAATAAATGTAAAAAAAAATTTTTTTAAACAGGAGTTTGTTTGTTTATTTGTTGGGGGGGTGGGGAGGATGCAGAGGGAAGAGAGAATCTTAAGCAGGCTCTGCACTGCCAGTGCAGAGCCCAATGCAGGGCTTGATCTCAAGACCATGAGATCATGCCCTGAGCATGATCAAGAGTCGGACACTTAAACGACTGAGCCATCCAGGTAGGTACCCCTAGTCTCACTGTTTTTTTTTAAACATTTATTCACTTTTTGAGAGACAGAGACAGAGAGTGAGCAGGGCAGGGGCACAGAGAGAGAGACACAGAATCCGAAGCAGGCTCCAGGCTCCAAGCTGTCAGCACAGAGCCCGACGCGGAGCTCGAACTCACGAACTGTGAAATCATGACCTGAGACGAAGTCGGATGCCCAACTGACTTAGCCACCCAGGCGCCCCATGGTCTCGCTGTTTTTTAAAAGAAAAATAACTTGTTACGCAGCATCAGTTTTTGTCAAGTCACTGTGATCAGTAGGTTCACGAAACATGAATTAAACTCAAGATACTGGGACGCCTGGGTGGCTCAGTCAATTAAGCATCCGACTTCAGCTCAGGTCATGATCTCACGGTTTGTGTGTGAGACAGACAATGGGCTGTCTGCTGTCAGAACAGAGCCCACTTCAGCTCCTCTGTCTCCTCTTTCTGCCCATCTTCTGCTTGCGCGCATGCATGTGTACCCTCTCTCAAAAATAAACAAACTTTAAAAAAAATAAAATGCTTAAAACCTCAGATTCCAATAAAGTATTTTACTATACAGTAGTACTGTAAGTCCAATAGATGGTTTTATAACTTGTTCCAGTTGTTTGTGGAATCATAGACTAACACATAAGCTGGGAGATCCTAAAAGATTAACTAAAACTTTTAAAGGACAGGGCTCTGGCCTCTACTCTGACACCCTGCCCTCAGTTTCTTCTGTCCCCTGTTACATTATATTTTTGTAATGCTTGTTTATTTTTGAGAGAGAGTGAGCACAAGCTGGGGAGGGACAGAGAGGGAGACAGAGGATCTGAAGCAGGTTCTGCACTGATAGCACAGAACCCAATGTGGGGCTCGAACTCACAAACCGTGAGATCATGACCTGAGCCAAAGTCAGATGCTTAACCAACTGAGCCACCAGGCACCCTTTGTCCCCTGTTATTTTAAGCAGTGTGACCCCACTTTTTTATATTCTTAGTATTTTGAGTACCATATAGGATTTTATTAGGACAACTATTCTTAATACATAAATTCACAAATCAATGATCTAGTTCACTCCTTTCATCTATTAGGTGAGAGTAAACAATCTCAAATTGATTGGTCCTAGATATGGTTAGTAGCAGAATTGGAACTACTGAAACACTTTCTCTCCCTTATAATTGGGAATTGACATCAACAATATTAGAGTTTTTAATTGTTTTTAATTAATTTTTTTAAATTGTGATATAATTTCCATAAAATCAAATTTATCCTCTTAAGTATTCTTTTTTTTTTTTTTTAATATTTATTTTGAGAGAGAGAACGTATGTGCACAAACAGGGGAGAGGCAGAGAGTGAGGGAGAGAGAATCCCAAGCAGGCTCCTCCCTGTCAGTACAGAGCCCAGCGCAGGGCTCACACCCACCTTGAGATCATGACTGAGCTGCAATCAAGAGTCGGACACTTAACTGATTGAGCCACCCAGGCACCCCAAGCCTCTTACAGTTCGGTGGCACTGAGTATATTCACATTATTGTGCAACTGTCACCAGCATCCATCCATCCCCAGAACTTTTTTCATCTTGCAAAGCTGAGACTCTGTGCCCATTGAACAATAACTTCCCATACCCGCCTCCCCTCAGTCTCTGACAACCACCAGTCTGCTTTCTATCACTATGAATGATTGTTCCAGGCACCTTATATTAGCAGAATCATACAGAATTTGCCCTTTTGTGACTGGCTTATTTCACTTAACCTCTTCAAGGTTCATTCATGGTGTAGTATGTGTCAGAATTCTTTTTAAAGGCTGAGTAATATTCCATTGTGAATAATTGTTTATCCATTTATCTGTTGATAGACACTTGGGTTACTTCCACCTTTTGACTGTTGGTGAATAATGCTTTTTGAACATGGGTGCACAAATATCTCTTTGAGGCACTACTTTCATTTCTTTTGGATTATACTCAGAGGTGAAATTGCTGGATCATAAGTCCCTTACCAAGTGTATGATTGGCAAATATTTTCTCCCATTCTATAGGTTGTCTTTTCACTCTGTTAATAATGTCCTCTGATGCACAAAAGTTTTTCATTTTGACATAATCCAGTTTTATCTGTTTTTTTTCTTTTGGTGCATGTGTTTTTGGTGACAATATTATGTTTAAAATGCTATACTTGGGTGTTTTTAATGCTATACACCCAATGCTATACTTGGGTGTTGTACTTGTTTGTATAAAATTTCTCTTTGTGGAATTACAAGCATTTCTTGCTATATAATCTATTTAGTTCCTGAGCTTAGGTAGCAGGAACTACCACATGATCTGGATTTTATTTAGTTCCCAAGTTTTGGAGAGCAACTAGTAAGTTTAGATGCTGAGGGATTTAACTGAAAATGTATCCAAATCTATTCGGTTCCTAAATGGAGATCATGTTTAATGTATTTGCTCATCTTTCTCCTACCCAGCTGTAAAGTCTAGCACCTGTTATTTCTAATGTCTCCGTTTCAGTTACCCACATCTACATTATAAAATAGTTTTATTATATCTACTTCAAAATGATTTGTCTAAGTACACCTGTTAATTACCTAACAGAGTTGGTCATTTGGCTAGGGATATATTTGGTTAAATGGTCTTGGTAACTTGATTATCTCTTTATTTTTGTTTGATAGGTCACCCAGTTGACAGGTTTCTCAGATCCTGTATATGCAGAAGCTTATGTCCATGTCAACCAGTATGATATCGTCCTGGATGTACTTGTTGTGAACCAAACCAGTGATACTTTGCAGAACTGCACGTTAGAGTTAGCTACTCTGGGTAAGGACATTTACCATAAAGGAAAGATATTATTATATAGCAAGTCTTTATGACAAATTAATAAGGGAAATGTACAAGTTTTAGTGTAAGAATTCTCTTGAGTCTTTGTGACATTTTGTATCAAGGCTTATTAGTTTTACATTTAATGTTTAGTCTCCTTCAGCTCCCAATATTTTGAACCTCTGTGACACTGCCTTTCTTAGGTTTATGCTCTTGGTACATCCAGATGGGTTTGTTCAGTAATCTAACCAATATCAGTTTTTCTAGATATTAAGACCTATTAAAGTTATGGATTTACCACATGGTTCACTTAGTTAAATTTTTAATTGCCTTAGAACAGAACTAGGGATTTTCTGAGTCTGTAACTAATACCTACCAAAGTAATATATTATTGTTACAGTTAGCAGCTTGAGATGTCTTTTTCTTCTTAATAAAGACACATGAATCCTACTCTCTCTGACCACTTCTACAGCTGGCTTTGAAGTTGGAAAATACAAATTGTGTACAGGAATAGTGAGTACAGTGCCTTTTAGAAATTTTGTGTGACTGAAGCAAGAGTTAAAGGACTTTAAGATATCAAAGGAAAAGATACTTCTGCCCTCTCTTCCTCAATATAGCTTGATGCCTGTATTAAAAAAAAAAAAAGGGGGCGCCTGGGTGGCGCAGTCGGTTAAGCGTCCGACTTCAGCCAGGTCACGATCTCGCGGTCCGTGAGTTCGAGCCCCGCGTCAGGCTCTGGGCTGATGGCTCGGAGCCTGGAGCCTGTTTCCGATTCTGTGTCTCCCTCTCTCTCTGCCCCTCCCCCGTTCATGCTCTGTCTCTCTCTGTCCCAAAAATAAATAAAAAACGTTGAAAAAAAAAAAAAAAACAAAAAAACTCTTTCTAAGCATTTACAAGTCTTTCTGTGGATTATTTTATCTTTGTTTATAATGGAGTATATTATAATTTAAAACTTAAGATTTTTGAGAAGTTTGTATTCAGTCATTGAGATAAAATGGTATGCCCCAAATAGACACACACACACACACACACACACACACACAAATTAAATATAGAATTATTCTGAGAAGCCTGTTTTTAAAAATGCATATTGATGTGAATAAGATGTTAAATGGTTTATTTTTTTCCTCAAAATATTTGAATCCTAACATTTCTCTTGTTCCTTATTTTGCTAGAAGCAATTAAGTTGCATACATCTTAAGATTTTATTTTTTGGGAGATGTGTGATTTATGATTTGAGAAATATATATGTGATTTAATAATTTTTTAACCATATCTCAATGTTTTCTCAGGGGATCTGAAACTTGTGGAAAAGCCATCTCCTTTGACTCTTGCTCCTCATGATTTTGCAAATATTAAAGCTAATGTCAAAGTAGCATCAACAGAAAATGGAATAATTTTTGGTAACATAGGTAAGGAATTGTTTTATAGCCTGTGATGTTTGAATATTTTTATTAAAGAATTTCTGTAAAGAGTAGCTGTATGCCATTTCTTGAGGACAGCACCTGAATCTATTCCATTCATTCATTCATTCATTCACCCATTCATCATTTATGGGGCACCTGCTATTGTAAGCACTGTACTCTGTTCATGGATGTACGGAAATGAACCATAGAGGGTCATTGTCTTCAAGAAACTGCCAAGCAAAAGGAGGAGATAGATAAGTAAATATATAAGCACAGCACAATGTGATTGGTACTAGTTTATATACTATACGCTTTGAGATCATACAGGAAAAATGCTGACTGTACTGAAGGCTTTACAGAGGAAGAGGATATGTTATCAAAGGATAACTTTTGAACTGAGTCTAAAACGTTGTATAGGCATTGGTTCCCAGACCACCTAGGGACTAACTTACACAGAGGTGTTTAGTCAGTAGCATTTTTTAAAGTAAGTCCTGTGTCAGGGATGGGGCCACCATGGTGAGGACAACAGATCTCTCCTCACGTAGTTTGTGGTAAGGGAGAACAGACAAGTAGAATAGAGAATACAGAGAAAACAGAGAATACGTGTAATACAGAATGGTAAGTGCTACGAGGAAGCTTGTGCTGGGGAAAGTGGGAGTCTGTGCAGACATTTGGTCACTTTTCTCAAAGTGGTGGGGGGAGTGGGCAGGGAAGCTTAGGTAAGTCATTGTGGAACAACTAAATGCTCAAGTGGCGTTTTGAAAGATTACTAAGTGTTCCACAGATAGGCAAGGATTCAGCTGGAACACATGCAAGTAGTTTGACATACTTGGAGTTCAAAGTGGCCTGGAGGGTACAGAGGTTAGGAAGGTTAGTAGGAGCTATATTTTGTCATGCTAAGGATTTCAGTTTGTCCTAATGTAAAGGGGAGCCACTAGGGACTTAAAAGTGAGTTATGTGATTAAACAGCACAATAGAAGGCTGATTGGAGGAGGCAGGAAGGTTAACTAGCAGACTATTTTAGTAGCACAGGTGAGAGATGACAGACTCTGAACCAGTGCAGCAGAGGTTGGGATGAAGGGAAGGGCTGAATATTATCAGTATTAAGAAGATAGAATGCCCAGGACACGGACTGATTGAGGAGGAAGGGGCTAGAATAACCCTCAGATTTTTTTATTGCCTTTCTTGTGTTGATATTTATGGCAGTCACCAAAACAAGGAAAACAGGAGGGAAGGACAAATTTGAGAGAAAAAATAAATATTAAGCAAGTTGAGTAATAAAGTTTCTAAAGATGTCAAAGCACAGTTTGATAGGAGTCTGAACAGGAGGTCTCAACTAGAGATAAATATTTGTTTGAAAGCCATAGAAATGGAAAAATCCACCCATAGAGGGCATGAAGAGGGATTTGAAAACCGAATCTAAGAGAACAGGAATACTGAAAGCTGGGTCAGCCGAGGAGAATCCTACAAAGGTATCTGAAATGTGGTCAAGAAGAAGTTAAGGAAAACTCTTCATAAAGAATCTGAAACTTCAAAAGGTCAAGTAGCATGAAGTCTAAAAGCAGGGTCCTTTGGATTTGGCGATCAGTGAAGTGAAGTAACACTTTTGGTATGTCTTGCACAGTGGTGGTGGGTTGAAGACTAGGAGATGGAGACATAGACAGTGAGCATAGACTCTTCTGAGTTGGAAACTTGGTTTTGTTAAGAATGAGAGAGGGTAGTAGACTAAAGAGAAGTCAGAGGGGGAGGGAGATCTGTGAGTATGTTTACAGACAAAGGGAAGAAAGTCCATAGAGAATACAAAGGTAAACACATGAGTGAGGGAGGTAATGATTGGTGGAATGAAGCCCTGGACCAAAGCAGGGATCACAGATGCCCTGATACGTGGGGTAAGGAGGTGAGAATGGATTCAGAGAGAGAGAAACTTGTTTGTAGAAAGGGGGCTGGAAATTGAAGGAACTTATTCTTGGTAACCTCAGTTTTCTCTGAAAGTGTGATAGAAATATCAAGACGGTGGAGAAATGTCAAGAGAAGAGACTCCAATCAGATTTCGACTCTGCTGTGGAAAAAAGCAGTCGTAGAAGCAAATAATTGTATCATTAAGCACCATGGCTCCTCAGTATTCATTCAAAACTATTAGTTAAGCACCTACTTAGGGTAGTTGCCTCCATGAATACTACCTACTTACATATCCACCTGGGGTGCCTAACACACTGCAACTGCTGTGTATTTACCAACTGAGTTTGAATCCTGGCCCTTCCACTTAATCAACTCTGTGACCTTGAGCAACTTACATGACTTCTCTTTGTTTTTGTTTTCTCATCCATAACATGGAAAATCATATTACAACATAGGATTGATGGGAGTATTGGTTAATATTTGTAAAACATTCAGATTTACCTTTAGATTGCCTCTGGTGATTCAGGACCTTTTTGTGTGTGTGTATTGCAGTTTATGATGTCTCCGGAGCAGCAAGTGACAGAAATTGTGTAGTCCTCAGTGATATTCACATCGACATCATGGACTATATCCAGCCTGCAACTTGCACTGATGCTGAGTTCCGTCAGATGTGGGCTGAATTCGAATGGGAAAACAAAGTTAGTCCTTGGGAGATTTCCTTGAACTCCTTATCTTCCTATTTGGCTAGTGTTGAGGGATGGTCTGATAAAATTAGTCCCCCTAAAAAGTGTCAGATATGAGAAGCTGTCTCTCGATAATCTATTCTTGCAAATTAGTCTTCACCAGAAATCATGCAAGTAGGTCAGTAAGTTGCTGTTATAAATTGGTGATTAAAGACATGTATAAATAATAATTGCATGTATAAATAATAATTTACCATTGAATCCAGTGTCCAAAAGAGGTTTTACAAAGTGGCCTTAATTTTTATTGGAAATATTTTATATGCAGCATGTTGATCTTTTATGAAGTTATCTATGTATGAAAGTTCTGATGCCAGCTTACAGTTTATTGGATTTTGTAGAGATGTCATTTACTTTTTCTGTTGCCCATCCTCCCCAATAAATACTGAGGAGGTTCTATATGACATCTGAGTGTTTTCTCAACCTGAAGATAAGAAATTCACAACTTTCTCATGGTTAGGATTCTGATCTCCTTGACCTTTTTCTTCCCTCTGTGCAGGTGACAGTTAACACAAATATAGTTGACTTAAATGACTATTTACAGCATATATTAAAGTCAACCAACATGAAATGCCTCACTCCAGAGAAGGTAAGATTTAACTGAGAACTTCTTAAATCTGATAAGAGAGTAGTATGGCAGATTCCTGGCTTTGTTGTATTTCCTTTAGTGTGTTTTTGTTTTGTTGAAAACAGAGAATGAGAAAAGCAGTGTCATTCTGGACTAGCTAAGAGATAAGTTATCCCACAGAATGCGTCAGTCCGCTTATCCCTTTCTACCAGAATGCATCAACCTGCTTGTTCCCCCAGTGCAGTGACCCAGTTGAGAGTCAAGTTCGTTTTCCTTGTCAGTCTTCTCCCTTTCAGCTAAAGGCTCCTTCCAGAATAGGTTGTGATACTGGATTTAAAAATGTCCATGCCCTCTTTTCTCTTGGCTCTGATTGTGGGTCAGAATATATCTGTTCGAATACAGAATTTTCTACTAAGTTGTATATGTATGAAAAAAGACTAGAAAGAAAAATTAAACTGAGGCTCTATGGAAATTTTTTTCTTTGTAGAATTTCTGCTAATGTTATAATACTAATTTTACCAGTAAAATTCTGCCAAATAGGTTTTAATTCATATATTACTTTATTTAATAAATAGTCTAGCAGATACACAAACAAATACTATATGCCCAGTACTCTGTGAGCTGCTGGATATATAGTAATGAACAAAACAAAAATGGTCTCTTCCTTCTTGGAACTTAAGGTCTGGTGTAATCAGGAAACTGTAAGTAAACAGGGAATGTAAAAATACAAACTGGAATAAGTGTTGTGTCTTTGATTGAAGTCATTTTTCCTAAGGCATAATACAGACACGGTAACCTTCACACTTTTTAAAAAAAAAATTTTTTTTTAATGTTTATTTATTTTTTGAGAGAGAGCAAGGGAGGGGCAGAGACAGACAGAGACACAGAATCCGAAGCAGGCTCCAGGCTCTGTGCTGCCAGTAGAGAGCCTGATGTGGGGCTTGAACATATGAACTGTGAGATCATGACCTGGGCCGAAGTTGGACGCTCAACTGACTGAGCCACCCAGGCACCCCAGTAACCTTCACACTTTTTACATATATAGTTCTCTGAGTTTTGACACATTTATGTAGTCATGTAACCATCACCACATGGTAAGTTCTGTGTTGAAAAATGATAATTTACCTATGCTGATGGGTCCTGCTTATGTGTAGTTGTCTAGTGAAGTATTGAATTTATCGCAAATTTCTTTCAGGCTCTTTCTGGTTACTGTGGCTTTATGGCAGCCAACCTCTATGCTCGTTCCATATTTGGAGAAGATGCACTTGCAAATGTCAGCATTGAAAAGCCAATTCAACAGGGACCAGAGGCCCCTGTTACAGGCCACATAAGAATTCGTGCAAAGAGTCAGGTAACGATTGGGGGTTTTTTTGAGATCATCTCTAAACTGAATAAAAAGGAAGAATGCATTTCTTCATTATTTCTATATGTAGTATTCTCTATCATACTAGTGTTTTATGTATTAGATGTATGTATGTATGTAATAATAGTATTCTCTGAATAGAAATAAAACTTCTGCTTCATTAAAATGGCCCACTTTTTGGGCCTGTCATTCTGGATTATTTGCCTAAAACAGATTGGTTCCCGTAGGGTGTTTGTGAAATGGGTTCTCTATAATTTTTGAAATCCAGGCTACAAATCTATTGACTATTTGTAAACCTAGCACTAAAGGTACTTAACAAAGTAAAGTTGAGTTGAGTCTGTTTTGTATATCCTTGCTTTCATTATTATTACTTTTTAATGTTTTATTTATTTTTGAGAGAGAGTACGAGCTGGGGAGGGGCAGAGAGAGAGAGACAGAAGATCCAAAGCAGGCTCCGGGCTCTAAGCTGTCAGCACAGAGCCCGATGTGGGGCTCGAATTCATGAACTGCAAGATCATGACCTGGGCTAAAGTTGGATGCTTAATGGACTGAGCCACCCAGGCGCCCCTCATTCTTGATGTCTTATTGAATGGGGACTTGGTTAAGATAGAATAACCTGATTTTATGTAGTTTTAATAATCATAAACATTTTCATTCTTCTTTACAGGGAATGGCCTTAAGTCTTGGAGATAAAATCAACTTGTCTCAGAAGAAAACTAGTGTATAAGATTAAAAAAAAAAAAAAAAAAAAAGTCCTTGCAGTTTTACAGTTAATATTTAGGTATGGGCTTACTGGACTCCCAACATCTTTTGTACTCTTTCATGCTTTATGTTATATAGAATCTGAGTTCATGCTGAATGCATTCCAGCCAATAATTTAATAGCCTTCCCTGAAATCAAGATTGAGTTTAAAATTATAGTTTGTCTTTTGTCTTAACAGTTCTGAATGCTGTCCTTAAAGTATATAATATTTCTCACATGTACCAAGACCATTTTCACAGTATAATAAACAGATCTATTCCTAAATCTTTTGTTATTTTATAAATAAATCTATAATTACATAACTTTAGTTATGTAGCAATGGATTTCTTTTAGTTACAGTTGATTTTATACTTTTTAATATAGTTTATTTTAGAAATGTTTTATTTATTTTTGAGAGAGAGGGAGAGCACATGCGCATGAATGGGGGGAGCGGCAGAGAGAGAGGGAGGCAGAGGATCCGAAGCAGGCTCTGCACTGACAGCAGAGAGCTTGATGCAGGGCTTGAACTCATGAACTGTGAGATCATGACCTGAGCCAAAGTCGGACATTTAACTGACTGAGCCACCCAAGTGCCCCTTTTTTCAATTTTTTTTTTAAATTTTATATTTTTAAAATGGGTTTCTATTATAAATTTAAATGACCTTTTGAGTTGTGCATGTACAGACTTTATTAAGAGAATTTACAGGGGCACCTGGATGGCTCAGTTGGTTGGGATCCAGCTCTTGATTTTGACCCAGGTCATGATCTCCCAGTCAGTTGTGAAATCAGCCCTATGTTGGGCTCTGCATTGGGCATGCAGCCTGCTTGAGATTCTCCTTCTCCCTCTGCTCCTCTGCCATGTGTGTGCATACACTCTGTCTCTCTCAAAAAGAGAATTTGCAAATTCAGTGATAGGAGGAGGCGCCTGGGTGGCTCAGTCAGTGAGTGTCCAACTCTTGATTTCAGCTCAGGTCATGATCTCACAGTTCTTGGGTTCAAGCCCTGCATTGGGCTCTGTCCTGGCAGTGCGGAGCCTGTTTGGGATTCATTCTCTCTCTCTCTCTCTCTCTCTCTCTCTCTCTCTCTCTCTCTCTCCCCCTACCCCACTCGTGCTGTCTCTGCCTCTGTCAAAATAAATAAATAAACTTTAAAAAGAAAAGTTCAGTGACATGAAATGAGACAGGCCTTGATTTACTTGATTGAGTTTTACTTATTTACTGTTTCGGCAACCAGTATCTCCAAAAATGCCTTGTGTTCTAAAGGCTTTTCTCTGGCGTTTAGCTCTAGGGGGAAATATCAAATAACTTGAGAAAATAGATCCATCTTCAGTGTAAAAAAGTATTATGAACGCCAACTTAAATAAACATACTATTCTTTTTATTTTAGAGAGAGAGCACACAAGAAGGGGGAGGGGCAGACAGAGAATCTTAAGCAGGCTCCATGCTCAATGTGGAGCCTGATGTGGGGCTCGATCCCATGACCCTCTGCTCATGAGCTGAGCCAAAATCAAGAGTTGGATGCTCAACAGACTGAGTCGCCAAGGCACCCTAGTGAACATACTATTCTCTTAAAAAATTTTTTTTAATTATTTATTTTTTATTTTTTGCTTTTATTTTAATTTTACTTATTTATTTTTAAATTTACATCCAAATTAGCATATAGTGCAACAGTGATTTCAGGAGTAGATTCCTTAGTGCCGCTTACCCATTTAGCCCATCCCCCCTCCCACAACCCCTCCAGTAACCCTGTTTGTTCTCCATATTTATGAATCTCTTCTGTTTTGTCCCCTTCCCTGTTTTTATATTATTTTTGTTTCCCTTCCCTTATGTTCATCTTTTTTGTCTTTTAAAGTCTTCCTATGAGTAAAGTCATATCATATTTGTCTTTCTCTAATTTCACTTAGCATACCAGTTCCATCCACATAGTTGCAAATGGCAAGATTTCATTCTTTTTGATTGCCAAGTAATACTCCATTTGTGTGTGTGTGTGTGTGTGTGTGTGTGTGTGTGTGTGTGTGTGTGTGTGTATACCACATCTTCTTTATCCATTCATCCATAGATGGACATTTGGGCTCTTTCCATACTTTGGCTGTTGTTCATAGTGCTGCTATAAACATTGGGGGGGGTGTGTGTCCCTTCGAAATGGCATACCTGTATCCCTTGGATAAATACCTAGTAGTAAAATTGCTGGGTCATAGGGTAGTTCTATTTTTAATTTTTTGAAGAACCTCCATACTGTTTACCAGAGTGGCTGCACCAGTTTGCATTCCGACCAGCAGTGCAAAAAAGATTCTCTTTCTCCGCATCCTCACCAACATCTGTCATTGCCGGAGTTGTTAATGTTAGCCATTCTGACAAGTATGAGGTGGTATCTCATTGTGGTTTTGATTTGTATTTCCCTGATGATGAGTGATGTGGAGCATTTTTTCATGTGTCAGTTGGCCATCTGGATATCTTCTTTGGAGAAGTGTCTGTCCATGTCTTTTGCCCATTTCTTCACTGGATTATTGTTTTTTGGGTGTTGAGTTTGATAAGTTCCTTATAGATTTTGGATATTAACCCTTTATCTGATATGTAGTTTGCAAATATCTTCTCCCATTCTTTTGGTTGCCTTTTAGTTTTGCTGATTGTTTCATTTGCTGTGCAGAAGCTTTTATTTTGATGAGGTCCCAATAGTTCATTTTTGCTTTTTGTTTCCCTTGCTTCCGGAGACGTGTTGAGTAAGAAGTTGCTGTGGCCAAGACCAAAGAGGTTTTTGCCTGCTTTCTCCTCGAGGATTTTGATGGCTTCCTATCTTACATTTAGGTCTTTAATCCATTTTGAGTTTATTTTTGTGTATGGTGTAAGTGGTCCAGGTTCATTCTTCTGCAATAAACATACTATTCTTATAAATGTTTTTTTATTTATTTTTGAGACAGAGACAGAGCATAAACGGGGGAGGGTCAGAGAGAGAGGGAGACACAGAATCCAAAGCAGGCTTCAGGCTCTGAGCTGTCGGCACAGAGCCCGACACGGGGCTCGAACTCACGGACCGCGAGATCATGACCTGAGCCGAAGTCGGACGCTCAACCGACTGAGCCACCCAGGCGCCCCTAAACATACTATTCTTAATTATTCTGAAAAACAATGAAAAGTGATCATCCAAAATAGATCTTTTTATCATTCACATTTAGCTTCAAGTCTTATTTTATGTTTGTTACGAATTCTGTTGGCGGCAGCCAGCTCCTGGGGCTGCACTGTGACGAAGTCAGCTCCAGGAGTTTCAAAAAGCTGTGCTGTTCCCATGTCTCCTCCAAGCCTTACACACTCCTCCCCTTTCCTTACTTTACACCCGGGCTTGGGCACCTTCACTTCTCAGTGTGACTCCAAATGGCTCTCTGTGCTGAGTTCCCTAGAGTCTGGCTGTGCTGCCCTGTTGGCCCTTGCATTCCTTGGGGATGATTGAGGTAGTCTGATCTTTTAGCCAAGTCTGAACACTGAACTGTCATACTTTGTCTTCCAGCTAGGCTACAGGCTACATTCAGGATGTGTCCATAGATAAGGTGTGTGAAAGAGAGCGGCATCTCCTGTTTCAGCACTTGAGAGAGAACAGAATGATTTGTTTGGAGTATAAAGGAGATTGATACCTTGTATGATGTCATAAACTTTGAAGCCACTTGCTTTTTTTTTTTTTTTTTTTTTTTATTTATTTTTTTTTATTTATTTTTTTTTTTTATTTTTAAAAAAAATTTTTTTTTTCAACGTTTTTTATTTATTTTTGGGACAGAGAGAGACAGAGCATGAACGGGGGAGGGGCAGAGAGAGAGGGAGACACAGAATCGGAAACAGGCTCCAGGCTCCGAGCCATCAACCCAGAGCCTGACGCGGGGCTCGAACTCACGGACCGCAAGATCGTGACCTGGTTGAAGTCGGACGCTTAACCGACTGCGCCACCCAGGCGCCCCAGCCACTTGCTTTTTTAATCAGAAAGAACCAGAGGATTACAAGGCATTTGAGATTCCAGAGCACTGAGATCCCAAAGCAAAGTAAGTGGCTACCAGTGGGGAAGATACTAGGAAAGCAGGAAAGGGGTCAGTTTCATGCATTGAGTCAAGTGCTGGAAATTTACGATGAGAGCAGAGGAACTGATGGAACTTTGGATTAGATCATTTCCCAAACTCTGTTCCATTGAACATTAGCTTCTTTGATGTCATTAGATATTCTGGGAGAAAAAAGATTCCATAGTCAAGTAAGTTTGGGAAAAGCTTCATACCTTCCTGAACAGGAAATTCACCATGTACATTAGCATACTAGAAATTCTGAGAGAGCTCCTTCAATAAAGAAGCACCTTGGGGCGCCTGGGTGGCGCAGTCGGTTAAGCGTCCGACTTCAGCCAGGTCACGATCTCGCGGTCCGTGAGTTCGAGCCCCGCGTCAGGCTCTGGGCCGATGGCTCGGAGCCTGGAGCCTGTTTCCGATTCTGTGTCTCCCTCTCTCTCTGCCCCTCTCCCGTTCATGCTCTGTCTCTCTCTGTCCCAAAAATAAATAAAAAACGTTGGAAAAAAAAAATTAAAAAAAAAAAAAAAAAAAAGAAGCACCTTAATTTGGTTTAACCCAGTATATATTTTTTTTTAACATTTTATTTTATTTTTTGAGAGAGAGCATGAGCAGGGGAGGGGCAGAGAGAGAGGGAAACACAAAATCTGAAACAGGCTCCAGGGTCTGAGCCAAAGTTGGATGTTTAATCAAGCCACCCAGGCGCCCCCAACCCAGTATATCTTAATCTTACTTGGTCGGGGAATCCATATTCATTGAATACCTTTAGCGGATATTACAGGACAGGAAAAGTGACTTAGCATGTTAAAGGTTTTGGCTTTTTATTCACAATCAACCAGTATTGCATTTCAAGTGTCAAGGAATTATGCCTCTACGTCTAATCTCTCTTGGCAGTTTCAGAAAATTGCCTCCCTAACATGTTAAAGCTGATTTTGGGGATCAGATTGGCTCACATTGCTGTTTTCTTAAATTCATACATGAGAACAAAGAGAAAGAAGTTAATGCACTTGTCAGATATCTATACTACATTAAACTACTTCATTAGCATTTTATTAGCTTTATGCAATTAATGTGAACTGAATGGGGTAGCAGCACTGCTTGGAGAAAGCTGTTCACACTGTGCTGTGTTAGGATATAATATACATTTAAAGGTTGTGGTTGCTCATATTAGAAGATATCATATAATTAGGACCATGATGTGTGCCAAGAGAATAAACATGGCATCTGACACCAGGTGAGGGCCTAATAATATAAAAGGTATTGAATGAATAAACCTGTAAATCTTAGAAGAGAATTTAATGGCCCTTATATTTTGCTGTCATGACACTAGAGGGAGCTCTCAGTGCTCCCTTAGAGCTCTTAGGAAGGAAGTTACTTTCATTTTGGGATTAGAGTGATTGGAGTTTAAAGGTTTGGTTTTTTTGTTTTTTTTTTTTTAGGTTTATTTATTTATTTTGAGAGAGTGCAAGTGGGGGAGGGGCAAAGAAAGAGGGAGAGAGAGAATTACAAGTGTAGAGCCTGATGCAGGGCTCAAACTCAATGGACCATGAGATCATGACCTGAGCAGAAAGCAAGAGTCAGATGCTTAACCAACCGAGCCACCCAGGCACCCCTTAAATTGTTCTTATAAAAAGGAAAAACAAGGTAATTTTTCTGTTAGCAAGGAGATTGATATTAGTGCTATTCTGCTTGGTGTGAAACTTGTCTACATGAATTATAAAATAATATAGGTGACAGAACTCCTTTCAGGATATCTAAAAAGACAAGAGAACCACAAATTTTTAGAAACTCAGTAGTATCAGAGGTAAAATAACTGCTACATATTGGGTAAAGTAAGTAGTTTTACTGGTGATTTTTTTCCTTCCACACTGGTAAATGTTCTTAGCTAATAATTTATAGCCATTCCTGTAAGTCAAGATTTAGTTTAAAATTATACTTTGTTGTTTTAACAATTCTAAATACCGTCTTCAAAGTAGGGTCAGGCCTATCTGCTGCCTGCCTTAACTGCCCTCACCCACACTCCCAGCACACCATTAATGTTATCTGTCCCTGCCCCTGAGCTGCACTCTCCACTCCCAGGATCTCAGGAGCCTAAAGACACAACCAGGTATAGTGCAGAAGTTCAGTTTAGAATCAAAAATGTGGACTCCTGTATTCCAATTACTTGCTAGGTTCTTAGACAGTGATAGATAGCTGGTTTATGGAGCGCTGATATGTACCGGGCGCGACATTGAGTGCTTTTTCTGTGGCATACGTAATCCTCCCAATGACTGAGGAAATACTATTATATCCTCGTTTCCAGATGATGATTACAGTGTTAGGAGAGGATAAGTTACTACTAGTTAAGGCTTGATAGTAAGAGTTGAAACCAGATACAAAGCCAGGGTGTCAGACAGTCACACACAACTGGTGTGCAGCAAGTCACACACTGCCACCACTGCCTGCTCTGTGCCTCAGTTTCCGCATCTGTAAGGTGTTTATAATGGCTACTTAACAGAGTTGATGTGCGGATGAAGTTAAAGCCTGCATTTAATTGTGACTATTTGGCACGTCGCACATACTCTTCAGTAAATGTTCATTCCATTTCTTTCCCCATCTCCTTCCTTCCTTCACCTGCAGACAATTGGAAACCTGCTCTCGCTCACTCCATACCTCCCTCTGAATTTAGGTCCTAATTCTATACTCTACTTGAATGCTTTTGTTTTTTTAGCACCAGTTACTTCAAAAGATTTCTTCATTTCTCAAGAACTCCTTAACTGAAGTGTCATTGGCCCTCAACTTTATAACGTCTTTTGTGTCAATTTTTTCTCTTCAAATTTTTATTTAAATTATGTGTTTGTTAACAGTGTCAATTTAAAAAAAAATTTTTTTTGATGTTTATTTTTGAAGGAGAGAGAGACAGAGCATGAGGGGGGAGGGACAGAGAGAAAGGGAGACACAGAATCGGAAGCAGGCTCCAGGCTCTGAGCTGTCAGCACAGAGCCTGATGTGGGGCTCAAACCTGTAAGCCACGAGATCATGACCTGAGCTGAAGTTGGAGGCTCAACCAACTGAGCCACCCAGGCGCCCCTTCGTGTGTCAGTTTTTTAAAAGCTCTAAAGTTTATTTATGTATTTTGAGAGAGAGGGAGCATGCATGGGAGAGGCAGGGAGAGAGAGAATCCCAAGCAGTCTCTGTGTTGTCAGTGTGGAGCCCAATGTGGGGCTCAAGCTCATGAACTGTAAGGTTATGACTTGAGCTGAAATCAAGAGTCAGACATTTAACCGACTGAGCCACCCAGGCACCCATATCATGTCAATTTTTTAATTAGCTTTTGGCACTTCTGCTTATCAACTTATCACAGCTGATGTGACAGTCACGCCCATATACCTCATATAATAAATGATCTGTGATGAACATGCTGGTTTTATTTGCTTTCAGAATGACAAATGAGCAGTTCTTTAAAAATTGAGCACAAAGATCTATGCAGCCAGGTGATAGTAATAACGTGATATTTCGAGTCACTCATCAAGTCACTTCTAGCAGTCTGACCTTTTTCTCTTTATTTTCTCCACCTAGCGATGGCAGGATCTCTTTGGTTAAGAGGTTAGTTATGCAGTGACAAAAGAGTGCAAGTGGGATTTGTACCTTTCATCTGGGGTTCTGTGTATCATTGTGGGATTCTGAGAAAACAGCTCTGTATGTCTTTCTGAATAATTGTAAAACCAACAAGATTTACCAGTGGGATGCAGCATGGTGGGCTGAAACAGTCCTCGAATGAGTCTTCTTAAATCTAATCTCTGTTCTCTAAGTAACTTTCTGAAAGTAGATACATCTGTGTGGGCCTATCTCCTTATCTCTAAAATGAAATAATTCAGTTAGCTGACCTCCAGGGTTCCTAGCTGAAAAAAATTCATGTAAAAAAATGAAAAGCCTTGTGTTTTTATAGCTACCTCTTTAACAAATTGTATCATCAGCTGGGATGTCTCCTGGATGTTACCCACAGGCCACTTAAAATTAACATTGTGAAATGAGCTTATCTTGCCCCCTCAAACTTGTTCCTTTGCTGTGTTCTCTGTCTGGTCACTTGTGCTAGAAACCCAGTGGTCACCTTAACTCTTCCTTCCATATCTCGTCAGACCCCAAGTCCCATGTCCTCCCTTCCTCAGTAGTTTTGTAATCTTTTCTTCTTGCCCCTACTACCATTGCCTTAGTTTAGATCCTTGTCATCTTTAGTCTGCAGTGGCCTAACCATACATTTCACATACAATCTACAATTAAAACCTACACTTTAATCTTGACCACGTACAACAGTAGCTATACAATTCCTTGACCTACTCAGACTCTTCCCTGGTAATATCACTTTGAGAGACTTAACTGAAAAGAAGAGGTCCAAAGATTTTAATAATAGTATTTTTTTTTTTATAATTTTTTTTTTCAACGTTTTTAAATTTACTTTTGGGACAGAGAGAGACAGAGCATGAACGGGGGAGGGGCAGAGAGAGAGGGAGACACAGAATCGGAAACAGGCTCCAGGCTCCGAGCCATCAGCCCAGAGCCTGACGCGGGGCTCGAACCCACGGACCTCGAGATCGTGACCTGGCTGAAGTCGGACGCCTAACCGACTGCGCCACCCAGGCGCCCCATTAATAATAGTATTTTTAATAATGAAAGTTGAAAACAACTGGGACACCCCACGATGAGTATTAATAAGCAAATGGTATAAATTATATGCTGTGTATATCAGAATACCCACTAGACCGTAGATGCCCGATAAATTCTTTCTGAGGGACCAAATGAAGGAGGCATGTAGCTATAAAGATAAGAGGGTGTGGATTAAATCACACCATTGACATGTGTCTATGAAATAATGTTAGGTGGGAAAAAAAGATACCACTCTCTAAGAATGTTTCCTGCATTAAGATGAATCCGGATATGTCACAGATCTGCCTGTCTCTTGAGTGAATAGAAAATAAAAATCTCACATCTGTCATATCACTAATACATCTTGAGAATAAATGCTGTCTACCCCCTGAGGACACTGGGTGTGGCTAAGATATTTCGTTGGCCAGAGTCCCTGAGTCCAGCACTTGTGATTTTTAGATCTGTGATCTTGATCTCTGGGGGTTAAGTGGCTGAAAGCACAGCTTCTTCTGGGCCCACCCAGAGAGCTGGCGTCCCCTTGTAAGGGAGCGCTGCATTCTCTTAGAAGAGGGTGGGGACTGAATCACCGTACAGGACTTCACAGGCAGGATGGAGAAAACGCCTATCTGGCTCCAGAAGTCTGGGGAAATTACTGAACTCCACTAAGCTATGTAAACCATTTCTTAAAGCCCACCAACATTAAAAAGTAAATGTAATTAATCATAATCAAAATTTTCTCTTTCTATGAAGTTAAGGTCACGCTTTTTTTTTTTTTTAATGGCCCTGTGCTTTGATTAAAGGTATGACTCATGACTGTTCAGAGCATGGTTTTCAAATTTTTTTTTTTTTTTTCAACGTTTTTTATTTATTTTTGGGACAGAGAGAGACAGAGCATGAACGGGGGAGGGGCAGAGAGAGAGGGAGACACAGAATCGGAAACAGGCTCCAGGCTCCGAGCCATCAGCCCAGAGCCTGACGCGGGGCTCGAACTCACGGACCGCGAGATCGTGACCTGGCTGAAGTCGGACGCTTAACCGACTGCGCCACCCAGGCGCCCCAGAGCATGGTTTTCAAACGATCTCTGCTAGTACACTAGGGTTCTACTGGCTAGACCAGTGTGTTCCCACAGCTGAAATCAAATAATGGTGCTCTTTTTCTTAGGTCCAAGAAAAGTTGATAGAATTTTGTCAATGTTATGTTTTTTCTCCATCAGTGTTTTTACCATGTTAATACCTGCTACCAAATTTAAGAAGTAATAAAGAAGTATTATGGGAATATTTGGCTGAGTGTTCTTGTTCTAAATAGCTTGTCTTTGTGGCCACGTGTATCCCTTGTTGTTTTATATTGCATACATATATTTTCTGCTAGTAAACTGTTCCTCATTCATCAAACTAAATAAAATATGTTACTATCATGGGGTCAGCAAAGAGTAACTTGATTTCTAGGTGCTTCACCCCTGGCCTATGTGTCTGTGAAATAGAACTTATAAAATCCAAATGTTCTTATATAATTCACATGGATCATATACTCACAGGCACCACTTAAATGAAAATAAGCCTTGGTAATGGAAGTACAAATCCAAGTTCAGGTAGTCCCTGGCTTATGCCTTCAATGTAAAGACCTCTGGAAAAGTCCTGGAAGACTGTGCCCCAGTTTTTGACACTCAACCTGTAAGATTTTTCCCTTATTTCCTAACCTAAGGCACAAGACCGGGACTTTCTAGGGTCCTTGGGTTCTGACTAATAAGACCTGCTATATGTCTAGTGCTGTGTCCTGAACTTATTAAGGCTAGGATACACTTTGGTGAGTATTTTAATGACCACACATAAATACCTAATCAGAGCACTGTTTAATAAGTCTTACCAGCCAGGGGCGCCTGGGTGGCTCAGTAGGTTAAGCGTCCAACTTCAGCTCAGGTAATGATCTCATAGTCTGTGAGGTTGAGCCCCGCATCAGGCTCTGTGCTGACAGTTCAGAGCCTGAAGCCTGCTTTGGATTCTGTGCCTCCCTCTCTCTCTGCCCCTCCCCTGCTTATGCTCTCTCTCTGTCTCAAAAATAAAAACATTAAAAATTTAAAAAAATAAGTCTTACCAGCTGCTGAGAGAGCACAGAAAATGGGTAACAGAAGTAAGGCAGGTATGATTTCACAAAAGAGGTGACATTGGAACTCAGCCTTGAAAAGCAAAAATGTGCCTGCTGAATGCCAGATGAGGGTTGGAGAGAAGGGACGGCAGAGACATTCCAGCCACAGAATAGTGTGGGTACAGTCACAGAAGGACATGCACAAGAGAGATGGGTTTACTCAGCACAGGGTGTGTTGGGGCAATGGCAGAGGGTGAGGCTGGAGATGGCAGACGAGGGTCAGATCATGAAGGACAGGCTGAGACATTTGAACTTCATCTTGTAGGGAATGAAGAACTAGTAAGGATCTTAAGCAGATGAGTGAAACATTTGCATTTAGAGAAACCTCTGGCTAATGTTGGGAGAATAGATTTGGGGCATGGGAGACCAGTTAGGAATGTGTTGTAGAAGCAGAGTTATTTTGACAGAAGGTGGTGTAGAGGGTGGGGCATGGTGGGGGCAGAGAGTGGAGGACAGGTAGAAGCCTCAAAAACAAAACTACTGTTAAGGGCTTCCCTAAGGGCAAACACTGCTCTGGTAAGTGGGCGGGGTTGCCAAATCTGCTTTTCCTCAATATACAAAATCCTTACCCTTCCTGTCTTAAAAGTTTACTGAAATGGCACTTTACATAATCTGTAAAGGTGTGTACAAATCTGCAGAGGGGCTATTAATAGTATTGTTGTAATGATTTTTATCCACAGGACAAATAATTTTGGCCTCTTTTATGGCCAAAAAAAAAAAAAAAATCAACTATCAGAAATTTCATATGATTCAACCTAATAGTTCGTGACTTTTCTCCTGTTACTTCCTGCCTCCTTTTTGGCCATATCATTGTCCCCCTGCCTTTTTTAAAGATGAGCAATACATTCCATCAAAGGGATTTCCAGGAATTCTGGGAAGGCAAGAGTATAAAGTGTACAGGCTTTGGAGTCAAACCTGGAATCAGATTTTTCTCTGTAATCGATTAACACTGATCTTGGACTAGTCGATCCGTTTTAGCCTTCCCCTCCCCCCAATCTGGAAAATAGAAATAATGCCTGCCTCGCAGTGTTATTAAATGAGAAAAGTCATGACTTGTTAGTGTATGGCATGTAAAAGGTGTTGAATAAAAGTCTCAACTCCTCCTTCCCCTTCTCATTTTTCCTACTTGTTCACAGAAGGCTGAGCACAGAACCCTAGTTATCTGCTTTCTTGTGTCCCCCAAAAGCTGAGTGAATAGCTGCATACCAGGGATTTTGGTGTATAAGAAATGTTCACCTGTCATAACAACTTCAAGCCAAAACCTTTTAAACCAGTGACCGCTTAAACCATCAAACACGATTCCATGGAATTGCTTTAGTGCACAATTTGTGTCAAATTTTTCCGGAATGCCACAAGCCTCATCACTTTCCACATCATTCAGGAAGTTACTCATTTAGCACTTCCAATAAACTCATACATACAGACTGTGTCATGTTCCCCTGGCAGTGGCCTCACCTTTTTTTTTTCCCCTTTTAATGTGATAACTGCCTTTTGCAGAAGAAAAAGAAAAACAGTTGTAGTAGTATTTATTTCCTTCTATTGGTGCCTCTGAATCCAACCCAAAAGGTGATGTCACAATTGCTGAACTTCCACGCTCCCGGGTCCCACTAGCACAACTGGATTTCTTCCTCAGTCTCCCTGCTTGACATTTTCCCTTACGAGGAGTTCCAATTTTGCATTAATTCAGTGGGTTTTTTTTTTTTCTTATTGAGCTCCTCCTTTGTGCAAGCACCGTTCTTGTCCCAGCATGTATATAGTGAACAAGACAGACAAAATCTTTGTGCTCTCGAGCTTACATTTTTGTAACAATCAAATATTTTCGGAGTGGATGAGTTCTCTGCAGGAACTAAATAGGCTAATGGGACAGATACTGGCTGGTAGAGGGAGGGTAACGATAGAAAGGGTTGAGAGTAAGTAAGGCAGTTACCAGGCCCTGAGGTGGAAATGAGTTTGGTACACTTGAGGAACAGAATGGCTGGGATTCTTGCTTCTTTTTTGCTCCAGAGCGATAAAGTGGTAGAAGATGCAGTAGGAGAGGAAGACAAGGAGCTGATAAAAATTATTCTCTGAGAGGCGCCTAGGTGGTTCGGTTGGTTAAGTGTCGGACTTGGGTTCGGGTCATAATCTCTCGGTTTATGAGTTCAAGCCCTGCATCAGACTCTTTGCTGTCAGTAGAGAGCCTGCTTTGGATCTTCTCTCTCCCTCTCTCTCTCTGCTCCTCCCCTGCTCATGCTCAAAAAAAATAAAATAAACAAATAATCCAGTGAAGAAATGGGCAAATGATATGAATAGACACTTCTTCAAAGAAGACATCCAGATGGCCAACCGACATGTGAAAAAAATGCTCAACATCACTCATCATCAGGGAAATACAAATCAAAACCACAATGAGATACCACCTCACACCTGTCAGAATGGCTAACATTAACACCTCAGGCAACGACAGATGTTGGTGAGGATGCAGAGAAAGAGGATCTCTTTTGCATTGTTGGTGGGAATGCAAACTGGTGCAGCCACTCTGGAAAACAGGATGGAGGTTCCTCAAAAAATTAAAAATAGGACTACCTACAACCCAGCAATTGCACTGCTAGGTATTTACCCAAAGGATACAAAAATGCTGATTCAAAGGGGCCCATGCACCCCAATGTTTATAGCAGCACTATCAACAATAGCCGAAGTATGGAAAGAGCCCAAATGTCCATCGATGGATGAATGGATAAAGAAGATGTGGTATATCTGTCTATCTATATATATCTCCATGTATGTGTATACACACACACACACACACACACACGATGGAGTTATTACTCAGCAATTAAAAAGAATGAAACTTGCCATTTGCAACTACGTGGATGGAACTGGAGGGTATTATGCTAAGTGAAATTAGTCAGAGAAAGACACAAATCATATGACTTCACTCATAAGAGGACTTTAAGAGACAAAACAGATGAACATAAGGGAACAAAAATAACATAAAAACAGGGAGGGGGACAAAACAGAAGAGACTCATAAATATGGAGAACAAACTGAGGGTTACTGGAGGGGGTGTGGGAGAGGGGATGGGCTAAATGGGAAAGGGGCATTAAGGAATCTATTCCTGAAATCATTGTTACACTATATGCTAACTAACTTGGATGTAAATTTAAAAAATAAATTAAACAAATTATTCTCTGAGCTTTGACCTTCAGCTTCCCTGGAGGATTGGACTCTGTACATAGCCACTGCCTCAGACCTCCTTTTTTTTTTTTTTTAACTTTTTTTAAATGTTTATTTACTTTTGAGAGAGAGACAGAGTGCTAGCAAAGAAGGGGCAAAAAGAGAGAAAGAGACACAGAATCCGAAGCAGGCTCCAGGCTCTGAACTGTCAGCACAGAGCCCTATGTGGGGCTCAAACTCAGGAACTGTGAGATCATGACCTGAACCAAAGTTGGATGCTTAACTGACTGAGCCACCCAGGTGCCCCTCCAAGGCAAAGAATAGATAAGTGACATGCCTAACAACACAAATAATGAGTAACAGTCCTGAGGCAGAAATGACATTTGCTCCACATGTACTGTGGGCTAGACACAGTGCTAGTCTCCACATGGAGATAACTTCTGGCACTTCCCTTAAAACTCACAGGTCACAGCACTGTGGCCCTTCGGTGACCATAGTGGGCGAAAGGCATCTGGATGTCCACACCCAGCAAGACTGTAGGTAACATGCACAGAAATCAGGATGCTATTAGGAAAGGGGATATGGATGCTGGACAGCCCACGTTGACGATCTTTATTCTCGTCTTAGGCTACAATCCAGTCTCGAGTTCTGCTGCCCCTCCAAGATGGAGCCCCTCACCTCTTACCTTCTTTGAGGTTCATCTGGAAAATGGATGTACCATAGTTTTCATTATTGTTGGCTATGAAATAGGAATAAAGCCCAGCTTTGGGTGGCCAAGTTTCCAGGAATGAGGTCGGTCCCCACCAATGCTCTTTGAAAAAGTGAGAAGGGAACTGTCAGAGTTTGGGAATCTAGGGGATTGAGGAAGAAGGGATCCAGATAGGATCAGGTTGTTCCTTACGGTTGTTGAAGGAAATAGTGAGAGGGAAAGGAGACGGGCCGGAGGAGGGGGCAGTCCTCCAGCAGCCTCATTCAGATGTAACACAATTATAGGCTGTGTGACAAGTAATGATTCCTTTAAAGCCCTGTTGGTTTCCTGCAAAAGCTGTTCCCAGGTTGACCCACTGGGCTCGCTTTGGTTCCCCCAGAAGGCAGGCCAGTCAGACAATAACGGCCATCATCAGATGGTTGGGAAGAGGCTAGGAGGCAGAAACTGAAGCCCGATGCCTCATATCTAGGGTATCTGAGCTGTGCATTTGCACCCTGACAGTAAGTTGTTGACGGCAAATTGGAAAGAGACTAAGCAAGTGTTGTTCCCATGGCAGCCAGGCCCTTAATAGAAGCAAGGAGAATAAGCTTCTGTGTGAGACCAAAGAAGCTTCTTTTCCCTTTGTCCAAAGACCATTGGGGAGGTGACACATAATGGCATGTCTGTGGCCCTGGGTCCTCTCTAAGTTGGGTCTCCACCACTGACTCGCCAGGGAGTGGAACATCTCTCCTCTTGTTGGGCTTAATCTTCAAGACCCAGCTCTCCTGCCACTTCCTTTGCCAAGCCTGCTCAGGTTCTCCCTAACTGTTCTTTTTTGTATGCTAGCACAGCATCCTCTATTCCACCCTTATACCATGTAGCACAGCTTAGCACGTTACCATGTCTGTGTCCTCTGTGAGACTATGAACTCCAAAGTTAGGGACTTCGTCTGATTCATCTCACTATTGCCCTTGCCCAGCTCAGTGACTGACAGGATTAGCACTCAGCAAGGTTTCTTGAATAAATGAACCTGTAAAATGGAGATAGCCTTTGCCTGCCTTCATCCCAGGGCTGTTCTGAATTGGGAGTCAAGAATCCAAATGCTACCATTAATTCACCGTGCAATAATGATAATAACAATTCACGTGTGGACAACAGTTTCGAGTTTAGGAGGCAGTTTTGCATCTATTATCTCTTTGATCCTCACACAAGCCAGTTACGACTTTATCATTTCACAGATGGGAAAACTGAGCTCAGAGAGGTGAATTGGTTAAGGTTGCTCAGCATGTAAGTGATGGGGCCAGAAATGGAACTCTGACCTCTGACCCAGAGCACGTCTTTTCTCTATTACATGTTGTTAGTTTGACTGGTGGAACACCCTTGATCCATTGTGAAACAAGCAAAAAGACAAAACACTCTCCATTATAAACTTGAAGTTCATGGCAGATTACTCCCTTCACCTCCTGCTTAATGGAAACTTGTCTGTCCCTCAAAGGCACACCTCCCCAAATTATCTTCCAACCTCTTGATTAGAGGCTGCCCACCCCTCACATATTCCACTGGGGCCTCCATTGGTGGTCTCGCCATTCCCCATTGACACCAACCTGCCACTATGCCTTCTGTCACATGCACTGTGACTTTCCCTTTGAGGCTTATGCCATCCAGCTCAACCCATCAGACCCTCTGTCTCAGGGCCTTGACTCTTGAATGAGTGACCCAAGAATGGAAAGCATGACAAGAGGGCCTATCCTTCAGGCACATGCCACCTTCCAAACTATCTTTGCAGTGGTGGTCATTTGGCCACCTGGATCCCTAAAGTCCTCTCCACTTCAAGTCCTGCCGTCACCAGGTGACCTCACCACGTGAAGCCATTTACCATCCTGGTCTCTTTATTCCTTAATGTTGGCAATAATGACCAGTGCCTCACATCCACGGTTATACCCTGGGCCTTCTCAGGACCTGGAACCACTCCACGTGAGAGGTCTTGAGGTCTGGTGCACCACACCTCTGACGTCACCCCTGGTTCTCCGCCCCCTCACTTGCTCCACCATGCCTGCTCCTGAACACCCCAGTTAGCACAAGGCCGTTGGCCTCACTGTATTCTTCCCAGTCCATCACCCATCTTAGTATCTCCCTTCCTTCCCTATCAGCCTAGACCTTACAGTGCAGTGTGAAAACCAGCATTATCCTCTTTCTGCCACACCCGTTCTGAAAAGCTTAAACTTTGTATCAGTCCAACCTCTGCCTTCTCAGTCCCTACTCTTGGGCGGCCGAACACAACCATGCTGACTGGCTCTAAAGTAGCTCTGTGGTCACCCCTGACTGGACTCTCATCGGTATTGCTATCTTGGTCATCTCTTCCCAATAGGTACAAATTCATTAACTAACAAAACGGATTAATCCCTTCATTCACTTGACAAATATTTATTTATTAGCTGTCACATGCCAGGCAATGTGCTACGTGTGGAACACATTACAGTGGACAAAAACAGTCCGCAAACACAGTACCACCTTCCCAGAACTGTAGTCTGGCAGAGGGAGGAGGTTTTGCCCACTGTGTACAAACGTACTCACAGCCGTGAAGAGTGCTGCAAAGGGGAAAATTCCAAATACTGTAACGGCACCCGACAGGGAGACCCACCCTACTCTGATGGGCCCGGCAAGGCCTCCCTGAGAGACTGACTCTCGGTTTCGGAACCAAAGGAATGGTTCGGATTCGCTAAGTGACAGGGGTGGGCACGGTGGAATGCAAGGGCTTTCCGGGTGGAGGGCGGAGCATCCGTGGAGGTCCTGGGGCAGGAAGAAGGAAGCAAATGAAAGGGGACCCTGCGACAGAGCATGGAGGGCACTGAGGGCAAGGCTGGAGAAGTCAGGTGGAGCCAGATCTTTGAGGCATTTTAGGGATTTTGAACCGCCATAGGCTTTTATGCAGAGGATGGCGTCACCTGATTGGCCCTGTCCTACTGCCACCCACTTACAGTACACCGGACAGGTTGAAAGGAGATGAGTGAACCGGAGAGGAAGTTGTTAGTGTTGTCCACTCAGCGACTCAAGGCTCAGTGGAGATCGATTTGAGAACCTTCTCCAAACTCCGAAAGGTCCAGCGTCTACTTCTGGCCCCTCCCACCACCACCACCACCACCACCACCACCACCACCATGTTTGTCAACGGACTTGCTTCCTACTTCTTAGGAAACTAAAAATATCAGGTGTGAACGTCCTGTGTTTCCTGCCTCTACACCCACACTTTTACCTAACTGCACTTCTTCTGGTTCCTTCCTGCCGATCTCAGAGAAGCAGGGTCAGGTCTCCTGTCTGAGGCCCATCGTTCCACCTCTCTAGGACCAATGCCTTGCTCCATTGCTTATTCACTCCCTGTCCTGTAAACAGATTCAATTCTCTTCCAATTAGACAAACGAAAATCAAAATCCACTCACCTCCTGTCCCCGTAGCTACTACCTCATCTCTCTCCTTCCCTTTATAACAATTCGTATGTAGCCTACCCTCCCAAATGTCAGGGGCAGTGGTCCTCTCCAGATAGTCCATGAACTCCCCACATTTCCCAGCTCCTTTGAAGTTAGGCAGGCATAGGTGACTAGCATCTCACTTTGGACTCAAGTATAGAGTAGCTGGCATGCGACCTTCCCACAAGCGCTTGTCAATGGCTGACGTCACTGTGAAGGGGGTTTTGTCCTCCAGAAGTTACGACCTCAAGATGACGGGACCCCATCACACTGAGCTCCCTGATGACTGTTTCCAGCAGTCCCCCTAACACACAGAGTATAGGAAAGAAACAAATTTTTGCTGTGTCAAATCACTGAAGTCTGGGGGTGGTTTGTTACTACAACATAGCCTAGCCTGACGAACACATGTACTGTCTCTCCTTCCCCACCTCTGTGCACTTTTTAAAAAAGAATCACATTATTTCTGACATACTTTTTAGTCCTCAGCCTCCTCTCTATTGACATTTTATTCAGGCGAATGCCACTACAATTCTTTTATTACTAAATCACCTAATAGGATTTCTCTGTATCTTATGACCTATACGATAACTTTTTTCTCACTCCATCAAAGTGGAATCAAATGGCTGTTATCAAGTCAAATCCCCACTTAAAAGAATTCTGTGACTTCCAAAATCAAAGCTTATTAAACTGACATTTGAGATCCTCAACAATTTAGGCACGATTTAGCCCCTCCTACTCTCCTTTACACAGTTTACACAATACTCAATACAGAATTGATGAGCTCCTCCTCCTCTTTGACCTTCATCATGCTGTTCCCTGCACCTGTCACATGCTTCAGTCCTGCTTTCCTCTGTCAAGCAATTTAGACATGTGTGCAAAGATGCTTGTGCAAGGATGGCTTATAGTAGCAAAATATTGGAAATGACCTAAATGTCCAACTCTAGGTGATGACTTAAACAGATTATGGAAAGCTCACACAATATATACTGTGAAGACAATACTGATGATGTACAGTCATTGAAATTGTTCACAGTTTATTAAGTGTATAAAGCAGTGAGATATACATTGTCTCATATTTGTTAAAATGCATAGAAAATATCTGGAGGAGTATATATCAAAACGATAATGGTCACAAATGAAAAAAATTAAGGTGCTTCAAAGGTCACTGTCAAGAAAGTGAAGAGACAGCCCAGAGAATGTTAGAAAATTTGCAAGTCATATGTCTTTTTAAAAATTCTTTTATTTTTTTAATTTTTTTTAACGTTTATTTATTTTTGAGACAGAGAGAGACAAAGCACGAACGGGGGAGGGTCAGGGAGAGGGACACACAGAATCTGAAGCAGGCTCCAGGCTCTGAGCTGTCAGCACAGAGCCCAACGCGGGGCTCGAACCCACAGACCACGAGATCATGACCTGAGCCGAAGTCGGCCACTTAACCGACTGAGCCACCCAGGCGCCCCTAAAATTCTTTTTAACATTTATTTATTTTTGAGGGAGAGAGAGAGGGAGAGGGAGGGGGAGCTAGCGCATGAGTGAGGGAGAGGCAAAGAGAGGGAGACAGAGGATCCGAAGCAGGTTCCGTGTTGTGAGCACAAGCCTGACGTAGGGCTCAAACTCACAAACCATGAGACCGTGACCTGAGCCGAAAACAAGAGTCACGCAACCAACTGAGCCACCCAGGTGCCCCTGCAAATCATATCTCTGATAAGGTGCTTCTATCCAGAATATATAAAGAATGCTTACATCTCAATAATAAAAGGACAAATCAACCAGTTAAAAAAAATGGGCAAAGGATTTAAGTAGACATTTCCCCAAAAAAGATCCACAAGTGGCCCA
Source organism: Neofelis nebulosa (assembly GCF_028018385.1). Lineage (NCBI taxonomy): Eukaryota > Metazoa > Chordata > Mammalia > Carnivora > Felidae > Neofelis > Neofelis nebulosa. The sequence continues at coordinate 70,658,275 of NC_080791.1, read as the reverse complement.
TCAGCACATGAAAAGATGTTCAACATCATAAGACATCAAGGAAATGCAAAACAAAACCACAGTGAGATACCACTTCACACCCACTACGGTTTCTATAATCAAAAAGACAGATAATAACAAGTGTTAAGGATGCGGAGAAACTGGAACCTCATGCACTGCTGGCGGGAATGTAGCAATAGAGCTGCCCCCTTAGAAAACAGTCTGGTGGTTCCTCAAAAGGTTAAACATCAAGCCACCACGTGACCCAGTGATTCCACTCCTAAGCAGAAATCCAGAACACATGAAAACACATCCACACAGGGGCGCCTGGGTGGCGCAGTCGGTTAAGCGTCCGACTTCAGCCAGGTCACGATCTCGCGGTCCGTGAGTTCGAGCCCCGCGTCGGGCTCTGGGCTGATGGCTCGGAGCCTGGAGCCTGTTTCCGATTCTGTGTCTCCCTCTCTCTCTGCCCCTCCCCCGTTCATGCTCTGTCTCTCTCTGTCCCAAAAATAAATAAAAAACGTTGAAAAAAAAAAAAAGACATCCACACAAAAACTGGTACATGAATATTCACATTATTCATAATAGCCAACAGGTGGAAACAACCTCAATATCTATCAACACGGAAAACAAAGTAGGGCATATCCATGCAATGGAATATGAAAATTCTGCCATGAAAAGAAATAAAGCCCTGATGCGTGGCACGACTTGGATGAACCTTGACAGCATTGGGCTAACTGAAAGAAGCCAGTCACAAAAAGACCACGTATTACATGATTCCACTCATATGGAAGATCTGGAATAGATGGATCTGTGGAAACAGAAAGTAGATTTGTGGTTGCCTAGGCCAAGGGGGGAGGGGATTGAGAGGAAATAGGAACTGACTGCTAATGGGTACAAGATTTCTTTTGTTGTGATGAAAATGTTCTAAAATTGATTGTGATGATGGTTGCACAACTCTGAATGTACTGGACACCATTCAATGATATACTTTAAGTGAGTGAATAATATGGTATATGAATTATATCTCAATAAACCTGTTTCAATTTAAAATTGTTAATGGTATTGTTTTTGCAAAGCTTGGAAAGGGGTAGTGGCACCAATTGGGAAAAGGGGAGATGGGTTTGTAAGAAATTAATCTGCAACTTTGGCTTACGCAAAAAAGAAAAAAAAAGTGTGTAGGGAGGAATTCATTGGAAGGATACTTAGGTAGTTCATAAACTCCAATAAATTCTTGCATAACCAAAACTGGGTAGGGAAGGAATGAGGGCAGCCCCAGGGAGTTTGGTAGTAGGAGCTTATGGGTCCTCTCTCTGGAGTGCTGTTGTTAATATGACTCAGCTTTAGTGACTGCTAGCCTCAGGAGTCTCCATTCCAAGTTTCAAGTTCCCAAGAGAGAGTATTCATTGACTCTGCTTCGGTCAGGTGTCTACCCTTGCATCAATCAGCTCTGGGTGAGGGGAATAGTATCAAATAGCAAGGACCTGATCGCAGGACGCCTTTGCTTGGGTATCGGATTCACTTGTGCAGTAAAAGGACAATGGCTGTAAGTGAGGCAGATAAACAGACACAAGAAATAATTACTATAATTAAGTTAAAAAAAAAAACTCAATGTCTAGAAGAGTGTGTATAATAAGACTCATTTTCTTCTTAAAAATTTCTCTCTTGTACAAATGAAAACAGGGTCCAGGTAGGTGACCCATGAGTGTTGCAAGCAGGTAGAAGACCATAGAGCATGCTGGGGACTGGGGCAAACTAGGGAGTGGGTCCTACATTTAAGGCAATCAGATGCAACTCCATTTCAGCTGATTTTGTCCTTTAGGAGTGCCAAGTCCTCTGTTGCTAGATGTTTGGATTTCTCAAGCAAAGCCAAACACTTGATTTTTATGTCAAATTTCCTGAGTTTAAAAACCCTCGGGGGACCAAATAAAAATCTCTATGGGCTGTATCTGTCTGCAGGCTTCCGGTTTGCAACTTCAGATGTACATATTTGTATATAAATAGCGTTTAGACAGACCTGAGTTTGTACTGGCTGTGTGATCTTGGATATTTCCCCTGTAACATGTAAAATGGGGACAATAGTCCAAACCTTCAGAGTTGCATCCATGAATTAGCATAAAGTGTTCAAGAGCTTTCAGTTAGCGATGGTGGGTTGAATGCACACATATAATTTTGCTCTCTCCTGAAAACCCATTAAAACTACACTAAAGGGATTTAGAGAAACGGGGATTCACAAGGATAGGAGATAAATGAGAGGAGACAGGAGCAATACAATTTTGGAAGCAGGAAAGTGGATGGACAAGTGGTAACTGACTTGGCAGATCTAAGAAATGAAATCTTACACGTGAAGAGGGACAAGCAGGGAACCAACCTGGTCAATATTACAGAATCGTCAAAAAAACTCAAGAACTGAGGACAAAGGTGATAGAAACTAAATTTAAGAAAATTTAGTGAATGCTGTTCAAGAAACAGATTCTTAGCCTCCTCCATATTTTATTCCCCTGAGTGACTACCCCTTCTCTACTCCAGCAGAAGACTGAGGGTTATTCTCTAGAATTAAAAAAAGAGAGAGCTCCTTTATTAAGGGATGCATGGTCCATCTGTGGTCTAATAAATATATGTCTACTGAAGGCTGAACACCGAGACCTCCCAGCTCCCTTCCCCTTCCGGGATCCCAGAACGTAAGCAGCCAGGCATCTCTTCTCTGGGCATGATTTAAACACTTTATGGAGGAACTAATCAGCCAAACAGGAAACAAATAGAACATACTAACTTGGGGGGGAGGGAGTGTTCTCTGACAAATGACCCAAGATGATCCCACAGTGAAATTCCAAATCCACAAACTTTGCCCATGTGCTCAACGTGGGCAATCAGTGTTTAGTGTCCCTTCTTAAACAAGAGTGGACAAGGATTAACAAACATCTGAGTAAAACTTCTAACAGGAAGGATAAGACCAAACAAACAAGCAGATAAAAGTAATTTGGAGGAAAGAAAGATAATGCAGGAAAAGGGAAATTTCTAAATCACTATTGGTAATACACTTACAGAGACAAAAGATCTTTCCTTGCTATTTTTTTAAATGTTTATTTATTTTTGAGAGGCAGAGAGACAGAGTGTGAGTGGGGGAGGGGCAGAGAGAGACGGAGACACAGAATCTGAAGCAGGCTCCAGGTTCTGAGCTGTCAGCACTGACCCCAACTCCGACCCAGGGCTCAAACTCACGAACCACGAGTTCATGACCTGAGCTGGTCGGGCACTTAACTGACTGAGCCACGCAGGCTCCCCCTTTCCTATTTTTGTTTTAATTTTTTTTAATGTTTATTATTTTTGAGAGACAGACAGATCATGAGCGGGAGAGGGGCAGAGGAAGAGAGAAAGACACACAGAATCTGAAGCTGGCTCCAGGCTCTGGACTGTCAGCAGAGAACCCCACACGGGCTCAAACCCACGAACTGTGAGATCATGACCTGGGTCTTCCCATGACCTGGGAAGTCGGGTGCTTAACTGACTGACCCACCCAGATGCCGCCCCACCTTTGCTATTTTTAAATAAGGGAAGATGCAGAGTAAAACAGAGCCTAGAGATACGAAAACCATAGTAGAGAAATGAAAAATTCAATAGGAATATTGGAAGTTAAATTGAAGAAATCTCCCAGAAACTAAGGAGGAAATTCAAAAAGATGAAAGGTGTGATGTGTTCCTGCTTTCTTCTGTCTTCTTGAGCATCTGAAGTATGTTTATAGTCTCGGTTTTATTTCCTTGTCTTCTAATTCTTTATAATCTATGTTATTATGAGTCTGTTTCTATGGATTGATTTTTCTTCCCCTTACAGGTCTTTCTGCTTCTTTGCATGTCTGGTAAGTTTGATTTGATGCCAGACATTGTGAACTTTACATGGTTGAGCACTGGCCTTTTTTATTCCTTAATTATTTTGAGTTTTGTTCTAGGATTCAGTGAACTTGCTTGGAAAGAGTTTGATCCTTTAGAGGTTGCTTTGGGAGCAGAGTCTAGTTTAGGGGTACTTTGGCTCCATTGTGAGGCAGTATCTTTTTGGATATGGTATTCTTCGTATGTCTAACATATTATGAGGTTCCTACACTCTGATTGTTGGGAATGTAAACTATTTCCAACCTCGTGTGAGCTCCAAGAATTGTTCCACCTGATTCTTTCAAGTGCTCTTTCCCCGGCCTCAAGTAGTTTCTTCAAATGCATTCAATTATCAGTACTCGCTTGAAGACCTCAGGAGAAATTTCTGTGGATCTCCAGTGCAACTCTGTCTTGTCTGGTACCTCACCCTGTGAATTCTAGCCGTCTTGACCTCCCTGAACAACCAGCTAGCTCAGTCTCTTCAACACAGGGAGTCTGCCTGTTCTTCCTAGGTTTTCTCTCCATGCACCGCAGCCTGGAGGTACAGTATTTGGACTCATCTTATTTTTTCCTCCCACTTTTAGGGATCGGTGCCCTGCACTGCCTATTGTCCAAGGCCTGAAAACAGTGATTTCATATATTTTTTATGGTTTTAGAATTGGTTTAGGCAGGAGGTTGAATCCCAGTGTCTGCTACTCCATCTTGGCTGGAAGTGGAAGTCTCCTGTTCTAATAACCTCCCACACCTTCCTTAGGTATCCTCTCTCATTGTTCAAATTTAGTACACACTTATTGGATTGGACCAGGAATATTTAGATGACAACTATAAAAAAGAGTGTAAAGATTTCCCATAATTCTCCCTAGAGCAATAACTCTAGTTAGTGTTTTGTGTATTTCATCTTTCCTTCCGGTCTTCTATCTTTTGGTCTTGCACGGTTTTTACATTCACCTTCAACTTACTTCACCTTTTTCTAGCCTTCGACACTAATGGCCACTCCCTCGTTTTAAAAACTTTGTTTGCTGTCAGCTTCCGGGAAATCCCTCTTTCCTGCTGTCATTTCTTTTTTTTTTTTTAATTAAGTTCTTAATTTTAATTCCAGTATAGTTAATCTGCAGTGTTATATTAGTTTCAGTACAGTATAGTGATTCAGCACTTCCATACATCACCCGGTGCTCATCACAAGTGCCCTCCTAAATCCCCATCACCTGTTTCACCCATCCCCCACCCACCTCCTTTCTGTAACCATCAGTGTGTTCTCTATAGTTAAGAATCTGTTTCTTGGTTTGTTTCTCTCTCTCTCTCTTTATTCCCTTTTGCTCATTTGTTCTGTTTCTTAAATACCATGAATGAATGAGATCATATGGTATTTGTCTTTCTCTGACTTATTTCACTCAACATTATACTCTGCCCCTCCCCTGCTCACGCTTTGTCTCACTCTGTTTCTCAAAAATAAATAAATGTAAAAAAAAAAATTTATACACACACACACACACACACACACACACACTATCCCGGTGTCTATTCAACCCCTCCAAACCCTATAAACCCTCTCTCAACCTCCTTCCTCTAATTCTTCTTCCTTCATGGACTCTTAAATGTTAACCACGTTCTTGCTTCTCACTCAGTATCTACATTCTCCCTGCATGATCTCATCTATTACCTGTGACTTGAGTTATCATTCACCTACTTACAACTCACAAATTTATACTTCCACATCTCTCTCCCCAGTACTCCGGACCCAATCGCCTAATGCATGTCTCTAGTTGGATGTCTCACAGCGTGTCCCAAACAGAACTCATTCTCTTCCCCAACAACATAATCTGTATCTTGGTTCCATCACAGTGAATGGCACTAGTATCCACATTTCTTCCCAAGCTGGAAATATGGAAGCCATGCTCAACTATTCCTTCTTTTTTTCTTCTTAATCCCTGTACATTTAATGGAGGCCCCTAATTCTTGTCTAGTTCATCTCCTAAATATCTCTTTCTTCAAACCCATCCCCTGGTTTTCCCACATTCCTGTTGTTCACACCTTCATTATCTCTCACCCAAACTATTGCAACAGCCTCTTTATCTGGTCTGTGGATAAGTGCTGGGTGCACTGTGGTCTTTACAAAACACCAAGATCATGCCACCCTCTTGTTTAAAAACTTCTAATGGTTCTCCACCACTTACAGGATAAAATCCAAAACCTTTAGCTTAGTCTGCACATGACTCTTCACAGCCTGCTCCCAGACTCCCTCTTCAGCCCTACCTCCTGCTTCTCCCAGATGTGTTCACCCCCAGTGCAGCCTCCCTCTGCCTTTTTATGACCTCTTCTTTCTGCCCAGAAAGTCCTTCCTCGTTTTCTCTGTTTGACAAACACCTTCTCATATTTCAAGTTACAGCTTCAGTGTCCACTTCTTCAGGGACTCTTTCCCTGGAGCTTCTCGAGAACTGCATTCCATCATTCCTCCCATGCCCTAGCGGTTCCTTCACCCAACCACCACTGCACTAGCCACAGTGGCCTGTGGTTACACGTGGACCTTTATTTCTCTTACCAGACTGTACACTCTTCACAGACAGCAGCCACCTTATTCCTCTAGGTACGTATCTCTCTAACAAAGGCTCAGTACAACAGAACTCGGTCAATGCTCAGTAACTTGGTATAATTTTTGATTTCCTAACTGAGGTCCCTAATAGGCTTTGGAGGGCCCCCTGAGTTCTGTGGCATTGTTGTGGAAAATTGTGTGTTTTGAGGGTATTTTCCTGGAAAGAAGATTCATTCTAGTCACCAGATTTTCAGAGGGGGCCTGGATTCACAAAAGTGAGGGGGTAGCCAAGGGAGAAGGGGTACTTAGGGAGAAGGGGTAGCCAAGAAGCTGTTTTTAGAAACCTGAAACTCAGAGCCTACACTTTGCCCCGGGAATGGGGTGCTTGCTGTTGCCCCTGCTGTCACTTGGTCCTGTGATGAGGGCAGACATGGAGGGAGGGGTGTGCAGCATTTCTGGATTGCACGTGGGAACAGTCAGAAGGCTAGATTCTCAAAGCCTAGGACCCTCCTTTCTCTGCCTCTCGGTCCTTTCTCTTTTATGCTCATGATTTGCGTACCAGGATGAATGCAAACTTAAAATTCAAACACACACACACACACATACTCACACCGCTCTGCGTGCACAGAAATACCGCACACACACACAAACACACAGCCAGGCACACACAAACACATTCATCCACACGCACACCGGCCACCTACAAATGTGTGCTCTGGGTCACATGCAGCCTTGCCCGTGCAAGCTCCATTCGTAACCACACACATAGAGACAGCCACGCATGTGAGAATCACCCGACCTGGCTCCCGCCCTCCCTCCTGCAGAGAGCAAGCGCTGTCCCTGGCATCAGGCCCAGGGAGACAGCCGAGTGGAGCCATCTGTCAGGCTGAGGTTCCTGCGCCGCCCATCCTGCCTGAGCTCAGACGGTCGGCACGCCGGGCACGCAGCCTCGCTATTCTCTTTGGCTGAATCATGCTGAGTGAGCTGGCCCAGCCAGGGTTTATCAAATCGGAACAGAATTTTGGCAAAACAGATGACTTGTGAGCTTGGCATTTGTGGGCCTGGGAGGTGGAGACCTGTAGGAGGAGGAAGGAGGAGTGGAAGGAGGTGAGGAGAGAAGATTGCCTTCTGATACACTGAGAGACGATGGAGAGCTTTCAAGAGGCAGCATGGCACGGGGACTTGGGTGCTGGACACAAAGTCAAAATAACCAGATTCAAACTCCAGCTCTGGCATTTAATAGTCATATGACTTTAAACATGTTAATTTACCTCTCTGAGCCTTGGTTTCTTCTATAAAACTGACCTAATACAATCATCAAATGCACAGGGTTGATAATAGAATTTTACAAGATAAGACATCAATTAACACAGTGCCCTGCCACATAGAGGACTTAATAAAGGGTGGTTGTCATAGTTGGAGATCATGAGGGTTTAAAGAGAACATGTAGACCAGCCCTTTTCTTAAAAAAAAAAATTTTTTTTTAACATTTATCCATTTTTGAGAGACAGAGATAGAGCACGAGCAGGGGAGGGGCAGAGAGAGAGGGAAACACAGACTCCGAAGCAGGCTCCAGGCCCTGAGCTGTCAGCACAGAGCCCGATGCGGGACTCGAACCCACGAACCATGAGATCATGACCTGAGCAGAAGTCAGACGGACGCTTAACCGACTGAGCCACCCAGGTGCCCCATAGACCAGCCCTTTTAACTCACCATCCCGTCACCACTGGACAGCCACAGTGGGTACCCCGGCATGGTCCCCGTTCCTCATCTGCAAACCAAATGCCTCGATCCACCTTGCACTCCAGAGGCCTCTTGTGTGTCTTCCTACTGTTCCTCACAACACCCCGGCTTGAGTCTGAGAATCAACATTGGCCCTCCAATACCAGCCTTCACCTCTGCACGCTCTGACTGCTCAGCCCGTACAGCTCCCACCACCCCCATTATCTGATTTGGGTAAGAGTAATCAAAAAAACGGTGGTACACAGGATTAGTTAAGCCCTCACTGTGCTAGAAATTTGCAAGGCAAATCCAATTTAACCCTCACAACAACCTTAGAAAGCGAATACTATTATTATCCCCATTTTACAGATGAAGAAACTGAAGTACCAAAAGATTAGGTAACCTGCCCCATTTAGACATTGATTGTAAGTCACGCTGTTATCTCATGGATTGCTAAGACACACTGGCGATTAAATCATGTTACAATGCTAAGATGCATTGATGCAGAGACACTTAAGATAAGGGGGTGAGGTGTAGGGAAAGTCCATTACAGAATCAACGAAATATAGTAGTCTTACCTCAGCTGGGATGTGACTGAAAGTCTGTCTGCCTCCCGGGCCTGAAGTACCGCCCTCAAGCTGACATTTTTTGAGTACTCCATGGAACAGACATTGCACTAAATTCTTTTTTAAGACTTATTATTGAAGTATAGGGGCACCTGGGTGGCTCAGTTGGTTAAGCATCCTACTTCAGCTCAGGTCATGGCTAGTGAGTTTGAGCCCCACATCAGGCTCTGTGCTGACAACTCAGAGCCTGGAGCTTGCTTCGGATTCTGTGTCTACGTCTCTCTCTGCCCCTCCCCTACTCAAGCTCGCTTGCGTTCTCTCTCTCTCTCTCTCCCTCTCAAAAATAAATAAACATGAAAAATTTTAGAAAAAGACTTATTGAAGTATAGTTGATAAGTGTAGTCACTGTCTGTCACCATACGATGTCACTGCAATATTCTTGGCCATATTCCCTAGGCTGTACATTCCATCTCCATGATATATATTGTATCATGCATATAACAAGTATAAAGTTCTTCTTATGAGAAGTTATGTAATTTGTCAAGGTATCATCATAACTCATGAAACTGAGATTCAAAACCAGGCCTATCTGACTCCAGAGACCTTGCTCTTAACCATCATACAAGTCAGGTAGCCTGGATGGTTGTTTCCAGAGCTTTGTTCAAATGTCTCCTCAGGCTGGCTCTGGGGCTGAGCCACAGCTCTTGTCCTGGTGATTCCCAACCCTAGAGTTGGTCTTGCTGTGGATGGGTGGTGAGTGGGTGGGGGCAATGTCCTGGACTAGATAGAGGGCTTCTTGTGCCATCTGTCTCTGGGTGGGACGACCTCTCAGCAGGCACTTCTTGCACTGGGCTTCAGTTACCCCACTGGTAACATGGAGAGAATAATCCTACTCCTGGTACCTGCCCGAATTAGTATACTCTTCCTTGAGATTATAAATGGAAGAAATCTGCATAGTTAGTGCACTAGTAGACTGTCTGTGGATCTAGCCCCCAACCAAAGTTCCAGCCTTAGTACCCAAAAGTTTCCACCAAACTAGAAAAATCTCCAAAGGATCCTTACCTCCCTGCCTTTGTTCACACCTTTCCTTGTATCTGAAAAGCCTTCTCATCTTCACCTATCATAGTCCTACTTTTCTATCAAGGCCTAGTTCATAGGCTTCCTTCTAGGAGATGTTCCTAGACAGTGATCCTTGAAGTGACCCATTTCTCTACCTAATCTTTGACTATAACCTTTTAAGACATGTATCATTCATAACCTTGCCATACAACTGTTGATCTATAGGACATTTCTTCTATGGTGGACTTGTGTTGGTTTTTGCCTGCCCAATATCTTATCCCTTTTTTGGTAAAAGCAACTTGATTTTCCTCTGGGGAACCACCTTCTCTCCATTGTATTTTAAAAATATTTAAAATATTTTAAAAAGTTAAAAAAAAAAAAAAAGAATTCCTGAAGATGAAGCCATCCAAGAGCAGATTACGTAGAAAGGCTTAATCTTCATGATGACATTTTTGCAAGCCCTTGGATCTAGATTTAGTTACTCCTAAAGTGAGAAGTAATCTGCCCAGGACAAATAAGTTCTGCCCCATGCACATTTTTCTCTTAAGTTAGTCTGACTTGGGTTTCTGTAATACATATTTAAAACACAGGGGCGCCTGGATGGCTCAAGTCATGATCTCACAGTTTGTGGATTCGAGCCCCACACTGGGCTCTGTGCTGGCAGTGCAGGGACTGCTTGGGATTCTCTCTCCCCTTCCCTCCTTCTCTCTCTGCCCCTCCCCCCACTTGCACAATCTCTGTCTCAAAATAAATAAATAAACTTAAAAAAAACCTCACGCTAACATACCCCTGACTTGTTTATGTACTTCAAGAGGACAAGGCCTGATCTTTTTAGCTTGACATCTCTGTAGGGCCCAGCATACTCCCTACTAAGATACAGGGTCTTCAAGAAAGGGCGTTGATGATTGACTGAGGGATGTTCAGTTCATTCAATCTTCTTGAGTATCTACAATGAGCTAAGCACCAAGATCACAAAGATTAATGAGACACAGTCCTCCTTAAGGAGTTCAGAGCTTAGTAAGAAGAGCTATGGAAGCAAACACATCATAATATATAGCCCAGGCTAAAATAAAAATCTTTGTGGGATCCAAGAAGGTGGGAGGTTTGGGGAGATAGAATCTGGGAAGGCTTCTCAGGGGAAATGACATCAGAGACAAGGTCTTAAAGAACAAACAGAAGCTCCTAAACAGAGAAGTGGGAGTGGGAAAAAAGGTATTCTGGGGATAGGGTATTTCAGGCAGAGAAAAAAATACATATAATTACAAAATTTATCAGAGGATCCTCATCTCCTCTTCCTCTGACTTCTTCCCACACTATTCCCTCTATCTATTTCTCTGCCTCATACATTGATAGAAAAATTGCAGTGATTAAGAGCACAGTCCATGAGCTCTGAAAGATTTTGGTTCTGCCACTTACCTACCCATTTGACCTTGGGCAAAGTCACTCACATTTTACAAATAAGGATAATAGTTTTAATTGCTTTGTAGGATTGTTGGGAACATTAAATGAAATGACAGATTTAAGGAGGGGGCCTGGCACAAGGTAGTGCTCAAGAGATGTTAGCTGCTATTATTTTTATTGTCCTAGTTAAGAACCTTTAAGCTCCAAGGAACAGAAAGCCTAACTCACCCTGGCGCAAACAGTGAGGAGATTCTTCATCTCCTAAAATGGGAGTCTTGAAGTAGAGTAGGCTCTAGACATGGAATAATCAGGGCTCTGACTCCATTTCTCTGCAGTTCTCCCAGCTCAGCCCTCTTCTCTGTATTGGCTTTGTCTGCAGAATGGCTTTCCTTATTGTTTAGAGATGGCTGTCCCCATGTACTGAGCAGCTGTGACAACATGCTTCCTTGTTCACGTCCATCACGGCAGAGGGAAAAAAAAAAAAAAAAAAAGAAAGAAAGAACACCCTCATCCAGACGGAGATATAAATCCCTTCTTTAAATCTGTTCAGGCCAGCTTAGGCTATGTGTCTTCTCCTGGGCCAACGACAGGGACTGGGGGATTCACTGCGTTAACTGGCTTAAGCCTGCCTTCCTGAACCAGTCACTGGTAAGTGAGGTTGGCTTCCCAGGAATGCCTAGACTAATTAGGATCCATTTATGGAGTCAGAGGTAGAGTCCAACTTTCTCCTGGTCACATGGATGTATCACAGCAAGAGGGAAAGGGTCCTGTTAGAGACAGGGAGGAATATGTGGATGTTGGCTGGGCAACCAATAGCATCCTCCATGATGCTAGCTATTGAATTTTTTGTATGCTGGCTCACATCTGTCTCTTCTAGGCCTTGGCTCAAATGGCTCCTTACTAGGGATGTTGACCTTGACCATGAGACCAGTTACATAAAATAACACACATACTCCCCTCTCTCCTCCACTCCTCTCCTCCTCTCCTCTTCACTTCCTGCCTCCCTCACCCTGTGTTAGTTTTACCTAAAGCACTTACCACCCACCACCTGATATGTCATGTACTTTTGGCTTGATGTGTGTATTGTGTCTCCTCCCTCTAAAAAACCAATTCTAGGGGCACCTGGGTGGCTCAGTTGGTTAAACGTCCAACTTTGGCTCAGGTCATGATCTCATGGTTCTCGAGTTTGAGTCCTGCGTTGGGCTCATGCTGACGGCTCTGAGCCTGGAGGCTGCTTCAGATTCTGGGTCTCCCTCTCTCTCTGCCCCTCCCCTGCTCGTGCTCTGTCTCTGTCTCTGTCTCTCTCTGTCAAAAATAAATAGTAAAAACATTTTAAGAATTAAAAAAATAAAAATAATAAAAAACCAATTCTATGAGAGTTTGGTTTATTCAGTGCTCTGCGCCTAGTACCTAGAAGAGTCCTGGCTCATAGTAGGCACACGATAACAGTTTGTTGAATGGGTAAATGATTCTGGCCAGACCAGACTCTTCTTGTCTTCCTCAGAGGTGGCCACCTGTTATAGGGCCTGGGAATGGCCCCATAACCATCTGAGCTTCCTCAGATCCCCTCATCTTTTCCCCCTGCTCTCTCTCCATTGACTCCACCTGCATCTGTCTCCCTGTCCCTCTAACGTCCATCCACAGAGCCGGCTGGTATTTGTCCATTTTGTTCTCTTTCTATATAGAATTGATTATCAATCTTTTTCTTTTCCCTCTTCATGCTACAGATTACCGCTTATTCTCTACATGCACAATACTAAGTATATCATATCCAAATAAAATTTTAAAATCTGAGTGGCTCTTCCATCTTGCTGTTTAAGACATAGCGTCTCATTTTTTTTGAGAACTCCATTTATGTTTTTAGACGTGTTTGAGAAATGCATGTGGAGTTCCTATAGGTTCTTCTGAGTCTACCATTCTGGGCTTCCTAAATTTTTACCCTCTTTGCTCTGTGCTGACAGTGGGGATTCTGTCAGCCTGGGATTCTCTCTCTCTCCCTCTCTCTTTGCCCCTCCTCTCTCATGCTGTCTCTCTCTCTCTTTCTCTTAAAATAAAAATAAACTTTAAATAAATAGATAAATACATTTTCACCCTTTTTGAAGTCTCCTTTGCATGAGTATTTTTTTTTAATTTTAAGGGAAGGGCACCTGGCTGGCTGAGTTAGTGGAGTGTGTGACTCTTGATCTCGTCATTGTGAGTTTGAGCCCCACATTGGGTGAAGAGATTACTTTTTTTTTTAATGCTTATTTTTGAGAGAGAGAGAGAGAGAGAGAGACAAAGCATGAGCAGGGAGGAGCAGAGAGAGAGAGAGAGAGACAGACAGACAGACAGACAGATACACACACAGAATTTGAAGTGGGCTCTAGGCTCTGAGCTGTCAGCACAGAGCCTAACACGGCTTGAACTCACAAAGAGAGAGATCATGACCTGAGCTGAAGTCAGACGCTTAACTGACTGAACCACCCAGGCACCCCGAGATTACTTTTTTAAAAATTAAAAACAATTTTTTTTTTCAGGGAAAAACTCTGTTTTCCCCCATACTTTCCCACCCTAAAACCCATCTGCCTCTAATGAGGGACATTTAATAGGGCATTCGTTTCTTGGGCGATATTTTCCAATTCTAGGACTGGACAAAAGACTGATAGTAAAAGTCACAACAGGTAACTACGCATTTGCTCAGAAATGTACAATGAGCCATACCAATTGCTCTTTTCTGAATTATAAAATTACCACGTGCTCATAAAATATTACTTGTTTCCAGCACAAAGTGAAAGTCTCTCCATCTTCTCTAATCTTACTCCTTGAGGTAACTACTGTTAAGGAATTAGTGTGTATTCTCCAGATTTGTTCCTTGGGATGCATGGCACGTATTCCAGAGTTTTAGCTCTTCCTCTGATACAAGCTGGTGTCAGGAAGCTACCCAGGCAGGGTTCCATTTTCTAGCCATCCTTGTGTCCAGGTGTGGCCACGTATATAGTTTTTGCCAGTGGCGTGTGAGCAGAAATGAGGTATTATTTCTGGACTGAAGCTTTCAGGAAGGGAGTGTGTGTCTTCCACACCCTGTTCTCCTTCTGCCCATTTGAAGCCCTGGGAGGTGGCAGGCCCACTGAACGAAAGGGTCTTCGAATCACTGAGGGGAGGGGGGGGCCACTAGCCGAGCAACCTTGAACTTCATGTGAGTGGGAACTCGACCTCTGTTATGTTGGAGTCTTTTTTTTTTTTAATGTTTTATTTGTTCTTGAAGGGAGGGGGAGGGGCAGAGAGAGAGGGAGACACAGAATCTGAAGCAGATTCCAGGCTCTGAGCTGTCAGCACAGAGCCCGACGTGGGGCTAGAACTCACAAGCAATGAGAACATGACCTGAGTCGAAGTCAGACGCTCAACCCAGGGACCCCTATGTTGGAGTCTTTACGCATCCGGCGTTTATTTGTTGCAGCAGCTAGCAGTACCATAATTAACACAGAGAGTGCAAACTCAAGCTATTTTATGTTACATTAAATTCGCCTACACAAGTAAACAAAAAAAGGGGGGGATCACATGGTACACCATGATGTTATTTGGCTTTCACAGCTGCAAGAGGTCAGCTAAGAGACATGGCCAAGAGGTGGAAAAGGCAGAACTGGAATCTGGGCCTCCTAGCCCCCAAGCCTGTGTTCGTTTCAGTACCCTCATGCCAGCTGGAAACTACCTCTTTGATGATCCTAACATGTAAGAAGGTGTTATTTGTGAGGCTTCTTTGATGACTCAGAACAGCTGCTTTCCCCTCTGAGGTGGGGGGCGGGTAACCCAGGTGAGCTCTGCCCACCCAGGAGTCTGTGGCTTCCTGCCTTCCTCAGTTCAAGGGTTTCTTAGAGAAGGAGCCTTCAAAATAATCATATTTCTCAGAAGACATAGTTTGATTTGACAAGCACAGGCTGAAAGCCCGCCCAGGGGGCTGGGGTATGAGGGTTTGGTGAACAGCCGTGGCGACCGCAAGAGCTAGAACCCAAAGCCTCCTTCTCCCGTGCAACGCGAACACCTTCCGGGCACTCAGAGCTTATGATCAGTTCGTTTATGTCCCCAGAGGGGGCTCCCTCCTCCAGGTCACAAACACCATCAGAAAGTAAGCTGCAGAAAGCCAGATGGCCTCAGCTCTCATAGGCTTCCAGGAAACTCGGCAGTTCTGAGAAGCCCCAATTTCCTGCCTCACATCCAGAGCCTGGGTGGGGAAAGTCAGGGAGGCCCTCACTCACTGCGCCCTTCACCCCAGCACCTCACCCTGGGGAATACCTCTGTGTGCACAGCTGCTGTGAAGCAGCATGAGCACCAAGATGGGGTGAGAGGAAGGCCTCTCGGCTTCTCAGACTCTGGGATCGCCCGCTTCTCTGGGACACCATCCACACCCATTTCTCCTCCGCTTAGCGGACGTCTATTACCTCCTGAGCTGAAGACGGGTCCAGAGGTGAAGCAAAACAACGGATAACTCAAAGGTATTTCATTGTGGCTATGAAATGTAATAAATCAGTGCTTCCCAGTATGGAAGCCAGATAGCTCTGGTGGGACACAAAATGATTTTAAGGTTTCCACATAAACACTAACATTAAATAATATTTAATTATTCCCCTTCTCACTCCTTTTCAACACTTCTGATTACATCAAACATGTCTTTTAGGTACAATCAGTCTTTAACGTCTCTCTACTTACCAGTAAGACTGCAGAAAGAGAGAGAGACAGAGAGAGAGAGAGGAAACACAAATAATGTTAGAAATGAAAATGGGGTCATGACAATTGGTACAACAGATACTAAAAAGACCAGCGATAAATATTTTCTGACATAATGTAATGGTTTTCAAAAAGATATCCTTTACAAAAGCAACACAATTGTATGCATCTAGAAACAAATCTAACAAAAGGTGTGTGCCTGGTCTTTATCAAGAAAATTGAAAAACTTTAATGAAAAGCATAAAATAAATCCTAAACAATTCTGTCTCCCTCGCTGCCCCTCCCCCACTCACATTCTTTCTCTCTCTCAAAAATAAACATTAAAAAAAAAAATTTTAAGCCTAAACAAATGAAGAGATATAGCATAGACAGGAAGACGGCACAATATTATGAAGCTGTCACTTTTCCCAAATTATTCTAGAAATTAAAAAATCCCAATCAGTCTGCTGACAGGATTTGTGTGTATGTATGTGAAATTTTTCTGATTCTAAAATGTAGTTGGAAAAGTGAAAGGGGTGCCATTTTATGTAAGGTGCTCAGGAAAGGTCTCTCTGAGAGATAATTGTGAGGAGTGAAACTTTCTGGGCCAGTTGGGCCAAGACTGAGGCACCAGGTGGCTTAGAACATTCGGAGAATATGAGGGGGGTCTATGTGGCTGGAGCTAACTGAGTGAAGAAACAAGGCCAGAGAAGTATCCAGAGGCTAACTGAAATTAACTGGGAGATGGGAAGCCAGGAGTTTTTGAGGCAGGAGTGACCCAATCTGATTAAACATTTTTAAGACTTGGAAAGCGTTGGAAATAAATATTAAGTAAACGTGTTCTCAGATGCTATGGAAGTACCGTGAATGCTATGAAGGGGGTATATGAATGGAAGTTTGGAAATTCTGCTTTAGATATTCCTTAGGTCACAAATTTGGTCTTTCTAATTCTGCTTAATCTAAATGGAACGGGGGAAAAACAATCTAAGTTCTTGGAGCGAACACTGACGAATATGCAGGAGGACCAGGCCAGGCCCAAGTCTTCTTCCTGCTCCTTAGGCTTGCAGCTGATGTCTTAGGGTAAATCCCCTGTGGCTGGGCCTCCAATTACAGCCTCCCAGGGAGCGGGTCCAAAAAGCAGTAACTTTGTCCGCTCTTGAAAAAAAAACATCACTGACTTCCAGGCTAATGAGGCTTAAAGAAGGCTAAAGGTGAAAGGGACTCCAGAGAGAGAAATAAAAATAATGAATTATAGGGGCGCCTGGGTGGCGCAGTCGGTTAAGCGTCCGACTTCAACCAGGTCACGATCTCGCGGTCCGTGAGTTCGAGCCCCGCGTCAGGCTCTGGGCTGATGGCTCGGAGCCTGGAGCCTGTTTCCGATTCTGTGTCTCCCTCTCTCTCTGCCCCTCCCCCGTTCATGCTCTGTCTCTCTCTGTCCCAAAAATAAATTAAAAAAAAAAAAAAAAACGTTTAAAAAAAAAATAATGAATTATAGTACAAGTAGCGTGTCCCTGAGGGAACTCATCTTCTCTAAAAAACAGTTCCTTATCTGGCATACCCTAGTCCAGTAAATGGCAACCCCATTATTCATTCAGTCAGTCAACAAATATTAATTAAGCATGTGTTGTCAGTACTGGATCCACTGCGATGAGCAAAATGGACATAGTTTCTGCTTTCATGGAGCTTATAGTCTAATGTGGAGAGAAAGACCATAAAAAATAAAGTAAGTTATTATATATTATATTTGGTGCTGTGAAGGAAACAAATAGGGTGCTGTGAGAGAGCAAGGGTACTTACTACAGGCAGCAGGTGGGCCACATGTGACCCACTGCCTTTTCTTTGTAAATAAAGTTTTGTTGAAACACTGCCATGGTCATTTGTTTACATACTGGCTCTGCTTACTTTCCTGCTACGATGGCAGAGTTGAGCAGCTGCAACAGAGACCACATGGCTTTCAAAGCCTAAAATGTTTAGTATCTGGCCCTTTACAGAAAAAGTTTACCTACTCCTGTGATAGAGGATAATGGAGGAGCCTCTTTCCTACAAATGTCCAACAGAACTTTCTGCAGTGGTAGAGATGTGCTAGGTCTGTGCTGTCCAATATGGTAGCCACTAACCATGTGTGGTGATTGAGCGCTTGAAATGTGGCTAGTCACCAAGGAACTTAAATTTTACCTTATTCAATTTATCTATCTATCTATCTATCTATCTATCTATCTATCTATCAAGTAGGCTCTACACTCAGTGTGGGGCTTGAATGCACAACCCGAACTAAGATCAAGAGTCGTATGCTCTACCCACTGAGCCAGCCAGGTGCCCACCCCCCACCACTTTCTTCCCTTATTCAATTTTAATTTTTAGAAATTTATTTTTTTAATTAATTAATTAAAATATTTATTTATTTTTGAGAGAGAGCACGGGTAGGGGAGGGGCAGAAAGAGAGAGGGAGGCAAAGAATCCGAAGCAGGCTCCAGACTCCGAGCTGTCAGCACAGAGCCCCATGCGGGGCTCAAACTCACGAACTGCGAGATCATGACCTGAGCCACAGTCAATGCATAACCGACTGAACTACTCAGGTGCCCCTTAATTTATTGTTTTTTTAATTTTTATTTTTGAGAGAGAGAGACAGAGCACAAGACAGAGAGGGGCAGAGAGAGGGAGACACAGAATTCGAAGCAGGCTCCAGGCTCCAGCTGTCTGCACAGAGCCCCATGTGGGGCTCAAACTCATGAACCTCGAGATCATGACCTGAGCTGAAGTCAGATGCGTAAACAACTAAGCCACCCAGGCGCCCCCATCAATTTTAATTTTTGGAAATTTCAGTTTAGACAGCCACATGTGATTAGTGGCTACTATGTTCAACAGCATAGTTCTATACAGTAACTCAGTTCAGAAATATGGGGGCACCTGGGTGGCTCAGTCGGTTAAGCGTCCAACTCTGGGTTTCGGCTCAGGTCATGATCTTACGGTTTGTGAAATTGAACCCCGCATCAGGCTCTGCGCTGACAGCACAGAGCCTGCTTGAGATTCTCTCTTCCTCTCTCTGACCCTCCCCTGCTCATGCTCACCCCCTCTCTCTCTTTCAAAATAAATAAATAAACTTAAAAAAAAAAGTAAATTTTTTCCCTGAATCCTGATTTCTTCCTGACACTTCTCCTACATATCTCTTAAAGTCCCAGTAAGGCAATAAAACCAAAATCAAAATGTATATTCACCATAACTGCAGTCATGTACTCATGTGTACAAGGATATACAGAAGTATGTATCTAATGCGTGAAAGCTACTACTATTGTTCTTACTTTCTTAATTGGGGAAGCATGGTGGGTGATTTTATTTTGCTCTTTCAACATTGTCATTAGTACTATTGAACCATTATATTTAGTTAAAATCTGAGATAAGTCTGTGCTTGGTTCCTTTGGTTGTCAGGAATGAAGAATCATTCAATTTATCTCAAGTAATGTGTCTAATGTGTGTGAGAGAGGGAAATGGAGAGGCAGACAAGCTTCTCATTGACTCTAAGGAGAGGACCCCTACTGTACTGTGGCTGGGCTGTAAAGTCTGGAAGGTGGCTCCAGATCTAAACAGGTTCAAGGGACCTTAACGACAGGGCTTCCTTAGACCACCACCGCACTGTTCTCTGAATGTGACTCAATTACTTGGCAGGTCTCTACGTCTGCTCCATTTTCTCAGTTTTGTCTCCACTTAGAGTTTCAGATTCCTCATAATCCTTGTTTCCTTAAAGCTTTTGTCTGCTCATCAGGCTTGCCCCTGGTTCTCTCTAAATCATAACCCTCAAACGTCTGCTCTTGTTCCTAAATGTCTCATTCTCGCAGCATTTCTCTGTTTAAGTTTCCAAATGAAGAAATATGCGTTTTCTCCGGCCCTTCTTTTTGTGTCATTCCACATCGTAGGTAATGGGCCAGCCCATGGGTTTGTTTCACGTGGGTTCAAGCTCTCTGCTTCCACCCGCCCAGTCACCTGTAGCCAAAGGGAGGTAGGGTCACGTGGCCAAAGCAGGGCTACCCTGGGCTGGAGACTGTGAGTATAGTAGTTGAGTTAATTGACACGGTGAATCCCAGCCTATAGTGCCTGCACTGGGTGGGACCATCTCTGGGCACCTGAGTCTGTGATAGTATGATTCTTCTATGAGGCTTTGACCCCTGAAGGGCTGGGTCTGTGACCTGAATTGACTCTCTTCACAGCTAGAAGTTCCCAGATGGTTGCTTGGTTGGGGCAAACCCACAACCCTCCCCCCCCAACTCAGACTTCCCCTATCCCTTCCCCAATTTAGAAATGCTTCACCAAGGGAGGGAAGGCCAATGCTTCCCACATGTGGGTCTTAGAGCCACAGAGAAACACTGCTGTCCCTGGGGAGGAGCTCTGTTGCAGAGGCTGCTGGAGAATTTCTGATTTTCTGCTTTGGGCCTTAGTAATTCAGGGATGATGTGGTCAGAGCCTGAAGGGATAAGTTAGCAATTTCACCCCTAGCAGCATTGGCTGGGGCTCGGAAGTTTGGGCCACCTATGACTCAGAGCTGAGTTAAGGAATTAAGCTGCTGCCTCCCAAATTTGGCAAGGACGGCAGTGGGCGGTGGCTGCACACGCCCTGGGAATCTCCTAGGCAGGCAGAGTGGGCTTCATTTGGCCATATGGGGGTGGGGGCAAGGGAATCTGGAAGTTTTCCATTCCCAACACGCCTTCCCCAGCTGCTCTGAGTGCCTAAAATAAGCCAGCAGACGCTTCCCTTTACCTTTGGAAGCTTTGGTCCCAATTAAGATGCAACTCCCTATACTGTTCAAGACTGTCCTCAAACTTGACCTCAGTCCCATAGGCTTCAAAGACTGAGTTTCACTGACTATCCTCTGAGACTGACTATCAAAGACTGAGTTTCACTTCCTGTCCTGCTTATCTGGTTTGGAGAGGGAGATAGCCTGAGGGTGTCTCTGTGTGTACTGGAGATAGATGTGCGAGGTGGAATTCAAAGAAGAAACCCATTCAGAATTGGGGTTGTGTGGGGTAAGGGAGCATCTGGGTGGTTCAGTTGGTTAAGCATCCCACTTTGGCTCAGGTCATGATCTCATGGTTTGTGAGTTTGAGCCCTTCATTGGGCTCTGTGCTGGCAGTGCAGAGCCTGCTTCGGATCCTCTGTCTCCCCCTCTCTGCCCTTTCCTACTCGCGCTTGCTCTCCCTTGCTTAAAATCAATAAACATTAAAGAAAAGAAAAGAAAAGAAAGAAAGAAAGAAAGAAAGAAAGAAAGAAAGAAAGAAAGAAAGAAAAAAGAAAGAAAGAAGAAAGAAAGAAAGAAAGAAAGAAAGAAAGAAAGAAAGAAAGAAAGAAAGAAAGAAAGAAAGAAGAAAGAAAGAAAGAAAAGAAAAGAATAGAATTGGGGCTGGGGCTCCATTGAATGCAGATCATAACAGAGCTGGACCTCTTTGGGAGGACCTGGGTCTAATCTGGCTATGCCACAAACTCTCTCTCTCTCTCTCTCTCTCTCTCTCTCTCTTTTTAAAGTTTATTTATTTATTTTGAGAGAAAGAGAGTGAGTGGAGGTGGGGAGGGGCAGAGAGAGGGAGAGAGAGAGAATCCCCAGAAGGTTCCATGCTGTCAGTGCAGAGCCTGATGTGGGACTCCAACCCACAAACCATGAGATCATGACCTGAGCCAAAACCAAGAGTCAGATGCTTAACCAATTGAGCCACCCAGGTGCCCGGCTACATACTGTCTTAAGCAAGTTGCTTAATCTCTCTGGGCCTCAGTTTCCTCATCTGTAAAATGAAGAGGTTGAGTGAGGAAGTCTCTAGGGGACTTTCCAGTTCTGAATCACTGGATCTCAAACGAATGCCTTCTGGAGGAGAGCCAATGAGAGGAGGAAATTTCCACAGGACTCCCTCCTGTTAGGCTTGGAAATAGTAAGAGCAGCAACAGTGGCTTGCACGCAGAAAGCTGGAGAGTGGGGAAGGCCTTACAGCTAAGCTGAGGCTCCCCCAGCTTTCAACCCTGAATTCCAGCCTCTGGCACTTTCACCTCCAGCCTAATTGGAAAAATGTGCCCCTTCCTTAGGACCTGTCACTGCTGTCTTCCAGAACTTGCCAATAACCCTACAAATCTACAACGTCCATGCTGCGAAGGGCATGGGGTTGTGCAAAGCACATCTTGCACATTTCTTGAGTAGTGCCCTCCCATGCCACCACGTACTCTATGAGGCTCGGGAGGCACTGGGTTCCATAAAGACTGTACCATAGAGCAGAGGTTTGCAAACCGCTCGGCCTCACCTTAGGAGAGTGATTCTGATTCGGCGGGTCTGGGTGCACCCTGACAATTTACATGTATAACAAGTTCCCAGGTGATGCTGATGCTGCTTAAATGGGTACCACACCTTGAGAACCCCTACAATAGAGTATTAGAGAAGAAAGGAGTCTCAGAGGGCACCCTCCCCATCTTCCTTTCTTACAGACTAGGAAACCGGAGGAAAGTGAGTTGTCAACATGATAGAGTTGTGACCAGGTTTCTCTGCCAGTCCTCTTTCTTTTTTTTTTAATTAATTAATTAATTAAAAAAAAATTTTTTTTAACGTTTATTTATTTTTGAGACAGAGAGAGAGACAGAGCATGAACGGGGGAGGGTCAGAGAGAGAGGGAGACACAGAATCTGAAACAGGCTCCAGGCTCTGAGCTGTCAGCACAGAGCCCGACGCGGGGCTCGAACTCACGGACCGTGAGATCATGACCTGAGCCAAAGTCGGACGCTTAACCGACCGAGCCATCCAGGCGCCCCTGCCAGTCCTCTTTCTAATCCATCACCTTGCTGTTCCCTGGATAGTGATATTGATGGAAAACCCAGCACCTTCCTCGGCCTTCCTGGAGGTGTTTGAAGAGAGGTGAGGCTGAGTCAGGGCTCACTGGAGGCAGGGGGAAGGACCCGTAAGCCTATGGCAGGCCCTGGGAAATTCTTTTTCACATTCAAGTTGCATTAGCAGGGGTGGAGCCTGGACTCACCAAGGGGCAGCAGCTCACTCCACACCCCACACCCCAGCGAGGGGAAGGCCTTAGCAACGACAACCAGTTCAGAAGCAACTGCGCGAGGCCGTGGTTTCCTGCTTCAGCTCTGCCGTCCCTTGAGGACTAAAAGTGAACTGTTTGGCATCCAGGTCCCAAACCTTGTGTTCCGTCCCTGAATTCCAAGTCCAGTTTCTCTATGAGGCACCAATCCTGCTTTGGCTGGAGTACCTTCAGTGAGCAGAAATTCAGGCCTTCCCAGGCATCCTCCTAACTTCAGGTAAGTACCCAATCTGAATTAGAGAATTCCTCTTCGAAGGAATACACACATGATTGCCCAAGGTTTTCCCAAGTTTCCCTGTTAAATGAGTTTTCCCAAGTTTCCCTGTTAAGTTTCCCTGTTAAATGAGTGCAGTGGGATGGGGGTAGGTGGGCAGAATCAAGCTGAGTGGAAGACTGGCTTTATCAGCAGCTGCTTATCAACGTAGAGCATTCAGCCTCAACATGGCCTTGCACTATCTGGCCTCTGCCGACCTGTCCAATCTCGGCTAATACCACTTTCCCCATACTCATTACTTTTGAACTTTGTATTTATTTGTGTGGCTGTCAGAATAGTGTCTGTCTCTTCCACAACACTGGAAGGCCTATGATGGCAAGGACAGTGTCTGTTTTGTCACCAGTGTCTCCTTAGCACTCAGCAATGTGCCTACTACATCATATGTGCTCAGTTAATATTGTGAAAGGAAGGGGGAAGGGGTTGTCTACTCTGTGGCAGGCCCTTGCTAAGCCCTCTCAAATCCTTATTTGAAAAGGCAGAATATATATAAATAAATAATTTGGCTTAGACACTGAGGATAATACTCCAGAACAGTGCCTACTTCCAGAAAAATAATGGGTGGATGTTAGAGTAAAGGCTAAGGTGCTATCATAAAGGACCCAAAATACGATGATTCAAAGAAAATAGAAGTTTATCTTTCACAAAAGAGCCCCAAGTAAGCAAGCCAGGGAGGCAGAGCCCTTCTGATCCGCACAGTCATTAAGAGCCTCAGTTCCTTCCATCTTATTGGTTTGCCATCCTCAATGCCATTATCCTCACTTGCACGGTCAAAGACAGGCCGTGTATGTCCTGTACATGTTTCAGTTTGTGAGAAGGGGATAGAGTAGAAGTCCAGAGCAAATGATTTTTTTTTTTTGTTTTTTTGTTTTTTGTTTTTTGTTTTAACAAATGAGGCAAAGCTCCATCCTTCACTTCCACTCACGGTCCCTTGCTGATAACTTAGTCACAAGGCACATCTCACTGCACACTAGCTAGAAAATGGGTGGCCATTTGCCTAGCTTACTGTGAAAGAAGGGGAGAGTGGATTTGGGAGGATACTTGGTAGTCTCTGTCACAAGGGGTCTTGTAATAGTAAATAACCATCCTTCGGGAGATACAGTCATAATCCCATTGTTAGGCCCAAACCACTAAGTCCCACCAATGAATTGCCAGAAGAAAAAAAATTTCCTTATGGATTCACAGAGTTATTTATGAGAATGTGTCTTGGGTTAATCCATGTGTATGCAAGAACGGGCCCTTCCTCAATCTGGCAATATATATAAAAATTACAGATGCTCATACCCTTTGAGCCAGCAAGTCCATTTCTAGGAATTTCTCCAATAGACATACTTTCCCACATGGGAAATGAAATATGCACACTGTTGGTGAAAGGAAAAGATTGAATAAAATATGTCCCCATATAATGGAATCACATCTAACTCTTTTTTATTTATTTATTTATTTTTTTATTTTTTATTTTTTTTGGTTTTTTTTATTTATTTTTTGGGGGACAGAGAGAGACAGAGCATGAACGGGGGAGGGGCAGAGAGAGAGGGAGACACAGAATCGGAAACAGGCTCCAGGCTCCGAGCCATCAGCCCAGAGCCTGATGCGGGGCTCGAACTCACGGACCGCGAGATCGTGACCTGGCTGAAGTCGGACGCTTAACCGACTGCGCCACCCAGGCGCCCCTCTAACTCTTTTTTAAAATGAGCAAGCTCTTGGGGTACTTGGGTGGCTCCATCAGTTAAGTGCTGACTTCGGCTCAGGTCATGATCTCACGGTCCGTGAGTTCGAGCCCCGCGTCAGGCTCTGTGCTGACAGCCTGGAGCCTGCTTTGGATTCTGTCTTTGCTCTCTCCCCTCCCCTGCTCTCGCTCGCGCTCTCTCTCTCTCTCTCTCTCTAATATAAAATAAAACATAAAAAAAAGTGAGCAAGCTCTTTATGTACTGCTATGTAAGGATCTCCAAGGTGTACTGTTAGGTGAATAAATATGGCACAGGGGTGCCTGGGTGGCTCAGTCAATTAAGCATCCAACTCTTGTTTCAACTCAGGTCATGATCTCACAGTTTGTGGGTTTGAGCTCCACGTCAGGCTCTGTGCTGACAGTGTGGAGCCTGCTTGGGATTCTCTGGTCTCCCTCTTTCTTTGCCCCTCCCCTGCTTGCTCTCTATCTCTCTCAAAAAAATAAATAAATAAACTTTAAGAAAAATGGCACAGGGGCAACTGGGTGTCTCAGTCGGTTAAGCATCTGACTTTGGCTCAGGTCATGATCTCATGGCTCATGAGTTCAAGCCCTATGTCGGGGCTCTGTGCTGACAGCTCAGAGCATGGAGCCTGCTTCAGATTCTGTGCTCCTTCTCTCTCTCTGCCCCTCCCCTGCTCATGCTCTGTCTCTCTGTCTCTCAAAGATGATAAACACTAAAACATTGTTTTAATTAAAATGGCACAGAATAGTGAGTAGAGTATGCTACCATTCATATGGAATAGAGTAAAAAAAGAATACATGTATTATTTTATATTTTATATTTGCTTTTGTACTCATAGGATATTCCTGGAAGAATTCAAAAGAAATTAGTAACAACGGTGAGGAGGGGATGGGTTGACTGAATATCTGTGTTATATACTTTTTATGCTTTTCATTTAGGACCACGTGAATATATTGCCTATTAAAAAAGAAGAAGAGGAGGGAAGGAAGGAAGGAAGGAAGGAAGGAAGGAAGGAAGGAAGGAAGGAAGGAAGGGAGGGGAAGACTACCAGAAAAGAGAGGAGAACAAAAGAGAGGAGGGCAGGGCAGAGGAAGGAAAAAAGGCTGAAAGAAAGGGAAGAAGCAAGAAAAGGGAGAGAAGGAAGAAGCGAGGGAGAATTCTTCCTGTTCTGTTGCTCTGGCTTCTCTCCATGCAGCCACACTGCTATCTTTGCTCTAATGGTCCCCAAGATTGCTGCTCCCCGGGCTCAGCCATCCCCTGCTGGCAACTATTGTTGACAGTATTTGGGCTTCATGCAAGGCACTGCTCTCCTCTTGGTTCCTCTGGCCCAAGTGCGAGACAAGACCTTGCCTTCAGTGCTGCATAGGCTAGCAGGGTCCAGCCCATAATGCTAAAGAGAAGTGACTGATGATTCCAGAATAAAGAAAGGGAAGAATAACAAAAGATGATAGCTTCCTACAAGGCACAGACTCAGATCCTTCCTCAGGATCCCCTGTGGTCCACCACCATCCCGCTGTGTTCCAGGCCCAGCCTCATTGCGCAGGAGTCACTGTTCATCATCACCAGGAGCCCTCCAGGAATATCCCCACTTCTGAGACTGAGCCAAGCTGGGTTTCTCCGGGACCCCAGAGAAAGAGGGAAGTTTCTCCCTTAACCCGGTCTGTGGATTGGCTCACCAGAAATTATTTCCAGCCAAAGGACTGAATTCTTGTCAGGATGATTAACAGTGGTAATATCCATCCCCTTCTAGAAGTATCCCCTGCATGCCCACAAGGGTGTATTTTGGCTTTATGGTCCTCGAAAGGCAATCACAAGAATCTGACTTGAACGCATTCCCAATGTCTTGTCAGTGGGCTTTAGAAATCCAATTAGGGTATGTAAGCTGGGATCTCGATTGCTGACCCAGGGGAAATATGCCAAACGAAGTCCAGTTTCAGCTGGTGTCTCTTCAAAGAGCTCAGAAATCCTGGGGTCTAGTCTTTCCCAGAATCAATTTTTTCATAAAGAGCAACAACCACCAGCACCAGATCTCAGATACAATATGAGGACTAGGAGGAAGATAATGGCACCGAGAGCCTGAGATGAGATCATTATGGTTACTGAGCAGGCCATAGAGCTCTAAGCTTCACTGCTGCAAGAAAGAATGATTACGGACTGTGTAATTGTCCTTGTTTGACAACAGAGAATTTGTCCAGAGATACAAACTTGTAATTCAAGGAAAAAGTCATCGCAGATTCTTGTATGTAAGGGATAGTCTGCAGGAACACAAACAGTGTCTTCTGGGGCGCCTGGGTGGCTCAATCAGTTAAGCGGCCGACTTCGGCTCAGGTCATGATTTCGCGGTCCGTGAGTTCGAGCCCCGCATCGGGCTCTGTGCTGACAGCTCAGAGCCTGAAGCCTGCTTCAGATTCTGTGTCTCCCTCTCTCTCTGCCCCTCCCCTGTTCACTATCTGTCTCTCTCTGTCTCAAAAATAAGTAAACGTTAAAAAAAAAAAAAAAGAAAGAAAAAGAAAAAGAAAAACAGTGTCTTCCGTGGCAGCGTAGCAAAAACATCAAGGGAAACACAAGCTGTGCCCGAGGGGCTGATTCCATAACTCAGTGGGGAGGTGGGTAACAAGAAAAATGTTTGGGGGAGGAGTCCACAACAGAAGGGGCGGTAGCGAGGGCAGCCTGACGTCAGAGATGGTTGTTTGGCCCAGGCTAGCATATTTGGATTGCAGTGCACTACGTGGAGAGTTGGCCCCTGAGCGAACTCACAGTGGACACTTTGTTGCCTCCAGCTTCCATTTTAACAGAACCATGATTTTGTTCTTCTATCTTCTCCTCCCTCAGTTAGCCATGTACCTCAGGGAAAGTGGACTTTGCTCCCAGCTACAAGGGATAGGCCTGACTGGCTGCTCTAAAGGCAGTCTTATCCCCTTGCCCTCGATCAGTCTAAGAATATGCTTATGACCTAATTCGGGCCAAGGAGAGCTGAGAAGTCTGCTGGAGGATTCTGGGGAAAGTTTCTTTGTTTCCAAGAAAGAGAGGTAGATATTCTCTCTTCTTCCTTCCTGATACCCGGAACTCTTAGGTTATCTTGCAGCTTGAGGGATGAGGTCAACATCAAAGATGGCATGTGAGAGAACTGGAAAGAACCAGGATTCTTATGACATTGTTGAGTTGCTGAATGAACCTGGGAACCCATCCCGCCTCTAAGCTTAGTTTAAAGCAAATTTCAGTTGGGAGTTCAGTCACTTGCAAATGAAAGCATATATTCCACCAATATATTTTGGAGTCAAACTATTTATCAGGTGCAGGGCAAGACATCTCATCTCCACTTCCACAGAGCTCATCGTAGAGTGGAGGAGGGCCAGACATCAGACAGCTGATTTCACAATTAATTTTTTAATTGTGATAGTGTAAAATGGTACAAAGGAGAACGTGCAAAGGGAAGTTCTGATCTTGTCTGCACATTCATGCCTCAGTCTTTCTCTTAACTGGACTTTTTTTTTTCTTTTATTTTTACTTATATTGAGAGAGAGATGGAGAGCAAGCAGGGGAGGGGCAGAGAGAGAGGGAGACAAACCCAAGCCGGCTCTCAGCTGTCAGCACAGAGCCTGATGTGGGGCTCGAACTCACGAACTGTGTGATCACGAGCACATGTATTTCCCCTGGGTCAGCCATTGAGATTCCAGCCTACGTGCCCTAATTTGACTTCTAAATCAAGAGTTGGATGCTTAACAGATGGAGCCACCCAGGCGCCCCTCTTAACTGGAGTTTTCACTTCAATTGTGCTTCCTGTAAGAAGGTAGTTTGCACTCAGTTCTAAGTTTTGCTTCTTGTTAAGGGCTTGTGGCATTCATTTGATGACTAAAGGGATTTCCATAGACTTTCAGTATAAGACCAAAGCTGACATGCTTCTGTGAAAATTGTGGAAGCTAAACTTTATTCTTGTTGGAATAGGCAATAAGCAACCTATGGTTTGCCTAGGATGAGCAAATCCCATTTCACTAACCAGCAATCCTGACCGATGGCCAAAGAAATCCTGAAAAATGAGATAACTGGGAGGGCCTGGGACAGTGCTTGTGGATCGCTCGCAGTGGTTCAAGTAGTGAGTAAATGACAAGTAAGTGGTATGTTAGTCATCAATTAGTGGACTTGTGGTTACAAGATAGCAAAATCAAGGTCTTTTTCTTCTTTACTCAGAAATCAGCCCACACAAACAATGAGGCCCATAAAAACAGCAAGTCCATCTTTGATGATACAATCTGAATGAGAGCAAGCAGCGGGGGAGATTGTCTCAAGGAAGTGGAGGAAGGTAAAACCTCTCCAGCAGGTCCCTGGGGTGCCTCACTCCCATCTCCTCAAGCCCACCTCTGATTTCGGCCACAGTTCAACCTTGCCTGTCCTGAGAGCATCGTACTTCAAGCATGCGACTTGCATCTTGTCCTTTTGCCCTGGAGACTCTCTGGTGTTATGAAGGCTACCTGCTCATGTACAAGTGAAAGTGTATTTTGGGGAGGGGGGAGTACTCAACCAAAAGGGGAGCAAACAGTAGATAAGAGCTCCAGCATCCAGTGCTTCAGACAGACAGTTCAAGGAGGCATGCTGTACCCTTCTCCAGCCCCTATTGCCCACAGGGACGATCTCAATAATGCACTTGTATAGGGGTTTTTCTTCTTCTCTTGGCTTGTTTTTCTTTGCTTCCTGACTCCTGCTTCCTGGGGTTGTCTCCTAGATAGACTACCTGCACCCTAGCTTTGGTCTCGGGCTCTACTTTAGGGAGAAACCAAACTAAGGCACAACATGTTTGTAGAGGGGGACACTGACAAGAAGCAAATGAGTTTTCCCTGCAGTACCTCAGAAAGTACCCTGTGGAACTGGAGGGGCACTAGATGCTCTGGAAGGCAGGAATGAGGTCCACCAATGAATGGGCCAACCCTGCCCATGGAGAAGCTACAGGGAAGCTTTCTATCAACAATTCCTGCCCATTGACAGACTCAAATCGGCATTTAAATGCCACACTCTTCTCACAGAAGAACAGTAATTAAAAAAATTTTTTTAATGTTTATTTATTTTTGAGAGAGAGAGAGAGAGAGAGAGAGAGCAAGTGGGGGAAGGGCAGAGAGAGGGGAGACACAGAATCTGAAGCAGGCTCCAGGCTCTGAGCTGTCAGCACAGAGCCTGACACAGGGCTTAAACTCACGAACTGAGATCATGACCTGAGCTGAAGTTGGATGCTTAAGTGACTAAGCCATTCAGGAGCCCCGGAAGAATACTAGTTTTTAAAAATAATCTCAAACCTACAGAAAAGTTGCCAGTATAATACCTACTGAGGTATTCTGAAAACTGGTGAATTTCAATATATGTGGAATAACTTCTCTCTCCCTGAACTCTTTGAGAGTAGACCACCAACAGGATGTCCCATCACTACCGAGTACTTTAGTGTGTATTTCCTAAAAACAAAGATAATCCGACTACTTAACCACATTATAGCCATCAAAATCAGGAACTCAACAGTGACACATGACAACCATCCGGTCTTCAGACCCCTTGTAAGTTTCACCAATTATCCCAATGACATCATTTACGGAAAAGCATGCCAGTTTAGAATCACATGTTGCCTTTAGTGGTTGGGTCTCTTTATCCTCCTTTAATCTGACACAGTTCTTTAGTCTTTCCTTGGCATTCATGATCTTGACACATTTGAAGATTACAGTCCAGTTATTTTGTAGATGGTCCTTCAATTCAGGTTTGCCTGAGATTCAGGTTATTGCATCTTTGGCAGATATATCAGAGGAATGATGTGTTCTCACTGCATTCTATCATTTATGTGGTTTTAATTTGTCCTCCCACTAATGGTGTTCACTTTGATCACTGGATTAAGGCGGTGTCGTCCAGGCTTCTTCACTGAAAAATTGCTCTTTCCTTTTGTAACTAGTATTTTGTGTGTGTGTGTGTGGTTAAGAACAAACAACAACAACAAAAAAAACGCTTAACATAAAATTACTGTCTTAACCATTTTTAAGTGTACAATACAGTAATGTTAACTATATGTACATTGTTGTGCAGTGGATCTCTAGAACTCTTTCATCTTGCAAAACTGAAACTATCCATTGAGCAACAACTCCCCTTTTTGTAGCTAATGGGTATTTTTGTGGGGACATGTTTTGAAACCACACAAATATTCTCTTCTTCTTTAAGCTTTCAGTTTACTCATTTATTTATGTCAGTATGCACTCATTGTTTCCTACTATATGTAGTGGATTGTACTCCATCATTATTTATTTTGATGTGCAAATTATTGTAGATTTGGCCAGTGGGCTAGTGGGGGTCCTCTCAAGCTTGTTTCTATGTCCTTTTGATATGTCCCCATTGTTTTCTGACCATTTCCTTACTTTCTGGCACAAAAAGATGTTTCATGTTCATCTTGTACTTTCCCTGACTGAGTCCTGTAATCAACCATTTCTCCAGGCTCTGGTTCCCTATGATGGAGAACGGTTTTTAGAAACCCAGAACTGAGGGCTAGATATGCTCATTGTGTTTGGGTTATTGCTGCTTCCAACCCTAAGAATGGGCAGCTAGGGAATCTATCTATGTATATGCATGTGTGTGTGTGTGTGTGTGTGTGTGTGTGTGTGTGTGTGTGTGTGTGATGCTCACATACAGACATTTGTATGTATATTTATTTTACATTTATCCATATATATTGAAATTTGTCAATTTTTATCAATAGCACAATTTATTTTTTTAATGTTTATTTTTGAGGGGGGGGTGCACACGAGTGGGGGAGGAACAGAGAGAGAGGGGGACAGAGGATCTGAAACAGGCTCTGTGCTGACAGCAGAGAGCCTGATGCGGGACTTGAACTCATGAGATCATAACCTGAGCAGAAGTTAGACATTTAAGGGACTGAGCCACCCAGGCTCCCCAATAGCACAATTTCTAATTCAGCACTGCATTCTGTTTTTCTCTCTTTCGCTATTTTTAACTCTGTACTCTGACAGTGAGAAAACTTTTGGATGTGTAGGATGTTCTGTTGAGTGCAAAAAGGAAGTTATAAAATAGTATGTACATTATGAGATCCCCCTTTTTAAACTTAATCAAGTTAATCTGCATTGCAGAAAAGTCTGGAAGAATATGGATCAAACTGCTAGCATTGTTTTTTTTTTTTCCTCAGAGAAGCAGGTTTATGGGAGCTTTATACTTGCTATATTACATCTATATTTATGGTATTATTATTATTATTATTTTGGGCCAAGAGCAGGAATTATCTTTTTAACAGGATACTGGTGGCTCTTTTCCTACTGCCCCACAGTCACACTAAAGCCATGGCCAAAAGAAAAAAACAAAACTAAATGCCTTACCTTCTAAAGAGAAGAGCCTACATTTGGGAGTGTACCCCCACACCCTTCAATCTTCTCCTGGGCGTACAAATAGGTACAGAATTTGTTCTGCTGTCACCTACCACCCCTCCACTACGATACCTCCATTCCCAAAGTATATTAAAATACAGGGTAGGGAAGACGGGAGATTTCTTGAGGGTAGTTGGCCCTGTGGAGTCAACAGCATTTATTCCTGGTGAATGGATTTTTTCTTCTCTGAGGGCTAGTTGTGGGGCATGAATAGGGAGTTCCCAAGGAATCATTTGTGGAAATTAGAGTTGCAAAGAGAGGAGACCAGAATTCTGTTCCACGGTTGGACATCTGCTTGGGCAGCAGACGAATGGACGACCTCCAGTGTCTAACTGAGAAGAAAGAAGAAAATTGGAGGAGGGTGCAGACCAGAGAGAGGAGAGGGGACAGTGGAATAGCCTGCACACCCACTGCTCAGAGCTGATAGTTTTTGAGTTCCCTGAAGGTCAAATGAACATCACAGATGTCAGGGTGGTTTGAGCCCTCCTACTGTTGTTCTAAGACAGCTACTTGCCAGGCCGGTGAACCCACCATTAAGAAGCTGTAAAGTGTGCTCAGAGTTGCTGTTCAAAATAAGTATTTAAGGGGCGCCTGGGTGGCTTAGTCAGTTAAGCGTCCGACTTCAGCTCAGGTCATGATCTCGCGGTTCACGAGTTCGAGCCCCGCATCGGGCTCTGTGCTGACAGCTCAGAGCCTGGAGCCTGCTTCAGATTCTGTGTCTCCCTCTCACTCTCTGCCCCTCCCCTGCTTGTGCTCTCTCTCGCCCTCTCAAAAGTAAATAACAATATTTAAATAAATAAGTATTTAATAGCTGTATGGCATGGATGCTGCTTCATCAGAATATACACCAGACGTAAACAGTGTTGGCTGCAGTGCTGCTGGCTGTCACCCTGACAACATTCGCTGAGAGGATATGGAAGAGTAGAGCCCTGTTACCCACATCGGTGTGCTGGCTTTTACCCACTTGCCCCTCCAGCTGTGTTCTCCATCCTTTCTACCCTGCTCTGTGCAGGAGACTGACTTCTGTGGACCTTGTCATCACGCTCCCTTACCCTTTGGCTTCCAAGTGGGTCTGGGTGACAGGAGACACCTTCAAGAGATCAGAGGCTGGGAGGAAAGACAGACACACTACCCTCCATGCTGGGCCTCAGTTGCACAATAGCCTCACTTGTCTTCCTATGGCCACAGCCTTAGGTGGCCCCTCTCTCATGGTTAACAATTCCTTCCCCATCCCCTTCTGACCTGCCTTTTGGAAGCCTTTCCCACTGACCACCCTGGCTACTTCAGCAGTCGCTTCCCTTAACCTGTCCACTCTTTTGCCAACAGTCCCTTCACAGAGTGTCTCCAGTCACTTTTTTTCAACATGGCATCCGTTTCCTGCCTGGATTCTGACAGATCTGTCAGATTGCTCTCTAGTGGAGAGGTTTCTGCCATTCCCTTCCAGAAAATTCCCACACGTTCTCCATGAGAGACCTACATTTGGAAATCTGATTCACAGAGGTCATCCGCGGCTAGTCATTATCAGCCAGAGAAGCAACAGCAAGCAATAGAAGGAAAACTGTTACCAGAGACAGTCAGATTAAGACACTTGCCCCTTTTCTTCTTGCCCACTTCCAAAAAACTAGAAGCTTAAAGCAGGAAAAGGGTTATTAGTCTCTGATGTGCCCAGTAAGAGTACCCCTCTCACTTCCTGGATTCTAAACAAATTGAGAAATCAGACAAAGAATAAGGTAGATGGTAGCCAAAATACCATCTCTGATGATTAAGGCCAAGTTAGGGCCTTAGCTTTCAGTGAGAACCAAACAAGTCAACTAGCCCGACTCCAAAATTATGCACACTCGTTGTCCAGCGGCGGTAGTGCCGGACCCCAGCAGTCCTGCAGACATAGGGTCCTGCCCAGGCAAGACTTACAACAAGGAGGAACAGAAGAGAACTCTTGCTTTCAGCTGGCATGCTTTGACCCAAGAAAAATAAGGGGGAAAAAACCCAAATCCTTGAATCAAACATATCCAGACTATTTTTAAATTTATGAGTCAGGTAAGTCACTCTACTTTCTGTGCACAGATTAAATAAAGGGCGAATGTCACGCTAATAGAATAGAGCTCTCATTTTGAAAGAGGATATCAATAAGGGGGAGGCCTTCCCCTTATTAAGGAGAAGAGGTATCTGCATGCTATATTTCACCCCCCAGCTTCCACTCTAAACAATCAGGGTCCCAACCTAAGCCTGGGACAGAGGAGTGGAGGAGATATAATTTATACATAATTTAAGATTAAACCTTTTTAATCCAAATGGATGATAGATCCAAATGTAAGAGCTAACACTATAGAACCCCTAGGAGTAAATCATGACCTTGGGTAAGGTAAAGCCTTCTTAGCTACAACACCAAAAGCAAAAGAAACCAGGGGCGCCTAGGTGGCTCAGTCGGTTAGGCATCAATTCTTGATTTCATCTCAGGTCATGATCTCACAGTTCGTGGGTTGGAGCCCCATGTCAGGCTTTGCACTGACTGTGCAGAGTCTACTTAAGATTCTCTCTCCCTCTCTCTCTGCCTCTCCCCCACTCATGTGCGCTCTCTCTCTCTCTGTCTCAAAATAAATAAAACTTAAAAAAATTTTTTAAAGCAAAAGAAACCAAAGAAAAAATAAATAAATTGGGCTTCATCAAAATTTAAAATTTTTATGCTCCAAAGGACACCATCAAGAGTGTTTCTGAAAAGGCAACCCACAGAATAGGAATATATGTGCAAATTATACATCTTGTATTCAGATTATGTAAAGAACTCTTACAGTTCAGTAATTAAAAGACAAATAACCCAATTTAAAAACAGGCAATAGACTTGAGGTGCACCTGGGTGGCTCAGTCAGTTATGTGTCTGACTTTGGGTCAGGTCATGATCTCACAGTTCATGAGTTTGAGATCTGCGTCGGGCTCTGTGCTGACAGCTCCAAGCCTGGAGCCTGGTTTGGATTCTGTGTCTACCTCTCTCTCTGCCCTTCCCCTGCTCATGCTCTGTCTCTCTCAAAAATAAATAAACATTAAAAAAAATATTTTTTAAAAGGGCAATAGACTTGAATAAACATTTCACCAAAGAAAATATACAAATGGCCCTTAAGCACATGGAAAAATGCTCAACACCACTAATTCTTAGAAAAATACAGTTGACCTCTGAACAACGCAGGTTTGAACTGTGCAAATTCAGTTAGACGTGGATTTTTTGGGGATACATACAGTACAGAGCTGTACATGTATTTTCTCTTCCTTATGATTTTCTTAATAGCATTTTCTTTCCTCCAGCTTACTTTATTGTAAGAATACAATCATATAACATATAAAATATGTGTTAATTGTCTATGTTATCAGTAATGCTTTCAGTCAACAGTAGGCTATCAGTAGCTAAGTTTTTGGAGAGTCAAAAGTTATATGCAGATTTTTGACTGCATAGGGGTTGGTGCCCCTAGCCCCAGTGTTGCTCAAGGGTTAACGGTACAAATCAAAACCACGAGAAGATACCACTTCGTGTCCACTAGGATAGATATACTGAAAAAGAGAATAGCAAGTATTACTGAGGCTTGGAGACACTGGAACCCTCATACACTGCTGGTGGGAATGTAACATGGTAGAGATGCTTGGGAAAATAGCCTAGCAGTTCCTCGAAGTGTTATACCTAGAGTTACCATATGACCTGGCAATTCCAAGAGAAGTGGAAATGTATATCTACACAAAAACTTGTACATGAATGTTCACAGCAGCCTTATTCATAATAGCCAAAAAGTGGAAACAAAACGAAATGTCTGCCAACTGACAGGTGGAGAAATAAAATGTATATTACTTGCAACTGAAAAGGAATGATGTACTGATACATCCTACAACATGCATAAATCTCAAAGGCATTAGGATATCTACCTATCTATCTAAGGAAGCCAACATAGGGGCGCCTGGGTGGCTCAGTCAGTTGAGTGTCCGAATTTGGCTCAGGTCACGATCTCACGGTTCATGGGTTTGAGCCCCGAGTCGGTTCTGGGCTGACACCTCAGAGCCTGGAGCCTGCTGATTCTGTGTCTCCCTCTCTCTCTGCCCCTCCCCCACTCATGTTTTGTCTCTCTCTACCTCTCAAAAATAAAGAAACGTAATAAAAAAAAATTTTTTTTAATAAAGAAGCCAACATAACAGATGGAAAAGAAAATATCTGCAATACAGAGAGCAAAGTTCTGCATCAGATATAAGCTCTGATTATTCCAGAACAGGCTTGGGCTGGGGAAGCAGAGAAGATTTCATGGGGTTGATGATGTCTTGGGTGAGCTTTAAAGGATGAGTAGGCATTAGCTAATTGATAAGGATGGAGAAAGAGCCTTCTTGGTAAAGCAAATAGCATGTGGTGACTGAAACATAAAAAAAGAAGTCAAAAAATATTTACTAAGTGCCTAGTATGCATTAGAGAGGCAGGCACTGGGATTCTGCTATGAAAAAGATTATGGGTAAAGTTCTTGGGCCCAGTGTCCACCCTGAACCAATGAGCCAATGATGGGGGTGAGAAATAGGATGATGTAGTAGTAACATGGCTTTTGGCCCCTAACCCCTAACCCCTAACCCTAACCCTAACCCTAACCCTAACCCTAACCCTAAACCCTAAACTCCTGACATGAAGCAAATAGTTTCTATAGAGAAGTCAATACCTCAAAATACGTCCCACTGTGGCTGTGAAGGTAACAGTTTTGTCCCAGGCTCTGATGGGATCTGTGCACCGTTGACAGCTTTTCCTGGGTCTTCTCCAGGTTACACACCCCTCACCCTCCCAAGGTGTGTCCCGTGCCCTTTGCTGGTAGCTCAAGTTGGTAACCACCAAGGGACGGACAGCGAGTGATAGGCCAGGGCAAACACACTCTGCATCTGAAGGAAGCAGGGAGGCTGGGGGTGCAGCCTTCTGAGAATCTGGCCTGAGGACAGTTGGGCTGGCCCCAAAAGAGGCAGAGAGGATATAGAAGACAGATGCCTAGTGTAAAAGGCTCCCTGCTAGGCAGTTCAACTCTCCCTCAGAGTTATTTCCATGAAATTATCACCCCGAGGCACTAATAAGGTGATCCGAGAGGCAGCCAGTATTTTGCATAATTCCCAGTAGGCCGGTGCTAAGGGAGGACCATGATCATTCCCTTGTATCTTCCAAGAACAATAAGGGCACGTGGATGAATGTCATTGAAGGAGCAGAAGCGGAGGGACACCTGGCAGCCCCCTGTCGCGGAGCCAACCCGAGGAACCCTCTGGAATGGTGCTGGGGGAGGAGACCACTGTAGCTGTTGGAGTTTTGCTCCAAAATTGTCCCATATCTGGGTCAGGCAAGTAACTGTAGCATCTCCCTGGCTCTAGGCTCCTCCCTTCAGCCTTCAAACATGCTCAAACCTCATACCACGTGTACAAAACCCTCCCGCACCCCCCTCAGTTGCCGAGTTATCTCTCTGCTCCCCTCCAAAGTCAGTCTTCTGGAAAGAGTTTGCCTCCGCTGCGTTTATGGTCTTACCGCAATAATTCCCAACAAATCGTGAAAGTGGACACCAATCACTCCTTTATCTTCCTTGCTCCTCTGTTGGCCCTAAAATTCTTGGGATCCTCTTCTCTTGGTTGGTTCTCTCTGTACCTCTCTGATTTCTCTGAATTCAGCTTTTTCACTGAATTCTTCTATGTGGTCCATTCCTTAAGTGTTGCTCACCCAGGGTCTGCCCTTGACACTATCTCCTTTTTGCTCTGGGTGATCTCACCCATTCCTCACCAGTCCATCACACACTGACAACTCCCAGCTCCCTATCTCTTTTCTGAGCTTCCAACCTCTTTATCGTCCCACTCCCTGGATAGACCAGGTCCCCCAACTCAATATTGACACAATCGAGCTAATCATCAGTTCCCTCAAATTTGCTTCTGTGATGTTCCTGAGCTCAGTTGGTGGCAAGACTCTTTTACTCAGATACAAAATAAGAAATCTAAGTAATATTCTATCCAGTCCATCTTCGTGTCTGATGTCGTTGACAATTTAACATCTCCAACGCCTTTCATCTACCTTCCCAACTCCCATCCCGATTTCTAGCACCGCTGATTTAGTTCAGACTTCAGTGTTTCTTCTATGGACTTTGCAACAGTTTTGCTAACAGGTTTCTCTGCTTTTCACCTTTCTCTCCCTGGATTCCACCCTCCATATTACTGTCTAAGTGATCTATTGAAACAGAAACCTATTGAAACAGAAATCTATACTCCATCAGTTGGTTGAAAGTCCTTTAATGGTTCTCTACTTCTCTCGGGATAAAATCCAAATCCTGGACCCTGAATCCATGATGAAGAGGACCTGATAGGAAGTGTGCAGGGGAAGGGTTGGGAGAGGTTCTCCTCACAACTAAAAGGGGATGCACAGGAACCAATGCTCCCCTTCTCTTTTGGAGATGAAATGTCTGCTTGTGACATCTGGAAATTCTTTGCTCATGTCTTAACCACAAGGACAGATATTGCAGACATGCTAAGGAAAGGCGAGCAGAAAGACTGAAAGCACTTGGATCTTGCTGATCTCCCTAAGCCACTGAATTAACCAGCCCTGGAATGGCATACTTCTAGATTTCCTGGAGCATGGGATAACAAATGTCCTAATTATTTAAACTACTTTAGTTAGGTTTCCTGTTCTTGCAGTCGAAAGCACCCTAACTAATACATTTATACTATGTTTCCCTTTTTTAAGATAGAGAAAACACCAAAAACTGTGTTAAAGTCTTCTGAGAGAAAAAAAAAGAAGTCTGCTGTGACCCTCTTAGGAAGTATTAGGTCTGTGTCTTCATTTTGTTTCCATGTAATAGGGTACCTTCCTCTTGTTGCAGCATTTACAACAGATTTTTTTTTTTTTTTTTTTTTAGATTTCTTTTAACATATTACAGCCAAAGCAGTTACTGCTGCAGTGGACAGCCAAATGCATTCCCAAATTCAGTCTCTTACTTATACAAACAAAAACTTCCCCGCCCCTCAGAGCCATATCTAGCCTGCTTTAGCCCTTAGGTCAGTGTCAGTGTAAGGAATATAATAATAGCGAGTCAGCTACATTCTGTGGCGAGCTGGGTGTCACAGCTCATCTCTGCTGAAACATCTAGTTATGCTGGGCTGGTTGTCATGGAAACACAGCTGATGATGTGAGCATATGGCCTAGAGCCTCTGTCTCTTACATTCCCAGTGAGGGAGGGGAGCTGGTACTTGAGAACAACGCCACAATGTCCTATATTATCTGCTGTGCTTGTTGAATGAAGGGGAAGAATAGATTGCTGTGGAGAGAGCTGAACTGGGGGTGCCGGGAGGAGTTAGAACTCAGAGAGCTCTGGTTCCTCTGTGAACAGACACTGAATAAGGCCGGTGTACATAAACTGCATGCCGATGGACCTGCGGAGGGGCGGGTGCCGGGGAACACACGCAATGAATACTGACTGTATGCTGGATGCTGAATTACAAATAACAACAATAATTGGGATTTGGAGAACACACAGTAAGTGCGAGGTCCTTTACATCATTATTTCATTTAGCCCATGCAACAATCCATGTAGCCGATTCCGTTATTCTCCTGATTTTTCAGAAAAGGAAACTCAGTAAGTGATTGCCCAAAGTCACATGGCTTGGAAGCGGGTAAGCCCAGGCTTGAACCCAGGGTCGTCTACCTCCAAAATACATGCATAAACATATGCGACACTGTATTTCTACCATGATAAATACCTTGGATATCTTATTTTAGTAAAAGAAATGGGTTGGTGTTACACTTCACGCCAAGTTTATAAAGATGTAGTACAAGGTGCTTGTCTGAGATATCATCACATAGCGCAAATGAGAATCTTTTGGACTGTGAGCTGTATTAAAGCATAGCTCTCCTGACAGTTGGGGAAGGTTGCTAACATCATTTCCATTTGACAAATGAGGAGCCTTATGCTCAGACAGATGAAGCAATGGTCACATGGCTGGTGGTAAAGAAGGAAGAGAAACCAGTGGGTGTCATTCAGAGCCTGTGCCCCATTCATTCCCTACTCTGCTGTAGGGCCGGGTAGGCTGCCTCTCCTTGTCCACTGTGGCTGCTGTTGCCATATTGGGTTAACTCCAATGCCCACTCATCTGTGGCCAAGAGGCTCAGGTATTTAACTGCTTTTTCAATTTCATAGTTGAATTTCGTCTGCCTAGACCGAAACAATCAAAACAACTACCATCACAACTTGAAAACCCAGTATGGCCATAGTTGAATTAAAGGTCTTTTCCCGTGAAAGCTGCTCTCCTCTCATACCCCAATCTTATATATATATAATATATATATATATATATATATATATATATATATATATATTTTAAACATTTATTCATTTTTGAGACAGAGAGAGACAGAACATGAATGGGGGAGGGGCAGAGAGAGAGGGAGACACAGAATCAGAAGCAGTCTCCAGGCTCTGAGCCATCAGCCCAGAGCCTGACGCGGGGCTCGAACTCAAGGACCGCGAGATCGTGACCTGAGCTGAAGTTGGAGGCTTAACCGACTGAGCCACCCAGGTGCCCCTCATACCCCAATCTTAGATGGCACCATCATGTACTCTGCTGCTCATTCCAGTAACACAGGGTCCTCCTTCACATTGCCCTCTCTTTTCTCTTTTTCATACTGAATCCATCATTGAGTCCTGACGGTTCTACTGAATTGGTCTAGTCTCCTCACTACCCTAACCCATTCCATTTCCATCTTTCGTCTGATGACTGCAAGAGTCTCTTCGCAGCCCTCTGTGCCTCTACTCTTGCATCCTTGTAATCCTTCCAACCCACGTCTCCACTGCAGCAGACTCTTACCATTGCACTTGGGATTAAATGATTTCCTGTGACTCTTTGAAGAATGTCCAAAATCTTTCACATGGCTTCTGTCATGTTATACTCTGTTTTGTGTTCTCAGAGTATCCTCTCCTTTTCCTCCACAGCACCCGTCACATGTATGATAATGATTTGTTCGATGTGTCTCTGCATTAGAGTCCAGATCCTGCATTCTAGACCCTACTCTGCCATTCACTGTGCTACCTTGACAAAGAAGCAAGATCATTGCTTTTATGCCAGTCTCTATTGTATATCTTTGGGTGTCTGTGTCCTCTACTGACCTCTGAGTTCCTTTGGGAGGAATATGACTAGAAACCAAGTCTGTCTGATCTCAGAACCTAAATTTCCTAAGTTTTGTGGAAGAACAAGAATGAGGAAAATAATTGTGCAGATGAGGAAACTGAAGCCCAGGATGGCAAAGCGATTTGCCCCACATCACACAGAGCCCCCTGCCTCCTCATCCGGGGCTTTTTCCTGCAGCCCACTGTATCCCACACAGCAACACCTGGCAGAGGCTAAGGGGAGCCAAAAAGGCAATTCTGACATCGCTCCTGAGTATTGGCATTGTGACTACTAGACTTTCTAAGGTCTCTGTACCCGTCTTCCCATCCTGAATCAGCATTAGAGCTTAGCTCTGGATGAGCTCTGAACGTTGCTCTCGCTGGGCCAAGGAAGTACTGCTCATCTGCTTTGCAGGGGTCCTGGGAAGCATCAGGGTGAAGGGGACATATCCCTGTCTGGCCCTGAGGGACCTGCCTGGGTTTTGGGTTACCACATTTCAGTCCTTGATAAAACTTCCCTTGGGAGCCACATGGGACTCTGCTAGGTCAAGAGCAGTTTAGGGCATATTACAAGTAGGCATCATGCCAGGTGGACAAATTGGGAAAGGATGCTGCTTTGGGAGCCCATTTTACACAACCTCCCTTCCTTAGGCTGGCTCAGTGTCAGTGTCACTTGGTGGCCCTGGGCTGTCTCCTCTGCAAGGTGCCTTCCTTCAGGGCACAAATTGCCCCACCAGAAGTTGCAGCCTGTCAGAAGTTCTGATCCCTAGAAATTCTTCCCCTCCTCTGGCCATTTCTCGTGATCCTGTGATCTGTTCAAAGCCTTATTCACCACTTGTTTTTTTGTTTTGTTTTGTTTTGTGCATTTTTTTGTTTCTTCTTTCATGTTTATTTATTTTTGAGAGAGAGCCCACATGTGAGCGGGAGAAGGGCAGAGAGGAGACAGAGGATTAGAAGCAGGCTCCACGTTGACAGCAGGGAGCCTTATGTGGGGCTCAAACTCACAGAACCATGAGATCATGACCTGAGCCAAAGTCAGACACTTAACCGTTTAACCAACTGAGCCACCCAGGTGCCCCACCACTTCCCTATTAAGATGAGGTCTAGAGAACTCCACATCCACACCTACTGTCCCTCACCGACCTCCTGAATCATGGCTCTTCCTCTCCTGGAGTTCATAATCTAGGGAAAGAGACCAGGAAAGAATCCAAGGTTGTTCTGAGGGGTCGCCCAAATTGCATCCATTTACCTCCTCTCAGAATCAGATATGGGCACATTAGTGGGACCTCGTGAGGATCCTGACTGAGGGGCCTACTAGGATGGTGGGGGAAGGGACAAAGGGAGAGGCAGCGGGCAAGGGGGAGCCAAGGGCACTGGAATGGATGTCAGGAAGCCTCAGCCCATCCCTCCACGGATGTGTGATCTTGGGCAGGTGGTCTCTTTGCTGGTGCTCACTTTCCTCAGTGTTGTCCAGGGAGTTGGCTGTACTGACAACTAGGATCTCCATTAGGGTGGACATGCCATCACCCCTGTAAAGGACCCATCAAACCACCAGAGCAGGGGCTCCCCATGTGTGCTAGACACAGCTCACATACATCATGTTCACATACATACACATCAGGTTAGGTGATCTTAGGAGGATAGAAGATAAGCATTTTCTATTTTAATGGCTATGTATTTTTTCATGTTTATTTAGTATTTTGAGAGAGAGAGAGAGAGCAGGGGAGGGACAGAGAGGTGAACAGAGGACCCAAAGGGGGCTCTATGCTGACAGTAGTAAGCCCAACATGGGGCTCAGACTCACTCACTGTGAGATCATGACGTGCACAAAAGTCAGAGGTTCAACCCACTCAGCCACCCAGGTGCCCCAGTGGTTATGCATTTTTTAATAAAGGGAAAATATATAGCAAGCATTTAAAGAATGGGTATATTTTTTTCTTGGGAAATGATTTTTGTTAGACTTTTTTAAAGTATTCACTAACTAGGGGCGCCTGGGTGGCGCAGTCGGTTAAGCGTCCGACTTCAGCCAGGTCACGATCTCGCGGTCCGTGAGTTCGAGCCCCGCGTCAGGCTCTGGGCTGATGGCTCGGAGCCTGGAGCCTGTTTCTGATTCTGTGTCTCCCTCTCTCTCTGCCCCTCCCCCGTTCATGCTCTGTCTCTCTCTGTCCCAAAAATAAATTAAAAATGTTGAAAAAAAAATTAAAAAAAAAAAGTATTCACTAACTAGAAACACATGTGACAAATAGACACAGCAGAACACCTGAGGGTGGTATATAAAAAGACTGATACCCAAGCAATGTGGATTTAGAGAACATTCCATTTCCCCCCAAAGACATTTGCCCTGCTTCATCTTTTCTTCTGTACTAATTTTCTTTCCCAACAATGAGAACACTATATTTGATCATGGTTCCTTTGACACCCTCTCTCTCTTTTTTTTATGTTTATTTATTTTTGAGAGAGACAGAGAGACAGAGTGAGAGCGGTGGAGGGACAGAGAAAAAGAGAAGGAGACAGTATCCGAAGCAGGCTCCAGGCTCTGAGCTGTCAGAGCAGACCCAGAATGGGGACTTGAACCCACGAACCAAGAGATCATGACCTCAGCGGAAGTCTTAACAGGCTGGAGGCTTAACAGACTGAGCCCTGCCCGAAGGCGTCCCTGCATCTTCTGTTGGGAAACTCAGAACTAAATTCAAAACTCAATCTCAGATATTTTATCGATCTTTACATTGGCAAGGTACGTGTTTGCTTTGCATCTGCTCTCCTTCCTACCTCTCAATTATCATTTTTTTTCTGAGGAGTCTTCCATTGTGAATTGTGGAAAGTTAAAAGCGGTGA
Organism: Neofelis nebulosa; assembly: GCF_028018385.1. Classification (NCBI taxonomy): domain Eukaryota; kingdom Metazoa; phylum Chordata; class Mammalia; order Carnivora; family Felidae; genus Neofelis; species Neofelis nebulosa. Next base: position 70,614,089 of record NC_080791.1, on the reverse strand, counting down.
GGTGCCATTTGTACAAGTAATTTTCGAAATTAAAGAACTAAAAAGCATACATCTGATGAGCAGGGACTGACATCAGCTTCGGCTTCTATTCATAACGTAGGAAGCAGCTTTCACAGATCCTTTCCTAGGTCATTTTTGTCTTCATTAATAAGACTCAGAGCTCCCTACTGGGGTAAATATTAGCATTGTCCCCACGCGTGTCACAGATGGGAAACCGGGGCACAAGGCAGCAAGAGGACCTGCTCATGGTCACGAGCGGAGAGCCAAATCTAAGTCCTCGGACTCCCATTTCCATACCTCGTCTGTCACCATAAATTCTTTGTCTTTTTAAAACAAGCCGGACAGCCCCCTGGGCGGACAGGCGGGGCGAACGCGAGCCGGGGAGGCGGCCAGGGCTGCGGAACGGAGGCACGTGACCCGCGCGCGCCGCGCTCCCGGCGCAGCCCTCCCTGCCCCTGCCTGGCCGCGGCTCCCGGGCAGCGGCGCGCGGGCTCCGGGCGCCCCAGGCGGACTTCCGCGGCCCCGGACGGGCTGGGTCTCCCGCACCGCCGCTTCCGCCTAGGTGGCTTGGCTTTTCCCTGGCTTGAAGCCCCATCCCTCTGACGGCACAGCCCCTCGTCAGCAGTGCCCGCGGCCCCCGCTGGTCCCAGAGTCACGCCCCCAAGCGCGTCCCCGGTGGCCTGCGCGGAGGAGGGAACGAGAGCCCGGTGACTCCGGGCTGGCTGTCGCCGGGTCTGCCCGCCAGCGTGCGCGCCTTCACATCCGCGCTCGAGTCCGCTCTCCTGGCGGTTACCTGCGCGCTTTGCGCTGAGAGCGAGTCTGCTTTTGTTAGGACTCCGGGTTTCTCCAAGCTCGAGGGGCTGTGGGAGGTGGTGGCAAGTGTGGCGGTGGTTCCCTAGGCACATCGGCGGGCAGCAGGTTTTTCTTAAAAGGTTGGGGGGGGGGGGGGCGGGGATCCCTCCGTTTCTCCCCCTCCGTAATTGCATAAATAAGATACTCAAGGTGGAAAAACACGAGAGAAGTGGAATATCATAAAGGAAAAATACAAACATTTCTATTCATTCGCTTCCTCTCAGCCCAAGGACGACCACTGTCGTTACTTGGTAGTGTCTGTCCTTCCATGTCAATATTTTTACTGCCCCTGAAAAATACATTGTTTCTCCCACACCCCGCCAAAATAAATAAAAGGCACCAAAATGGTTACCATTTTGTAGGGTTTTTTATTTGTTCGTTTGGTTTTACTTCTTAGGAGCAAACCGTGAACCTTTTCTGTAACAACCCATGTTCATCTACAATATGATTTTTAATGGTTGTACAGGATCCCATTATGTGGATATATCATAATTTATTTAATCAATACTCTGTTGTTTGGCATTTAAGTGGTTTCCATTCCCCCCCCCCCCCACTACAACGATACTGTGATGAGTGCCTGAGAATGTACATTTTCATGCATTATTTCTGATTATATTTTTCAATTCTTGGAAGCAGTATTGCAGGGTCAAACAGTATGCACATATTTAAGGCTTTACTCTGGCAGTTCGACAGTGGTTTTAAAACATAATTTTATTTAATGTAAAAACAACATTAGAGCAACAATAATGAATTCCTCAAAAGAGCCACAAACTTCTTTCTCTGACAAATCAATTGTTTTTATTTGCTTATGTTCCTGGCTACATGCAAAGAGTTTTTATTTTATTTTATTTATTTTTTATTTTTGCATTACCAAAACTCCTAACATTTATTTATGCTCTAGTGCCGGGTGTGTGTGCTTTGTCTATTGATTAATTTTAAAAGGTAAAAGTGAATGCACAGCATTTATATTGTTGAGTTAGTAAATATGGGTCTCTGCTGAACCAGATAGCATACTAGCTTTGTATTTTCTTCGGAACAGGTCTTTGGGGCTTTATAGGGGGTAATATTTTTAGCATCAGGGCCAAGAGGATTCTCTTTTCTTATACATTATCCATTGCTTATAATCATACCCCTATTATTTTCATCATGTTTGGGCAAGACTTTCTTGTCTTGATTTTTGTTTTCCCTGGAATTTCAAATGGCTGTTGCGTTTTTCTTACAGACAAAAGAATAATGTGCTTTTACGATTTCCTACAGTTTTTTCATCCCTCAGTCATGCTGTCGATTAAATTTGGCTGCCTCTTCAAGCAGTGCGTGGTCTGGTTTCTTGACTGACATCTGAGACTTCCCTTTCACTGCACTCTTGGGTTGGAGCCTCTGTTTCCTGAACTCCATGTTTACTCTTTCTTGGTTTTGTTTCTTTTTAAAAAAATTTTTAGAGTACGTAATTTATTTAATTAAGTTCAAGTTAGTTAACGTACAGTGTAGTATCAGTTTCAGGAGTAGAACCCACTGATTCATCACTTACGTACAACACCCAGGGCTCATCCCAGCAAGTGCCCTCCTTAATGCCCATCACCTATTTAGCCCACCCCCCCCACCCACCTCCCCTCTAGCAACCCTCAATTTGTTCTCTGTATTTAAGAGTCTCTTATGGGTTGCCTCCCTCTCTGTTTTTATCTTCTTTTTCCTCCCCTTCCCCTATGTTCATCTATGTTTCTTAAATTCCATGTATGAGTGAAATAATAAGATATTTGTTTTTCTCTCCCTGACTTATTTCACTTAGCATAATACACTTTAGTTCCATCCACATTGTTGCAAATGGCAAGATTTCACTCTTTTTGACTGCAGAGTAATACTCCATTGTATATATATACCACATCTTATTTATCCATTCATCAGTCGATGGACATTTGGGCTCTTCCTATAATTTGCTATTGTTGATAACACTGCTATACATGTTGGGGTTGCATTTGAAACAACACTCCTGTATCCTTTGGATAAAAATACCTAGTAGTGCAATGGCTGGGTCATAGGGTAGTTCTATTTTTAATTTTTTGAGGAACCTCCATACTGTTTTCCAGAGTGGCTGCACCAGTTTGCATTCCCACAACAGTGCAAAAGGGTTCCCCTTTCTCCACATCCTCACCAACAGATGTTTCCTGAGTTGTTAATTTTAGCCCTTCTGGCAGGTATAAGGTGGTATCTCACTGTGGTTTTGATTTGTACTTCTCTGATGATGAGTGATGAGCATTTTTTCATGTGTCTGTTAGCCATCTGGATGTGTTCCTTGGAAAAATGTCTATTCATGTCTTCTGCCCATTTTTTCAATGGATTATATGTTTTTTGGGTATTGAGTTTGATACGTTCTTTACACATTTTGGATACTAACCCTTTATTAGATATATCATTTGCAAATATCTTCTTCCATCCTGTCAATTGCCTTTTAGTTTTGTTGATTGTTTCCTTTGCTGGGCAGAAGCTTTTTATCTTGATGAAGTCCCGATGTTCATTTTTGCTTTTATTTCCCTTGCCTTCAGGAACACGTCTAGTAAGAATTTGCTCCAGCCGAGGTCAAAGAGGTTGCTGCTTGTTTTCCCCTCTAGGATTTTGATGATTTTCTGTCTCACATTTAGGTCTTTAATTCATTTTGAATTTATTTATTTATTTATTTTATTTTTTTTATTTTTTTTATTTTTTGGGACAGAGAGAGACAGAGCATGAACGGGGGAGGGGCAGAGAGAGAGGGAGACACAGAATGGGAAACAGGCTCCAGGCTCCGAGCCATCAGCCCAGAGCCTGACGCGGGGCTCGAACTCACGGACCGCGAGATCGTGACCTGGCTGAAGTCGGACGCTTAACCGACTGCGCCACCCAGGCGCCCCAATTTTGAATTTATTTTTATGTGTGGTGTAAGAATGTGGTCCAGTTTCATTCTTCTGCATGTTACTGTCCAGTTCTCCCAGGACCATTTGCTGAAGAGACTGTTTTTCATTGGATATTCTTTCCTGCTTTGTCAAAGGTTAGTTGGTCATACATTTTTGGGTCCATTTCTGGGTTCTCTATTCTGTTCCACTGATCTAAGTGTCTGTTTTTGTGTCAGTACCATACTGTCTTGATGATTACAGCTTTGTAATACAGCTTGAAGTCTGGAATTGTGATGCCTCCAGCTTTGGTTTTCTTTTTGAGGATTGCTTTGGTTATTCGGGATCTTTTCTGGCTCCATACAAATTTTAGGATTGTTTGTTCTAGCTCTGTGAAGAATGTTAGTGTTATTTTGATAGGAATTGCATTGAACGTATAGATTGCTTTGGGTAATATCGACATTTTAACAATGTTCTTTCCAATCCATGAGCATGGAATGTTTTTCCATTTCTTTGTTTGTGCCTTCTTCAATTTCTTTCATAAACTTTCTATGGTTTTCAGCGTACAGATCTTTTACCTCTCTGGTTACATTTATCCCTAGGTATCTTGGTTTTTTGGTGCAATTGTAAACGGGATCGATTCATTGATTTCTCTTTCTGTTCCTTCATTATTGGTGTATAGAAACGCAACTGATTTCTGTACATTGATTTTATATCCTGTGACTAACATAATTTTATTCAATGTAAAAACAACATTAGAGCAACAATACTGAATTCCTGAAATCAATTGTTTTCTTTCCTGGCTATACGCAAAGAATTTTGCTACATGCAAAAGTTTTATTTTAATTTATTTTATTATTTGAGAGAGAGAGCGCACAGGTGTGTGCACCCACATGTGCAAGTGGGGGAGGGGTAGAGAGAGGGAGAGAGAGAGAGAGAAATCTTTCTTTTTTAATATTTATTTTTGAGAGAGAGAGAGGTTGTGCAAGCAGGGCAAACAAGGGCAGAGAAAGAGGGGGACAGATCTGAAAGGGGCTCTGTGCTGACAGCGGAGAGCCCAATGTGGGGCTCAAACTCATAAACTGTGAGACCATGACCTGAGGCAAAGTCGGACACTTAACTGACTGAGCCACCCAGGTGCTCTCTGAGGGAGAGAAAATCTTAAACAGGCTCCACACCCAGCACAGAGCCTGGCAGAGAATCCCCAACAGGCTTCATGCTGTCAAAGGGAAGCCAAGCATGGGGTCGATCCCATGACCCTGGGATCATGATCTGAGCTGAAAGAAAACCTGATGTTAAATCCCATCCCCACCACTGACAAAATGAGTGGTTTAGGGCAGGTCACTAAATCTCTTTGCTCCTCTCTTTGGTATTTTAAAATGAAAATAACAGTCACACCTACTTATAGGGTGAGATGAGGGTGTGATCATTTACTGGAACATGTAAGAGTCAGTCCTTTATAGTTAAAGAAGTAGTAGACAGACGGTGAGTTTTTATTTTATTTTATTTTATTTTTAGATAGATGGTGAGTTTCAAATTATTTTAAAAGTCAATGTGAATGATAGCATACATGAAAATTAAAATGGCACAGAGTTACTATTTTTGTTTTATCAGTAGTAGTATTTTTCACCTAGACAATTGGAAAGATCAAAGATTTAACAACACTGTGGAGTGGAAAGTCAGGGGAAACAGATACTTTCATTCATTGCTGATTGAGCCCAGCCCAGCTCCTAGGATTTTCCAAGGTACTCAGGGACCCAATGCCTCAAGAATTTCATCTCTTTGCCTGAGGGACTTCTCTGAACTGCGGAGGTCCATTCTTGCCACCAGCAGGCCAGCTCAAGGAATTAGCACATACCCCCCTAGTCCCATCTCACACCCCCTTGCTTCTAGGGCAGCCTTCCACCAATGACTCTTGGGAGATGCGGCTCCTTCATCTTTGTTTAGGAGACTCTGGACCAGGTCTCGTAATTTCTCAGTGGCATTAAGTTCCAGTCACCCACTGGAGTAGCTGGCCTCATGACACATCCCTTATTATGGCTGCCTTCTCTTCCCTGGAGTGATGGAGTGAAAGATCCAGCAATTGGGCAGCAGAAAGTGCAGTGTGAAGTAACACAGGAAGTCCAAACAGGTAAAACACACCACCCCAAGTTATAATGGGGAGACAAGACAATAAAACCATAATATTTAGGTGAGTGTAGACAACCAGACTATAAGTAAGCTCTCTGTGCCAAATGAAGCCAGAACTACAGGACATGGAAGGTGGGTGTGATGGGAAGATGACACCTGGATAAGCAGAGATAAAGAGGAAAGCATTTTAGGGAAGATAATTTCTAGTGGAGATGTAGGGCAAGCCCAATATCTTGATGCACGGTAAAGAACTGTAAGATTTGGAATTAGATGGGACCAGGGTTCAAACCCAGATCTACTCTATATTGGCACAATCACTTACCCCCTTGGATAAGGATAATAATGGGGCTTCAGAGGCAAGCTGAGATATTTGGATTATGTAGCCCCCACTGGTGTCCATTTTAGATGGTTGGTCTTCACGATCTTCCTTTGAAAGCTTGCCTGAAGGCAGATCAAAGAGGAGAACAGAGAGAAGGAAGACTACAGATAGGAGAGAGGAAAGATATTTTCCTCTATGCCCTGAGATCCTCAGACCTGGAGCCAGCTGGAGAATGATGAGGCAACTGGGTTCCCCAAATGAAATGCAAGGCCTCCCCAGGTGCATGGATAGGCTAAAGCTGGGTAGGCAGTGTGGCAGAGGGAGATCCTCCATTGCGGCCCCTTGATATCATCTCAGCCTCTGCCGTCACTCTCACAACCTCTGTGGTCACCAGTCAAAGCTCCAGGCCTGAGACATCCAAAGCCCTCTCCTGCACTGGATCCTGGTTTCCCTCCCTTGGCCTCTTGACCTTTGATTCCTCACTTCCCTTTGTTTCTGTTTCACTCTCTGTTCCAGCTTTTCTGTCTCTGAATCAGTGCTTCCCTGTCTCTTTGTTTCTGTCTCAATTGCCTAAAGTTCTCTCTCCATTGTACTCACACTTCTCTCAATAACAAGCCCCCGCTCCCTGGACAATTTGTGTGTGCATTAGTAAAACCCCAAACAAAGCAACACAGGAATACAGAGGCCTGGCTTGTTCACAAAGCCTATCAATCTAAAAGCCAATGTAATCACTTAGATTCACACATAATACTAAAAAAAAAAAAAAATCTCAGATTAAAGAATTACATATATAAAAGCCAAATCACAGAAAAAAATTGGCAGGAAATTGAATTCACTACTTATCAGATCTTTGAAGGAATAGTAACTTTTATGTATTGAAGCAAAAGAAGAAATCACAAAGGAAAAGATGAACAGATTTTACTACATAAAAATGTGAAGCTTCTATACAAAGAAAAGTAACAAGAGGAAGATAAAAATAGGCCAAGAAAATGTTTGCAGTAAGTGTTCAAAGAATGAATATCTAAATTATGTGAAGTTCATATCATAAAAAGAAAAATTAAAGCTTGAACAAACCATCTTCCATAAATAGAACTATAACCATAAGTCAACATACAGAAAAGTATTTAGATTCATATTCTCAAATAAATGCAAATCAAAATATTAACAGGAACCATTTCCCTGCCATCATACTAGAGAAAATTAAGACAATGATAATACCCAGTGTTTGTGATTAAATAAATTTTCACAATATTTTTGGAACACTCTTTGGCAATAATTATCAAGAAACTTTAAACTATTTGTACCTTTGTCCCTTAATTCCAGTCCAAAAGATTTATCCTAAGGCAGCAGATTTTGAACTATGCCCCTTGGAACCTTAGAAGTTCTACAGAACTGTCTATGGGTATTTATTGGCTAGGATTTGGGGCTATAAGCAAAAGAAGTTAACGCTACCTATCTTAAACCAAAAGTCAGTACACTGAGACAAACTCAGAGGCTTGTGGAATCTATGGGAAGCTATACAACCAGGTTCCGAAAACAGGCAGGAAATGAGAATTCCAGAGGGCTAGGCAGCTGGAACCACACCACAGGTCACAGAGCAAGGACAGTCAGGTGCATGCGGCATTGCTGCTGAAAGGAAAATGACCTCCATTCACCACTACCCCTCACCCCCCGCTGTCACATGCTCTTGCGATTTAAAGACCAGGGTGCCTATGTGGCTCAGTCAGTTATTCCTCGGGCTTTGGCTCTGGGTCATGATCTCATGGTTCATGGGTTTGAGCCCCCCACTGAGCTCTATGCTGACGGTGTGGGTGTGAAACCTGCTTGGGATTTGCTCTCTCTCTCCCTCTCTCTCTGAACCACCCACCCTTGCACACTCTCTCTCAAAATAAAATAAACTTAAAAAACAAAAAAACCAGGAAAGAATGTGTGACTGACAACCTAAATCACCTGGCTCAGGTTTTGCAAGGAAGTTGGAGGTGGGGGTGCGGAATCTGGGTCTTCGGCCTCCTAAGGGAAGATGGGAACTACCTCCCAAGCTTACACGCATGTGGTTGTCTCCCAGATGGAAGACTTGAGAACTAATTGCAAGATGATATGGGTGTTTGACAGCTAGAAAGCAGGAAATACCTCTTACTGAGTGAGGGAGTGCTGGCCACACAAAGCTTTAAGCCCTCATTCTCCTCTAGCCAAAGTCACCCCACCTTCATCAGCTTTTCAAAATATGCTTCCATGAAAGATTTTATTTGAAGGAAGGTTTTCACAGCTTCAACACTGTTGAGAAGCCCCTGTGACAACACCAGAAAGCCTACTTTAGTGCACATCACCAACTCTTTTCTTCCATGCTGCTTCCAAAGAAAGAAGTTGGAAGGATACTTGCTTTTGTAGCCTCCTATACCAGAAAGGGTGACCATATAACACAATTCTAGCCAAAGAGATGTAAGTCTACTCAGGGGGCGGGGGTAATCAGGAATGGGATGTGTCATGAGGCCAGCTACTCCAGTGGGTGACTGGAACTTAATGCCACTGAGAAATTACGAGACCTGGTCCAGAGTCTCCTAAACAAAGATGAAGGAGCCGCATCTCCCAAGAGTCATTGGTGGAAGGCTGCCCTAGAAGCAAGGGGGTGTGAGATGGGACTAGGGGGGTATGTGCTAATTCCTTGAGCTGGCCTGCTGGTGGCAAGAATGGACCTCCGCAGTTCAGAGAAGTCCCTCAGGCAAAGAGATGAAATTCTTGAGGCATTGGGTCCCTGAGTACCTTGGAAAATCCTAGGAGCTGGGCTGGGCTCAATCAGCAATGAATGAAAGTATCTGTTTCCCCTGACTTTCCACTCCACAGTGTTGTTAAATCTTTGATCTTTCCAATTGTCTAGGTGAAAAATACTACTACTGATAAAACAAAAATAGTAACTCTGTGCCATTTTAATTTTCATGTATGCTATCATTCACATTGACTTTTAAAATAATTTGAAACTCACCATCTATCTAAATATAAAATAAAATAAAATAAAAACTCACCGTCTGTCTACTACTTCTTTAACTATAAAGGACTGACTCTTACATGTTCCAGTAAATGATCGCACCCTCATCTCACCCTATAAGTAGGTGTGACTGTTATTTTCATTTTAAAATACCAAAGAGAGGAGCAAAGAGATTTAGTGACCTGCCCTAAACCACTCATTTTGTCAGTGGTGGGGATGGGATTTAACATCAGGTTTTCTAACGTTAAAACCCATGCTCTTTTTATTGTGCCTATGTGTCCTTCGGACTTTTATCTTTTAAATGGGATAAAACAGACCAGCCACTTAACTCATGGGGGTGTTTTGATGTATAAAACAAAGAGTAGTGAACACCTGTTGTTTGCGTCTCTCCTGGCGTCCTCTCTTTATTCTTCAGATAGAATCAAAATGATCAACTGGGAATTTGTTAGAATTGCCAATTCTTGGGCTTTCCCCACATATACTTAATCAGAAACTCTTGGGTTGGGCCCCAGCATCTGTGTTTTAGCAATTCCTCCAGGTGATTCTGATTCATGCTGAAGATTGAGAAACACTGGCTTGGGGGAAAAAATGTAAATGGAGCCATCTTGCCAACACCAAGGAAAACCCTCCTTGACACAAGAGCTGTGTAGGACAAGCACAGCTGAGAGGTACAGAGAGTGAAGGAGTCCTAAAGACACCGTTTGACTGAGTCTGGTCCAGCTTGAAGTTAGCTCAACAGCTGTATCATTTAGTTACAGAAACCAATAAATTCTTTTTATTTCGGTTTGAGTTGGGTTTCTGTCAATGGCAACCAAACAAATCCTGACTGTTAAAGGGAACATTTAGGGGTGCCTGGGTGGCTCAGTCGGTTGGGCGTCTGACCTCGGCTCAGGTCATGATCTCACGGTCCGTGAGTTCGAGCCCCGCGTTGGACTCTGTGCTGACAGCTCGGAGCCTGGAGCCTGTTTTGGATTCTGTGTCTCCCTCTCTCTATGCCTCTCCCCCGTTCATGCTCTGTCTCTCTCTGTCTCAAAAATAAAATAAACGTTAAAAAAAAAATTAAAGCAAAAAAGGGAACATTTATTCCTCCTTAAATTCCAAGGGGAGAGATTCTTTTCAAGCTTTGGTTCTCAAAGTGTGGTACCAAGATAGGCAGTATCAGCATCACCAGGGAACTTGTTAAAAAACACAGTTTATCAGGGGTGCCTGGGTGGCTCAGTCGTTTGAGCATCTGACTTCAGTTAAGGTCATGATCTCGTGGTTCTAGAGTTTGAGCCCCTGGTCGGGCTCCTTGCTATCAGGGAGAGCTGGCTTCGGATCCTCTGTCCGCCTCTTTCTTTGCCCACCCCCCACCATTCATGCTCTCTCTCAAAAATGAATAAAAAAAAAAAAAAGATTTACCCCAGCACTCTTTAAAAAACCAAAAACAACAAAACCACATGGTTTATCAGACCCTACCCCATACCTACTGAATCAGGGTCCTGGGGGGTGGAGTCTGACATTCTGTGCTGGAATAAGTCTTCTTGGTGACTCTGATGCCCACTAACATTTGAAAATCACTAAAGTGAGATTCCTAGCCTTTCTCCCCACGCTTTGTTCATCCTTCTCCATGAAGAAGGTATGCATTATCTAATTAATGAGTTCAGCAGAATACTCTGGGCATGCTCAGTTTAGCTTTTCCCTTTGTTTTCTCTGGCAGCCTATCTGACGAAATGGGGCAGTTACTCCGTGCTCCTGAATGTCACAGAGGCAGATCCCCATAAGATGAGGACTGCGTTTTTTTCCCGCCCTGCCTGCAACTTGGTGGTGAGTTTATTCTGGGAACAGTGGAAGCAAGCCTATTTGGCCTCACGTCTAAGCCAGGTCTGTCCAGTGTAGCTCTTCTCAGTAATAAAGCTGACATTTTAATCTCCATCTGTTGGTTTTCTGTGCCTTATTTCTCACTTGGTTCAAAACTTGGGTGGGGAAGAGGGCTGTTATGTATTGTGTCCCCTAATGCCTACCACTGACTAATATGGGGGAGGGCGGTAGAGTAGAAGATCTCTAAGGTGCCTTCCCTTCTTACATTTAGGGCACTTTGTCTCACACTCTCTCCCCAGGGGTCCAGAGTGCCCCATGAAGAAAACGTTATTTGTTCTCACCAGACCACTGGTGTTGCACCTGCGGGAGACAGGAGTATCCTGGCACAGGAGGGAAGATTACAATCACAAAGCATTTCCTTTCAGTTCTCCCCTGAAACGGTATAATTCTGGGGGCAGGGATGGGGCCTAGAAAACAGTGCATTTAAAAAAGCCTCCTAGGAGCTGTCTACCTTGCCTTCCTGTCAGGTTCTACCAGTTGTCTAACCTAAAACTGTATGGCTGCATTTGAATTGTGTCCTTCTGTTTTGGAGGCTAGAGATGTCTTAGCTGATCATTTTGAAGCAAGGACTTCCATTTTCTCTCTTTCATGCTCTTGGTCTTTCACGAGTTCTTTACAAATCTTTAAAATAGTCATAGTCATGGTCCTGGAAAGGGATGTGGGTTAAAGAGAGGCCTGTTTGGAGCTCTATAAATCAGACCTGGTGCTACAGAAAGCTCAATTTTCGGGGTTTAGTCCCTCTACAGCAGCAGGCACGACTGTCTTTGGAAAGTTGCTGCAGGAAAGGAAGGGATGAAGCAGCTATCACAGGTCAACCTGAGTGACACAGGACAAGGTAAGCATTTTCCACATATTGACCTGATTCTCATTCTTCCTGGAATGATTAATTCTTCCAGATTATCTAACTCACACTGAAGTTTACATAGTTAGATTATGTATGTACAACCTTGGCTCCTGCTTTGCCCGTATCATGAAAAAGTGTTCATAAACATGACTTCATGTTTTTTCTGACTAAAAAAAGAAGAGACTGGATTCCACTAAAGTAAAAAACTTGTGCATCAAAGAACACTATCAAGGAGTGAAAACCACAGAATGGGAGGCTATATTTGCAAATCACAATATCTGATAAGGGTTTGATATTCGGAAAATACAAAGAAGTTGTCCACCTCAATAACAGAGAGATAAGCAACCCGATTAAAAAACACGCAAAGGGGGCGCCTGGGTGGCGCAGTCGGTTAAGCGTCCGACTTCAGCCAGGTCACGATCTCGCAGTCCGTGAGTTCGAGCCCCGCGTCGGGCTCTGGGCTGATGGCTCAGAGCCTGGAGCCTGTTTCCGATTCTGTGTCTCCCTCTCTCTGCACCTCCCCCGTTCATGCTCTGTCTGTCTCTCTCTGTCCCAAAAATAAATAAAAAACGTTGAAAAAAAAAAATTAAAAAAAAAAAAACACGCAAAGGACTTGCATAGACATTTATCCAAAGAAGACACACAAATGGCAAATAAACATATGAAAGTATGTTCAACATCGTTAGTCATTAGGAAAATGCAAATCAAAACTACAGTGAGATGCCACTTCATACCTAGAGGGATGGCAAGAAAAACAACAACAAAAAAAAGGAAAATAACAAGTGCTGATGAAGATGTAGAAAAGTTAGAACCTTCTCACAGTGTTGGTAGGAATTAAAATGGTGTAGCTGTGGGGCAACTGGGTGGCTCAGTCGGTTGAGACTCCAACTTCGGCTCAGGTCATGATCTCACCGTTCGTGGGTTTGAGCCCCACCCCCACCCCGCTAGGCTCTGTGCGGACAGTTCAGAGCCTGGAGCCTGCTTTGGATTCTGTATCTCCCTCTCTCTCTGCCCCTCCCCCATTCACGCTCTGTCTCTCTCCCCTTCTCAAAAATGAATTTTTTAAATAAAAAAAATGGAGTACTGCTGTGCAAAACAGTTTGGTAGTTCCTCAAAAAGTTAAACATAAAACTACCATTTGACCCAGCAATTTCACTCCTCCGCATATACCTCAAAAGATTTGAAAACAAGAACTCAGATATTTGTATATAAATGTTCATAGCAGCAATATAGCCATACAATGGGGTACTATTTAGCTCTTAAAAGGGAGGAGGTGTGAATACATGTTTACAGCATGGAGGAACCTTGAAACATTATGCTAAACAAAATAAACCAGATACTAAAGGACAACTGTTGTATAATTCCACTTATATGAAATGTTTAGAATAGGAAAAGTCATTGGGACAGAAGGTAGATTAGAAGTTACCAGGGCTGGGAGTAGTGGGAGTAGGAGAGAATGGGGAATTGCAAAAAAAAAAAAAAAAAAAGGAAATAAAACTGTCCTGTGATCTCACCACCCAGGATAACTGAATAACCCTGGTAGCCTTTCTTTCTTTTCATCTGTTCATAACATGTAACTACAAAAACTTTGAACCACTCATAGTTTCATCTATGCACTCTGCCATTTATTAGCTATCTAACATTTCTGGGCTTCAAGTTTTTGGTACAATGCAAATAATAATAGAACTCACTTCAGATGGTTGATTTGTAGATTAAATTGGATAATAGACTTTAAGTGATTAGCACAGTGTCAGGCTCATGGTAAGTGCTAGGTAAATGGTAACTGTTATGTATATATTTTATATTTTATAACACTGTCTTTACTGGTTTGTATCCTATGCTCATTTTCCGATATAAATAAACATTATTTTTAAAGTTTATTTACTTATTTTGAGAAATAGAGAGAGAGAGAGAGAGAGAGAGAGAGAGAGAGGGAGAGAGAGAGAGAATCCCAAGCAGACTCTGCACTGGTAGTGTGATGTGGGGCTCAAACTCATGAACCGTGAGATCATGAGTCTGAAATCAAAAGTCAGATGCTTAACCGACTGAGCCACCCAGGTGCCCCTAAAAATTATTTTTAATGGCCAAATAATATTCATACTATGGCTATAGCATCATTTATTTAACTGAACTCCGTTGTTGAATATTTTTTTTTTTTTTAACGTTTATTCATCCTTGAGACAGAGAGAGACAGAGCATGAACAGGGGAGGGTCAGAGAGAGGGAGACACAGAATCCGAAACAGGCTCCAGGCTCTGAGCTGTCAGCACAGAGCCCGACGCGGGGCTCAAACTCACGGACCATGAGATCATGACCTGAGCCGAAGTCGGCCGCTTAACCGACTGAGCCACCCAGGCGCCCCCGTTGTTGAATATTTAAGTAGTTTTGATTTTTCATTATTTGGAAAGGATGCAGCAGGGGACACTCTTGCTTGATTCTTCCTGGCAGCTCTTCCAGAAAGGGGCAGTGTGACTTTGACCCTGCTCAGTCTCTATGCTCTGGGGCTCCCAGGACAGTGCTCTCCATTGAGTCAGACCCCAATCTGGGGGACAGAATGTGAGTTCCAGTCATGCTTGTGCTCTATCTCTAGGCAGCGCTAGGGACTGCTCTTTTCTGTCTGAACCTTTGCTTCCTCACCATTAAAATGAGAGCTTTAGAGGGAATGAACTCAGGGTGCTTCTTCTGCTCTAAGGCTCTATGATTCTCAGATGATCCTCCACTAAGCTATGGATTCCTCCAGCTCTGTTGTGGCCTTCTTCAGGGCTGTGTGTGCACACGCTTCAGTGTGTGTTTCAGTTTCTATTCTTAGCAGTGTGATCTTTAAACAAGGAATAGATTTGTGCATCTGTCTCGTATCAGATACATGCAGCTCCTGCTGGGCTGTTTCATTCTCCACCAGCCATTCATTCACATTGTAAGTGGTGGCCCATTAAGGAAATAAGTAGATGGGGCTCTTCCATCAACTGAATGCTCTCTGATTTGGGGTTTGGCCCTCTTTGGTTATCAGGCCTGGGCTCTATCTGACTCAGCTATAGATGAGGTCAGGGGGACCTTCGTTTCAGCCTTACCTCCTTCCTCACTCCACCCCTAGATCCTTTCTCTGGGATGGGCCAGGGATGGTATTTGGGCAATGGTAGTTTTTAGAGATGATGAGTCACCAACATTCCAGATGAGAAGGTCATTGTTTGTTCTGAAATAAGAGTGGACTCGGATGAGTCTACTCTCCTCCAAAAATTCTCAATTATGGAAGTGTCTCAGTTACTTTGGATATTTAAATATATAAATGCTGAGTCTTGCTCTGAAATCTTACTTATCAAGATGCGGGGTGAGGGAGCCCAGGTTCTTCGTTTTATGACAATATAGGCCATTGAGATGTGCATCCTAGTTGGGGAGCATTGGCATATAGTGGTAGGATTTGCAAACACAGGTAACATCAAATGGATGGGGTGCAATATAAGAGTATGGGTGACTGAAGAACAGGAGCATCCGTACCTTTTCTCGAAGGCAGCATGTACTTACCTGTATGCACCCAGTTGTCATATGGTAACGGCCTGGTATTGCTAGATGTTCCGCTTAATTTTATTGGGAAGAGTTAGAAATTCAGATTTGTTTGTGAAATATGTTTAAAAATTTTGTTTAATGTTCGTTTATTATTTTTGAGAGAGAGAGATAGAGCACAAGCAGGGGAGGGGCAAGAGAGAGAGGGAGACACAGAATTGGAAGCAGGCTCCAGGCTCTGAGCACAGAGCCCGACATGGGGCTCAAACTCACAAACTGTGAGATCATGACCGAAGTCCAACACTTAAATGACTGAGTCACCCAGGTGCCCCAAACTATCTTTTTTGAAAAAATATTGGTAACTCAATTAAATATTGGTAATTCAATTAAAAAATTGAATTGTGCACCAAAACATATCTGCTGGCCAAAACAGGCCTTGAATCTGCCTGTTGAAATTTCTTTTTGTTTTTTTTTTTTTTTTTAAATTTTTTTTTTTCAACGTTTTTTATTTATTTTTGGGACAGAGAGAGACAGAGCATGAACGGGGGAGGGGCAGAGAGAGAGGGAGACACAGAATCGGAAACAGGCTCCAGGCTCCGAGCCATCAGCCCAGAGCCTGACGCGGGGCTCGAACTCACGGACCGCGAGATCGTGACCTGGCTGAAGTCGGACGCTTAACCGACTGCGCCACCCAGGCGCCCCTGTTGAAATTTCTTGACAACCTCTTAGCCAGACAGTCATCTACTTAAGGCAAAATGATGCATTCAACAGTTCTCTTGATTGGTAGCATTACACTGACTCCATGCTGTGAGGCTCTGTGGGGCTCTGGATAACACCCAGCTTGGCATTAGGTAAAGTGCTTTAAGCAGGGGAGTCAGAAGACCTGTGTCCTGCTAACTTGCTAGGTGACATTGGGAAAGAAATTCTTTCCCTAGTCACAATATTTCTTTGGGTAAGTTAAGGGGGGTGATCTCTACCATTTTTTCCGAGTTTGTAAGTCATTCTTCTTGTGAAGATTTGTACTCTTCCTTATTTAAAATTTTTTTAATGTTTATTCTTGAGAAAGAGAGAGAGAAACAGAGTGTGAGCAAGGGAGGGGCAGAGGGAGAGGGAGACACAGAATCCGAAGCAGGATCCAGGCTCTGAGATGTCAGCATGGAGCCTGATGCGGGGCTTAAACCCATGAACCATGGGTTCTTTAGCTGAAGTTGGATGCTTAACCAACTGAGCCACCCAGGCGCCCCTATACTCTTATCTATTCTATTCTAGCTACTTGAGAAGGACATTTTTCAGATTAAGATGAAAATTCATCTTTAATTGGCTTGAATGACAACTAGTTCTTTCTTTCCCATATTCTCCTATGTTTTTGTAAAGATTTATTTTTGTGTAGGCTTTTGGGATATTTTCTAAGGCCAAGAAAACATTTTGGAATAGAAGTCTAGGTGGAGTTGAGCATATAAGCTTCCTGCGTGCTGAACACTCAACTGAATCAAATCAAATCAAATCAATCAATCAATCAATCAATCAATAAAGGAATAGAGCTGATATGGGGAACATCTTGAAGTAAAAAGACATTTCCTTCATAGCTCAAATAAAATCCTGCAGTTCAATCTTTTCTCCCCACAGTTTTATTAAGATTTAATTCCTATACCATAACATTCACTCTAAAAAGTGTATAATTCAATGGTTTTTAGTATATTTAGAATTGTACAACCATCATAACTATCTAATCTCAGAATATTTTCCTATCTCCAGAAAGAATCCTCATATCCGTTACCAGCCACTCACATTTTCCCCTCCATCCTGGCAACCATTAATCTACTTTCTGTCTTCATAGATTTTCTTAGGTTGAACCTTTCATATAAATGGAATTATAGGGGCGCCTGGGTGGCGCAGTCGGTTAAGCGTCCGACTTCAGCCAGATCACGATCTCGCGGTCCGTGAGTTCGAGCCCCGCGTCAGGCTCTGGGCTGATGGCTCGGAGCCTGGAGCCTGTTTCCGATTCTGTGTCTCCCTCTCTCTCTGCCCCTCCCCCGTTCATGCTCTGTCTCTCTCTGTCCCAAAAATAAATAAAAAATGTTGAAAAAAAAAATTAAAAAAAAAAAATAAATAAATGGAATTATACAATATGTGCTCTTTTCTAACTGGCTTCTTTCAGTTAGTGTAGCATTTTTAAGGTTCACCCAGGTTGCAGCATGTATCAGTACTTCATGTCTTTATTGCCAAATAAAATTCTATTGTATGATTATATCACATTTTGTTTGTCCACTCATCAGTTGATGGACAGTTAGGTTATTTGTACTTTTTGGCTATTATGAATAATGTTGCTATGAACTTGCATGCACAGGTTTTTGTATGGATACATGTTTTAATTTATCTTGGATATATACTGGGGGGAATTTCTGGGTTATATGGTGACTCTGTGTTTAACGTTTTTAAAAACATTTTTTAAGTAGTCTTTTTTTTTTTTTTTTAAGTTTTATTCATTTATTGAGAGAGAGAGAGAGAATTCCCAAGTAGGTTCTGCGCTCTGCGGGGCTTGATCCCACGAACCTCGAGATCATGGTCTCAGCTGAAATCAAGAGTTGGACACTTAACTGACTGAGCCATGCAGGCACCCCTCTATGTTTAACCTTTTGAAGAAATGCTAGACTGTTTTCCAAAGCGGAAAAGTCATCCTAGTGGGTATGAAATGGCATCACACTGTAGTTTTGATTCCACAGTTGAATCTGTTCCTGATGGTCCTGACCTAGACTATATCTCCCCTCCCGCTAACTACTGTGGCCAGTGCAGATTGATAATCT
The DNA here is from genome assembly GCF_028018385.1 of Neofelis nebulosa. Classification (NCBI taxonomy): domain Eukaryota; kingdom Metazoa; phylum Chordata; class Mammalia; order Carnivora; family Felidae; genus Neofelis; species Neofelis nebulosa. The sequence continues at coordinate 70,595,936 of NC_080791.1, read as the reverse complement.
TAAGTGAATTAGAGTGAATGGCTGAAGCTGCAGGTAGGTGGGTGTCCTTCACAAACTAGAGGGAAAATTTGGAGATAACTATTTGAAAGGAAGGAGGAATGGCTGGCTGGAAGGCAACCAGTACATGTTTCCTATAGGATGGGTTTGCTTGCTTGGTGTCAGGAATTGTCCTGTACCTGGGGATCTTAGTGGTGCAGAGCAGGAAGGAAAGAACATCTTGGTCAGGACACAGGCATAGAAGAAGCTCACAAATAGGTGAATGAAATAGATTCTACTGAAAATAGACTGGTACTTTAGAAGGCAAAGAGCATAAGGACTCTGGTCATCTTCTTGGTCCTGAAGGATTATGGGAAATTTTAGGGCTAGGCAGATATTAGGAGACATTTGTGAGAAGTATAACTGGTCCTTTCTCAGCACTTCCTTGATGTGGGTTCCTCTTTCTTTTCTCTCCTTTTTCTCCTTTTCACACTGATAATAATATCTGTCACTGAGGCCCTTCTGGCTATTACTGCTGGGTAACAAACATTTTGCCCCTCCTCCCAAATACTTAAAACAACCATTTTGTACCACACCAAAAAAAGATAAATAGAGTTTGGTGGCTAAATGCAGTGTTTGACCCTGGACTGGATCCTGTGCTGGGGGGAAAATGCTCTAAAGCACATTATTGAGTCAACTGACAAAATTGGAATATGAATGGTAGATTAAGTATTCATATCAATATTAAATTTACTAAAGATGATAACTGTACTGTCCCTATTCTTAGGAAATACACACTGAAGTACTTAGGGGCAAATGGCCATAATGTCTGTAACTTATCCTTAAATGGTTAAAAAACTCATCTTTATATATGGATTATATATATACATATATTATATATATATGTATATATATATATAATATATATGAATCATACATTTATATATGCACATACACATTTATTTGTATATAGGAATAATCATGAATTTATATATGTGTATATATACACACAATCACATATGTACACATGTATATATGTACATATATATGTGAATATTATAAATTTTCATATGTATATGTATACATATATATATACATATATATGGCAGAGAGAAATGGAGAGGGGAGAAAGATAAAGGAAGTGGGGTAAAATGCTCACAATAGTGGAATTTGGGTAAAAATGTATGGATGTACTTTATATTTTACACATGGAAATTATTTCTAAATAAAAAGTTGAAAAAAGCACAACCAGTTCACTACTTTATTTTGCTCATGATTCTGTGGATCAGGAAGGGCTGGCCTGGGCAGCTCTTCCTTGTGGTCTCTCATGCAGCTGCAGTCAGATGCCAGTGGGGATTGCCCTCATCTGAAGGCTCAACAGAGTTGGGTGCCCAAGATATCTCCCATGGCCGGCAGTTGATGCTGGCGGTCTGCTAGGAGCTCAGCTGTATCTTTGCCTTGCATTATGCTTTGCTAGCACGGCAGCTTTGGAGTAGCCAAACTTCTTACTTTGTTTCTCCCGGAGTGAGAATCCCAAGAGAAGAGGTGGAAGCTGCATGGCCTCTTCTGACCCAGCCTTGGAAGTTATACAGCATCTCTTCTGCTGCATTCTATTGGTTCCAAGCAAGTCACTAAATACTGTCCAAGAACTTGCAGTCATGTTCCCAAACTGCCATAAATGCTTATTGCATGCCAGGCACTGTTTTATGTGCTTTATAATGTATTTGCTCATTTGATTCTTACCAAAACAAAATAAAACACCCTGATGGTAGGTAAGTCTTACTGTCCTTAGAGAGGAGAAAACTTGGTGCACAGAGGTTCACTTCCCAACATCACACATTAGTAGAAGATCTAGGGTTTGAATCCAGACAGTCTGGCCCCAGAGCCCATGGCCTTATCTACTACCCTACACTATTTCTTCCCAGAGCTGTGATTCCTGTTACATTTGGTTAAACTACCATACACATCGATAATCACTTCTCATACACAATCACTGGCCGAGAACTTCCCCAGTACACTCAAAATCATGTGACAGTTCTTATCTTCTCAGCTCTGACTTTTTTACATGCAGTTTCGTTTCCCTGGATTACTTTTCTTCTAATGATTTGCCTGTTTCTATTATTGATTCTTCACGTCTTTAGGAAGCCTTCCTTGACCACCCAGCTCTGGGGTGAATGCTTCTGCCATGGGCACAGATGCTAAATAGCTATAGCCCTTATCATTATGCCTTATAATTTGCCTATTGTCTTGGCTGTCTCCCTCACTGGCCTCTTAAGTTCCCTGAGGGCAGGGACACTGTTTGGTTTAGGAAAGGATCTCTAGCACTGAGCACAGTGCCTGGTATGTAGTGTGAACTTAATTACAAACTAACCTCTCACATATTCCTCTGTACAATTATGACATATTTCATACACACAAATATAGCCACCAGGACAGTCTCCTGACACATACAAAACCTGCCCATTCACTCTCGTCCATGCACCCTCCATCACCGTGATTTATTCCCCATGCCCAGTCTAGTCTCTGTCACACAACCTCATCACTGCAACCCATCCCATACACAGTTACTGTGACACAGCTCTGATCCTCAATCACTGTCACACACTGGTTTTCACACAATCACGATCACCATCTGTACTCTTAAAACAGGATATTTACTCTCCTGCAAAAATTGGGTTAAGATGACAACAGCTCTATTTTTCACACACGCCTTCACATACTGTATTTTTTCATCCACATAATCCCTGACAATCCCTGACATTACACAGTTATGGTCACACACTGTCTGCTGTCTTCTTCTCACTCCCACTTGACACCTACTCAGACACACATACGCGCATACTCACTCACGCACGCACTCACTCACGCACACGCGCTCACAGTCCCGGGATCCGAGGGGCGGGTCCGCGGGGGTCTGAGCCGCCGGGGGTCAGCGCCGGAATCCCAGCCCAGGCCAGTGCGGCCCCGCCCTGCCCCGCCCCCTCATGCATATGCAGCACCTCAGCCTAGCAGCCCGGCCCCCAGACGGCCATTTGTAGCGGCGCTGGAGGCAGCGTTCGGCAGGCGCTGCGGCGACGTGAGGAGGAGCGCGCCCCCCGGCCGCTGCCGCCCCTGGCCCCTGCGGTCCTCCCGCTCCTCCGCGCCTCGGGCGGGACCCGGCCAGCCCGGGCGCCGCGCTGCCGCCCGGAGCGGCCCTCCCGGCAGCTCCCGGCGCCCGGGACCCCCGCCCGCCGCTCGCCCGCAGCCCGCCGGCCGCACACGTCCCCGGAGCCGGGCCTAGGGCGGGCGGCGGCTCGGCGTGGCCGGGCGGGCTCGGCGGCGTCCCCATGGCCGCGGCAGGCTGGCGGGACGCCTCCGGCCAGGAGAAGTACCGGCTCGTGGTGGTCGGCGGAGGCGGCGTGGGCAAGTCGGCGCTCACCATCCAGTTCATCCAGGTACCTGGAGCGGGCCTGCCGGGGGCGCCGGGGTGGCGGCGGGCGGGGGCTCGCGCTACCTGTGGCGGGGCTGCTGACGCGACCCCGCCCCGGAGGCGCCGCGCGGGCCGGGGGCGGGCGGGGGGTGAGGGCCCGGCTCTGCCCTCCTGCCCTGCGGCCGTGGCGCCGCGCTCCTGCCTGCCCGGCGCCCTGCTCGGCGTCCCGGGAGTCGGGCTTCTCAGGAATGTGTCCGGGAGGGCGGAGCTGGCAGGGTGGGAAGCGTCGATCCACCTTATCGCTCCGGCCCGGGCCGAGCCCTCCGGGGAGGCTGCGCCGCCGCGCCCGTCTTCCTGCCCCGAGGCCCGGGCTCCGGGCGTCGGGCGTAGGGCTTGCAGCCCCTCGAGCTGGGCTTCCAGCCGCCCCGGGCCGCCTCCTGCACCGTCGGTTGCGATCGCGGTGGCAAGTTGGCCGCGGCTCCGCGTGGTCTGCGGGTTTCTCTGCGCACGCTGAGCCGGAGCTGCCCGATCGAGCTGTGTGTTTCTCTTTGTGTGTATTTGTGCTTTTCTTTTAAGTAATCTCTTAGGTAATGTGTCCGGGTGGGAGGTGTGTGAGAATGCCCGAGGGAAATGGTGGCTTCGAGGAAGTTGAGAATGTTCTCCGATAGGATAGGGGTGAGACCATTTCCTAGGAATTCCTGGTGCCTTCCTGCTTCTCCCTTTGCCAAGGTGAAGTTTGGGATGGGCCATGCTCGGAGATGACCGACCGGGGCGTGCCTGCTGTATCTGTTCCAACTACCCACTCCCCCCACCCCGAGACCTCTTTGGATGCTGGAGGCGAAAGTCAGGGCTTGTGGTAAAGACAATTGCGATGGAATTCTTCATTCTTAGGATTTGCTCTGGTTAAGAAGGTTGAGCGATCTTTTTCGGGATTTTAAAAATGAGAAACCCAGATGTCTCTCCGCTTTTGTCAACCTAAAAGGTGTGGCATACGCTGCGAGAGAAGGAAGGGACCCCGTTATAACAGGTAACAAAAGATATTCTTAGTACACAAGAGTACTGCTAAGATGCTTTGGTGAAGAATTAATTTCTGGTTTCCGTTTCATTCATTTGTTATCAACTGGGATACTTGAATGGCGTATTTCATTTCACTTCACGTTTATAGTGACATTAAAATACAGAGTACTGTTAAATGTGATTGTTACCTTTCACGTTGCCTAAATGAGCAATAATTTGCTGTTGTAATATTTCAAGGGGTTAAAAACTGCTGCTAAAACCTTTGTATCCAGGAAGAGAAGATGTTTGTGTAATGAATATTTACAGTATGCTCATTAGTGGGTTAAAAAAAAAATCACACTTTGTAAGAGGTGAGATTGGTTTAAGTTTAGCAGGCTGTAGAATCAGGGATGTTATGTTATATCCCTAGGGCCCAGAGAGAGACTTTAACTGATGGCAGAGCAAAACAATTTATAGCTAAACCTTTCTTTGGGGACTGTTGTTGGGCTGGTGGTGGTGGTGATGAGTGAGAGGATAATTCTGGGTTCCAGTATTAGTAAAGTGTCACCTGACAGGTTTAAACCCACACATACTTAGGTTTTTTTTTTTTGGGTGGGGAGGGATCTTCTGAATGTATTTGAATCTTAAGTTACTTAATTAAGGTACTGGAACCTTTTGTTTTTGGGAAATGGTTTTAGAAATTGTTAAGATAACAGTAATTGCTATTTTTAAAATGATTTTCTAGAATTCATTTGTTAAAGAAACACCTTCATGAATAGTACTGTACTAGATGGTATAAAAGAAGGGAAGGTGTGTATGCATGTGAAAGACATACATATATATACATAGAGAAAAAGTGAGCTTTGAGTCAACTGAAGTGTCTGTCTTATTCTGTCATATATTGGTTGTGAGAACAGTGCCAGAATATTCAGCATCTCTGAGCCTCAATTTAATTATCAGTAAAACGGGTGGGCTGACACATTGTTTATAATCCTATAAATTATGGGAATATTGTTAGCACCGTATCTGTCACGTAATATGTGCTCACTTAATGATTGCTGCTAGTATAAGTGTCTGTGTACAGTTCTGTAACACATTTAAATGCAAAGAATTCAGAATTGGGTAAAAGTCAGTTTGCAAAGACTTGATAAAAGTGCTGTGTAGGCTTGGCGGTAGGGAGAGAGGACATACCTTCTGTGAGCATGGGGGAGTTATATGCTAGTTTGGAGAGAGAAGGCAGGCAAGGAGGGGAGTGGGAGAGGCAGATGAATTGGAGCCAGTGAAAGAGAGTAATATAGGTTCTGACATCGGAGGAGACTTTCTGGAGAGGTAGGAGCCAGACCACTTCCATGGAGTCTCAGCTCTGCCACTTGCTGCATGTATAATCTTAGATAAATTACTTAACCTCTTGGTATCTCAATTTTCCCCATCTGTAATCCGGAGAGATAGAAAGTACCAGATAGTGTTGTTGTGAAAATTAGACTTAACATATGTCAAGGGCTTAAAACAATGCCTAGTGCATAATAAATCTACAGATGTTATTGCTGTTATATTAATCTTATACTATGGAGCTAAAGTGACTATTTATCATCTACACTTAATAGAGCCACTATTTATTGTATGACTCTTGGGAAATTAAAATTCATTCTGCTGTGATTGTCTAGCAGTAGTAATTGGGAGAGGAGATGGCAGAAGGATAATAATCTTAACAAGCGGAAGTGAGTTCTCTTTGTGGATCAGGATGACACAAATTGGTTTTATTTATTTTTTAAGTCTTCTGAAACATCCTTTTTACAGTGTTCCGTATATATTTTTCTATGATATCATCTTGAGCAGAAAAAATGTAATAAATTGGGGAATGGAGAATGTAAAAACACTTTGTATTTAGCCTTGACTTTCTGTAACCTTAGGTATACTTGTGATTTAGCATATGAAGAGCTGCAAAATAGGAGATTAAGGCAATAATTAGTGCATTTTCTCCTTAAAAATGACTTTAGCAGATCATAAAATGTCTGTATGAAGACGTAAAATATGTTTTTGTTGTTCATAGTTTTTTGAAAAATGTTTTAAATTCTGTTGGTAAATGGAATACCTAAATGATGAGTAAATACCTAAATGATGAGTAGTTAGGAAGTGATCTTAGCATTGTACAAAGAAATGGAGAGAATTTTGCATATCTGAATTCTAGGTTTCCTTACTCAGGTGATGCTAGGGAATTTCTTAATCTCTCCTAATCTTTTCAAGGCTTTAGTTTTTTTTTCTCCATAAAACACTGAGTTTGGGTGAACAAACCTGCACCTTTGAAATTCTAGGTTCTCATTTAACCAGCTGTGTGCCTTAGTCAAGTTTCTTGGGTTCCCCAAGCCTCAGTTTCCCTATATGAAAAGGGAAATTAAGTAGTACCTTTAGGTTTTTTGGAATAATTACAATAATGCACGCAAATTGTTCAGCACAGTGCCATCTGCAGAGTATGTTAATAATTGTTACCTGGTTTTAATTGCTTCTATTACTTCTGTATCTTGTTCTTCCAAAACAAAATTTGTAATGTATTTATTTTTCCTTGACACGTAATCTGGTCTTTTAAGTCTTCAGTACCCCCTGCCTCCCACCCCAACCTCAAACTCCCCTCTTCACTTTGTGTGGTATTGAGGTGATGAATATTGATCCTGTTTTGAGTCGGGGAAACTTCTTTTTATCAGTTGCAAGTTGATTTTAGGAAAAGATGGAGTAATCGTTGGGTTTGAGGTTAATGCTTTACCTGCTAACTCTGAGAAGAGACCACACATGTTTTATAAAATTAAAGAGAGGAATTTCCCATCTTCTATTCTTTGTTTAGCATCCTGACTTTCTGTTGAGCAGTTTGTCACATTTTGAACTATGTAGGGGGTAGTTGATTCCTTACTCACTGGGTTTTAGTCTTACAACCTGTTAGCTGGACCTGACTCAGACATTGCTTTTAACCCAGAGTTTGTCTTTTGCTGGATGCTTTTTCATTGCCTTTTCCTTGGGGTGGAGAGCCTAGAAGAGATTTCAAGACACATGTATTTATGTTATAGTTAATTGATCCATGTGTGAAGGTTGTGAGTTTAGATTCCAGAATTGCTGTTCTGTTGCGATATCTGGAAGACACTCTCTGCAATTAAAATAACTTGTGTCTGTGAGTTTGAAACTGTACTGTAGACTTGTTTTTTTGTGTGCAGATTATATTTTCAGAGGAATTTACAAATGAATTCTTAGCATTGAAAAATAAGGCACCTCAGCTGATGGTGGTACATACTAGAGATTGCCTCATTTTGGTAACACCTGAAATGGATGTGCTGGCAGTTCCTGCATAGAAATGGTAAGCACTCAAGGGAAAGGATGATCACTTTTAACAGAGGATAAGCAGAAGGAAATTCCAACCTAGGTTTTCTTAAAACTCATTCTCACATGTGTGTCTCCTTATTGGGATGGGGAAGTTGGCAGGAGTTAGTGGAGACGCTTCTGTTGAGTGTCAAGAATCCTCTTTTCCCTTGGTCGAGTACCATTAGAAGGCAAAGTGATGGTGACAGGCAGCTGCCTACTGGGATGGGATTTTTAATTCACCTGTGTTGCTGAAGTGTGGGTCTTTACCAAGCTTTGAAATGGAAGTAGTCCTTAAGGGGCGCCTGAGTGGCCCAGTCAGTTGGGCATTGGACTCGATTTTGGCTTGTGTCATGATCCTACGTTTCATGAGTTCAAGACCTGCATCAGGCTTTGCACTGACAATGTGGAGCCTGCTTGGGATACTGTCTCTCGAAAGAAAGGAAGAAAGAAAGCGAGAGAGAGAGAGAGAGAGAGAGAGAGAGAGAAAGAAAGAAAGAAAGAAAGAAAGAAAGAAAGAAAGAAAGAAAGAAAGGAAGAAAGAAAAGAAAGAAAGTCAGTCTTTGGTTCGGTTAGGCAAATAAATTGGTAACTTTAAAAAGGGGGAAGGAGTGGGGAAAGAGACTTTCTTGAAGCAGTATTGTTTTTATTTTAAGTTTCCTTTTTTAAAAAAGTTTATTTTGAGAGAGAGAGAGAGAGAGCACGAGTAGGGGAGGAGTAGAGAGAGAATCCCAAGCAGGCCCCCCTGACATTGTGGAGCCTGACTCGGGCTCCATCCCATGAACTGTGAGATCATGATCTGAGCTGAAATCAACAGTCTGAAGCTCAACTGACTGAGCCACCCAGGCACTCCTTAAGTTTCCTTTTTCAAATTAAAACTGATCTCATAAAATTGAGATTTTGTGATGCAATGTGAACATCTTTCTTTCTTTCTTTCTTTCTTTCTTTCTTTCTTTCTTTCTGTTAGGAAAAATAGAAGCGTGTTTAGAGTATTAGTTCTTTTGTGCCCTTCTTACTGAAAAGTGATAATGAGTAAAAGACTTTCATTCTGCTGGTAGACAATGTTAGTTAATAGTGAATCTACTGGTAAGGCCTTGATCTTGAATTACTTTGGATAGATAGAGCTGCTGAGTCTGTGTTTGGGATTGAAACTTAAAGTAATGTCCTTGGTAGGCCTTTGATTTATTTCTACTTTGCAAAGAGAAATGTCTCTCAGGCTTTTGTGAAAAAGACAAATATTTATATATTCACGTATTTTCTGTGTGGTTCTGAAAGAAACAAAGAAATGTAAGTTGTCTAAAATTGTGCTACTGGAGACATAATTAGACTGAGTTCCTTGTCACCCTATAAATTATATTTTATTTTTAGTGTTGTATAAAAGCGCTATGATTGTTTATTGGTTACATGCATTAAATCATAGTTTAATTAGAAATATTATAGTCACAGAACTTGTTGTTTGTATACATTAGGAGTTTAATATTGCCAGCCAACTTATCTTGCCGCCTCATATGGTGATGTTTTTTCTAGGAGAAAGAGCTTTGTATACAAGTAAGTACATGTTCAGTACTAGAAGTATGAATATAAATGTCAAAGTAATATTCAGTGTTGCTTTTTCAAAAAACTTTACCCAGATTTTCCAAATGCTAACATTTTACCATATTTGTTTTATCCTTTTCCCCATATATGCTTTTTTAAAATCATTTAAGTGTAAGTTGAAGACAGTGACCACTTATTTTTAAGTATCTCCATGTATATTTCCTAAAAATGAGCATTTGCTTATATAAACAAGATATATAACCAAAATCAGAAATTAACATTGATGTATTAGTAATCTAACACGTAGAGCTTTTTCAGATTTTGCCAATTGTCCCAATAATGCCCTTTATAGCAAAAGAATATCTCAGATTAAGCATTGCGTTCAGTTTCCATATCTTCTTTAATTTGGAACTGTTTTTTAGTCTTTGTATTTTAGGACATTGATATTTTTGAAGCGTGTATCTTATTTGTAGAGTTCCTTGATTAGGGTTTGTTTTTTTCTTTTTTTTTTTTTTTTTTCCCAGCAACACATTTTTCTACAATTGAAAATGTCCATATAATCCAGTTATTTCCTTTTAAGTAACATTTAACATAGCTAGCTAGGGTTTGTTTCTTTATTGTTAAATTCAGGTTCTGCATTTGCAGGGGAGGAACAACACAGAAATAATGAATTCTTCTTAGTGCATTATATCAGGAGACGTAAAATAGATGTAGATTTGATTCTATCTGTGCTTAACCTTTTGACTCCAGATCTAGAAATTTACCCTTAAAATACACACACATGAGGTCACAGCATTGTTTGTAATTGAAGAAATTGGAAACACAGAATAGGAGAGGGATTGAATAAAATATGGTACATGTGGAGCATTATGTAGCTGTAAAAAAAAAAAAAAGATTTCTATGAACTGATGTGAAGGGCCTTCCAGGATAAATTGTTCAGTGAAAAAAACAGTGCAAAATACCTATTGCATAATGTGCAGTATACTGCATTTTGTGTAAGAAAGAAGGGGAAATAAGAAAATACATATGTTTTTGGTTATTGGGACAAAAACACAGAATGGATAAATCAGAGATTAATGAGATTATTGGTTAGCCAGAGAGGGTGGGTAGGAATGAGGGGGAAGGGGTAGAAAGAATGGGGTTGGTAACCTTTCTGAGGATACTTTCTGACTTTTGGAACCATGTTTAATGTTTCACATACTTAGTCCATAAACAGCAAACACGAGTACAATCAAGTGGTGAAGAAAAAACCACCCTCAGGTGGAGTACAAACAAATAAATGAACTAGGGTCGCCTGGGTGGCTTGGTGGGTTAAGAAGCTAACTCTTGATTTCAGTTTAGGTCATGACCTCATGGTTCATCAGTTCAAGCCCCACATCCAGCTCTGTGCTCACAGCATGGAGCCTGTTTGGGATTCTCTCTCCCCCTCTCTTTGCACCTCCCTCGCTTGCTCTCTCTGTTTCAAAATAATAAACTTAAAAAAAAATAAAGGAAATAAATGAACCGAACCTTATTTCAAATGAGTAAGATAACTACACTGAAGGGGGGAAAGAAAAAAACTAACTTTTGAACTGGGTGTTTGGACTATGTCCTCAGGATAAAGACAAAAAGAACTTGAAGCAAACATTGAACTCTAGTTAGTAGGCTGTGTGTGTGTGTGTGTGTGTGTGTGTGTGAGAGAGAGAGAGAGAGGGACATGGCTTTTCAATTCTGAAACAATTTTTAAAAAAAATTTTTTTTCAACGTTTTTTATTTATTTTTGGGACAGAGAGAGACAGAGCATGAACGGGGGAGGGGCAGAGAGAGAGGGAGACACAGAATCGGAAACAGGCTCCAGGCTCCGAGCCATCAGCCCAGAGCCTGACGCGGGGCTCGAACTCACGGACCGCGAGATCGTGACCTGGCTGAAGTCGGACGCTTAACCGACTGCGCCACCCAGGCGCCCCAACAATTTTCTATACTAGGATTAAGCAAATAAGTAAATATGTTGTGGAAAATGGGAGCCAACTTTCTCATTGTTGGTGAAGGGAGTTTTAAATGTGGAAAGGGGGAAGGCTAACCTCAACTCAGATGCTTGCCTGGAATTGAAGATGTTGTCACAGATTCATGGTTTAAAAATTATAGATGCAGAAAAAGATGCATGTGGATACACATGCACATATCTGTGCCTTTTTTTTTTTTTCAGCTCTGTATGCTGAGAGTACATAGAAATCGCGACTTCTTATTAGCAGTGAGAATACCTAGAGCCAGATCTTGGTTTCTAAATACCCTTCTTTACTAGAAGGAAACTTGGAGAAGTGACTAATCCCAGGCCTAGAGCAGAGAATAGAAGATGAGCTAGGAACATCTTGTAGTGCCAGAAAGTAAGATAGTGCTCAAAAGACAAAACAATGGTGACATGTCAAAGAGACACAGCCAACCCAAAGAACTCCCATTGGCTAACTCTGGGACAATATAGTCCATCGAATAATGATACTAATTGATTATCGTCCATAAAGTAAGAATCTGTGAATCCATAGGGATAAATGAAGGAGGAAGGAAAGTTCTTACGGTAGAATTCTAATAAACTTAGGGGAGGTGGTGGAATTAGAAAATCACTATTTGGCAGTATAACAGTTGATTCAAGTCAGAATCATAAATAGATGTTAAAACTGGTGGGTTTGAGAGTAGCTGGATATTAACATAGTCTCAAAGTATCTGCCCATAAGGTATTAATTATTGAGGGAAAATAATAACCACAGTGAGGAAACCTGGCTGACGTCACCTTGGCCAAGTGATCAAAACTAAGACCTCTGATGTTGCTTTATTTAGGTAATGATAAGCAGAGTTTGTTCTATTCAGTTATGTTAACAAAATCTGGTCTTCATAATCAGTCTAGCTTGGCATGGAGTGAAATTAAGCCTAAAGAAACCAAGTTGAGGCAAAAGGGGATTGACTTGTTCTGTTTAAGGAGAAAATTTCTGTCTAATTTTGTAGGCAGGTATCTTGAGGGAAAGGTTGAAAAATTTCTATTAGGTCAGTACAGATTTTGGTCATGATCTTTAGCATAATGACCTCCCTTTGTACTAATCTTGTATTTTGCTATATATTTTCTATCTTTTTTTACTCAGATTTACCTTAAAATTATTCATAAACATTTTTAATTAGAAAATTAGAATAATACTGTTTTATTCCCAGTTATGGGAAGTGAGGAAGTTAGAAGTTTTGTTTGCTGTTTCCACCCATATCTTTCATAAATTTAGTGTCCTTATTTAAAGCAACCAAGTGTGTGTTGCAGTGTTTTTAAAAGATTGTTTTTTGTCTTTTACATTCTGTTTTGCTATTATAATAGTAAATAGTAATGGTATTAATCTTTTTCCTATGAAGGGTCATTGCTTTTATTTGCCATTTGTGTCATTCTCACTGGTGTCAGTGCTTACAGGTAGTCTTTATCAACAGCTAGTCTTTATTTTGAAATGTGATTTGGAGAATACTTTCAAGTATTTTTACTGTAAAGATAGCCAAGGTTATATTTACTTTTGCATGGTAAGTGATGATTTGGCTGGACATAAAATTGTTGGGCCCCCCAGCGTTTTTGTACTATGACAGTGGGGGTATATCTTTGTTTTCTGATTCTTGACCTTTATTTGGCTGGTGGGCCTCCCATTTCTGTCCTGCAGGAATAATTATTTTCTGCTTGCATGCTTGTAGCCTTTGCTTATCACTGGAAATGGAAACATTTATCAGGATATGGGTAGAACTTTTTCTCTGTTCACTAGGTTTCCCTGGGAAATGATGAAACCCTCTTATCTCAGGTCTGGGAAGGTTTTCTTCATTTTTGAATTCATTTTCTCAATCATCTCATGAAATACTTATTATTTATGCATCGATTCTCTGCAGTCATTATACCATACTGTGTTAAGTTAATCAGCAAAAAAGAAGATAGTCTTTATTCTAGGAAAATTTGCCAAATTGCCTTCTGTATCATTGATGTAGTTTTCTGGATGTGAAATCTAATTACTGTCTCAAACTGATTTAATGCCCTTGATATCTCAGTCTGATATTAACGAGTGGTAATGTTCTTTTTTTTTTTTTTTCTTAAGGCCACAAAACTGCTATTTTCTAAAGTTTGGTGCTATTTAAGGAAATAACTCCTTCCAGGGGGAGACGTTTTTCCCTGTGTAGTAGAGTATGTTTTTAAAAATGTATCATCCCATGAAGAGTTGCTTTTAGCCATTCCTGGTGTTGGAGGTAAAGAACTGGCCATCCTTCAGAATTACTGTGGGGCCCTTGGATTCTCAATCTTTTTGATGCTGAAGGGCAGGTTGATACCAGGGGGCTTTAATTTTTGGAGTATCAGCAGGATTTCAACAAATGTGAAATTCTGTTAATTCAGTCATATTTGGGGTTTTGGCTCCAAAATTCTCATTTTGGAGAATTAGAGGTGGTTGAAAGGGATAGTTTTCAGGTTTATTTACCCTTCAAGATTAAGCTTTCTGCACTGAGGCACATGGAAGAAGCTGGGGAGACAGTGAGTGTGAGATGCTGTAAGATGAAGATCAAGGCAAAGGTTTTTCTTGCTGTAGGTATAGAAATTGGAATGGCTTAGAAGCAAAAGAAGTCCTTTCTTTAGCATGTGTGTGTATGTATGTGATCCGAAGTGTGCTTATTTGATATTGTATAGATGTCTTTTCATGATTTCATAAACTTTTTTGTTCTTTTTCCTTTTTTTAAATGAGATTGCCATCTACTTTTTACAGTAGTACTTTAGGTAATTTACATGGCATTTTAAAGAAATTGTAGTGAGAGGTTTTCTAGGATGTTTGTAGTGCCTTTAATGACTTGTGGAAAGGCACTGTAAGACTGATTTTGCATTGCTTCCTTTGATATGAAATCTTGTACTTTGTATTCTTAGATAAATTTCATTTGTTTGAATGTCTCCTTAATTTTTAAGATGCACATTTGGGGAAGGGTTGAGTGGATCCTTCTGTGGATTTCTAGCTTTGTTAGGCTGTGGTCAAAGAATGTGACCTATAAATTCTCTGTGTTTTGGAACATTAAGAATTTTTAGTGGCCAAATACTATTAATATTTGTAAATATTTTAAGAACACAAGAGAAGAATGAGTATTCATTTGTAGCTTCTAAGGTGCAAAGTTTTGTTCAAATCTATTATAATGGAATTTGCTGATTATATTCAGATCTTTTATAGCTTCTGTTTTTTGTTACCTATTTAATCTGTGAAACTCTGAAATACATTCATTAAATATCCCATGAAGACTGTGTTTTAAGTTTCCTTGAGTGTCTTATTTTGCTTTATTTTGATGTTATAATTTTATATATAAAATGTTATGCTTGAATCTTTGTATTAAAATTCAGTAGTATTAGTCTCGTGTGGAGTTTAACCTTGATTTTCATCCTGTGATATTACATTGCCGTTCTGCTTTCTGTTTGTATGCATTTACTTCATTGATATTTTACATTTCTTTTTTGGTTATTTTGTGGTAAGCTTTTGTGAGCAGTATTTAATGTGATCTTTAAAAGTCAAATCTGAGGGTCTTTGTCTTTTGGTAGGGAATTCAGCCCATTCACATTTATTGTGTAATTTGATTATGTATTTGTGAAGTAATCTAGATAAATACATTTTTATCCTTTTTATTTTTATATTTTCTTTGTTTTTAATTTTTATTTATGCAGGCTTAATTGAGTTTATTTTTATTGCTTTATTTACCATGCATTGAGAGTATAAATGTAGAAATTATTTTAAAAGTAGAGTTTGTTTCTGTGACACTTATTCCTTGTGGTTGCTTTTGTCATAGTCATATGTAGTCTGTGACATTAACCACAACAGCTGCCATGTTTTTGTTTTTTTAAAAAGATTTCCTAGACCTGAAAAAATTCATGCTGCTTATCTGAGAAAAGACAGTTTGAGGTAGTGCAAAGAATCCTTTTTGTGAGTCAAGACATTCATGTAGATCTTGGTTTAGCCTATATATGACTGTGGCTTTGGACAAGATAACCATTCTGTGTTTGATTCACTTTGGCACTGTTATTTTAAGCCCTGTAAACACGAGAATGTTTACAAGTAAAACAAGTATTTCAGTAAAGGATTTTATAGATTTGGAATATTTTGCCCGAATGTCTGCCCCTTAGTTGTATTTGTTTGTACATTTTATACTTTAGATTTTGAGAGTCATAGACCAAGGATACTTCTGTTACATAGAAGTAATCATGTAGCAAAATATGTTAATATTTATTAATTGTTAGTATTAGGTCTTGAACAGGAAATAGTAAATCGTTGGGAAAAGAAAGTGGTCTTAAGAAAGATGAGTTGTGTCTATTCTGGTTCCATAGCTGCTGGTTACTAAAGAAGACAAAGAACCGAACTGTTTTTCACTTCGGATTTCAGAGTTTCTTTGTAATTAAAAGATTACCTATACGTAGTAACGTAGTAACGTGTACATTTGAATGAATCTTGTGTTAGAAGTTTTAGTAGTTGATCCATAGCATTCAGTTTTTTTTGAAAATAGTCTTTAGAGAAGATAGTCCTATTGTAATTTCTTTCTGGAAATTCTGACTCAGGAAATGTAAAACAGCCTGAGAGTAAGGTCTTAAAAGATTTATTACTTTTGTCTTGTTTCCTGGTGGGTTTTCTTTTAATGCCTTGTTTTTGGTTAAATGATGACATGTGGTTGAGATTACAACAGTCAGCAATTTGTTAGCTGAGAGGAAAAGAATAGTAAGCACATAGTTGAGTCAAACTGCAAAGGAAGTTTTGTGATAGGTATAACATTTAAGTTTTAGAAATCTTGTGGAAAAGTTGCGTGACTGTGAAATTTGTAATTTTTGTCCCTTTTGTCTCTGAAATTAAGGTGTGTCAGTAAGGTGGGGAAATTCGCCTTAAGCGTGTGTATGCATGTGTGCAAGCATACACAGATGTGGATCTTGTTCGAACTGAGAGTGAATTTAAGTTTAGAGAAGGGTTCATGGGTTTTGGGAATAAAAAAATGCAGATAAAGTATAAAACAGTGGACTTGGTCTGTGATAATTTAACTTGCAGATGTTTAAATGAATGGTTACAATAGCTTGAGTACTACCCGAATTATTTTCACATATTGGCATGGAATTTCCATGCCAAACCTTGGTTTGAATTAGCTACTTCTCAATTACCAAGTTACTTAATGTTAACAGCTTTGTATCACTGCAGTGTTATATGGTCAGACACTTTACATTTAGCTGAGCGTTAAGAATGGAGTAGGAATTGGTGAGATTATGTATCAGCAATTCAGACTTCATCAAATGTTGGGTTTTGGGATTATTTTCTTACCATTAGAAAGTCTGATAGGTGATCATAATTTTAGCAGGTGTTAAAATAGTATGGAAAGTTTTGTTATAATGTTAGATTGTGATTCTTGGGTTTTAATTTTTTGTTTAAAGACAGACTGATTTTGTTTATTGTTTCTCCTTTCTTAATTGCAAATTACGTATTTACTTAGATTTCTTTGTAGCAGACAGTTTCAGGAAGGAGCCATTGGCAGAGCTGATTAGTCAAATGAAGTTGTCTGACATGGGTTACTTTAGTTTGTGGTTTTAGATGAACAGTACATGGTGCACAGCTGTTGCTCCAACAGCTTTGTTCCAGCTGTCTTACTGGCCTGTCACAAAATACCCCACATTCCTTTTTTTTTTTTTTTTAAGTGGAACCCCGTGTAATATTCTATACTCTATTGCTTAAAATGGGTCCTACTAATTACTTTAATGACTTTTCTTCACTTTTATTCCTCTCCATAGCTACTTATTTAGAATGGCACTAAAATGGATTATGAGTGATTTATAAGCCTTGTCATATTTATAATTTTTTGTTGTTAATTAAAGTTGCAGTTGTGAAATGTTTGTACAGGTTAAGTAGTTAACATTGAAAAGGGCACCCAACGTAATGTCCCCAAATAAATAGTTGGTATTTGGATATGAAACTGGCATCTTTTAATTTCCTATTTGAACCTTGAGTTTGTATTAATAAGTTTCAACAGAATTATAAGATGGAAAGCCATAATATGGTTTATAAAGCTTGTGTAGTACTTTTATAGGTAGACTTTACTTTGTGTTTTTGGTACAGTGGTTGGACTTCATTTTACTATCTTATGTCGTAACTGAATTACAATACTAATGATTTCAAGTTTTTTTCTTAAAGATCTTACTTTTTTTTAAATGTTTGTTTATTTTTGACACACACAGAGACAGAGCACGAGTGGGGGAGGGGCAGAGAGAGAGGGAGACACAGAATCAGAAGCAGGCTCCAGGCTCTGAGCTGTTAGCACAGAGCCCGATGTGGGACTCAAACTCGCGGACTGTGAGATCATAACCTGTGCAGAAGTAGGACACTTAACCAATTGAGCCACCCAGGCGCCCCAAAGATCTTATTTATTTATTTTTTTAATTTTTTAATTTTTTTAATGTTTTTTATTTATTTTTGGGACAGAGAGAGAGCATGAACGGGCGGGAGAGGGGCAGAGAGAGAGGGAGACACACAGAATCCGAAACAGGCTCCAGGCTCCGAGCCATCAGCCCAGAGCCTGACGCGGGGCTCAAACTCACGGACCGCGAGATCGTGACCTGGCTGAAGTCGGACGCTTAACCGACTGCGCCACCCAGGCGCCCCATTTTTTAAGTAATCTCTACACCCAAAGTGGGGCTTGAACTCACAATCGTAAGATCAAGGGTTGTATGCTCCACTGACTGAGCCAACCAGGCACCTGTTTGTTTTGCTATTTAATAAGGAACAAGGACCTATGAAGAATATTTTGAATCAATGATGACTAATATATGTTGAACATATTCTGTGTATTAGACGTCATGCTAAAAACTTTATCAATATCGCCTCATTTAATCTTTATGATTTATTATGTCTTTTTTTACAGCTATAGAGACTGAGGCTCAGTGGTTAAATATGTTGCTCAGGATCCCACAATAATGGCTCAGATGGGACTTGAACCTTTATTTTCTGATTACAAAGCACCTTACAGGTGCTAAGGGCTACACTATACTACCTTGCCCCCAAAAACCACTTTTTATTTAATGAGTTACCTTAATAATGAAGTTTTTGTCTCAGTTGTGTTTCTTTTCTTCTTTTTTTCTTCTTTTAAAGTTAAGTTCATGAAACATTTTCCATTTAGTTGAAATTAGGAGAGCTGAGATTGCATAGTGAGTGAGGTTTTGTTTAAAGTATTGCCTTGCTTCCCTCTCTGTTCCCCTGCTTCCTTGTGATCTATGTCCCATTACTCCTGCACACGCTGCCCTGGCTTCTGCTCTCCCCAGACCTGGCAACCTCCAGACGCCTGCCCATCCTGTTTGAAATTCCTGCTCTCACACAGCCTATTGCTCCTGGAGAAGCACAGTCTGATCATGCTTAGTCACAATCTGTGTGAAATGCACATCCATGATTCTTCTGAAGCTCTGTCCTTTACCAAGTATGCCATTTTATCTGACTAATTCTTAGTCATTTTTCTAGATGTGACTCAGGGTTCATCTCCAGCAAGCCTTTCCCCAGAGAATATCCAGATTGGAGTAGGTGCCCCTCCCATGTGCCTCCATTGAATCCTGTACATATTTTTGATGAACTTTGTGAGAGTAAGTTGTGGAAGTAATGTCCCTTTACTGTTCTGAAGAACAAAAAAGAGAGTCTTTAATATGATCTTAGTACAGTTACCAAAGTCAGGAAGTTGTAATACTTTTAACTTAGATTATTGAAACTTAGTTGTTCCAATAATGTCTTCTATAGCATAGCAAAAGAAAATCTTTTTGGTCTAGGATCCAATCCAGGATTGACATTGTACTTATTTTCAATGTCTTTTTAGTCTTAAAGTTATTTGTAAAACATTCTACAATTTGGGTTATCTGATGTTTTCTAATCATTAGAAGCAAATTAGGTAGTTTCGGCAGAACTATCACAAAAGAAGAGTCTTCCTCCAGTACATACCTTATATTAGGGAGGCACATGTCTGTTTTTCCCAATACTGGTGTAGAATTGGACCACTCTGTTAACCACTGAAAAGTGATGACTGTTCCCTTTGTAATAAGTATCTTGTGGGTAGAGATACTGAGGCCAGGTTAATAACTACTTTCGAGCTTTTAGGGTTGTGTCTCTTTCTCATTGCTCAACTTCTTGTCCTTTCTTCTTTCCCTCCTTTCCTAGTTTCCTTCTTTCTTATACTCGCTGTCTCTAATTTGCATTTTGTGACAAGTTTTTGTTTTGTTTTGTTTTTATCCTCAAAGAATGCTTGCATTGTACTCACAGGTTTTTAAGGGCAGAGCCCCAGTTATACCACATTTTATTTGGTGAAAGGATCTATATTTTGTTGGCCTTGGTTTCTTCATCTGTAAAATGAAGGTTCTGAAATAGATCATATTCTAAGGTCCTTTTAGATTTTACAGTCCTATGGCACATAAGTTTAGGAGTTTGTGTGTGTGTGTGTATGTGTGTGTGTGTGGTTTTCTTTCCAGTTAGGTTGTTTTATCTTGTTTGGCATTTTTCCCCTAAGATTTTTAAAAAGTTGTCTTCATACTTCCTGTGCAGTATATAAATGTCTCACTGCTTTGGCTTATAATAGAACTGATCTTTGACTGGGGCCATGATATTCTTCACACTTGGATTGGTAATTCCTCTTTCCAACCTGGAAGACAAAGTGTGGTTTTCTTTTTTCATGGAGTGGAGAACTCATTCCTGCACAATCAATAAATCCTGTCATTCCGTGGAGTTTTCTAAATTGCTTAAAAAGGAAGAGAAGAAAAAACCCTATTCAGTCTAGTTGTGTTTATTACCTTTAAAAACATGGTTTATGCATAACTTTTTTGCAGGGTTTCATAGAATTTCTAATCATTATATCATAGTTTTTAAAGAAGTGAGAATCTTGGGGCACTTGGGTGGCTCAGTCGGTTAAGCAGCCACTCTTGATTGCGGCTTAGGTTATGATCTCATGAATCGTGAGTTCAAGCCCCATGTCGGAGTTGGCTTGGGATTCTCTCTCTTTCTGTCTCTCTGTCCCTCCCCAGCTCATGCTCTCTCGTCCTCTCAAAAAAAAATAAAAAGAATCTTGATTCATTGTAGAGTTTAGAGCAAATTATTTAGTTGTAGCAGTCAATTTCATTTTAAACAGACTGGAAGAGTCCTGTTATTTTAGCGTTGTTAATACTTTAAAATTCTGCAGTAAAAGCATTAGGTTATTTAATGAATTACAAAAATTGCTTGGCCACATCTTAACTTTTTAAAAATAATTCTTAAGAATTTTTATACTGGGGAGCCTGGATGGCTCAGTTGGTTGAGCATCCATCCGACTTCGGCTCAGGTCATGATCTCACAGTTCGTAAGTTGGAGCCCCACATCGGGCTCTGTGCTGACAGCTCAGAGCCTGGAGCCTGCTTCCAATTCTGTGTCTCCCTCTCTCTCTGCCCCTCCCCTGCTCATGGTCTGTCTCTCTCTCTGTCTCAAAAATAAATAAAAAAACATTAAAAAAAATTAAAAAAAAAAGAATTTTTATACTAACTAGAACTTACCTTTTATGATGTTTTGCACTTGAGCATTCAGGGAACTTTTATGTATATGGTTTCCTTTTAATACCAGCAATAACCCTTTATGATTGCAAGGTGGTGATCATGGTCATTGTTATTTCCATCTTGTAGAAGAGGAGATGGGGGCATGGGAAGCAGCTGTTTGCCCACGGTCCTATACCAAGTAAGCAGGGAAGCTGAGATTGGGTTTCCCAACTCCTAAAATACAATAATCGTCTTACTACAGCCTATGAATGTTATATTGGAATAAAACCCCCAACACTGGGGCACCTGGGTGGCTAAGTTGGTTGAGCATCTGACTTCAGCTTGGGTCATGATCTCACAATTCGTGAGTTGGAGCCCTGCATAGGGCTTGCTGCTGTTGGGGGGCACAGAGCCCACTTTGGATCCTCTGTCCCCCTTTCTCCCTCCCTCCCCCACTGTGCTCTCTCTCTCGCTCTCTCTCTCTCTCTCTCTCTCTCTCTCGCTTTCTTTCTCAAAAATAAGTAAACATTTAAAAAAAATGCCAACACTTACTAGAGGGGAACTGAAAGGAGTGATATAATCTCATTTAATGGATGAAATTCTGCTACCTGTTACCAGTATGGATCTGGAGGGAGCACTGAATAGGGGTGGGATCAGTGAATGAGATTTCCTCAGAAGCACACTTGATGACTTGATGGGTTTCTACTAGAGCTGTTGATGAAGAGGGCACTGTTGGAAGCTAGTGGAGGGACTAAGGTTTGTAATGGCATCCTCTCTAAAATGCAGCTTAAGAAAGCTGAGGTATTCACTGTATGGATAGATCATGCACGAGAATGACAAACAACAGATTTAAGTACGGATCGATCACCTCTTGGGGTGGGGATGAGGAAGATGGGAGAATATGACTTTCGAGAGACATATAAGGGTCGAGAATTGTTGCTAATTTTTTATTTCCTAAGTTGGGAGGTAGGTATACATACATAATTTTAATATTTTTGTATTCATAAAACATTTTCCGAGTTATTTTATGGTTAATGAAGAACAACAATGTAGTCAAATGGAAACTCTTAGCTTTTCATATGATGTTCAAGGTATCACGACTTGGTTGACAAGACACAAGTGTGTTCTTTAGGGGTTTTCCTTCAGGGTGGGAAACTTTTTATTTTTTTTCCCTGACTGTTCAAACAGCAAATAAAAATTGAGTACAATTTTTATTACAACAAAAAGTTCATATTTGAACTTGTGAGCAAAATTGTTTTGTGTGGATGTGTGTGTATACGTGTGTTTTGATTTGCTTCTAAAATTACTATATACTGTTATTGTAGCTTTCTCCAAAGCACTGCCTCTGATTTCATCTTGGTTACAGGAACTGATGATTAATTTTGCCGTAAATTTCCTGTATGAAGAAGTGATACCTTTAACTTTTCCCATCACAAATTTCTTAATACTATTTGTAGATGCACAAAATGAATGCTCGCATAATGTGGTTTTAGGTAGGTGTGACCAAGGATTAAAAGAACATCTAGGGGCGCCTGGGTGGCGCAGTCGGTTAAGCGTCCGACTTCAGCCAGGTCACGATCTCGCGGTCTGTGAGTTCGAGCCCCGCGTCAGGCTCTGGGCTGATGGCTCGGAGCCTGGAGCCTGTTTCCAATTCTGTGTGTCTCCCTCTCTCTCTGCCCCTTCCCCGTTCATGCTCTGTCTCTCTCTGTCCCAAAAATAAATTAAAAAAAAAAAAAAAATAAAAGAACATCTAGAGTACCATATACTAGGCCAGTGCTTTGCACTATACTCTCGACATTTTTGCTCATTTCTAAAGTGGATAACTTTTGGGCTGAGGGCATGTTTCATCAAGAGTTGATAATTTTTTTAGGGGGACGGGTAGGATTATTTATTTATTTTAAAATGTGTTACCCTTTTGGTGACTTTGTGAATGAAAGGAATCTTATTTCCAAGTTTGGATGATCATGGGATTAGAAAGAATGCACTTGGTGGTTATTCATCTAAAAAGTTTTGCCTTTATTTGGATACTTTTGCTTTTTGGAGAGGTAAGATGGGAGAGAGAAGAGGAACTCTGTGTTCTTCGTGAAAGTATGTATACTGGAATGTTGCTAATTCTCAACAAAGAGATTGAAAACGTGATTTAAGGGCACCTTTAGATTTATATAGATTATAGTGTGAGTTTAAGAGGAAGTGGGTGGGCTGGGGTGGGTAAAAGGTGGAAGGTTGGGGAAGGTGGAATTAATGACCTTGTTCCTGAGTTTAGAGGTTTGAATTATCTCCTTTTTTTGGAGATTACCACATATGAATTCATGGTGTATGCTGGGGGTTTCTTGGTGATTTTTTTGATAGATTCTGAATCTAAGGACTAGACTTTTACGGTATTGATTTTTTGAGAACTTGAAAAAGTGTTTTGCTTTTGACATAGTTTGACTTTAAAGGTTTTCTTTCCTTGGCATCTCCTCAAACAGAGTCATTCTGCCCATTCCAGTGGCAAGTGGAAGCTGTGGTCCATTAAGATTTTTGAAATAAAATTTGGGAAATGTTCTACACGCAGGGGTTCCTCACCCTTTTTTGTACAAAGAACTCTTCTGGCAGTCTGGTGAAACGTATGAACTCCTCAGAATACAGTTTTTTTTTTTTTTTTAATTTTTTTAATGTTTATTTTTGAGACACAGAGAGACAGAGCATGAACGGGGGAGGGTCAGAGAGAGGGGGAGACACAGAATCGGAAGCAGGCTCCAGGCTCTGAGCCATCAGCCCAGAGCCCGACACGGGGCTCGAACTCACGACTGCGAGATCGTGACCTGAGCTGAAGTCGGACACTTAACCAACTGAGCCACCCAGGCGCCCCCAGAATACAGTTTTTTGAGTGTATAAAATAAAGTATCTAGGTTTATAAAGGAAACCAATTACATTTAAGTCTAGTTATTGAAATACCAAAAACAAAAGTTTTCCTTTTTAATTGGTGTTGAGTATAAATGCTAACCTGATTTGCCTGCAATAACTGTTACATGAAATATCTGTGATTTTTTTTTTTTTTTTTTTTTTTGGTGGCCGTCACAGGTACTGCTACAGTGGTTTATTGAAGGAAATTAAATGCTAAATTTCAGTTAGAGGTTAATGGACCCCCTCTACCGCCCCCACCACCCACATTTTTGAATGAAGATTTAATTCGAAGAACCCTTTTTTAATGTAGTGAAAAAGAAGTCTGGATTTGGAGCCAGGTAACTATGGGATTGAGTCTCATCTGCTACTTACTTAACAACTGTCTGTGTATTTTCTCAACTTGGAGCTTTAATTTCCTCATCAATATAATGGAGATGGAAAATAGTACCTGTGGGATTTTAGCCTATTATACCTAGAACACCCACAAAAAAGCTAAAATCCCTCAAGTGCTGTTACCATCTCCCATCTACTATTGTAGTCAACTGGTATTGTCATTTTACCAGTTTTATTTTTTTAATGTTTATTTATTTTGAGAGAAAGAGAGATTGTGAGTGGGAGAGGGGGAGGAGAGGTAAAGACAGAGAGAGAGAGAGAGAGAGAGAGAGAGAAAAGAGAGAATCCCAATGCAGAGCCCGATGACGCCCTCAATGCAGAGCCTGATGACACGGGGCTCGATCTCCAGAACCCTGAGATCATGACCCAAGGCAAAACCAAGACCTGGGTGCTCAACTGACTAAACCACCCAGTCCACCCCTTCATTTTGCCAGTTTGAGTGAAGTATAAAAACCTACTTCCCTTTATGTCTCTTTACTCCCTCTCTCCTGCTTATAATTATTTTCAGGCTTTCCTCTACATATATATTGAAACACATCAAACAGTATTATAATTTTTCTTCAACTTACAAGCGTATTATAGAAAACTGAAGAGAAGGCAAGTCTGTCCTACTTATCCATATTTTTGCCATGTCCATCCATTCATCCATCCTTCCTTCCTTCCTGAGATTCCTTCTTTGTTTCCCTCCTGTTTAGAGAACCTCTTCCGCCATTCTTTTAGAGTTAAGTCTGCTGGTGATATAGTCACTTTTATTTGCTTTATTTTCATTCCTGGGGGCAACTTTTTTTTCTGGATATAGGATTCTGGGTTGATAGTCCTTTTTGGTTAGCATCTAAAAAATTGTGTCACTTCTGGTCTCCATGGTTTCTGATGAGCCATCTGTAGACATTCTAATTGTTTTTCTCCCTGTAGGTAAGGTGTTTTCTCTGCCTTTTAAAGACTTTTTCTTTAGTTTTTAGAGGTTTAATTATTATGTGTCTTGGTATGGATTTCTTTGTGTTTTTTCCTTTATAGCATTTGCTCAGCTGCTTCACTGTAGGTTTTTGTCTTGCCACATTGAGAAGTTTTTAGCTATTATTTCTTCAAGTATTTTCTCAGCCCCTCTCTGTCCTCTCTTTTCCGGGATTCCAATAATGTGAATATTAGATCTTTTGTTATAGTCCCTTGGGGCTGTGAGGCTCAACCCCCCCATTTTTTTCCCCCAGTCTCTCAGTTTTTCAGATTGGGTAGTTTCTGTTTTTCTATCTTTCAGTCCATTGAATATTTCTTCTTCCATTCTGCTGTTTAGACCTTTCTCTGAACTTTTTTTCTGGTTATTGTTTTTTTTCCAGTTTAAGTTCCCATTTGGTTCTTTAAAGCATATTTGTTGAGACTTGATTTCTGAGACCTTTCCCCCATTTATTCCAAACATTCTTGAATATTTTATCAAGACCGTCTGCCTTAATGTCTTCATCAGATGATTCTAACATCTCTGTCATCTTGATATTGGTTCTTTTGGTTATTTTTGTCATTCTGTTTGAGATCTTCCTGGATTTTGATTTTTTTCCCCAAATTTTTATTTAAATTCTAGTTAATACATAATGCAGTATTGGTTTCAGGAGTAGAATTCAGTGATTCATCACTTCCGTACAACACCCAGTGCTCATCATGACAGTTTTTGCATTTTCTAATTGAAATCTTATACATTTTTATACTTTGTTCTGAGTCTTTGGATCTTACTCAAACCATTTATTTTAGCTGACTTTTTTTTATACTACTCTGGCAGGAAAAGGAAGGTGGAGGTGCTGCCTCATTACTGCCAGGTAGAGATTGAGCCTCCATGGAAACCTTGGGTGGTGGTGGTGGTGGGGGGGACATTACATATTACTCCTAGGTGGAAGTCCAGGCTTCCCCACATAATCTCCATCGGAACTGTTCAGGGAGAGAAGTTCATTACTGACTGGCAGGGACGAAAGCCCTGGCTCCCTGCTTGACATACTCTAACATCATCCTAATGGGGCCTTTATAGCCTTGAGAGGGGAATGCTAGGCTCCCTACTGGGACTTTGCTGGTGGGGGTGTGAATGGGATGGGTGACTTTAGGTTATTAGCTTAAAAATGGATTACTATTTTTATGCCTCTTGATTCACATTGCTAGTAATTATGCCAGTCAACTTGATTTTATAAGGAGTTCAGCTCTGTACCTGTTTTTGAGGTGTTTCAGGGGCAGCTCTGTGTTATCCCTATTTATAACTTGAAAAGTAGCATAGGAAGGTGATCTGGGAGAAGAGGTAGATTGGGGAATTTAAAATAATACGTGATTGTTGAGGGTAGCTTGTGTAGGTGAGGCTTACCCATGTGGAGGAGGTCAACATGGCTCAAGATGGAATTCTGGAAGGCTGCCGTTTAAAAGAGGATAGGCAGAAGAAAAGGAACAAAATGACCCAAGAGAACCCACCGGAGAGCTAGAGACAAAAACCGTGTTAGGTATTGCAGAAACCAGTAGAAGAGAACTTCAGGAAATGTTGAGTATTGAGCAGAGTCACATATGTTAGATTGGTTAAGAAATCGAAGGGTGAAAATCCTAATATTGGCAATGAGTAAGTCACAGAAGGCAGTGTTAGTGGGATGATAGCAATAAAAGTCAGATTACACTGAATGGGGAGGTTAAGAAAAATATCGATGGAGGAGAAAGAAGGAAGGTAAAAACTGAGGTGCATGTGTTTTATTAATTTTGTTACAAATTAAAAAAAATTTTTCTTTTTGAGAGAGTGTGAGCTGGAGAGGGGCAGAGAGAGAGGGGAACAGAGGATCCAAGGGATCTCTGCAATGATAGCTGTGAGCCCAATACAGGGCTTGAACTCACGAACTGAACTGTGAAATCATGAACTGACTGAGCCACCCAGGTGCCCCGGGGGTACATGTGTTTTAAAATTAAAAATTCTTACTTATATGCTGAAGAAGAGCTAGTATGATAGGAAATACACCAGAGAAGGAAGGTACTGTTGATGGCAAGGACCTTTGATAAAGTGGAAGATTGAATCTAGAGCACAAATGAAGCATCAAAAGTTGAGGACAGTGATATATATATATATTTTTTTCCTCCTGAAAGGGTGGAAAGGATAGAAACAAGACAAAGCTTGATGGGAGTCTCAGAAATAGGGAAAATAATCTAGATGTACATAAATGTTTTTCAAGAAATTTTTACCCAAATTAGTAATTTAATAGTTTACATTAGAGGCATGCCAGAATTGAATATATTTTTAAAAAATATGCTGATGATACAACAGTTCTTATATGCTAAAAGAAAAAAATGGCAATATGATGAGCAATTAAGAACCAAAATATAGTAAATGTTTTAAATTATCTCTGAGTAGCAAAAAAAGGGGGGTGCTAAATAAGCCATTTTTAAATTACCCATTGACAAAAGATCAATGAAAGGTTACCTATTGTAGGTAAAGATATGGGGATAAGGATACTCTCTTACACTGCTCCTGGAATCTTAAAAGTAAAAGCTGAATTAAGCCTTAAATTTCATATACTATGATCCAGTGTGGCTATATTTCAAGGAGATTTTCCCGATATAGTAATTTACTAGTAGAAGTAATTTACTAGTAGAATGGTAGAAGACTTAGATACATTTTGTAACAATGTTACTTTTAACATTTTGGAAATGGTTTATGTGGTCAGTGATAAAGATGGATTGAGTAATGGCTAGTGTTATTAAAATTAATTTTGAGATACCTTGGCAAGGAGGAGATGCTCATTAAGTAGGGGAGGAAAGTAGATTATAAAACCATATACAGTACAATACAAGTTTAATTACATATGCACAGGGAAACAAGGACTTAAGAGTAAACATTTCTGGATGATTTTTATTTTTGGTTTCTTTTTTTTTCTGTGTCTGGATTTTCTTCACTGCACTTACAATATATCCTATAATAAGGAAAAAGAATTTTAAAAACTTCAGTGCTGCTGAGTGCACTCTTAAGGGAATACAGTTGGTGACCAGTAGCTTTCTAGAGTACAGCTTGTACTTTATCGATAGTCTAGCCTTATCCTTTGACTTGAGAAGTATACCTCCAGGGATTTTTACTAAGGAAATGAATAAGAACCATAAAGATTGTTTTACAAAGATTTATTGTGATATGATTTATAATGGTGACATGCTGTAATTGTCCTAAATAGGCCAATGGTTAAAATCTAGTTCATTCTTCCAGTGGACATAAGGTGGATCAATGCAGTCTGTGAAAAATGGTTTTGGGAGTGTACATGATGAAACAGGAAGTTTTCATGCTATCATTTACACAGAGAAAAAATATAAAATGGTATAAGTTTTGTCCTGATTTTCTTCCTTAAAATAAAAGAAAAAACAACAGGAAGAAAGAGATCCAAATCCGGAGTTGTTTTCTTTATACTGTTAGACGTTTTCTACAGTGGTCATTATTTTATAATTATAAAGTTGTAAATAAATTTGCTAATTGATACAAAAAGCCTCTGTATATCTTTTACTTCAGTTAGTTTCTCCATTATGTGGTAAACACAGAATAGACTAAACTCAAGATTTATTTTATTACTTAAACCTTAGGAAAACA
Source organism: Neofelis nebulosa (assembly GCF_028018385.1). Lineage (NCBI taxonomy): Eukaryota > Metazoa > Chordata > Mammalia > Carnivora > Felidae > Neofelis > Neofelis nebulosa. Next base: position 70,567,319 of record NC_080791.1, on the reverse strand, counting down.
TCTTTCTTAAAATCTGACTTGCATGTCTTTATTTTTCTGTGACCAGATTTTCTTCTGTCTTTTATAAGAGATTTATGTCTTGGTTTCTCTTTTGCTCCAATGATAATGTATGTGTGATTTTTTAAAAACTGAAAAACTAAATGAGGGGCACCTGGGTGGCTCAGTCGGTTAAGTGTCCAACCCTTGATTTCAGCTCGGATCATGATCTCACGGTTCGTGAGATCGAGCCCCCAGTTGGGCTCTGTGCTGGGCTTGGAGCCTGCTTGTGATTCTCTCTCTTCCCCTCTTCCTCTGCTCCTCCCCTGCTCATTTACTCTCAAAACAAACGAACGAACAAACAAAAAAACCCTAAGTGAAACATTAGTGAAGATTTCATTAAAAATAAGATTTTTTTTTTACCTTATCATATGCAAAGATGAAAGCAATACAACGGCATGTAAAATAAAAAGTAAAAGTTCCCTGCTATGCCTGCTTATCCATTCCATTACTTCCCACATTTTCATTCTCTAGTCGTAACCACATGATAAAATGCAACCATATTCAGTGTACTAGTTGAGTTTCGACAGATTTTTGTGTCAAAACTATGTAGCCATGATCACAAGCAAGATAAAGAATACTCCATCACCCCAAGAAAGTCCCTTGTGTCTATTTCCAATTAGTAACCTCCAAAGGTAACCACTATATTGACTTTAATTAGTATAATTTAATTTTGCCTGATTTGGACTTTATATCCTGTAATTATAAAGAACATACTCTTTTTTTGTCTGGTATGTTTTTGCTTTGCATATTTTTGGGATTCATCCATGATCTTGCTTATTTTGGTAGTTTGTTCCTATTTGTTGCTTGGTAGTGTTCCATACTATGGATATACCATAATTTATTTACTCTTTGATGGAACATTTGGGTTGTTACCAGTTCTTAGGAACAATGAATGAAGCTGCACTGAACATTCATATACTATATGTTACTATATGGATTTATATTTTCATTTCTCTTGGATTAAGACCAAGTTGTGGAGGGGTACCTGGGTGGCTCAGTCAGTTAAGCCTCTGACTCTTGATTTCAGCTCAGGTCATGATCTCATGGGTTCATGAGTTTGAGCCCCATATCAGGCTCAGCACTGACAGTGTGGAGCCTGCTTGGGATTCTCTCTCCCTCTCTGCCCTTCATTTGCTGTCCCCACACCCTCATATAAATAAAACTTAAAAAAAAAAAAAAAAAACCAAGTTGTAGATGATTAGGTCATATGGTAAGGTCATAAAGTCATTAACTTTGGAATGTCGTTTCACAGTTTCTTGTGAAAAGGTTGTACCAGTTTCTATTCCCACCAAAGATGTATGGAAATTCCAGTCATTCTGGGTTCTTACCAGCATATTTTAGCCAGTCTGCTGGATATGTAGTGGCATCTCACTGTGGTGTTAATTTGCTTTTCTCTGGTGACGCTGAACATCTTTTTATGTACATCCCATTTGTCTTTTAAAATTCTTTGTCTTTTTAAAAAATTGGGTTGTTGGTGTAACTGAGCTGCAAGGCTTCTTCCATTTGAAATTAAGTCCTTCGTTTAAAAAAAAAAGGGGGGGGGGCGCCTGGGTGGCTAAGTCGGTTGAGCGGCCGACTTCGGCTCAGGCCATGATCTCTCGGTTCATGAGTTCGAGCCCCGTGTCGGGCTCTGTGCTGACAGCTCAGAGCCTGGAGACTGCTTCAGATTCTGTGTTTCCCTCTCTCTGCCCCTTCCCCGCTCATGCTCTGTCTCTCAAAGATGAATAAACATTTAAAAAAAAAATAAATTTGAAATACAAGTCCTTTGTCAGCTATATGTATTGTAAATATTTTCTCCTTGCCTTGTTGTTTGTTTCTATTATATATAATGTGATATATATTATATACTATATTATTATTACATAATGTTATTTGTTGACATATAATGGAGATATACTAGTTTCAAATGTACAGCATAACAATTCAATGTTTCCATATACTGGGAAATGATCACCATAAGTTCATAACATCTGTCTCTATACATATTTCTTCCCTTTTAATATTTACATCCTATATCTATAGTTTTACTCCATTGGCCAGAACTTTTAAACTTTAAAAATAACAAAATAGTTAAAATCAAAATAAACGTGGTAGTAGATGTCCTTGTTTTGCTTCTGGTTTTATTTCTCTACATCATATAAAAAATTTTACAGATTTTTTGGATTAAGTATCCTATGAGGGTTTTTATTAATGTTACTATTAGCAGTGTAATTTTATCAGATGCTCTTTGGCATTTGTTATTGTTAGACCATTATTAGTCGTATCCCTTGATGTTGAATTAGTAAGAAATATCTAGGATATACATCACTTGATTAGGGTATATTAGTACACTGAAGAATTTTATATACTATCATTTTACCTGGTCAGTTTCTGGTTTACTTTAATTGTATCGTATGGGTGTTTATTTCCCTTTTCTGGGTACATAAAGGCTGTGACCAAGATCATATTTGTCTTGTAGGATGAATGGGATGACATATTCATCTTCACATGCATCAAGAGTTTTAAATTGTGCATTTTAAAAATCTGGGCTTATCACTATGGTCATTATTCCAGATACTCATTTTGTTCCTAGTTCTTAGAGAATTTTGTCTGTTTTATCTTCTGTTAATTCACTTCTCTCCTTTTTGAGATAACAGCTTTGTGTGTAATTTTTTTTTCTTTTTTAAATTTTGTGAAAATATTACCATAATGAAGCTTTTTAATTCTATTATAGGTCTGTGTAGAAGAGTATCTTTATCTTATTTTTGTTACAGCCTCTTTCCCTTGAATATATGTATTTTCTGGATATTTTTTTTTGAGTGCTACCAAATGCTAACATACTGCCTCTTTTTCACGGAATCCAAGATGACTAAGCTATTCCTGCCCAGTGGTACTCATTTAGATTTTCTAGAATGGTCTCCACCCCCATCCCAAAGTATTAGTTCTTGAATTGTCAGTGCTATCAATTGATAGATCTTTGTTTTTATTTTTTATTATGTTCTGTTTTCCTTTGGGTTTAATCATTTTTTTTAAAGTTTTATATTTTATTGCTTTGTTTTTTTCTTTTGATAAACATTCAAAATTATGATTTCACCTGTGAAAATTGCATTAGTCATTTGGTATTTGTAGAAATCTCGTTTTAATTTTTTTCTCATTCACATTATTTTATATTTGAAATTTAAATTTTGGTTGATTTCTGCTCTGTTATTCTGTTTTTAGCATTCTGGAATTTTTGGACATTAGAGAAGATATCTTTCAAATGTTGAGGGGCCCAAAGCCTGTGTAGTTTTGGCGTTCCCCCTTTAAGAAAGAGGCTACAGAATTATATACACGGATGGATATTTATTTAGAATGAGAAAAGAAGTCATTCGTGTAAATGAAGGGCATGAGTGAATGAAGGGCCCAATCTTCATTCATTTTGTGGCAAATCTGCCTCTGCTTCAAAGGATAAAATTAGTTGATGTACATTGAATCTTCATGAATCTTCTCTGCTTTGTGTCCTATATTTTTGACTATGTGCCATAATATTTTTTTCAACTTCCAGTGGTTCTAATAGTTTTTGCACCGATTCATACTTTTTGTTGCCTAAATAATATCATTCCATTATTTCATGATGGCATTTAAGAATCTGGCTGTAGCTGTTGCCAAATAAATTTTACCATGTTCAATATTGATGTTTTCATACTTGATTTCTTCTGTGGACTCAGTTTGATGCATTTTTTTGCCCACCCTTTTGTTGTTAGCCTTCTGAGCACCACATTGTTAGATTTTATTTAAAAAGAAATCCTGGGACCCTACGACCCAGCAATTGCACTACTAGGTATTTATCCAAGAGATACAGGTATGCTGTTTCGAAGGGACACATGCACCCCCATGTTTATAGCAGCACTGTCAACCATAGCCAAAGTATGGAAAGAGAGCAAATGTCCATCGATGGATGAATGGATAAAGAAGATGTGGTATACATATACAATGGAGTATTACTCGGCAATCAAAAAGAATGAAATCCTGCCATTTGCAACTACGTGGATGGAACTGGAGGGTATTATGCTAAGTGAAATTAGAGAAAGACAAAAATCAGATGACTTCACTCATCTGAGGACTTTAAGAGACAAAACAGATGAACCTAAGGGAAGGAAAACAAAAATAATATAAAAACAGGGAGGGGGGCAAAACAGAAGAGACTCATGAATATGGAGAACAAACTGAGGGTTACTGGAGGGGTTGTGGGAGAGGGGGTGGGCTAAATGGGTAAGGGGCATTAAGGAATCTACTCCTGAAATCATTGTTTCACTATATGCTAACTAATATGGATGTAAATTTTAAAAAATAAAAAATAAAAGTAAAAAATAAAAATAAAAGAAAAATCATTCTCAGGAAAGAAACCAAAAAAAATATTTATGTATATATATTAAAATATTGCTTAGTAAAAAAAAAAAAAAATCCTGGGGTGCCTGGGTGGCTCAGTCAGTTAAGTGTAGGACTTAATACCGGCTCTGGTCATCTCATAGTTTGTGGGGTCAAGCCCTGTGTCGGACTCTGCACTGACAATGTGGAGCCTGCTCAGAATTCTCTCTCCCTCCCTCTCTCTCCGCCCCTCTCCCACTCCCTCCTCCCCAAATAAATGAACCTTAAAAAAAATAAAAAGAAATCCTGTTGAGCTTCTTTTTTTCTACTAAAGCCACTTGATCACGATTACTGGTTTGGCCTCTTTGTATTTTTCCCTCCATACTTTCTCATGTTTGACCTGTGTTTTATAGTGTCTTTATTTTGCAGTGACTTTTAAGGAGCAGCATTTATCTTCATTACCTGTAGTGTGGGTGGGGAGTAAGTCACCTTTTCATCCATGAGTGTTTTTTCTCCTCATGAGTTGTGGCTGTGGGCAAGAATGTGTGCAAATCTATGAAGAGCTGGTTGGGAGGTGAAGTAGGTAGTGCACATTTTCTCTTTCCCTAAAGCATTTAGAGATTGGTTAAGTAGGGGAGAATTTATATTGTTTGGGTTTTACTGCATGAATTCATGTTGTCATAATTCTAGTAGCAGTGGTAACTGATGACTTTCAAATGAAATCAAGTGAAAATTGATAGGATAATTGTTTATTCTCTTGGAGTAAGCCTTCTGTGCTTCTTTTAGGGAGACAGAGAGTGAGAGAGAGAGAGAGTGTGTGTGTGTGTGTGTGTACATGCAAACTATTGCAGACTGTTTTTGCAGTTTCTGCAAATTAAAATCAGTTTTGCTAGTACTGATAAAAATGTTTCTGACACTAACACAATACTGCTTGCCTTTTTTTGTGTTAGTAACGACAAAGTATTTATTCTTTTAACACACAGGAAGAGCATGAAACTGATTTTCCTCCGTGGGACTCCCTTCCCCAGTGGAATAAAGTTAGATAGAATGAGAATTTCTTTCCCTCTTAAACTCTGAAAAAGACCACTTCCTCTATTTTGCATTTTTGGGTGGTGGTTATAGCACTTGTTTTGAGGTTTGACCACCCTTTGTTCAGCTATTTTTATTTTTACATATCATTTTGAGTACACTTAGTGGTATTTTAACTATAACATCTTGTATAATGAAACTCATGCATGCATAGTATGTCTTAAAACACCACTGTTGTTTTGACTTAATTTGTATTAATTGGTTTGTGCTATTTCTGCTTTATCTGAGTTGTTTTTTTTCTTTAACAAATGAATGCCTAGTTTGCCACAGCTGAGCTAAAAAGCCAAATCATACTTTTAATAGATTTGCAATGTTTGCTTTCTCTGCTTAACATTTAAATTATGTAAGATATGACATGAATTTCAACTGCTTGGTTGCTCTATGTCCCCACCCTCCCACCCCCAGTAGGGGACAGACTTTTTTTTTTTAAATGAATTTTATGTTTGCAGTTTGCCTTCACTGCTAAAGGCTAAACAAATCTGGGTAGTGCATGTTACAGTATTCTTTCAAATGCCTGGGATCCCATAATAGTGTAGTACTTAGTTTCTAAGTACTTAGTACTTAGATAGGACTGGATGTCAGGCAGTAGTATCCACTGAGCACTTTAGTGCCAAGGACTGTGAAGAGAAGGAACAAAATACTGAGGGAGAGGGGCGCCTGGGTGGCTCAGTCGGTTAAGCGTCCGACTTCGGCTCAGGTCATGATCTAGTGGTCCGTGAGTTTAAGCCCTGCATTGGGCTCTGTGCTGACAGCTCAGAGCCTGGAGCCTGTTTCAGATTCTGTGTCTCCCTCTTTCTCTGACCCTCCTCTGTTCATGCTCTCTGTCTCAAAAATAAATAAATGTTAAAAAAAAAATTTTTTTTTAAGTAAAAAAAAATACTGAGGGAGAGAGGCCCCCTTCTCCTCCCCCCAATACAAGAGAAATAATGACGCATGCTTTCTGTGGAACAACATAACAATTAGAAGTTCAAAGTAATATACTAACAAAGCAAGGGCTTGAGTGCTCAGAGGGTATGGAACTGAAATTCAGGGCTCAAGTTGTAATCTGAAGTTCAGATGAGGGTAGCTGTGGTAAACTACAAATGAGGTACAGAAGGGGCAGTTCTGGGGGGCAGCCAGTGTGTGCTAAACATAGGAAGTTCACACATTTTACTCTTACTGGAAACTATGTCTTAAATTGAATTGGAACTCCTGATTTTGTTATGTGAATGGGAGTAAAGATATAGAACTTTTACCCCTTATTATTTTTTTTAATCATTGCTTAGCTTTCAAAAGTCTTACTAAACAAATTTCAGAATCAATGACACTTGATAATTTAAATAAAATTTAAGCATCTGTAAAATAGTTAACAATGGCACGCTTCCTGGCACAGAAAGTTCAGTATACAAAATGCTAAAAATTATATAATAGCAGCATTTTAGAAGCTATATAACATGGTTGTAGTGTTAAGCTGTCACTGTTTCTCATCTGGTGAAAAATAAAGCATTAGGTGTATGCCCTGAGATCTTCAGATTTGTACATATTCTTCTGAAGCCTTTACTACTATCTTTGGGTTCCATGCCATGGGATAATGAGGTCATGTTTAGTGCTGTTCGAGGAAGGAAAACCAAATTATGTTGTAGAGGTTCTAATGTGTTAATGTTTTGCTGTATGCTTTTCTATAATATTCTCAGACAGAAAGTCTTAAATTTGTGTAAGTACATGGAGAAAAGTCTACTGAGATACTAAACTCCATCCTCCCTCAAAATGGGATCAGTTGCTGCTCCAATCACTACTCCGTTCTGTATGGCACAGTAGTATTCTGTGTAAAAAATTGCCATTTTACAAACCAAATAGAAGATAGAATGGAAGAAGAGGCCCCTTGTACGACAGCAAAAAGTTCTTTTACACACCAAAAAAATGTGTAACATTTTTATCAAGAAACCTAAAAATGCTACTGTGGTTCACAAAGAAGACCTAAAGAAATAGAAAAACACACTATATTCTTGGATTTGAAAATGCAAGTTCTTAACTATCAATTCTGAAAGCTAGTAACAACTGTAAACTCTGAAATCTGTAAACTGGCATTCTAAAATAAAAAACCTAAAAGGATTAAAAAAAACAAAACAAAAACCAAACTCCACCAGTCTGTTGTCAGGTATTTGTGTAAGCTCATTTTGTAGATGAGTGAAATGAAGCTCATCAAATAACCTCTCCAGGGTTACAAAGCTAGGAGGTGGTTAAAGCAAGGCTTCCCAGTAAGGTGAGTTTGAGGGCTCAGACGTGATAATAGCTAATATATAGTAAGCACTTACATCATTAACCGTTACTGTTCCAGGTAAAGCACTATATATTTTTTCAGATAGAATAACATCTAAATATATGTAGAAAATAGGAATTTGTGAGACTTTTCTAGAGAGGTTCTAAGGATAATGCATGCTTCGTTTATAGATTTATGGGTCCTTTAGAATTCCTGCCTTCCCGTCCCACTCTTCCCCATCCCTAAGCAGTGTTCCAGCACCTTCTCCTATGATCTGTTCTTCTGCTTCTTTATATGTCAGATAATCTTATATAGTATGTGGATTTTTTGGGGCCGTCTATTATGTTCTGTTAGTCTTTTTGCCTATTCCTATGTCCATGTCATTCTTTCTTTTTTTTTTTTTTTTTTTTTTACAGAAAAGTTTTATTCTTTCTTATGAGAACTTCTGGCAACATTTAAATATATACCATAACTATGGTGTTAGCTATAGTCATTATGTTGTATGTTACATCCCCAGTATTATTATTATTATTATTATTTTTTTTTTTCAACGTTTATTTTATTTTTTGGGACAGAGAGAGACAGAGCATGAATGGGGGAGGGACAGAGAGCAAGGGAGACACAGAATCGGAAACAGGCTCCAGGCTCTGAGCCATCAGCCCAGAGCCTGACGCGGGGCTCGAACTCACGGACCGTGAGATCGTGACCTGGCTGAAGTCGGACGCTTAACCGACTGCGCCACCCAGGCGCCCCTATTATTATTTTTTTAATTTAATTTTTATTTTTTTAAAATTTACATCCAAATTAGTTAGCGTATAGTGCAACAATGATTTCAGGAGTATATTCCTTAATGCCCCTTACCCATTTAGCCCATCCCCTCTCCCACAACCCCTCCAGTAACCCTCAGTTTGTTCTCCATATTTATGAGTCTCTTCTGTTTTGTCCCCCTCCCTGTTTTTATATTATTTTTGTTTTCCTTCCCTTAGGTTCATCTGTTTTGTCTCTTAAAGTCCTCAGATGAGTGAAGTCATCTGATTTTTGTCTTTCTCTAATTTCACTTAGCATAATACCCTCTAGTTCCATCCACGTAGTTGCAAATGGCAAGATTTCATTCTTTTTGATTGCCGAGTAATACTCCATTGTGTGTGTGTATGTATATATACATACATGTACATATACAAACATGTATATATATGTATACACACACATACATACATACATACATACATACATACATACCACATCTTCTTTATCCATTCATCCATCGATGGACATTTGGGCTCTTTCCAGACTTTGGCTATGGTTGATAGTGCTGCTATAAACATGGGGGTGCATGTGTCCCTTTGAAACAGCATACCTGTATCGCGTGGATAAATGCCTAGTAGTTCAATTGCTGGGTCGTAGGGTAGTTATATTTTTAGTTTTTTTGAGGAACCTCCATACTGTTTTCCAGAGTGGCTGCACCAGCTTGCATTCCCATGTGTCATTCTTTCTTAATTTTATAAATGGTTAGGACAAGCCTTGCTGATGTGTTCATTCAATAAAAATTTCATTGAACGAATATTTGTGGCCAGTACTACGTGCTAGGAACTGTATAAGTGCTGGCAAAACCTCACTGACCAAAGCAAAAAATTCTCATGGAGCTGACTCTTGTAAAGAATTTCTCGGGTATTTTTCCTGTTTATAAATTTTATAACCATCTTGTGGTTCTGTCAAGTTCAGTGGTAAACTCAATAGGTTTATTTATTTTAGATTGTATCATATAAAGGAAAATTGACAATTTGACAATTATGTCCATGAACATAGAATGCTTTTCACTTCAGATATATCTCCCCCTGCCTTTGGCCAGCTGACCAGTTGCTTGCCTGCCTGACTTCCTTCCTTCCTTCCTTCCTTTGTTTTTACATGTTTATTTAGAGAGAGAATGAGAGAGGGTGTGTGTGTGTGTGTGTGTGTGTGCGCGCGCGCGCGCACGTGTGTTGTGTTTGTGTGTGTGTGTGTGTGTGTGGGCGGTGAGGGGGCAGAGAGAGAATCCAAAGCAGGCTGCACTGCACGCTCAACACAGAGCCAGACATGGGGGCTTGATTTCACAATTGTGAGATCATGACCTGAACCAAAATCAAGAGTTGGATGCTTAACTGATGGAGCCACCCAGGTGCTCTGGCCTTTATTTAAAGCTTTATAATTTTCTATAAAGGTCTAGAATATATTTTATTAGATTTACTCCCAGTTACTGTATATTTACTGTTGCTATTATAAATGGCATCGTCTGTTTGGCTTAAGTTTTGTAATGGCTTGTGTACAGAAATGGCTTTTTTTGGGAGGGGGTTCTGAGGATCATTATATAGATTTTTGTATCCAAACACCTTGTAGAATTCTGTTGGCAATAATCTGTATCTTCTGTGGGGTTTTCTGTATTAATAAACATATCAAATAATTTTTTTTCAATTCTTTTTTTTCATATTGCATTGGTTAGGACTTTAAAATATAGTATTGAATAAATGTAATGAAATGAATAATAAATAATAAATATAAATAAATAGTGGACATTATTTCTTGTTCTTGATTTTTAAAGTTTCACTGTTAAAAAAATATATTCTGCAGGGACTAATTTCCTCTAGTCCCACTTGCTATGTATTTTTAAGATCAGGTGTGACATTTTCTCATGCTTTTCCTGTATCTGTTATGATCATGTTATTTTTCCTTTAATCTGTTCATGTGGTGAATTATATTTGTAACTTTTCAAAAAAAAAAGCCAATGTATCTTTCTGTTCTGGATTCATGGAATACGTTCATAATGTGCATTCTTGTTTATATATTGTTTACATACTGTTGGATTCTGTTTGCTAATATTTTATTTATGGGCTTTTGGTTTTTTTTTTTTATGGTTTAGTGAAGTTGACCTGTAATTTTCATTTTACCTAATGTCCTTGTCTGATTTGGTATCTAGATTTTACAGGCCTCATGAATTGAGGAATATTTCCTCCTTTCGTTTTCTCTGAATCTGTGTACTACTGGAATTACCTGCTCCCTGAAAGTTTGGCGGAACTGGCTTTTACCACTTCTGGACCTGATTTTTGTATACGTGTAGCAAGGTTCTTTTCTTTCTTAATTTTTCCTTCTTACGGTCCTAGGACTCTTCAGGATTCCCCTCCCTCCCTTCCTTCCGAGTGTTGAGCGTGGGGGGGGGGGGGGTTGGAGAGAGAGAGAGAGAGAGAGAGAGAGAGAGAGAGAGAGAGAGAACGAACCCCAAGCAGGCTCCATGCTCAGCACAGAGCCCAATGTGGGCCTGAACCCCACCACCCTGGGATCATGACCTGGGCTGAAATTAGGATGCGTGACGCCCAACTGCCTGAGCCTGGTGCCCCAATTCAGGCATTCTAATTATTCTGTCCCAAGACAGGGGTTAGCTCAAATGAGAGTAGGGAGGTCTTACTGATAAGAAAACATAGGAAAGGAAGAACTTCAGGAATGAGTTGGAATTTGAATTAGAGACTAGACTTTGGGCCAGAAACAAGTTGGGGGTGGGTGGGAGGGAAAGGATCTATTTCTGAGATTTTGTTCAGTAACAAGGATCTCCTCCCACCAGGCTGAAGTGGGAATAGGTGGGCTAAAGTGGTCTTAGCAAGTTGACCACTCCCTGCTCCCTACTCCTGCTCCCTACTCCCACTCACTCCGGAGTGATGAAACAAAGGTGCACCAGCAGATCACAGGATATGGCAGAAGTAGTAAACAGATTCAGGTTTAACCCCTACCTTCCGCCGGGACTTTAGATATTTTGGTACTTTTTGATCATTCTTCAGAGAGTAAGTATAAAGAATAAGGGACTTCAGTGCCATCCTTACGGAGTTCCCTGCTCCATTCCATCACCTTTCCACTAAGAGAAATGTATTGAGAAAATATAAAATTTGCTCCCGATTAGCTAGCTCTTCTGTGCTAGTAGAAGGGGAGACGGTATTATGGACAGTCCCCAAAGGTTTAAAAGTATTGACCTGTTTTTAGTTCTTTACAGTTTATCTTTTATCATTATGTTGCTTAAGTTACTAAGAAGATTAACTCGTATTTTCAAGGTTTTCCCATATCTTATATCCTGTTTCTTTTCATAATTGCTTTTAGGATCTTGAAAAATAAATTTTGAAATAAATTTAAATTATTTAGTATTTTTATTTTTGTCAATCCATGCAGTTTTATACAAACACAGTATATTTAGTGCTTTTCAGAAAAATTCCTTTCCTCTGCTTTTTACATAAGTTTTCCTGAAAGCACTAAAAAATTGATTAAGGCAAATCTCTGGGCCAACCTGGTTTCACTTTGAAGACTAAGTATGAATGAGTTTCTACAGGAAAAATTTTCCATTGCTTTTGTTTATAGATTGAAATTAGGGAAATGAACAAGTAAATGAGTGTTGCTTAATGAAGCTCTTTTAAAATTTTTGACTTAAAAATTTTTTTTGACTTAATCTCCCAGTTTCAGTGTCAGTTGACTTGACTTTAGGTAGAGAGCATGTGACTTTAGACAAGCATGCAATCATTCAAGGTATGCTGCTGCTTAAGAAAAAGACTTTAAAAAATGTGTTAGAACATGGGGAAAAAAAAGATCTTGCTCTCTTGTGGTTTCACAGGGTGCCAGAGGTCTGGTTGCTTGTATGTTTCACTCAATTGCTTTCTGTTCAATGAGTAGGATCACTACCGTGCCTCATAACTTTGCAGACTCACTGCAGAGGAAATAGCAAGAGGTAAAAATGACCTCAAATGAATGTGGCTTTTTTGTGGGATGGAGTGAGTAGACAGTGTGCTACAACTAAATAAATCAATTATGCAGGAAGACCTTTACTTAACTCATCTTTATATTCTTTTCACACTGTGACTACCCCTGCCCCTATCATTTCTTGTTGTTTAAACATTTGTAAAGTGATTAGTTTGTTGTATGTATGTAAATGATTACAGTTGAGTTGTCTAGAATTTTATAATCTTATTATCATTTCTCTAGTAAGCTCTTTCTTTTCCTCTTTTGGGCTGACAGCTTGCTTACTGTGAGTGCCTTAAGGTAAGAGATCTTAGACTCAGTATGGGTTGAATGGAACTAACTACCTTTATCTCATCATGTTGGATTCTCTTGCATCTGTTTTTGCTAGTTTATCCTGCAAGTTTCTATTGTTTTGGTTGCGTAACCATTTTGTACTTGGAAAAATAAAACTTATTTGTATTTTTCTACCATAAGTCTTGGGTAGCATCATGACCTTTTGTCGGTTTAGTATTGGATATGAGATATTTTGATAACACTTTAAAGGGGAAGGAGAAATCATTATGTATGGTGAACTTGTAGTTATCGTGCTCTCAGAAGGTGGAAGGGAGTCTGGATAGTTTTATATCTGTGTTTATTGCAATGCCGGTGATACATACCTAGGAAACACTCCTTTACCTGCTGGCCAGCTTATTACCAGTGTCAAGGTTGACTGAGATGTGTGGGGAAGATTTGAGGTCTGGACAGTTTTCTCCATAAATACAGACAAAATAGAAGCAATACATTTATTTTGTTTTCCGAAGGTAGCTCTCAGTGTAATGTAGTGGTTTTGGGCACATAATCGAGCCAGACTGCTTGGAATCAGTCTCTACCACTTACTGCCTGTGGCTTTGAGCAAGTTACTGAACCTCTTACGTCTCCTTTTCCTCACCTGTAAGATGGAGACAAATAATAAGTACTTACTACCTCATGGACTTCTTGTAAGGTTTCAGTGAACTAATGTAAGCAAAATACTTAGTGCCTGGCACATGATAAACTCTGTAGAGGTATTGTTGCCAAATCAATACATGTGACTCAATGTGTATCTGATGTATGTGTCCCTGAAGGAGTTTGAAATGTAAAACTTAATTTTTCTGCAAGTCTGATCTACAGTGACTTTTGAATAGCCTCAAAAGTGGGGACTGAAAGAATCAATAAAATATCTGTATTTCGGTTGTCTTTACTGTACACTGTCTGCCTTCCTCAGGAAATATTTCTTTTGCCTTAGCTGTTCCATGGCCTGGCTGAGTCTGGCTCTTTTGTGATGACCACAGCAGGGAAGCTTGTCCTGGGAGACTGGGTGAGAGTCCCATTGGTTAGGCACAGGAATACTGCCGTGGAACAAGGGGTTTGCTTCTAAGGGCACCTACCTGAACAGATGCCATTTCATCCCTGGGCACTGTAGTGTTAAAAGAGTGAACGTCCAAAAATAGGATTTATTACGATAGTGATTCATTCATTCAACAAATATTTCTCTAGGGTTTATGTGCATGGCCTTAAGGAGTTTGCAGAGACAGGGTTTTCCTGTTCTAAAGTAGAGTGTTAGTCCTAACTGAAGGGGAAAAACATGAAAATGATTTTGCTCTTCCTGGTGTCTCTAAAAATGGACTGATTCTCCTTTATGTATTTATTTGTTTACTTTTGAGAGAGAGAGGGCACAAGGGGGAGAGAAGCGGGGCTCGTGGTCTCCCTACACGGGGCTCGAACTCAGGAACTGTGAGCTCATGACCTGAGTCAAACTCAGATAGATGCTTAACGACTGAGCCTCCCAGGCGCTCTGGCCTGATTCTCTTTTAGAAGTGTAGTTGATGATTGCTCTCTTCATACATTTGAAAGCTTGGGTATGATTTGTTTTGTGGAGGAAGGTCAAAAGGAAAAACTGGTAAGTTCTTTCATCTCTGAGTTTCTTGTTGATAAAATAACTACGTTTCTTAGAACTAAAGAAATGTCCTGCACATTTTGTTTCCCAAATAATTTAGTGAAATGTCAATATGAATTTATTCATGTTGGCTCTAAAATATTTCATTAATAAAGATATTCTGCATCTTTACAGGTCTGTCTTGCATTTTGTAAATAAATTTGTTCCTGGCAAGATGTGTGAATAATTTTTGAATTGTATTTCCCCACTGACGTAGAGGATTACAAGCTGTGGCACTGCTCAAGTGACACCTGCACCCCAGAACTGTGAAGGTAGCAGTGTCAGTTGGTAGTGCATCCACATCTCTGCTTCCACGGTACTTTTTGCTAAACTCACCCTAGCATTTATCACTCAGAAACTGTAATATCTTATCCATTCCGAGACATTAATAAACTTTTTAAAATGTTTCTTTATTTTTGAGAGAGAGCCAGAGCGAGTGAGCACAAGTGTGTGAGTGGGGGAGGGACAGAGAGGGAGGGAGAGAGAATCCCAAGCAGGCTCAGCACTATTAGCACAGAGCCCGACGTGGGGTTCGATCTATCAACCGTGAGATCATGATCTGAGCCGAGATCTAGAGTCGGACGTGTAACTGACTCACCCATCCAGGCACCCCGAGACATTAAAAAATTTGTATTTTAATATCTTTGTAGATAGGATGCATCTTCCAATTGATGGCATCCTAGAGTCAACAAAAGATGGGATTTGTTTTCTTGCCTCTGGTTTGACCATGAGTATATACCCGGAGGGCAAGAACTGTTACTCAATTTATTTTTGTTATCTCCAATGTCTGACTTGCATTTAGAAGCCCACTTTTGCTGAATTGCAGTGTAGCAGTTTTTAGGGTCATCTCACTTAAGTGTTGATTGAAATGAGAGTTTCTTCAGAACACTTCTGCAGGAGGAGGCAAATATTTAAGAGGAGGGCCTGGTAAATGTTAAGTAGTTCACGATGACTTCTACTTTCCCCTCCTGCATCCATTCTGTCTTTCTCCTGTGGTTGATTGTCTTGCTTCATACTGACGCCTACCTCAGTGACAAAGTATTAGTACATTTTACCTGAATTTGTTGCTTTTAGCAGATTCCAGTGAAGTGAAAGACTAAGAATGTTATGTTTTTATTTATGATATAGTATTATCTTGTGAGTATCCTTTGAATGTTGCACTGTGCCAAAGTCACTTCTCATTATGTAAATGA
Organism: Neofelis nebulosa; assembly: GCF_028018385.1. NCBI lineage: Eukaryota > Metazoa > Chordata > Mammalia > Carnivora > Felidae > Neofelis > Neofelis nebulosa. Next base: position 70,551,733 of record NC_080791.1, on the reverse strand, counting down.
GGAAATGGGGAGTCCTTGTGTTTAGGGACATAATGTTTATTTTAGTCCATGGTGAAGAACGACCAAACTTCTGCACGTAAGTTTCTGCTTTAGAAGAATCTTCTTCTGAACTACTATTTTTTGTTACTTTTATTGGTTTGAGATTATCGTATTTATAAGTAGCTCTGTGATTATGAGACTTGGGGCTTTCACACCCTTATCACTGTAAATCATCTGATTTGCTTGAAAGGTAGTGTAGGTCTAGCCTCCCTTTATCTTGCCCCTGAGTACCTTAATTATCAGTCTTGCAAAATCTAGATGTAATCTTAGTGCTAGAAGAAACTGCTTAGTGGCCCTAGTTGTTTTCCATAGCTTTTATATGTAGGTGATTAGAAAACTGAGACCTTAATTACTATTTTTCTGGAAATGATTTTCATGTAAATTTTTTAAAAATAGACTTTATTTGAGAAAAGTTTTAGGGGTGCATGGATTAAACGCCTGTCTCTTGATTTTGGCTCAGGTCATAATCTCAGGGTTTGTGAGTTTGAGCCCCACTTGGAGCTCTGCACTGACAATGTGGAGCCTGCCTGGGATATTCTCTCTCTCTCTCTCTCTCTCTCTCTCTCTCTCTGCGCCTCTCTCTCCCCCTCTCTCTCTGCGCCTCCCCTGCTCGCTCTCTCTCTCAAAAAAATAAAAAATTTTAAAAAAAGTTTTGGTTTACAGAAAAATTGAGAAGATAAAACAAAGTTCCCATATACCCAGCACCCGGTTTCTCTATTATTAACCTCTTAAGTTATATGGTATTTTTTTTTTTTTTTTTTAATTTTTTTTTTCAACGTTTTTTATTTTTGGGACAGAGAGAGACAGAGCATGAACGGGGGAGGGGCAGAGAGAGAGGGAGACACAGAATCAGAAACAGGCTCCAGGCTCCGAGCCATCAGCCCAGAGCCTGACGCGGGGCTCGAACTCACGGAGTGCGAGATCGTGACCTGGCTGAAGTCGGACGCTTAACCGACTGCGCCACCCAGGCGCCCATGGTATGTTTTTTAATAACTAATGAACCAATATTGATACTTTATTATTAACCAAAGTTAATACTTTATTCAGGTTTCCATAGTTCTTACCTAATAATCTTTTCTGTTCTGTGGTCCCATCAGGATACTGCATTACATTTCATTGTCATGTTTCCTTAGATTCCTCTTGGCTGACTTCCTTTCTTTTTGGTGACCTTGACCATTTTGAAGAGAACTTAGCAAGTATTTTTGTAGAATGCCCCTCTATTGGAATTTGTCTGATGTTTTTCTTATGACCAGACTGGGGTTTTGGGTTTTGGGGAGGAAGACACAGGTGGAAAGTGCCATGCTTATCACATCACATCACATCACATCACATCACATCACATCACATCACATCACATCACATCACATCACATCAAGGGTGTGCACTGTCAACACGATTCTTGACTCTTGATGTTGACCATAGTCGTCTGGCTGAGGATAGTGTGTGTGGGGTTTCTCTGCTCTAAAGCTACTAGTCTCCTTCCCCCTGTGTTCCATGTTCTTTGGAAGGAAGTCATTGTGTGTAGCCCACACTGAAGGAGTGGGGAGGCTGTGTAATTTTGAACAAACATATTTAGATGGCAGAACAGATTGAAAATGTACCTGGAGTTAGTGAAATTTTTGTTTTCAACAAAACCATTGCTGTTTAACCTGCATTCAGAGATTTGGTTTGGCAACAGTTTTCTTAGTGTTTCAACCTGCACAATTGCGTGGCAGCTACTAGCTGTTCCTCTTTACCCACCTTTTGTGCCATCTATCTATCTGATAATTATTTTTGAGAAAATAAAATGAAAGTGAAATGTGGGAGATCATTAGTCAAACTCTTGAATAAAACTTGTTAATATTTTGATCTTCATCGGCTGCTTTTCACCACTTAAAAATATTATTTCTAAAATCAAGTGCTTGGTTGATATGTAAATTATGATTAGAGACCAGAACAGTTTAGGACCCAAAATGATCAAGGGAAAGCACCTTGTCGGAAACCCCCATGGCAATAGCCTCTCCTTGTAGTTCCCATTTGTGTGTTTCAATTATAAGGCTTATGTTAAAATTAGATCAGAATTTCCATTGTAGACCCTCAATTTCATAGTTGTGTAACTGCCATATTAACTTGATTGTAAACAAAGGCCTGTAATGATGGGCCTTACTTGAGCAATTAAGGGGAGAAATTGTGAGGACAGGATTTGATTCTGAAGGTGAGTTTAACATTTTTTCTTAACGATTTTCCAAATTTCGCAATGAATGAGGCTGTATTGTTTTATAATTAAAAAACAACTAAAAATAATATAATTAGTTATGAATTCTTGACTTTATCATATTTTTTTGACTACTTTCCCCCAAATTAGAACCATTTAAATCCATTTACTTTCTTTCACTTTTTGTGTTTTTGTTGACCAACTGAATCTTTCTAGTCCAGAGAACGAAAACTTACTTCATGTGTCTATGTATATCTTTTTGCAATAGATTGTAGCGCTGCTACTATGAAGGCAGCTCAGTTTTTCAGTTCTACTAGCTTGTGAATAGAAAAGCTATTCTGTTTTTTCACTCACTTTTCTTGGGCTTGTAAAATGCACACAAAAAATTATTAGGGAGAAGGAAGGAGTTCATATTTTATAGATGAGTGTATTAGTTTCCTAGGTCTGCTATAACAAATTAGCACAAGTTTGGTAGCTTTAGACAATAAAAATGTATTCGCTCACGGTTTGGGGGCCCAAAACCTTGAAGTCAAGTTGTCGGCAGAGTTAGTTTTCCTCTGGAGGCTCTGAGTGATAATCCCGCTCCGTGCCTCTCTCCCAGCTTGCAGTGATTCTTGGCAGCCCTGGTTGTACTTGGCTTGTGTGGACACATTACTCCAGTCTCTGTCTCTGCCTTCACGTGGCCTTCCGTTCTGGGTCTTGTCTGTGTCTCAGATCTTCTACTCTTTTCTCTTATAAAGATGCAGGGATTTGATTTAAATCCAGGATGATCGCATCTGTACATCCTCAACTTAATTGTATCTGCAAAGACCCTGTTTCTAAATTAGGTCCCATTCATAGGTACTGGGGTGTTAGGAGTTAGGAGAGTTTTTTTTTTGAATGCCACAGTTCAGCCCACTACAGTGAGTAAACCTTTTCTTGAATCTGCAAGTAAGCGCTGTAAAAGTACTTTTACTAAACAGAGTAATAGTTTTAGTAGCTGACTTAAGTACATACAAATGTGATTCAGAATTTAGTTGCATATTTATTTTCTCTTCGTGTGGTTTGCGATTGATGTGGCATTCTTGTACTGTGAAATTAGGCTGTGCACATATAGACAAGCTATAATTTGGGACGTTTAAATGGTGTGAGTAAAGTCTTAAATTCTGTGGACGCATGCCATTTAGCTCTTGACTTTTTAAATCTACATATTTGGGTATTTTTGTAAGACGAATGTTTATATGGTTCCTTTTGATAGGAACCATGTTTGTCTCCACTTAAAAGAGTTTAAATTTATCCAGTGATCTAGTCTGATTTAAATTTGTGTGCCACAAGGAGGGATTTCATAGAAGCCAAGAATTGCTGGGTGGACAAATGAGGTTAAATAATCAGAAGTAAGAAGGGTAGTCCTTGGTGTGAATAGACAGAACCACTTTCTGAGAAGTGCTGGCCCAGCCTCCTGGGTTGTGGTTTGCAGGAAACCTCTGGTGAGAACATTCTCTCCTTCTCTCCCACTTTGAAATGGAAGCCATGAGAAATTTAGTTCTTATTGTTATTAGGAGAAGAGGTTCAATAAGGCCTTTTTTTTTTAAAGTTCACCTGTGCTATAGACCCATGGCTATAGTATTTGGTAATGTCATTTTTATTTATTTATTTTTTTTATTTAAAATTTTTTTTAACGTTTATTTATTTTTGAGACAGAGACAGAGCATGAACGGGGGAGGGGCAGAGAGAGAGGGAGACACAGAATTGGAAGCAGGCTTCAGGCTCTGAGCCATCAGCCCAGAGCCTGACGCGGGGCTCGAACTCACGGACCGCGAGATCGTGACCTGAGCTGAAGTCGGACGCTTAACCGACTGAGCCACCCAGGCGCCCGGGTAATGTCATTTTTAAAAACAAGCCCCATCCCCCATCCATTCTCGATCCGCATAGGTCTGTTCTGTTTTGTAGCACTTGTTTCAAAAATTGTCATCTTTATTCCGCTTGCTTGTATGTATTGTCACCCTTACTAAGATGTGAGCTCCACAAGCACCAGGACCATATCAGTTTCATTCTCTCTCAGGACTGTACCCCAGCTCCTGAGTAGTAAGTACTTATCAAATATTTGTTGAATGAATGACCTTGATATACCGTGGACACTTTTGAAATCCATACATAGAGACTTATCTCATTCTTTCAGTGGCACTTTACTATTCTATAATGGATCTACCATAATTCATTTAACATTTCCTGTTAACGGACTTTTAGGTTGTTAATAGTTTTTCACAATAACAAAGCTCATTGAACATTTTGCCTGGGTGTACATACATCTTTGGTAGTTCACAATGTTAATATCCTTCATTTGTACCTATGTTTCTATAAAATAATTAAGCACATTTAAAAATGTATTATTTAAGGGCATCTGGGTGGCTCTGTCGATTAAGTGTCCGACTCTTGATTTCGGCTCAGGTCATGATCTCCTGGTTCGTGAGATTGAGCGCCGTGTCAGGCTCTGGGCTGACAGCATGAAGTCTGCTTGAGATTCTCTCTCCTCTCTGTCTGCCCCTCCCTGCCCCCGCGTGTGTGCGCTCTCTCTCACTCTCTCAAAATAAATAAACTTGAAAATTACTTCAGTAATACATTTTTTAAGTATAATTGACCTAAATATGATCTAAATATGTATAAAGTGCTTTTCCCCCCCTCTTTGAATCAATAGAAATCTTTTGTCACAACATCTTAAAGGGCATCATAAGCACCATGTACCTACACACTGCTTTGATTACGTCTGTGGGATGGTTCTTGGCTAATCCCTATGGGAGGAAGTATCAGAAGACTTCTGTCTGTTGCATAGCAAGAGTGGGAAAGGAAGGCAACAGCCAGTATAGAGTAAGATTAGAGCATCAAACTCAGCAGTGGTTTTCATTTTATTTAGAATAAAACCCAAAGTCGTTACCATGGCCTACAGGCTCTGACTGCCTCCATTCATGTACTGTTCTCCTTGTCGATTCTGTCATAGCCACGCTGCCCTCCTTGCTGCTGCTCAGCCATGTCACCCATACTCTCATGTCACTACCTTTAACGTGATGTTCTCTCTGCCTGCAGTGATCTTCCTCCACATAGCAGCGTGGCTGATTCTCTCCACTGACCTTGGATTTTGTCCTCAAATGTCACATTGCCGGCAAAGCCCTCCCTGGCCCTCAATATCACATTCTCCTTGCTAGCTTCTGCTGCTGTCAGCCCCTTTATTTTCCTTTAGAGGTCATATGACCTTTGCTATATTATACATATTTATATGTTGATGGTCAGCCTTCCACAGAACTGCCACAGCCCCATGAGACCTGGATTCCGTCCTCAGCTCCTTAGACATTGTAGGTGCTCTGTTAGCATTTGTTAAAAGTTGAGTAGAACGTGGGCTGTGAAAATCACCAGCCACCTTTACCTCTAGTTGTGCTCCTACAGATCATTCATTCTCTGTTCTAGAAGAGATGAGAAATTAAGATGGGTTTTAGGATATTTGTATGTGGCAGTGGATTGAAGGGAAAGGAAATGAAAAGGGAAGTAACAGGCCAGGCTCTGGGCAGCAAAAGGAGTTGGTTAGTTACCTGCTTTATGGGGCAGTCTTTCCTTTCTAAGTTTAGAAAGGAAGAGAGCCATTTTTTAAGTGCTTGCTTTGAGCTAAGCAGTGTACAGGGTATTTGACTGTGCCATTTAATCTCCACAGTAGCCCTTTCAAGTGAGAATCATTATGGTCATCTGATAGGTCAGGAAATTGAGATTTAAGATTTATTAAAGAGATTTAAATAACCTTCCCAAGATCTCATACCAGTCAAATGGGATATCCAGGCCTGACAGACTCCAAAATCCACATTCATTCCTACACTTAGTTTATAATACCTGAACAGGGATTCTGTGTATATTAATAATTTACATTTCACATAGTGGTGTAAAAATATTAGTAAATTTTTATGCATCTTATTTGACTCCTTGTAACAAACTTTTGAAAGTAGCTATAACTTCAACTTCCCAGGTAATAGTATTTTGTGTTAGTGATGTGCTTTGCCGCAAATTCTACAGCTAGAAAGTAGTGGGAGCTACGGCTGTAAGCAAACCTTCCTGGCTTAAAATCTGATATTCTTTCTATTTTATCATACACATAAAAACAAAGGAATTCTTCATATCATATATAAATTATATTTGACACAGTGTAGGGGCTAAATATGCCATAATAAAATTAGCTGGAGTCTTTTAAAAGATCATACAAAACAAACTCCTCATTCACACTGAAAGTCAAGACAGAGGTTGACTCCTCCAGGAACACTTCTCTAGTTGTAGAGCTGGGACTATAATCAGGTGTCTTCACACTCTCATGCTCTGCTTTTATTGTTAAAGAGTTTGTGTTTAATATGTCTAGGTCTTTCCCCTTGTTTCCTTCTTTCATTCACATGTTTTGGATTTCAAAGCCTACAGTAAATTTTCCCTCCCATCCGGTGTCTCCCAGTAACCAGGTTGGGTTCTTCCCACAGGTAATGGTATTTGTGTATCTTTCTTGTGTATCTTTCCAGAGATATTTTATGCACCATAAAGCAAATAGGTAAACTATTTAACAACATATCTTGGAGATTACTCCACATTATTAGTACATGAAGTCATTCTTTTTTTAATGGCTGCATTCATATTGAGTGAGTGTTTTATAATTTAAGCAGTCATTTACTGAAGGACATTTAAGGTGCTTCTCTTTTAGATTAAAAAAAAATTCAATAATGAATAATCTTGTACATGTTGTTTCCTATGAACAGATGTATTGGTAAGATACATTTCCAGAAGTGAAATTGCTAGATCAGAAAGTGTGTGTGTGTGTGTGTGTGTGTGTGTGTGTGTGTGTGTGTATAATGTTTTATGTTGCCATCCTTAGACCTTTATTCTTAATGTAGAAATGGAGTGTTTTCATTTTGATTGAAACTTTTAATTTTTTTTCTATTTGGCAATAGCAGTTTATAATTTTAAAGGTAAGTTATTTTAAGAGTAACAAGATTTCTTTTTTAAACTGGTGCATGTTGCATGCTTTGATGTTAATGTGGCAGATTAAAGAAAGTGTAATGGAAGTGGTGTTGCTTTGGAGTCAGACCTGAATTTGGATCTCAGTTCTACCAACCTACTGACTTTGTGACCTCTGATAGGTCATTTAGCTGCTGAGCCTCAATGATCTCATCGGGAACAATACCAGCCTTACAGAGTTGTTGTGGAGAACTACTGTATTTCATTGATTCTAAGAGACATTTCCCCCTGCATTCTGGTGTCTCTGACATTGAGAGGCTTCATAATCAAAGACATGCCATAGTTGATGTTTTTTTTATTCTTTCTTGGCACATAAATTAATGTTGGTCTTAAATTTGGTGGCGTATTAGAATTGATGAAGTAGGGTAGTAATTCACAAACTGGCACAAGTGAACTGTGCTAGGGTATGGTATACGCAGAGTAAGTTCAGTGTGATGGGGAAAGTTCAGGGTTGAGGTGGACTGGATGGGTGTTAGGGGAGAAGGAATGTATAGCAATGGAAGTTTTATTCTAGGTAGCAGTTACCACAGCAGATGCACCACATAGTAGAAGGATAGTGCAGTTGGTTGATGGAGCACAAGGGCAGATATAACCCACAAATCTGGGTATATGGAAGTTGGAATTATGGCTGATTATTGGTGGGTAACAGGACTTTGGCCCGGGATTGAGATTTAGGAACGGTGCACTAATTTAAGGTAGGAAGACTTTAAAATAACGGGGCTATAGGAAAAAATTTTGCAAACGATAGATCTTGTGAGGGATTTGTATCCAGAATATATAAGGAACTCTTACAGCGAAAAGTAAAAAGACAACCCAGTTTAAAAGTGGGCAAAGATTTGAGCAGACATTTGTCCAAAGAAGGTACACAAATGGACAATAAGCACGTGAAAAGATACTCAATATCCTGTTAGGGGAAATGCCAATGAAAACTGTAAGGAGGGGCACCTGGCTGACTCAGTCATTAGAGCACGTGACTCTTGATCTTGCAGTTGTAAGTTTGAGCCTCATGTTGGGTGTAGAGATTACTTAAAAGAAAAAATTAAAAAAAAAAACTGTAAGGAGATATTACTGTACATCCACTAGGATGGCTAGAATTAAAAAGACACGTACATGTTCAGCAATAAGTATTGGTGAGGATACTGAGAAATTAGAACCCTCAAACACTGTTGATGGGAATGTAAAATGGCATAGCTACTTGGAAAACAAATGGCAGTTCTTCAAAAAGTTGAACATAGTTACAGTATGACCCAGCAATCCCACCATTTGATACGTACCCAAGAAAAGTGAAAGCATATGTTCACCCAAAAGACTATACATGAATGTTCATGGCAGCATCATTCATAATAGCCAAAATATAAAAACAACTCAAATGTCCATTACCTGATAAATGGATAAATATAGTATGATATATCCATGTGATGGCATATCACTGAGAAAGGAATGAGAAACAAAGTACTGATACGTGCTGCAACATGGATGAACGTTAAAAACGTATGCTAATAAGTAAAAGAAGCCAGACCCAAAAGACCACATGTTGTATGACTGGATTTACATGAAATGTCCCGATGGGTGGTTTAGTGGTCCTAGGAGTGGGAGGGGATGGGACAAGGGGAAAAGACTGCTAAGGGGTATAGGATTCCTTTTGGGGGTAGTGAAAATGTTCTGGAATTAGACAGTGATGATGGTTGCATAGCCTTGTGAATTACTAAAAACTATTGAACAACATACTTTAAATGGGTGAATTTTATGGTATGTGAATTATATTCCAATAAAGCTCTTAAAAAGAGGCCCTAGTTCTAGGAATGGCCTGGATTACTTAGCAGATTATCAGTAGAAGAAAAGAGTTAAGTGTAGCAGCAGCCAAATAACAGTTGGAACCCTGTGTTGATTGGGAAAGTCTGAGAAGAGGGTGGAGAGATGGTGATGTCGGGGTTGGGAATGAAACAGAAGCAGTTATCAGCATTGTTACTGTCCTGCTAAGGTCAGGCAAGTAAGAGCCAATAGTGCTGAGACTCTGAATGTGGATCTTGTAATGGTTGAAAATGCTTCCTGCCTAAAGTCAGTATTGGCTCTGAGGTCTGTGTGAGGTTCCCCACCCTCCCCTGCCACGGGAGGACTCTGATATGGACAGGAAGGATACAGAGATGGGACCCAGGTGAGGCCTGAACAGTTGCATGCCCCAGAGTTCAGGGGCTGTCTTGTTCATCTAAAATGTCCCACAGAGGCCAGTTGTTTAGGCAGCTCCAGTCCACATGAGGGTAGAGGTAAGGAAGACTAACCTAACTAAGGTAATAGCTATCAGAATAGGAAGGATGGGGTGGATAGGGACATTCCCTAGGAGATGAGATTCATTAAAGCAAGAACTGAAAGACACCATAAAGACTTGGTGTGCAAAAGGGAACATCATGGGATTTACTCAAACTTCCCATGGGGATAATATGAGCTATTTATTAATGTCCACATATCATACATAGTTAGGCTTACGGCCCTCTGTTTATCACTTCTATCTGTGCCAGTTGTCATTGTACTTTAAAAAAATTGTTAACTCTTATCCTTAGAACTTCATTTAGGCTTTATATGTTATCTTTTGAAATGAGACTGCGATTATTGCAGGATGAGAGCAAATGAATAACTATTAAGTTCAAACAAGGGAAATAGACTCTATCATGCTGTAGATAGAGGCCACTGGCTTTCAGTTGCTCATTGGTTTCTAAATATTATGGCAGCTCTGAAGGATGGATATGTAGTTGTGTAGGCAGTACCTGAGTAAAGCTTGTCTTACCTACTAGTAATCTGTATATATGAATACTGGTTATAGCCTTGGCAGCCTCCCCACCCCCTTATCAAAATCACTCCCCTGGTACTGTGAACCAAAAATTTTTAGTTCACACACAGTTCCTTAGTTTTACAAGTTGATAGGGTTTGTGGAGGGAAGGGAAAGAAGGAAAGAGGAAATCCTTTCTCTTTCCTTTTAAAGCCTGTGGGTTCAGGAGGATTAAAAGAATTGAGGAGTAAGGTAACGCTCCCTTTGGTGAGCTGACATCATGAAATGGTGGTTTACACCCTGAATAATTTTCCTTTCACAGAGTCTGAAGCTTTTCTTTCTCTTTTTGACCTGTGCCGAAAATGTTACTAAAGATTCATTTTGGTTTAGAATTTTGCTTTAAAAATTTTTTTTTAATGTTTATTCATTTTTGAGACAGAGAGAGACAGAGAGCATGATTAGGGGAAGGTCAGAGAGAGAGGGAGACACAGAATCTGAAACAGGCTCCAGGCTCTGAGCTGTCAGCACAGAGCCTGATGCGGGGCTTGAACTCACAGACCGCGATATCATGACCTGAGCCGAAGTCGGACACCCAACCGACTGAGCCACCCAGGTGCCCCAGAATTTTGCTTTTTAAAAGAGCAAGCATCACTTGAAGGGGTGAGCTAGGGGTGAACTCCTACCGCAGCGTGCTCTAATTTGGACTGATGATTTTCCACCTAGTGCCTCTGGGTGAGATCTAGCTTTCCTGAGGGATTGTTAGTTTTGATTTGAGAGCAGAGAATGGAAGGAACGGTGGGGAGAGTAGTAAGTGGTTTTCTACTTAGAACATTTTCAGAGGGAAGCTGAAGCTAGGGTAAGAGTGGGGTAATGGGAAGTTGGGGCAGGATGATGCGGCTGGGTTGTCCAAGGGGTGCCCCAAAGATAAACTTTTCCTCATTGGTGCAGCTTCTACCTGGCTGTCTGTCCTGGGAAAGGAAAGGAAGGGAAATTCCCTTTCCATCTCTTCTTGGGCCAAATGCCTCTGCTTCAGAGGTTAGAATGGAATTCAGGGTTAATACTGGCTTGTGGTAGCTCTTGTGGTCTGGCCTTATGGACCTAAACACAGATGAGAACGATTTTTCCCTGGGGAAATGAGCACCAACTGACTTAGAAACAAACATTTGAAATAGAACCAGTTTGTAAGTTGACTTTTGTACTGTACTTTTTCTCATTCCATACCAGGCCCATCGGTTTGCAACCGAATACTTCACTTGAGGTGTATCATCCTTGAGATGGCACAGGAGTCACATGAAAGGCACAGGGTGGCTATAGACAGTCTGACACAATTAGCAACATTGACTGAAGGCCTGAGTTTTGTTAAGAAGAAACTAAAAGGATTACTGGACTTAGGGTATTCTTTATTCTGCATTAGAGTCCTGGAAGATCCATTATGGGGATCTCCGTAATTATACATGTGAGGTTAAATGAAATACTAATTGCAGTCAGGAAAAAATATGTCCTTGAGTAAAGGAATATCAACTATATTGGAAACATTTGACATAACAATAAGAGAGGGTGTTGCAGGGAACAAAGGTTCTCTGTGACTTGACAGCTGCTGTTAAAAAGTGACACCAGGAAGAGCCTGACTCTGGCCCCAGCTGCCTGAAGTTGTTGCAGCCTTCTCTAGTGTTACCAGAGGGATTTACACTGCTCTTGTCTTAGCAAACAGAGGCACTGATAGATAGCTAACCAGGTCCTTGTGCTCTGGGAAATAAATTTCTGACTTCTCATTATAATCTTCGGACCTAGAGTGTTTTTTAAGTATTCCAGTATTTTGAGGTTCTATGTGCAGTGTACCTTGCTTATTAACTCCAAGAAAGTTCTAAGAAGCATGAGGTAGGCCTTGGACATCAAATCTAGTTGGAAATCTATAACAGGGCTTTAACTGGAATTCTACCATATTTGAGTTTCTCTTGAAGCTTGAGAGGCTGAGAATAAAACAGTAGTTACCAGGTTACCTTCATATTTCAAGAACTTGCCTAAGGTGGCCTTAGAAGGTGGCCTTAAATTGGTTTTGCACATTTAGCCCATTCTTTATCCCCAGTAGATAAAGTGTGGAGAGTTAAGGGTTCTAAGACCAGGATGTTTTTAGAGAGAGTTGGTAGTTTGTGGTGTGTTCTGTGTCTTTTCCTACCTCCACACATAGCTTCTAGAGAGCAGGATGCTTCTCTTAAACCCCTTTCATTGAAGCCAAATGATAAGGGAATGTCTACTAGAATCATTCTGAAAACTCGACATGTATCCCTGGTATTTGGTAGAGTATAATGAATGGTATGAGAATCTGTGGATCCATAGGAGAGCAGAGAGAAAGGAAGAGGGCTGTATAGTTAGTAAGTAATCTGTATTTCAGAGATAGTAGTGTTTCCTTGAGCCTCTGGATAGAACCAGGTTAAACCCTTCTAAAGAGGGATGCTGTGCATGGCCACCTAGAAGATGATATGAACCAGGATGGAAATGGAAATTCCAGGATTTGAGGGTTAGAAGTGTAAATAGCTTCTTCTCACTAAAGTCATGGGAATTGCACATGGAGGGTCTCATGTAAGATTCTTCCAGGAAACCCACAGAAAGTTAGCATGGACACCAGATTTCATTGGTGCGGACTTTCAACTCCCCTTACCTCTCCCCAGTCCTTCAGTTCCAAAACTAAAGGAGCCAGAGGTAGCCTTGTTAGAGGTAGAAGAGATGCAAAATGGGAAAAGAAAGAATATTTGACTGGTGCCCCCTGCCACACCCCCACTCCACTGCAGACTTCTTGAAAGCTCTATCTCAGAAGGGGAGAAAGAAGCCTTTTAATTTAGATGAGTTTTGACTAATTGTCAATACTAGACATCTTAACTATTGAAATCATGATGTTTTGGGGCTGATAGTGATTGAACAATTATGTATAATCAAAGAGTGATTGGAAAAAATTAGGAGATGTGTTAGATTTCATTCAGGAGCAAGGAAGAGCTTGCACACGGAAGAGCTTTGAAGGAAAGTTTATGCTTCTACTCTGTTGAGTTTAGCTCAGTGCGTCATTTATACATTCACATGTACACATATATGAAAAGATAAGCAATTGGAAAAGGAAAATGTAAGTATCAGTTCCAAGGTATATATGAAGTTTGGTGTATATATTTTCCAAATCACAGTCTACAGTATTTGAAGTTGGGGAAATCCAGACCTGTCACCTTAAGGATAAGAGAAATTAGGGCATATCGAGATTGTTTTCTGGTTGGGGTGTTGAAGGCCTTGCAAAGGAAGTAAGGTATGGATTGGATTGGCCTTCATTAGCTAAGACTTACAAGGGCCTACTGTGTGTCATAGGCTGTACTTTGTATTCCACATACAGTAGTTTTACTTTTCACAACAATCCTGCAAGCTCAGTATTATTTCCATCTTAACAGACATGGAAACTGAGGTTCAGACAGGTTAAATGTGGTGCTTTAATTTCCCATAGGTAGTAAAAGTAGCTGAACTGTATTCTGGTCTGTATAACTCAGGCTCCTTCCACTCCACCCTGCTGCTTCCCTGGTGGCCCCACACACTAGGATACTGTGGTGGGATGAGGCAGTGGAACCTAGGCAGACAGACAGTCCTAGCCAGGAAGAGAATGGGGCATACACTGCTCTCTCTGGCCAGGCTCTTCCGCGGCTGCCTTGGGGCAGCCGTGCTCCGCCCCTTGGGTCGGAGGTTTCTCTTTTCCCATGATCCTTCAGTGCTGCATCTGAAGCAGGCACTGGGACATGCCCTCCTTAAATTATCCCTCTTCATACCCTTTTCTGTTAAGAAAAAATGGGCTTTAGAGATGTTAATCAGTTTACCCAAGGACTCTAGTAGTGGAACGGTATCTGGGTTTGAATTTTAGGTTTTTCAGACCCTGGAGCCCATAAGTTTTCTTTTCATCATGCTGTTACCAACAAAGACTTTATAAGTGCTTGTATTAATAGAAAATGGGCCCTTAGGAAACCTGTTTTGGTTTATTCTATCATAATTGAAAAAAAAACATAATACAGATTTTGTGGATAGAATTAAGAATAGGAAAGTACTGACTTGGAGTGGAGGGGAGCAGAGAACCACAGAATTCTGTACCTGGAATGTTTCATGGTGTGGATTCTGTGTGTAGTGTGGAGGAAAAGGGTGAGCTGACTAGGATGTCAAGAAAAAAAAGTCTCCCTTTCCCCTCCTCCTGTACCCCATGTTTTTAGAGGACTCCTGAGACTTTCCTGAAAATGGCACTGTGCTCAGAAATGTCCTGTCGTTTGTTTAAAACTCCCCAGTGGCACTTTAGATCTAGCCTCCTGTCTTTACATATGCAAGGGTAGTGAATTTAACCAGTGTGCTAGATTTACGGAGTTCCACACAATTTCCAGTACATTACCCGTCCCAGTGTATAGACCAGACACCGCTCTGTGGCAGTACTTGGGAACTGCACTTTTACCAGTAGCTGGGGGTCAGGAGAAAGTGGGCTCTCACTCACCCACTGAATGCAGAAGTGGCCTCAGCCTATTCTCTTTCCTCCCCTTCCCCCTTCCGTTTCTTCCTTAAGGCTGCTGTGAATGGGAAGATGGGGAGCTGGCAATTCTCTTAAGGCAAGCAGAATTCCTGTTGTGCAATCTAGTGGCATATAATCAGGACTACTATTCCTGCCATCACAGCATAATGCTCTTGTGTTACTAAGGGCTTCTGACGACCTTACCAAGCCAGGTTGTCAGATTTTATCAGGGGGAAATAGACTCCCTGTGTGAATGGGATAGCTTCCCTAATTCTAAACTTTTCTCTGTATATCTTAACCTTAAAGAGACTTAGCTCCATTTGCCCCTCTTACTACCTGGAAGGCATCCTGCCCTTTGAAAGCAGGTGTTCTCTTTCTTTCCGGGATCCTTCTGCATGCATTCTTTCTTGTGATACCAAGAAAGCACATTACTTTCTCTTTGCTGTCCCCCTTCCCTCTTCTGTACTGTTCTCTATGGTCTTCTGCTATGCAAATACTGTACTTATTTTTTTCTCACGATCTGCTATAGAATATCCTTTCTGGACTGTGGTTGGTAACTTCTAGCAGCCTCAGGAGAGAGACTGTATTCTTTTTTGGCAAATTGCTGGACTATGTTTATAAGTGAGTGTACACACAGTTCCTACAGGAGTAGGGTATTAACCACTTATGTTTTGTTGCCTTCTGAACTAGCATGGTATTGGCATTTTATGCGGTTGCAGTTCTTTGGCCAGTACATTTAACATTCTCTATTCCTCTCACCCACAGCCACAGTGCAGTTACTGGGTGTTGTCTAAAAAGCAGTGGGCTCTGTGAAAATAGGGCCTTATCCCTGTGATGCTCTCTATAAATAACTGTCAAACGAATGAAACCAGGATAGCAAGAGCAATTGGCTGAGGATTTTAGGTAGTGAAAAATAAGGCTTCGAATGGTGAGCAGCACAGATCAAACTAGAAGGATCTGCATGTTGTGTAAAGTACTGAATCCTGTAAACAGTAGGGGGCCATTAAATTTATGTGTTTTATATAGAGGTGTAATTTGTATATGTACAAAAAAGTGCACACAGCTTGTGTACAGCTTGATGAAATTTTTACCTATGTGTATATCTGTGTAATTACTGCTCAGGTTCCAGACAATATCTCCAAAACTCCAGATGGGGAGATTATCTTGACTCACAACATTTTGGATACCAAGTCCCAAGGTTGGTTTGTGGTATAAGCAGGATTGGAATTATTACAGCTGTTCCTGGGATTAACGAGTCTTTATACTTGAATAAAAACACTAACTCATATCATCTAATTGTGTGACAGAAATAATAATACAGTGTGGTTAACATTTATCAATCATCAGCATGTCTTGGCACTTTATAAATATTTCTTCAGTTTATCTGCTCCAGGAGGGTTTGTTACTGTCCTATTTTACAGATGCTAAAGGTCAGAGAAGTAACATGTCTCCGTTTCCACAGCTAGAAAGTGGCACAGTTAGTATCAAATTCAGCACTGTCCATCACCAGAGACTGATTTCTTGTTGGTGATATGCTACCTTAAATATCTGGTGCCTGGGTTTAAGTAACAGAAACATTATGTCTTCGTAGTGGGAGAGGATGATTATATACGTTACCTGCTACCTGCGCATGAAGAATGCTCTTTTTAGGCACATTGTGACTTGTGGCTTATAGGAATTTCGAGAGAGAAGAGGGTTTTGGATTCTGTGTCAGTCAGGGCCTGGAGCGGTGTTCCTTAGGATGAATTTTTTTTTTTTTTTTTTAATATTTATTCAGTTTTGAAAGGCAGAGGGAGACAGAGCGTGAACGGGGGAGGGGCAGAGAAAGAGGGACACACAGAATCTGAAGCAGGCTCCAGGCTCTGAGCTGTCAGCACAGAGCCTTATGCGAGGCTCCAACTCACGGACCACGACATCATGACCTGAGCCGAAGTCGGCCGCCCAACCGACTGAGCCACCCAGGCGCCCCTTAGGATGAATTTTTATGAAGGAAAAAGATGCTTACAAAGAGGATGGCTCCTTAAAATCGATATATAGCAACAAGGCGATGGTCCCTACAGGTGCAGTTTGAAAACAGGACACAATGAAGACGAAATGTAGACCTAAATATCTAGAAATTCCAGCAATTAGTTTGCCTTAAAAATTAATATCAGTGAAATAAGTGCATGCCAGTGTTAGTTAGCTAAGTGGCAAAATTTTTATTACGTTTCAGGAGCTAAGATGGCCAAAGAAAATGTGAAACTTAAATAGCCACTAAAAGGAAAACAAAATTTGTTTTAATGGCCCTCAAAGTTACTTAAACCCAATAATCTTCTACATACGTTAATGTCTTAATTCTGTCTCAACAGTGCAAAAAAACAAAAACAAAAACAAAAAACAAAAACAAAAAAAACACAGCCCTGTCACATCGAAAGAATTTTAGTTATTCATGATTAAAATATATTTAATATTTGTCCATTATTTTTTCAAAGTGGGAGGGACAGTGCAGCACATTTTAGCACATTTAGGTATAAACTGGAAGTAGTCAATAAAATTCAGGTTTTACAAGATGAAAAGCATGGCAGGAAGTATCTGATTCTTGCTGAGAAACCTGTTTCAGGAAACTAATCTTAAAAAGATGTAAACGGGGCGCCTGGGTGGCGCAGTCGGTTGAGCGTCCGACTTCAGCCAGGTCACGATCTCACGGTCCGTGAGTTCGAGCCCCGCGTCAGGCTCTGGGCTGATGGCTCGGAGCCTGGAGCCTGTCTCCGATTCTGTGTCTCCCTCTCTCTCTGCCCCTCCCCCGTTCATGCTCTGTCTCTCTCTGTCCCAAAAATAAATAAAAAATGTTGAAAAAAAAATTAAAAAAAAAAAAAAAGATGTAAACAGCATGCTTTTATCCAACTTGCTTGGGGAAAGACTGCAGTTTTAAGTTGTTTAGAATAAGTGGGCATAAAGGTACTATTTGTTGCCAGTTGTATCACTTTTTGAAGAGGTGCGGAGGCCAAAAAGTGTAATCTCTGTTTTGATATCTGTTTATTTTTAAATGGGAATAGGGTGGTGATGGAGATGGATTTCTACTCAGAGCTGCTCTTGCTGGTAAATGTTTCTTTTACTGACTTTGTTGTAAAAACAAAACAAAACAAAAAACCCCCTGCATTTAAGCAATTAAAGTTAATCCTAAAATATAAATAAAGTATGGAAAGTGTCCTTCAAAAATACAATATATGAGGTCATAGTAGTAGCAAGCACATGTGTGTCTCCCTCCCACCCCCAACTCCCCAACCAGGAGTTTCTTTAGAAGTCTTGTTCAGAGTGCCTACTTCTGAGTAGCTTCTTGGTGTTTGCATACTACACATGCCGGGGGTTGTCACTTAAGAATGCTGTGTCCCTGGAGCCAGCAGGTCTAGCTGCCAGGAACCCTTGCCTGAAGAATGGCTGAACCCCTTTGGCTCTGGCTCCCAGCATTAAGCTGCCTTCCTCCAAGTCATTCCCTCAGATTTGGTAATGAGCCAGGGGGAAAGTAGGCTTTGAGGAAGTCAGTCAAGAGGGGGAGAGCAAAGGAGATGCTCAGAACAAAAGAAGGATGATGTCAGTGTCCTAGTTAGTGCCCTTTTAAGAAGTGGGAAATAAGTCTCTCTGAGTCTTATTGTCACTGTTGTTTTCTTTTTAAAACCTTTAAAAAACGGTGAAGTGTAATACACAAACATTTTTAACTGGCTCACTGAGATTCTTCCCTTCCTACTCTGCTACCTTAACTGTCCTTTCTTCTGGTGATTGCAGAAGATAAGTTGGGAGGCTTTGCTAACAGAGAAAGACAGAAATAGATGTTAGAGATGAAAAAAAACCAAAAATATCAGTGAACGAGTAAGTTTGAGATCCCAGCCAAAAGAAAAAAAAATTCCGAAATCATGTTTCCTTATGATAATACACAAGGCAAATGAATGGGAAAAAACCAAGTATGAGGAAAGAAGGGGAGAAATGAAGGTGGGGTGTGGGATCTTCCAGGCTGTTTGTCTTCCTTTGTTTCAGACTCCTTTGTTCTTAGAACTGATGCTTACCCCTGGGTTGCAGATAGACTTGAATTATAACTGTGTTTTTCTATTTTTATAAGACTGTGAGCAGTGTGTGTGTGTGTGTGTGTGTGTGTGTGTGTGTGTGTGTGTGTGTGTGTATACACCCATCTTAGGTATATATAATTGAAAAAATTATATATAATTATGAAAAAACTGCATTAGGTCTTTTGCAGTCTTCTTGCATATATCAGATAGGAGGATTCAGAGATATCAGTACGTTTTCTCCACTTGGAAGCTACTCTGAATACGTTTTATTCAGTGGGAAACCAACTGTAGTAGGATACTACTATTTTTGTAAACCAAATAAGGTAGTAAACATTTATTAAGGTTTAGTAGGAGAAACCTTAATACAATGAAACTATTGCTATTCATTCTGGATCAGTGAGATTTGATAAAGTTAATTGGTACTTGGGTGGGCAAGTAAACATAAATTTAAAAATGAGGTTATTTTTCTTACAGTCCTATTTTGTGACGGATTATGACCCAACCATCGAGGATTCCTACACAAAGCAGTGTGTGATAGATGACAGAGCAGCCCGGCTAGATAGTAAGTAATCTTCCCTTATTTGATAGTTTACATATCATATTTTTGAAAAGTAAGCTTGGGTGTTTTGCTAGGTTGCATACTACAATTGAAATGTGGTCTTGAGCCCATGTCTTTCATCAGCTTTGATTGATGAATCTGCATATTAGGATATTTGAATATTTAAATATTTATCCTACATATTAAGGTATTTAAATATTCCTCAGCAAATGTAATATAAAACAGTAATTGTGTTGATCTTGTGCTGGTGAAACTAATCATGTCATGGTAACTAGTTGGGAGTTGAATTTTTAGGGACATTTGGAAAGAAACATGAAGTTTCAGCCCTATCTACTTTCTTGCAAAGGTTAAAATGGGTGTAGTAAATATAGAAAAAGAGTCAATATTTGTCAACTTGCTTAGAATTTATAGCACGGAGGAGGCTTTAGCAAATAGGGTTTTGGGCTTGGCTACACATTACACATCTCCACAAAAGATAGCCCTGTTCTTTTAAGTTCGAGGATTCTTTCATTCAGAGAGATCAGTAAATAACGTTAGCGCCTGCTCTTTAAGGTGTTTGGGGGGAGTAGACCAAGGGATCTTTCTTGAATGGGTATCTTTTTCAGTCCTTTCTGTGGAGGAGATAAAACATCCAAGTGACTTTAGAAGTTGTCTGACTCCATCTGCCTAGATATATTTGATATTTTTAACCTTGTAATTGGTATGCTAATATATTCTAGCTTACAAAAATCAACTCGTACTGATGAAGATGACTCTGAAACTGTCTGCTGGATGATATATTTGTCTCTAGTGTTGAGAATAAAGCACTAGGAAGAGAAGGCTTTTTGTTTATTACACTGAGTCTAAAATATATACTCTAAAGGACCCACATTAATTGGGCCCTGCCCTTATGGGAAAGTCATTCATAAAATGAAAACACGAACACGGTTACATGTGTTGTTTTCTCTTTAGTTCTGGATACAGCAGGACAAGAAGAGTTTGGAGCTATGAGAGAACAGTATATGAGAACCGGCGAGGGTTTCCTGTTGGTCTTTTCAGTCACAGATCGAGGCAGGTTTGTACTAGTATTAACATGTAGATCTCCTGTTCATGTGTAGATCACTATTTTATTGAATTTGGATTTTCTTGTTTTTATAGAAAAAGGAAAAGTAATGTACTAAATGGGCTGTGGAACTTGCCAAATTCTGAGATTTGAGCAAATTAATTTGTTTTTGTTTTAGTTTTGAAGAAATCTATAAGTTTCAAAGACAGATTCTCAGAGTGAAGGATCGTGATGAGTTTCCAATGATTTTAATTGGTAATAAAGCAGATCTGGATCATCAAAGACAGGTAAGAAGGAACTTGGCTGTTGGGAATCCCATTATTGATGATCATGTCAGTGAATGGATGTGTTTCTTGAAACCATTGAAAGTGCCATGATCAGGGAAACTGCTGAGCTTGGCAGTCTGGGTTTGGGGAAGTCAAATTCTCACATATTTTTACACCACACTTCAGTTGACTCTGTAAGCCCATATTTGTACCACCTCCATTCACATGTTCTTATTTCGTGAGTAATCACCACAACTCTAATTCAGTTAGCTCATCTTAAAGTTACCCTTACTTAAGGCCAAACTCATTCAGTGTTTTAAAAAAATTTTTTATACACTTATTTATTTTTGATAGAGAACACAAGTGGGGGAGGGGCAGAGAGAGAAGGAGACACAGAATCTGAAACAGGCTCCGAGCTGTCAGCACAGAGCCCAACACGGGGCTCGAACTCACAAACTGCGAGATCACGACCTGAGCCGAAGTCGGATGCTTAACCGACTGAGACACCCAGGTGCCCCATAAACTCATTCAGTGAATGCTAATTTACCTTCATCTAGAGAGTGGTTTTAACGTAAATTACAGTATTTGGATTTTCCCTAAGTCCCATTAATGATGGAATTTTCTATTCCTTCTTTATACTGGCTGGCTCTAACACCAGTAACCTGTAAGAAAAGAATATTTTTGGTATTTAGTTGTAGGCTGGATTATACTCACTTGTTTCTTTACCCTCTTATTTCACATTTAATTTTTAAAGTATTGGGCACCTTGTCTGCTCACGTTTTTGTGAAGGAGCAGAACAAGGTCAGATGTGAATAAATGCAGGCTCTACATTGTCTTTTTGTGTCTATTTCTTTTAGGGCTTTAGCCTCTACCCCATATCTGGAATATAAGTTTTTGAGTTGTTTCTTAATTTTTTTTTGGCATTCAAGTTCTCTTTCGTTTTTATATAACTTTGTGTTGATGTTTTTAACATTTTGCTTGAAAAGTATAAACCTCAGGAAAAATGGGTTGATAATAGCATCGAGGACAGCCTTCTATTTTGTAGTTAACTATTTAAAACATAATCTTTGATTTGTGTGCTCTATTTGTAAAATTTTGTTGAAGGTATATCAAGTTTAAAACATGGGCTTAAGGGAATGATATTATTCTAATGCTAAGATTTAGAAATGTTTACTCGTGATACTTAATGTAGAATAAGTTTTACTGCTAGGTCCTTTTCACATCTGAATTATTACAAAGTTATGGTGAAAAAATTTGATCTTCACTTCAAACAAGTATAAGTGGTTTGAAATAACTTAGAATACAGCACTGCTCACATCTTAAGCCTAGAGTATAGAGTCCATTTATTTTTTAATTCCTTTTTTAGGGGGAGGTCATTTCCTTCAGGGTTTCTGAACCTAGTTATATTTATTAAATGTTGCCAGTAGAACCTGTCTGCTGCTTTTGTCAGTCCTTTCTAATACTAGAAACGCTTTTCTATGTTACCGAATCTGGGAAATCCTAACAGAGGAGCTCTGTGGCAAGCAAGCGGCTCTCCCCCCATCTTAACACTGACCTCTACCCCACCCCTGAGTGCTTTCTGCCATGATTATGGAAAAGGTTTTTGTCAAACCCTTTTCATGGTCATATACAACTCTAGTAACAGACTAACTAGGTAGGAGGCCTGGGGTGCGTGGGAGGTCTCCTGTAGGGTAGATGGTGGCTGGGAAAAGTAGGGCAGGGAAAGTAGGGGAATGTATTCCCCCCCCCCCCCCATAGGCCCCTGCTGTGATGGGCTTGGGGCAGAGGGTCTGTATGTGTTACTCTTAATCCTCTATGTACCGAAGATTGCCAGTGTTTGGTGTATGGTTTCCATCTGTCTGCAGATATTCAGCATTGGCTTTGTTTCATGCCATAGGCTTACAAAATTTTTCATCTAGGTTTTTTTTTCCTTTTTATAAGAGTAAAGATTCTCCGAGTAAAATGAGAAACAAGGTGATGAGAGGAACATTGCAGGGGATGATAAGTTTCATATTTCCATCACCCAAAACATACGCACTTAGGCTGGAGTAAGATCTTCTATATTCATTTCTCTGCTTTAAACCGTACACAGGATAAATTACCTGTAGCTGAAAGCTCAGCTGTGTATATCCCCAGGGGAGAAGAGCAAGTGGCTCATATCTGACTGCTTAATTTTTGCTCATTCCCGTAGATTCTACTCTGAAGGATGGGCGCCAAGAAAAACTTTTTCCTGTTTATGCTTCCTCTTCTCTTTTCTGGGTTCCTGCACACTCGCACTCAGGCATGATGGCTGCACTTACAGGAGCCTTGAATACTGGCTGGCAGGAAATCTACCACCTTTCCCTGTCCATTCATTTCCCACTTGTTTTCATGCTTATTACTCACTTTCTCATTCTTAGACTTACAACGCTTTATTCCCCTTCCTCACTCGTGGCTAATGATGCATCATATTTTCCTATTTCACTGAGATATTTCTGCATGTTTCCCCCTCCACATAATACTAACCTAAGTGCACATGTACCCCATCAATTCTGCCTTTCCTCACTTCTGTGGATAAACTGTTTACCTATCTATGCCCATCCTCTCTAGTAGGCCCTGGGTCCCGCTCCTTCTCACTAACTCATAGATGTCACCCCAGCAATGGTTCTGTTCTGGTTGTTCCATTTCTCTGCTGCATCATCATTCCCACAAGCATGTCATGCTACAGTGGCTCTCATCTTTAAAACAAAAAGTAACTACAGCAAAAGCGTGTTCTTAATCTCACATTCTTCTCTGTGTACGTTTCTGTTTCTTGTATCAAGCAAAACTCCTTAAAAGCGTTATCTACAGTTGCTCTCCTCTCTTTCCTGCCATTCTTGCTTGCTCTGACCTCAGGCATGCAGCACCCTAGTCAAGGTCACCATTTACGTAGATGTCAGTAACGTTTGACACAGATGCTCATACTCTCATTTTTGAAACACTTTGTTTACTTAGCTCTGGGATACCTTAACCTATGCCTCCACTCTTTCTTTGCCAGTATTTCCTTCTCTCTCACAGGTATCTTAGGCCTCAGGTGCACCTTCTTCTAAGGCTCTAGTTGTACAAAGACCACTTTACCTCCCAGCCTTGAGAGCCATACACCGTGGATTTGAAGTTGAGGTGCTGTGCTAAAGGATTTTACCTTTTTAAAGTCTCTTTAGAATTAAGGGTGTTGTGTATAATGTCTTGGTACCTTTACCTGCTTTACTAACAGCCTGGACAGGCCACAGGATCCATAAAAATTTCTTCCCCTGTTTAGAAATGTTGACTTTTTGGTCATCATCCTTAAAGGGTTCTTACTCAGTAACCAGTCTTACTTGCTCTTAGTTATTGACCCAGTTCATTCTCTTCTGCCTTTGTGTTAGACACAATCCTTTGGACTTTTTCTAGTTTCTTGCCAGTTTTCTGTTACATAGCAAATGCAAGTTCTCCATGTTCTTTGAATTTGTGGGTCAGCCCTGGACATTCCTATTATTGGTTCCCGAGATTCTGAACCCATCTGGGAAGAGGTCAAGCAGAAGAGCTTTTGCTTATTAATAACTTCCTTTTGGCTTCTGTATCTCTGGATTTGCTCGCTCCTTCCTCCCTTCCTCCCTTCCTCCCTTCCTCCCTTCCTCCCTTCCTCCCTTCCCTCCCTTCCCTCCTTCCTTCCTTCCCTCCCTTCCCTCCCATCTCATCCCATCCCATCCCATCCCATCCCATCCCATCCCATCCCATCCCATCCCATCCCATCCATCCAATATTTATTGAACCCTTTTCTAGACACTTATAACACGCAATAGAAAGAACAAAGTCACTGAAATTGTCATTAAATAAGAAGAATTTGAATGGTTAGAGTTACCACACACCGAGCCCCTTAGAGATAAATAACATTGATCATCTTGTTTATTCTAAGGTGGAGGAAGAGAACACAGGTAGTTGACTTGCTTGTGCTTGCTAAAATGTAAAAGTAGGTACATATAATAGCATACTGATTTCTGAAATTTAATACAGCAGTATGTGTGCTTGGATTGTGGACTTTGCTGTATCTCTGATATCAAGTTCCTTGTCCTTGACTCAGCCCTGTCTAGAAATGGACTGTTCTGTTCTTTTTGTGTTTACCCTTTCTTCCTCTGGCTTACTTTAGCCTCCCCCTCTCCTTTCCTCCTTGTTAGGTGCTAGTGGCCACTGTTAATTTGAGAAAGGAACCCATTACACTTAGGATAATACCCAAGTGTACTAACCCCCACTGTCTCTGTTTAGTACCTTGACCACAGTATGCCCCTGTAGCCTCCCAGGAAAAGACCTCACCCCTACCCCCAACAGTAGAGTCAGGGTCCTCTTCTTGCCTTACCTGTTTTTGCCTTATCTGTATCTAAAGATCTGTAAACCATTGAATGTAAGTAGCATGAGGGCTTCTCAGTTTCGATCAGTTTTGTTCATGCTTTGTCCTTAGTATGTAGAACAAAGACACACACTCAATAAATATTTGCTGAATTGAATGATTCAAGGCATCAGTGAATCAAGATGTGGTATTAATTTGTTGATTCTAAAAACCCACAAAAACAAGTTTTGGTTCTGTTGGTCTCTTCCTGTTAAACCCAGTTTGTTGGATAAAACTGCTCTCATCATTCATATTTGCTCCTCTCCATTTGGAAATATGTAGTACTAGATATACTCATTATTGTGGATATCTGCTAATATTCATTTGTGCCTTGGAAGTGAGGGTCACTGGAGGTTCCCAGATGTAGGTCTGTGAATTTGTTATATCAGATTCACCTTTGTTGCTTAAAACAGAACATTTCTGGGTAGTGCTAACCCACCAAATTAAAATATCCAAGAGATGAGGTTTAGTATTTGGTATCTTTATAGAATTCTCTGGGTTGGGGAACATCTAGGAAATCCTTATTTGTGTAGCTTTCAATCTTCTGTTGATTCTGGCTTCATAAAGCTTTGGCTTTGTTCCATGTAATATTATTTTGGCTCATTTTTGTGTTTGCTTGCTCTGGTGGTAACAATGCTATTTCTACTTCTTAGTTAAAATAATGCTACTCCATGGGGCGCCTGGGTGGCTCGGTTGGTTAAGCATCCGACTTCAGCTCAGGTCATGATCTCGCGGTCCATGAGTTCGAGCCCCGCGTCAGGCTCTGTGCTGACAGCTCAGAGCCTGGAGCCTGTTTTGGATTCTGTGTCTCCCTCTCTCTCTGCTCGTCCCCTGTTCATGCTCTGTCTCTCTCTGTCTCAAAAATAAATAAACGTTAAAAAAAATTTTTTTTTATAAAAAAAATAATGCTACTCCAGTGAGCTCAAAAGCAGCTTTATATGTGGTTAGAGATTTCTTGACCAGAAATGTATGCACAAACTTTGCTGACCTTGATTGCTGGAAGACAGTGATGTGAGACAGTACTTTAAAAATAAATAAATGAGGCACAAAATGAGCACTGGGAGTATTTTATCATGTAGGCCATTAATTCATTAATTTTTCTGTATAAAGATACCTCATTTGCCATTTCTCTCTAGCTGAATTACATTATGCAGGAGGGGTGGGACAAAGTACCTTTTTGAAGAATAATTGTGCTGAAAGACATGGCAAAATTTTTGAGGACATATATCCCTCCCCCAAAGTTATATTAATGATTATTGAGATTGACTAGTCTCAAATACTAATTTTTATTTTTCTTCCTGTATCTTTTATTTCAAGTTTTACTTATTTGGTCATACTCTGTTTACTTAACATGTTTTATTTCATTAACTATGTACTCTTCTAGGCTCTGGATGTACAAAGACAAATATGCCTTCCTCCCTAGCTACAAGGGGTATGATGGTGGGAGAGCGAGAAAAAGCAACATCAAAAATTGGAGTATAGTGTGTTTAGTTTTGTTCACTGTAGGGCATGATGGGAGAGCTCTGGGGTGCTGTTCCAAAACTGCATCAGCACTGAGGGGGAAGTTATTGATTGCTTGAGTCTTGAAGTATTACTAAGGAACAAATTAAGAGTATAGGGTTGGGAGAGAAGGGATGGCATCCCAGGAAGAAGGAACAGAATTTGTGACAACATGGGGGTATTTTTTTGTAGGAAGGAATTTCCCATGTCAAGTTAAAATAGGAATTGTCTTTTTAAAATTGGCTTCTGTGAAACTTTCTTTTCTTACTTGGCTTCCTCACTAGTTGTTAATTGCTTGCTTGATTTGATTGATTTATATTTCAAAACCATAGGCCTTATGGTGCATAAGCTATTTTGAAGAGAGGCAGGGAAGTTTAAAAATTACAAAAACTTGGGTATACTAGTGCTGTGTAGAACCTGCCTGCTACCCTTTTGGAACACAACAATATCAACTCCTAGGTGGTAGTGTAATTATTAGAGGTTTGCATTAATGGAATAACCTGATGATACTGTACTGAGTTGCTGAATTTTAGAAATGGAATATTAAATTGGGAGAGCAAACTACCTTAAAAGATTAGAGGGAACAATACCTTGAGCTCAAATAGGGCCAAGAATAATTCCTGCTCTAGGTTAGCCAGAGTGAAAAACATCATTAATTCTTGGGGTATTGGGCAGTGTACTCAGAAGGTTTTGTTCCAGTCGTAGGGCAAAATTAGCTCTAGAGTAATGCTGTTCTGGCACTATGGAACAAAAAGGACCACACTTTCCAAATAACTGCATCCCAGAAGAAAGCTCAAGAATATATATAGGAATACAAACTATCCAGAACCCAGTAGGTCAAAGTCTAGTACCCAGGCATCCATTCAAATTACCAAGCAAGAAGCAGGAAAATATGACTCATAATAAGGAGAAAAAACAAGGAGTAGAAACACACCCAGAAATGACACATGGTAGAATTAGTGAACAGATACCTTAAGCAGTTCTATGACTATATTCCATATGTTCAAGAAGCTAGAGAAAAGACTGAGTATGTTAGGGAGAAACATGGAAGATGGAGAAAGATCAAAATCAAACTTGTAGAAATTGAAACTACAATGTTTGAGATGAAAAAATACCCTGGATGGGATTAATAGCCAGAAGCAACAGCTGGAAAAATGTCTAAATTTGATGAAAACTGTAAAATGCATACATTTAAGAAGCTCAACAAACCCTGAACATAAGAAATATGAAGAAAATTAGAATGAGACAAACTAAAATGGAATTGTCTAAAACCAGCGAAAAAGAGGAAACGTGACAGATAACCAGAGGAAAAGAAAACTACGCCCAGAGGAACAAAGATAAGGATGGCAGTGGTCATCACTGTTTCTCATGGGCAGCGACTCAAGGCAGGAGTTAGTGACACAACATCTTTCTTTCTTTCTTTTTTTTTTCCCAACGTTTTTTATTTATTTTTGGGACAGAGACAGAGCATGGACGGGGGAGGGGCAGAGAGAGAGGGAGACACAGAATCGGAAACAGGCTCCAGGCTCCGAGCCATCAGCCCAGAGCCTGACGCGGGGCTCGAACTCACGGACCGCGAGATCGTGACCTGGCTGAAGTCGGACGCTTAACCGACTGCGCCACCCAGGCGCCCGACACAACATCTTTCAAGTACCAAGAGAAGAAAACTCGTCTAGAATTAAATACCCACTAAATATTTGTTTCAAAAAATGAAGGTGAAATATTCCACAGATATGCAAAAGGTGGGAAGAGAAGATTTATTACCAGCAGACCTGTGTTATAAGAAATGTAAAAAGAAGGAAAATTATACCAAACGGCAGTTTGGATCTATACAAAAAACAAAAACCCACCAGAAATGGCAATTATGTGAGTAAATATAAATTACTTTTATTGTTATTTGTCTCTTTAAAATATAATCTGGATGTTTAAAGCAAAAAAAGGTAACACTCTGTTGTGAGGTAAAAGATAACAAAATGTAGGAGGGAGAAATGTGTTACTGTAGTAAGACTCTTACACTATATGTGAATGGGCACAATGCATTTGAACTTTGATGAGTGAAAATGTGTATTATAAACTCTAAGGCAGTCATTAAAATAACATGGTACGTACTTCGTTAGCCAACAAAGGAGATAAAATGGAATCATAAAAGCAATATAGTTAACCCAGAAGAAGATAGAAAAAGAATAAGCAGATTAAAGAACAAATAGGATGGATAGGAAACATATCAAGATGATTCAGTGATGACATTAATCACATTGGTGGTAGATTGTGTGAACACCTCAATTAAAAGGCAAACATTGTCAGGGCACCTGGGTGGCTCAGTCGGTTGAGCGTCTGACTTCGGCTCAGGTCATGATCTCACAACTCGGGAGTTCGAGCCCCGCGTTGGGCTCTGTGCTGACAGCTTGGAGCCTGCTTCGGATTCTGTGTCTCCCTCTCTTTCTGCCCCTAACCCACTCTGTCTCTGTCTCTCTCAAAAATAAATAAACATTTTAAAAAAATTAAAAAAAAAAAAAAGGCGAACATTGTCAAATTGGATTAAAAACAAAACAAAACAAAATAAAAAAAACAAGACCCTACAAGAAATCTGCTTTCAGTGTAAAAGACAAATAGGTTAAAAGTGAAAGGATGGGGTAAGATATACCATGCTGATACTAATGGAAAGCCTCTTGAAGTGGCAATATAAATATCAGACTAAGTCGATTTCAGAGCAAAAAACCTACCAGGAATAAAGAGGATTGTTTTATAATGAAAAAGAGATTAATTCATTAAGAACGTAACAATCCTAAACATTCATATATTGAATAACAACTTCAAAATTCTTCTTTTTAATGTTTGTTTGTTTTTGATAGAGAATCAGAGCTTGAGTGGGGGAGGGGCAGAGAGAGAGAGAGAGGAGAGAGGGAGGGAGGGAGGGAGAATCCAAAGCAGGCTCCAAGGTGTGAACTGTCAGCACAGAGCCTGAACCGGGGCTCGAACTCAAGAACCGTGAGATCATGACCTGAGCCAAACCAAGAGTCAGATACTTAACTAACTGAGCCCCCCAGGCACCCCACAACTTCAAAATTCTTAAAGCAAAATTGAAAGAACTGCAAAGAGTAATTGACATGTTCACAATTAACAGAATTTTCAACATCCCTTTTCAATAATTGAATAGAAAGAAAACCAATAGGATATGGGTGGTTTGAACAGCAATGTTGAACAAATTATTCTGAACATTTAGTGAATGCCCCACCCAACAATAGCAGAATACACATTATTTTGAAATGAGAACAAGTCTCAATAAATTTAAAAGGATTCTGGTGAGACCAGGTATGTTCTTTGACCATGGTGGAGAATTAATTTGGAAACCAGTAACAGAACATAGCTAGGAAACCTCTAAATATGAGGAAACCAACAAGCTTCTAATTTATCCTTCTTATAAAGAAATGATCAAATGGGAAATTGCAAAGTATTGTGAACTGAATGATATTTAGAACACATATCAAAATTTGGGATGCTACCAAAGAGGAAAATAAAGAGAAATTCATACCATTAGTTATCTTAGAAAAAAGGAAAGGTCTCAATTCAATGACTGGCTTCTACTTTAAGAAACTAGAAGAAAAAGAGCAAATTAAAGACATAGTAATTGGAAGAAAGTAAATAATAAAGGGTGGAAATTAACAAAATTGAAAATAGAAAAACCATAGAAAGATAAACCTAGTTTTTAGAAGATCAAAGTGACAAATCTACCCAGAATGACCAGGTTAAAAAGAGCCAAGGGCACAGAGTACCAATATCAGTAATAGGAGAGGTGCCATCACTTCAGATGTTAAAGATATTGAAAAGATAATAAATGCTGTAACAAGAAATACCATACTGTAAAGAAACTTTATACCAATAAATTCAACAAGTTAGATGAAATGGACATTTCTTTTTTTTTTTTTTTTTTTTTTTCAACTTTTTTTAATTTATTTTTGGGACAGAGAGAGACAGAGCATGAACGGGGGAGGGACAGAGAGAGAGGGAGACACAGAACGGAAACAGGCTCCAGGCTCTGAGCCATCAGCCCAGAGCCTGACGCGGGGCTCGAACTCACGGACCGCGAGATCGTGACCTGGCTGAAGTCGGACGCTTAACCGACTGCGCCACCCAGGCGCCCCGAAATGGACATTTCTTAAAAGGTGCACAAAATATCAAAACTCACGAAAAAAATAGATAACATGAATAGTACTGTATCTATAAAATAAATTCAACTGGTTATAAAAACCTTCCCTTGGAGAAAACCTCAGGTCCAGATGGATTCATCGGTAAATTATACCAAACTGATTTTGCTGAAAGTATTCCAGAATATTGAAGATGAGAGAATTCTTTCCAACTCCTTATATGAAGCCAGCATTACTCTGGCTTACCAAAGCCAGACAAAGATTTACGAATACTACAGTCCACTAATTCTTGCAAACATGTATGTAAAAATTCTTAAAATTTTAGTAAATAGAATTTAACAATATATGAAAAGGACAGTGCATCATCACTCAGGTGGGGTCTATTCCAGAAATGCAGTGTTGATTTAACAGTCAAAGATGAATCAACACAGTTCACCAGATTAACAGACTAATGTGGAAAGATTATGATCTCAGTAGATGCAGAACAAAAAAAGACTTGAGAAAATTCAATATATTGTTAAAAACTCTTTACAAATGGAATAGCAGAAACTTTGTTAACATGCTAAAAGGCATCTTCAGTGAAACCCTACAACTAATAGTGTGCTTAATGGTGAAGGACTGAATGCTGCTGTCACTGCACTGAATGGTCTACGCAGTGAAGTGAGGCCAGAAAAAGAACTGAAAGGCATCCATATCAGAAAGCAACCAAGTTGTCTTTATTAGTAAATGACATGATTGTTCATCTAGAAAAGCCTATGGAATTTACAAAAGAACATCCAGATAAGTGAGCTTAACAATTTCCAGGGTATAACACAAATATACAAAAATCATGTTCCCATTTTTGTAGAGAAGAATGTCCATCGTTGAAAAGAGACCAGAAGAGATAGGTTCCTTAATCTATCCCTTTCCCCAGTTGACATTTTCTAACTTTCTGCAAGTGTTTACTTTTGTGGCAAAGACAGCAATAGAAGTCATTCTTTTAGAAAGATCTTTTTCATTCACACTATGTAAATGTAATTTAGTTTAACAGTTTTAGTAAATACCACTACTTCAACCTTTTATACTGAAAATGTGTAGGATAATATATATTCATTTTATGTTTCTGATGGGCCTACCATTTTAGGTCATCAGCTCTGCCACACTTCTTGTCTCAATATAACAAAGGCATTGTGATCATAATCATTATTCATTTTTTCTCACATTTATTGAGTGTCTCCTATGTGCCAGGTATTAGGGAGTTTTGAGATGAGGAAGACCCACAGTCTCTTGCTTGAGGCTTTCGTCTTCTTCGTCCTCAGCTCTTCGTGATAGTTTTCTCTCTTGCCTTGTTGTATTTAAGCTTTTCTAGACTTCTTTTAGTTCTTGGAACTTGGGACACCGCCTGTCCATGGCCCTCACACAGGCCTTTTCTTTTGTCAGGGATACTCTCTTATCCCACCCTTAACCAACTCCGTGCTCTTTATTTGTTTCTTGGTTTAAATGTCATTCCTTGGGGAAGCTTTCCCTGATCTGCCCAGCAGGGTTATAGACTCTACTAGCACCTTGTACTTTTTCTTACCAGAATTATCACCATTGTATTTAATACTTTGAGTAATCACCAGACTGGAATCTTGTTGCATGGTAATATTTCGTCACAAGTATGTTCTTCTGGGTTGTTCTTCAGAGCTGGGCTTCAATATGTGTTGAGCTTTTAAGTCTGTTGGTTTATCTTAAGACAAATCAGCTTGGCCTCTGGCTAGATTAGGAGAGCAGTCTGTGGCCATAGGGTTAGATGGAGCAGATCTGATTTTTAATTCTGTACCTCAGATACAACTCTTGGAATTTCAGGTAACACAGGAAGAAGGACAACAGTTAGCACGACAGCTTAAGGTAACATACATGGAGGCATCAGCAAAGATTAGGATGAATGTAGATCAAGCTTTCCATGAACTTGTCCGGGTTATAAGGTAAGTGAAACACATCTACGATGTGTTTGTTTGTTTTAATTTCTAGAATTTGACAGGTAACCACACTGCTTTTTAAAACCACCAAGTAAGAAAGAAATTACCATTAAATGTTTTTAGCAAGAAACAGGAAATTATATGTATAAATGCTTCTGTGCACATGATAGGTTAAAAATTTTAATTAAGTACATATTGTATACTAGGAACTTCCTACATATAAAGCCAGACTTAATTATATTGAAGTAGAGAGTACACACGGGGATTTAAAAAAAAAATTGCACACACAACCTACACCACTTCCAGTGGTATCAGTGGTACGAAGGTAGGGATGACAACAGCTAACATTTGAGTGGAGATCTCTGCCAGATACTGTGTCTGATGCTTTACATGTGTTACCACATTTAAATTTCACCACGACCCAGTAAGCGAAATACTTTCATTTATCCCCACTTTTGGATGGGAGAGCAGGTATAGAGAGGTTAGCTAACGTGTTCAGAGTTTCAGCTTTAAATGGCAGGGCTGGGACTTGAATCTGTGTCTCTGATTCCAGAGCCTGTGTTCTTAGGCTTTGCTTTTTCCCCACCTCCCAGGCTGCGGGAGCCAGGTAGTAGAGATGCGGTGCTCCAGGTGCTCCCATTCGTGGTGTGAAGTATGATATCCCTCATAACAAAGGGTTTTTCTGTTCTGCTGGCCTAGAAGGCCCCTGCGCTTCAGAAAGTGTTAATGGTTCCAGGAAGCTTGAGGTGAAGGGCAGGTGGCCTGGAGTTAGTTTCCGTGTGAGAAAGATTGAGTTTCCATATAGTGGGAGGGGTTTGATTATTTTTAGTCTTGGTGGCTTGGCGCCTCCTTCCCCGTGGGCTCTCTCTAGATCTGCGGGTCTCTCTGCTTGACAGAAACGTGGAGTGAGCTGGTGTTAATGGTGTCTTTAAGGTGAATCAACATCGGGCTATGGGCTTCCTGTACTTTTTTTAACCCCTTGCCTGGGCATTCTCTTTGTGGGGAAAGAAAAGTAAAGGTTATAGTTTTTAATTTTTTTAGTGGTTTGTTAAAAGTGCAAGTTCCATTATTTTTGAACGAAAACAGAGTTTCAGTTTTGCAAGATGTAAATAGTTATGGAGGTGGATGGTGGTAGTAGTAACACTGTGAATATATTTAACACCACTGGACTGTATGCTTAAGAATGGTTAAGATGTCAGGTTCTGTTATGTATTTTAACACGTGTGCATGCGCACACAAACTGTTACCTTCTTAAAATAACGTTTACTGCCTTTTGAATGCTTTGTCCTTGGTTTTGATCCTCAGAATCTATATCCAAATCTATCATTTAATCTGGAGAAGTGGGTAGAGGCGGCAATTAACAAAATTACTTTAATTTTACTTTTATTTTAGGTAGGCTTCACAGCCAACAGGGGCTTGAACTCATGACCCTGAGATCAAGAGTTACATGCTTTCCTCACTGAGCTAGCCAGTGCCCCTAGGGAAGGCTTTTTTATGCCAGCCACTGATAGGCCTTTAAACGTAACAAGATCACGTTTAAACCTCTAGCAACTGTGAAAGGTAGAGTTTTATTATTCTCTTCGAAAAAACCGAGGTTCACAGAGGTCAGCTAACTTGTCCAGTGCTGACTTATAGCTAGTGAGTGGCAAAACAGGAATAGAAACTGTGTACCTTGTATGGGTATGTACTTTATATTTTACTCTAGCAATGGTTGCTTTTTTTTAATGTTTATTTTGGGAGAGAGAGCGCTAGCAGGGGAGAGGGGCAGGATGAGGCAGAATGAATCCTAAGCAGACTTGATGTAGGGCTCCATCTCAGACTGGGAGATCATGATCTGAGGCTAAACCAAGAGTAAGATGCTTAACTCACTGAACCACCCAAGCGCCCCTGGATGTCTGTTCTTAAGTGTACCTTACTGTTAATGGAGTTACAAAGTGGGAAGGGAACTTAGAGGTCATCGAGTTCATTATCTCATCTGATTCCAGACTCACCTATGAGTGGAGCTCAGATAGCTCTGCTTTATGCTGGTGTTGAACACTTGTGCCTCTCCCCCCGAGATTTGCTTCGATTCCCTAGGTGAAATTCAACATTGAGAAACATATGCACATAAACTAGACTTGTCCAGAAAGAATATATTTGTAATAATATGTTACCAGCAGGGTAGATTTTTATACAGATTTTTCTGTCTTACAGGAAATTTCAAGAGCAGGAATGTCCTCCTTCACCAGAACCAACACGGAAAGAAAAAGACAAGAAAGGCTGCCATTGTGTCATTTTCTAAGAATCCCTTGAATTTTAGCTACCAACTGCCAGGAAAAGCCCTCATCGTCTCCTCCTCTCCTTATGGTTTACATCACATCGTGTTGGTACTTTTCTAGCCTTAGACACAAATGATCACCGTGGTAGCCTTAGACCAAGAAGCTGGCTAATCCTTTCCGTGAAGCTAATCCTATGGTCATTTCAAGACACACTTAAAGGAAACACTAAGGCTGCTTCAAAGATTATCTGATTTCTTAAAAATAATGATCTATATACATAGACATATTCTTTTTTAAGGGCTTACATTTTAATAGGGATGAATCAGTTTTGGAACCTAAGCTGTTTGCCAAGCTGAAGTCATAGGTTGTGAAATTAACTTTTAACTTCTGGAATCATATTGCCTATTGTTACTCTAAATAGAAACATGAGTTGTTTTTAAATGTGAATTTCTGCCTATCTCTAAAAATTTTGATGTCAACTTTAGTTAACCTTAAGTACACTGAATTGAATCCACAGAAGTGAGACATCTCAGACCTTTGCTGATGCTACATACAGCCTTTGTTTTCCAGTGGCCAAAATACCAAAATGCCTGTTATGTTTATAGGTTAAAAACTGCATATAAAGCCTTTATTACAGCTCCACTCCTAAAGATGATAATAATGTTCTTTGTGGCCAAATATTTGGACTTATTCTGCATTTAGGCATTTCAATGTTCTTGGCTTTTTAAGTTAACTCTTTTCACAGCCATGTTGAGAGTAAAAATAAATAATTTCTGTCTGTCTTCCTTTTCAAGTATTTCTGGATAAGGGATTCAAAAAAAACTAAAACTGTTTTTGTTTGTAATATAAAATATGGAATTGATCTTTCCGGGGTCAGAGATGATTAATGTTTTTGCTATATACTTTTATACATTATTTTCTTATCAAACTAGTTAACAAGTATTTTTATATGTTTGTAAGCAAATATGCTTTCACAGCATACCTTGTGTATATGTAAAGATAAGTATTTAATTCTCACTGTTCACTTTTAACTGACAAAGAAAAAAACAGTGAAAACTACAGAAACTGTGGTAGAGCTGTCCTTGCCATCCCGGTCCTGGTCCTGGTGGCTCCCGCCTTTGGCCAGTCACACACCTGCTTGAGAAACCTCCTCCGTAGACGACAACAGGGTGAGAATCTGAAGTCACTTGTGATGTCCCGTACTAGGTATTGACTGTTCTATCAAGTAGTAAGTGTAAAACTTCTCTTTGACGATTAGTATAACTGTGGATGGCTTCTGATTTTTGTTTTTAATTTTGTGGATTGTGTTTCAACAATTCAGAAGTATGTTCCTGATGGTGAGATACTAAGTGGTATTGCACGGTTGTCACTTTATTGAATGTGTACAACAGCCCCGTGAAGTTGATAAAGCGTACCCTTGTATAGCTTCAGGTGCTAGAATTAAAACTGATCTGTTATCACAAGAGAAGGTTTGATGACTTGTTATTTGGGTGGTTTCTCAAAGGAATGAGTGTTGGAAGAAACTTAACTTTAGTAGCTAGCCCTGTGCCTTTTCCCAACAGTGCCCTAGGGTTTGAATCTAAAAATCGATATTGGTTATCTGGCAGGTAAACTTGAAGTGAAATGGCTTGGTGTTCTTAGGGGTTTCCTGACTATTAAGTCAGCATTTCTTAAACTTTTTCTATGAAGTGCTCCTGTCAGAAACCCCTATATCCTAAGGAGATACCGCTGAAGACAAAGCCTAAAGCAGCTGAGGCAAAGCGCATACATTTATTTGAATACTAATTAAAATTACTGCCCAGGAAGGTACCATATTTATCCTGTGGGTTTTGGTATTATAGTACCATCGCATGTCTTTGTTAGGACTTTCAGTTGGGATTTTTTACAATGTTTATTTCTTTTTATTTTGAGAGAGAGAGAGAGAGAGAGAGAGAGAGAGAGAGAGAGAGAGAGAATATGAATGTGTGTGCACGTGTGTATGAGCTGGGGGAGGGGCAGAGAGAATCCCTAGCAGGCTCCATGATGTCGGCACAGAGCCCCATGAGGGGCTCAGTCTCACAACTGTGAGATCATGATCTGAGCTGAAATCAAGAGTTGGGCACTTAACTGACTGAACCACCCAGGCGCCTTGGGAAAAATGTAAAGTTATCATAGGTAACCTCAGATAACAAGAGATTATCTACATAATAGGCAGATTTAATGGAGAACCTTTTATTCTGAATAGATGATTTGTAGCAACACAGTTTGAAGGTTAAATTTATATCAGTTGACTTTTTTTCCCTTCTCTGTGCTTCACTTTGAATACTTTTTATTGCTACACCTTCAAGTTCCCTAATGTTTTCTTCCCCAGTTATTTAATCTGCTATTAATCACATTGAATGAATTTTTTATTTTAGACCTTGTGTTTTCTTTTCTCTTTCCTGTAGAGGTTCTATTTGGTTCTTTTTTACATCATCCATTTCTCTCATTATGCTCATGTATTTCTCTTATCCAGCCCCTCTCAACTGAGTTTCCAGAGAATTGAGCCTAATGCCTGTCTGTGGTGTGCAATGAATTAATTTCTCTTCAGTGCATCTAGAGTGGTTCTAGCTGTGTACCATCCTTGGGAGAATTGAGAAAGGCTGCTTTGAATATTTGAACATGGTTTTTATGGCTCTTTTAAAGTCCTTGTCTGTGGAACTCATTTATCTGTATAATTTTTGGATCTGTTTCTATTGACTGACAAAATTTTCTCTAGTTATGGGTCACATTCTTCTGCCTTTTTATTTATTTTTTTGCACATCTAGTAAGTTTTGATTGGATGCTAGACATTGTGTATTTTATGTTGTTGGGTGCCTAGATCTTGTCTTCATTTAAAGATTTTTTTTCCCCTGGTAATTAATTTACTTGTAGTTCAGTTTAATCCTTTCAGGTCTTTTACATTTTATATAGTCTCAAGTATCTTTTTTTCCCCCCAGGATGGTTTAGCTCTACTACTAAGGTGTGGCCCTTTTGGTGTCTCTGCTGAATGCCCTGCATAATCAGTGATGACTCTCTGATTCCGGTAATGGAAACTGAAAAGTTCCCAGCCTGTGTGGGCTCTGGGGAACCATACTGTCTATAGCTCCTGGGTCATTCTTTGCACAACTCCTGGAGTTTCATCCTGTACATGCATATCTTAGTATCAAGCAGAGACTTGGTGACCCCGGGCATATTTTTGGAGTTCTTTTTTCTGTGTAGCTGCCTCCCCTCCAGAACTTTGTCCTGCAACTTTCACCTGCCTCAAGCTCCTGGTGTCTGGGACAGATCGATCTCCAGTGTCTTTTCAGCTTAGGAAAACAATTATGTCCTGCTTAGAATCCCCCATCCCCTCTACAATCTGGAATGTGCCTCTAGGCAGAAAGTCAGGGCAATCTTAAGGCTTACCTTTTTGATTCTCCACCATCAGAGATGGTAGTCCTGTGCTGCCTGGTGTAGAATGGCTGAAAACAGGTGTTTCACATATTAACTCCAGTTTTCTGATTGTCTACGGTAGGAGGGTAAATCTGGCTACTGCTACTTCTCTATCAGAAGCCAGAGTCTCTCCCATTTAACATCCATCATACAGTCAGAGGTGCCTTGTAGGTCTTGAAATCTGATTTCAAATCTTTTTTCACAAAGAATGGCCAGTCTCATGGCATGAAGAAGTCTTTGCCTGTGGGACCATTTTTTTATTCTATAGCTGGAGGATTGGCAGACTTGTTTTGTAACAGGCCATACAGTTAATATAAATATCATCTTAGGTTTTGTGGGCCATATGGTCTCTGTCCCAGCTACTCATGTCTGCCATTGTAGCACCAAGGCAGCCATAAACAATCTATGAACAAATGAATGTGGCTGTGTTCCAATAAAACTTTATGTGGGGACACTGAAATTTATATTTCATATCATTTTCATGTCATGAAATATTAATCGTCTTTTGAATTAAAAAAATTCATTTAAAATTGTAAAAACCATTCTGTACAAAAACAGATGGCAGATTGGATTTGATCTGTGGGCCACGTTTTGCCAATCTTGCTCTATAGCACATTTGTCATTTGAGGTTACATTCCTAACTTTGGAACCTCTTCTCTCTATATATGTGAAAATTCTTTCAAACAGGATTTCCTGAATTGATAATCATGAATTTAATTTTGTCTCTACATTTGTTTAGGGATTTACAGTATTTCAGGATTGGACATTATGCCCTGTTGGCATACATCTTACATTGATGATTCCTCTAAATTTGGGGCCTCAAAGTTTTGTAATATAAATTGGTTCCTTTAGCATTTGACTTAAAAAAAAAAAAAAAAGTTTATTTTCAGAGAGACAGTGAGAGGGAGGGAGGAGAGAGAAGGAGAGAAAGAATCCCAAGCAGGTTCCACGCTTTGTGCAGAGCCTGACAGTGGTGCTCGATCTTAGGACTGTGAGATCATGACCTGAACTGAAATTAAGAGCTGGATGCTCAACCGACTGAGGCGCCCTGGGGCCCCTATCATTTGACTTAAAAAATTTGCTATAATGAGGTTGTATATACTTAAGGTCTAGCTTGTTCCTCTTCTGACTTTTCATCACCACTAATCTTAATTTTATTTCTTTTCCCATTCCCGTACATAAAGATCCCATTAAACAGATAACTGGAAGATAATAGGAGGAGATGATAAAGTGGTTACTTTCAATACCACTTGACCACTTAAGAGTATTTAACCAGTAACTGCATGGAAAGCTTCAAGGAGCTTTTTAGAAACAAGGTATTTTAATTTGAACAAATGTCTTTGTGCAAGGCTTCATTAGCTGTTCTGGGGGAAATGGATACATGTGGAGCTTTTCCTTCCTACAAACTATTTGGTATCTAGTGGAGAAAGATTATGAGTGAGAAAACAAATGCCAGGGCTGCAGTGTAGGCAGAATAAGTGTGCACAAAGCTGTCCGGTCCAGCAGATGGTATATGTTCTTTCTGGAAAATCTGAGGGAGCCTCTTAGTTAGAAGTGGTGCTTTAGCCAGAGCTTGATGGATTGGTGGGATTTGAGATGGGGAGGAGAGGAGAGGAGTGAGGTGGTGGAAAGGCTGGGGAAAAGCCTGGGCAAAGACACATTTTGGCAGAATGCAGGGAGTATTCTGGGATTGGAACCTTAATCTAAAAGGATTTGAAGTGCAGTGGGGAAAAATAATGATAAAGTAGACTGGGCTCGGGTTGTGGAGAGCTTTAAATAGGATGGCCCTTCTGTAGGTAATGGGGAACTGCCAAGGATTCTGAACAGGGAGTGGCTGGATCGGGTGGGAGTATGAATGATGGAGAAGTGCAGGTTTAGGGAAGAGTGGTCAGGTAAGAGGTAATTGGAGTCATGAAATCTGTCTCTTTCCAATTTGTTCTGCCATCCATGTTATTGCAATGGTCTTTGAAGTAGTCTTTTTATTTGCATTTTGCCCCCACAAAGCTGTTGTGTAAATACAGGCCATAAATTAAATGTTCCACTGCTGCTTAAAATCTGTCATCACCTCAGTGCACTTGGACCAGTATCCAAATTCCTTACCCTAGTGCACAGAGACAGCCCCTTGCAGGATCTGTCATCTCCTTGCTTCTCACATTCAGGCTGATTTGCTTTTTTACACTCTATAGGATGCTAGTATTTCCCAGACCTTTGATTCACTTGACTGTTCCAATTAGCTGTTTCATTCTTTTGCTTTTAATTTAGATGCCACCTGCTCAGAGAGCTCTCTTTGACCACATTGCCCTGTATTTACTTAGTGACATGGAGGCATCTGTGAGTATTTTGTCTGTCTTGTCTCATCTGCACTTGGGTGTCACAGGCTCCGAGAGGGCAGAACCATGTGTGCCACGTACACAGCTTTACCCCCCTTGCCTGGCATTTGCAGAAAAACCATTTGATCAATGAAGAGGACACACGGGCAACCCTCTGGTGATAGAAATGTATGGTGATTGTGGTGGTTATGTACAGGGGTTAGTCCCGGAGGCATTTGGGAATGGGGATTGGAGCTGCAGAAAGAGGCTAGGACTGCAAGTGCAGATTTGGAATTTATCTGTTTTGAGCTGATGTTTGAACAGGCGGGAGTGGATGCAAGTAGAGTTTGAGAGAAGATCCAAGGGTAAAACTTCCAGGGGGAAAACGAACACTTGGGGATAAAAGCTTAAAAGGCAGCGAAAACCCAAGAGAAGCAGTCAGAAACTGGAGAGAACCAGGAGATTATTGTCAAAGAAGCCAAAGGGGTGGCCAGAGCGGAGGGCTGTAAAAGACTGGGGTGGTGGCGGAGGGGGGGGAGGTGCAGAAGGGTAAGAGGCAGTGTGGTTGCGTAGATGCTTGCTGGTAACTTGGAAGGTTTTGTGTCTGTCACCTGGCAGGAACCAGATTATAGTGTTCGTGGTGTGATTGGAGTGCAAGGAAGTGGAAGACGTGTGGGCTACCATTCTGGGAAGTTCTGTGGCAAAATCAGAGGGTGATGGGGCTGTTCTCTTCCTTGATAGGATGTTAGAAGAGCAGGAAGAGCCAGGGCCTGGTACCTAATCATAGGTAGGTAGGTGTACAGGTCTGTAAGTATGTATTGCCATGTGGACACTTAGGCTCTGGAGAGATCTAGAGGCTGACACTTTGCGGGCCAGTATCCCTTTCTGATGGGGCAGCGAGCATGGTGTGGTTCTGTGCTTCCTTCTCCGACCGGCTGAGGTGAATGGCCAGTTTGAAGAATTAACTCCTCTCCGCTGCTGTGGAATGATAGCCTTGCTAAATGTAAC
Organism: Neofelis nebulosa; assembly: GCF_028018385.1. Lineage (NCBI taxonomy): Eukaryota > Metazoa > Chordata > Mammalia > Carnivora > Felidae > Neofelis > Neofelis nebulosa. The sequence continues at coordinate 70,510,327 of NC_080791.1, read as the reverse complement.
TTAAAGAAATCAGCTACTTAGAAAAGTAATCATCCTCTTGGCTATACTGGCAATCACTGGAAACGTTTCTGAACATCTGCTTTCAATTTTTGTATCATCGTAGGACGGTAACAGGTGGTGGAAGCTCTCAGGCTGTGCTAGCACAGTGCGTAAGGGAGCGGATCCAGGTGTTTTCAGACTTCCCAGATGGGCCAGGGGTTCCAGGGAAAGATCACGCAGTAGGGTTGCTTGCCTCTAAAATACAGACCCTCCTTTTTTTACAGAAGAAAATACAGACCCTACTTTGATAAAACCCCAAGTGTTGTAAAGGAGTCGGTAGTCTTGAATAAGCTGTTTGTCCTTTTCCCTTCTGCTAATACTTAAAATTATTTGGAGTAAAGGAAAACCGTTCAAACACGTAAGGTAAAATACGAGAAAGGTTAACTTAAATATGAGAACTGCTAAAATATGAGAACTTTACCAGTCAGTTCTAAAGCCAGGAAGTGGTTAAGAACACATTCTGAATTTCATGAAGCACTTAGAGCAATATGAGAAAATGTTAATGAATGCTATCTTATGTTCAACATTGTAAATGTTAAGAGAAAAATCTGAAATTGCATTTTGGTCTGAGGAGAGCTGGGTTAAAAGTATTGCATGTGTATTTTATTTGTCAGGACATTTTCAGTTATAAATGACAGAAACGCAGCTCAGGCCAGCTTCCGCACAACGTGGGCCTTTGCTGGTTTACGAAGATATGAGGGACTGGTGGGGGGAGGCTGGCATCCAGCGACTCCTCCATTGGATGCCATCAGACTCGCTCCCAAGGTGAGAATTGGCTGAACTGGGGAGGTGGGGCAGAGGAGTCCTTTCACGGAAGCCTGCTGCTGTCAAAGCCTGAGCCAGAAAAGGTGACATTCCTGGCCCCAGCTCTCTCAGCAACTCAGGACCACACCAGTGTTTTAAACACAGCGTCCCAGTGCTGGCCCACAGAGTGCCTAAAACCTCTTGAACCAAAGGGGTCTACAGCAGGGACGCCATTATTTAAATTTGACATTTTAGTACAGATCTTTTACTCACAGATTTCAAAGGATTCAAATGGAAGAATTATCTTCATGCTCATTAGCATCCAGCCGCTATTTATAGTTTGTCACAGCATTTCACTCATTTTCGAAAGGGGCTAATTTATTTCACTCATCCTCCCTACTTTTGGGCAACATGAAGAACAAAACGAATCATTCCATGTGGTAATTGGGGATTGAACATTTATGTTTACTCTTATTTGGACAATAGTGTCCTTTTCTTTAGGATATACATATTTAACTCTGGGGAAGAAGGGACTAAGCGTACAGTCCTGGGACACTATAATATTTAGCCCCTTGAAACTGTTGCCTGAAATATGTGGGCTGTTAGGTCACAGCATTAGATATTTGTTGTGTATGGATCTTTTAGTCATGGACTTGACCTGGACTCAGTTTCTGGAGAATTGTAGTTCTGTGAGAATGTGTCATGTACTCTCACTTCCCAGAAGAAGTATACAGACTTTGGAGTGAGTGAGCCTAAAACATGTTTAATACACAAAGTTTAAATTACACACATAGTACAAAATCTTTAATTTTTTTCAGTTCTGGGTCTGAAAAAGTGTAGGCTTTTTCTCTTTAATTACGACAGACTTTCTTCAATTAATGCATCGGCAAGGAAGGTTTCAGGTGAGTGACCCATGGTCTGGTTGGGGAATAGATCTCTGAATTTATTGTCATCTTAAAATGTGGATGTAAATATATACAACAATTTTAGCTCCTCTTTATATGGTGGTTTTTACTGGGTGTCTCATCTGTTTCTTATCCCAAGTGGAACTTGAAACAATTTCATTTTTATAGTAAAGTCTTTATTTCCAAAATGACTGGTTAGCCAGAAAAACTATAAACTACCTAACCCAAGACTTTGGTAAGAAAGAGATTTGATGCTTCTTATAAATTCCCCCTTGCAACCAAAAGAAATAACACATAACAAGATGCATGTTACCCATTCTCAGCCCTTATCCAGTTACTTGGTTTTAAGTCTCCAAAATTAATATTAAAAATGTATCCAATAGAGACCTGATAAGAACATGGGACACTAGGGTGGCTTGTCCTTACTTACTTAGGAATCACTGACTTGACCTTTGATTTTCACGGGGTGGATATCTGCCTCCAGGTGGCTGAGAGGAATGCACAAGGAGGCAGGTTCTGTATCAAGACTTTTTGTCCGAATGAAACCTCTTATTTCCTTATGTTACACTCCTTCGTGAGGTGAGAAAGCAGTCCATTTAAGGATCACAAAAATAATATTGGAAACAACTGAAAGTTCTAGAAGACTCAGGGCTGTGTTGGTTGGTAATAATGGCCCCTCTTGAATGAGGGACCAGAAACCCTGTCTTTTGCTGCATACGATTCAGGCAGATAACTGCAAGAAGTCCCAACCTCGTGAACACTCAGTTTAAAAACACAGCAGCCAGACCCAAATGAGTTTTTTTTATTGAACGGTCTTTGATGTTAAAGAAAATACAGATTCAGGGCTATATCATATGTATGTTGTGTTTGGAGACATCCTGATGGGCTTAATGCAAATTCTTAAAGTAGTGTATTCAAAACCACGTATGCATCTCATCCGGGATACATATTTGGATTAAGCATAATGAAAACCTGCAACAGAAATGAAACAGTTTTAACAATAAATGAATAAGTAAAAACTGCTGCTAGACTCAGCTCAGTAAAATGTCCTTTTACACGAATTCCTGGTAGTCAGAATCCCTGAATTTGGTGCGTATGAGTGCTTGGAAGGGGATGGAAAACCGTGGCCTTTCCTATGCAGGTGATGGAGGGCCCAGAGCCCCACTGTGGAAAGCTGAGGTGAATTTGGCTTCCCACCAGATATTCTTACCCAGCCTGATTCTGTAATAATACCTTTCTCCCTAGCTTTCTTTCTTGGTCTCTGAAACACTTTTTCTTTCTACATATAAAACTTTAGGACTAAAAAAACAAAAAAAAACACCTTTTAATATACAAAGTATTTTTTGTTGAAGCAATGGCCTGGTGGGATGCAGGCAGCTGATGTATAACTAAAAGATGTTTTGGTAGAACTGGTTTGAAAACTTAAAATCTAGATGCATGTCAGAAGATTTTAAAAGCGTAAGTTTGGGACTCCTCTAGAGAGGCCGGTTTTGCTGCCTGGGTCCTAGTAAGGATGTAATGTCAGAAGGTTTATAAGTTTATAAGGCTGGCGTCCTTAGAAGAATTGTGCCCTCCCCCCCCCCCCCCAAAAAAAAAAAAAAAAAGCTAGGGAAAGGTACTTTCTAGACTTAGTACCTTTTACCTCAGGTGTAAGAAGTGGCAACCTTAAATTCCAATAAAGCAGCCAAAGTTTCTTTTCTCTGGGGTATCAGGAACCAATATTAGGAGGGGAGATACATTTCTGAAAGAAAAGCCACTCTACATCAATGCACTTCACATCTACCAGCTCTTTGTTTCCCAATAACTGTTGACGGAGGAGACTCAACAAGGGACCCTAAATTCCACTAAATGAAAAGAGATGGGCAAACGAGGTTCCTACAAGAGCAAGCAGGCCAAAGACAAGAGTGAGGGGAATCTGCGCTCTCCGTTTGAGCAGGACTGTTTCCTCCCCACTGCACCCTGGGACCGAGGCACGGAATCCCTTCCACACCTGGCTGCTGCTCCCTGTGGAGGGGGCCAGGCTTGTATCAGCTGCCCAGGTGGGTGCTCCAGAGGGACACATGTCCATCCAGTACAGGTAGCTGACACTACTCACTTCTGTGCTGGAGGAGGGCCATCTGGGGATGAGGGAGCCCCACGCAGCCTCTGCATACCAAGAAGCAGACAGAAAGGAAGTCCCTGGCATCAACAAGACTGGTGGGCGAACCACACTGCAGAAATGAAAACTAATGTATACAATTTAAATTGCCTTAAACAACAAGCAAACACACTCCAGCCATCGATGACTGTGCAAGCCAGGGTGCAGCCCCGGAAAACTTACACCCTTGTTAACAAGGGTGAACATTGCACGCTCTGATCTCCTTCTTGTCCTTGCAGCTGGTAAACTGGGAGCTTTTGAACCTCTTCTTGACCGTCATGTAGCGTTCCTGGATCCCACCACCGCACAGTTTGGTGCATTCCGACCAGGCTGTCCACGGGCGCATCCTGCAGCCTGGAAGCAGGAGGTCAGGTTAGGCCAGCAGAAATGGGGGGACCAAACTGAATGCTGAACTCCAGGCCACAGCTATGAAACTGGGTTGTCTGGGCTTCCCTGCTTTTGTATGGAATGATGGGTTGAGTTTAATAATGGTTAGGGCCCTTATTAGAGACTGTCAACTCCTCTGTGTCCATAAATGCTGTTGCAGCATTTCCCATCAAGGGACAGAGTCCACATTGCCACCTCTGGAATCTGGGCTTGGCTGTTTGACTTGCTTTGGCCAATGGAACATGAGCAAACAGGCTGGTAGGAACCCCCACCCCCACCCCCCCATGTTAGCAAGCCTGGCTAGACTGCTGGAGAGAACGTGTGGTGAGAGACTCCAGCCAGTCTTTCTGAGGCCCCAGAAGTGCAGGTGAGGCCGGTCTAGACCTTCTAGCCCCAGCCGAGCCTCCAGTTGTCAGGAGCTACAGGAGTCTCAGCAAGACCTCAGAAGACCCACCTAGCTGAGCCAGCTCCTGCCACGAACCTGCAGAATCCTAGTAGTTTCGGGGTGGCTTGGTGATGGCAGTTAGCACTCGAGCAATTAAACCACTTTATCCTAATGCTTTGCTCCCCAGGTACGTGGTCTCCTGAATACATTCAAGTGTGATTAATTTCCCTACACAGATAAACATGCTTGCCTTAAAACTTAACCTGACTCAGAGGTTAGAGGAGATCTTTTCAAAAAATGTTTTCAAGATCCTCTACATTACTCTTGTACAACCAGGCACGTTTACTATGCTAAGTTTTATGGAGGAGAAGGCCATGGCACAGTGTCTGCCTGGCACATAGTTGGGCTTAATCACCATTTCTTGAATGGCTGACTACCCTGTCCCAACAGATAGCACTTTGATATGCACACCTCTCCTTAACGGACAGTGAACGATCAGGTGGCTCTTCAGATCTGTATTTCTCTGTCCTGTCGGGGTGAGAGGCCTTAGGGAAGAGAATGTGGGGTAAATTGAGCTGTGCCTTTTAAAATAGCAACACAGTGTACCTATTAACCTTCAAATACGACACCTTCCTCACCCACTCCAGAGAATCCAAACACCATCAGTCTGTACCAAGGGCTGACCCATGAATCTGTCACTAGCAAAAGTATGAAATAAATAATGAAATTGTAGTCTTTGCTTGTGGACCAGCTTATTCAACAGTGAAGCCCCAGGTTTTTGTTGTTTTTTTTAGTGCCAGAGTAGGGACACACACTTTTTCCTGGGCTACAAACAGAAGTGGCCTCTGGGCCTCTGTTTTTGCCACCTCAACACAGATGTGTTAAGTCCCTCTTGCTTAGAACTTCTCACAGGATCAAGTCTCAAAACCTCAGCAGGCTTATGGTCTGGTCCCCACGTCTCCAGGCTGGTTTCCTGCCTCTCCCCTTGTACTCTGCTCCATCTGCCCCCTATTTATTGACCATCTCATGCTCTGTGGCATTTCTGTGCCGTTGCGAGCCCTGTACCTGCTGCTGGGGATGCCTTCAACTCGCAAACCCCTATCAATTTTCAAGACCCACTTCCCCTGCTTTGACATGTCCCCGAACTCCAGCTTCAGGCTTGGGAGCAGTACCTGGGAACTGCTCGCCTCCGGACTCTTCCCTCAGCTGCTCATTCCGCCGGCTCTCTCGGGCCTCTCTCCAGCGCAGCTTCTGGATGGATGGATTTCTCAGGCATTTCCGGATACGGCATTTTTTTCGTTGCACGGTCTCTGGGCAGGGTGCACCTCCAAACTGTGGCTCCATTTGGATCATCCGGGTTCGAATCATGTGGCCTTTCCCACAGGACTTGTTACATTCCGACCACTGAGACCACTCGGTGAGCTCACAGTCAATGGCTGGCAAGACACAGATGGGCAGGAGTGGATCTCAAGTCTGAAACAGCATATGGCCACTTGTGTTTTCCTCTGAACATCTCCACACAAGTCTGAGAGATGCAGAGAAGGTGTTTTCCCATTTTACAGAAGGAACTGGGAGGTTCCTACATGCAGATTGACTTCAGCCCACAGGGTTGGTGCCCAGGTCATAACCCACCTTCTGTGCCCAAATGACTTGAGGAATTTGGAAGATATGTTCCGAGTCTCTCACCCTTCCCTGTGAGCAGCTAGAGTATTGTCAAATCAGCCCTAAGTGGCATAGAGCCATCTTCCACAGTCCCAAGGACTGGGTATTTTTCAGAGCTGACCCCTGTGGACCAATACCCAAGGCCATTGTGACTTTTGCAGTAAGGCTCTGGTAGCTTCTCGTTCAACATCTCCCCGGGTCCTACAGATGGCAGTTTGTGCAAAAATCGCAGGAGCCAGAAACAGAAAATTCATTAGAGAAGAGGGGTGGGGACAAGTGGGGGTCTTAATGGTCTATCAGGGTATAGGATCCAGCATATTCTTATTAAGCCAACACCTCACAAAGTAGAGGGAAAATAATGCAACGGTCTGATTCTGAGAATGTGACCTAAGGAGGCAAAGGATTCTGGACTCCTCACTGGGTCTGCAGAATGTAGATCTAGGAAGAACTGATTTGGGTCAGTAATTTTTGGCCTTTCTCCCTGTGAGCTCAGGCAGCTTATGTGTAAAATGAGGATAATGGTATTTTTCTCATTAGTTGTGAAGACTAAATGAAATCTTCCCAGCTCAGTTCCTGGCGCACAGGAAGCGTTGTTCTCCATTCAGTGAACCCTGTGAATATACGTTTCAGTGGGTAAGTGTCTCAGTCAGAGGTTCTGGAGCCCCCACTCTTGGTGAGATGGGTTGAACACAGGGTCAACCTTAGTTATTCAAAGCCTCAGCCTCAGTTTGATGGTCTGGGTCATCTCCACACATGACCACATGTAGCTAAAACAGCTTGGGAACTGTAATATGTAACACTGAGTGTAACACACCTGCCAGGTCTAGTGTTTGGCACTTGGACCAGTTATGTGGTTTAATCCTCAGAGGAACCTAGGAAATGTTTCTTGCTATTTTACAGTTGAGCAGGGGGGCGGTCATCTGCATAAGGGACAAAGCTGGGAACTTCCTCTCAGAGGAAGCCAAAAAAACCCATCCTAGCAAGCCTGACTTTCTACTTCCTAAAAGAGAAGCTCTCTTGGAAGATTAGCCAGAAAAATGGGCTCCCTCCCTCTCCTTGGAGATCAGTACCCGAGAAATGCAGGTGATCAAAGAGGTTTTGCAAGAGGTGGGGGTGGGCATTGAGCTTTTCGTTGCTGGTCTTAGCAAGGCTGCAAAAGTACAGAAGTTACTGACTTCACGTCCACCCTCTAGTTGTGGGCAAATGGTCACAGGGAAAAGGAATAGAAGTAAAAAGGTTGGAAAGGCCATGGATCAGAGAGTTGTGGAGGCGGGGAGGGCAAGAGCCACATAATGAGGCTCCTTGACAAGGAGCCTGTGCTCTGTGTTTCCCATCTCCGTCTCCTCTTTAGACTTCATAGCAACGTGCGGTTTGGGTGTCGTGTAGCTGGTAGCAGGACCCCCTCTTGTTAGTGAGGAGACTGAAGGTTAAAGATCTGTGCTAACATGGAGACCCAAAGCCTGTGCTCTTCGTCCCCAGCAGGCGGCTGGGCTGCAGGACTTACGGCATTCGGGCAGCATGCACTTCTCCACTTGCTCCAGCTCCTCGTTACAGTCTCCGAGTTCTGCCAGAGACTTGAGCATCCGCTGGCGGGTCCGCATGCCCTTCCCGCAGGTCACGCTGCAGTCACTCCACTCGGACCACGGGGACAGCAAGCAGGGGATGGTGTCTAGGCCAAGAGCCAGGTTTGCCACTGAGAACAGGCTCCCTTTACTTTCTTTGATTTCCCTGTGTCCCCTACCCTCTGTTCCCTACTCTGGCCCCTGGAGTCGAGTGCCATGGACTGACCGCCTTCAGGTGACCCAAGTGACCCCGTGGAGCAAGAAGTGGCTCAGCAGACTACTGCCCTTCCTGTCACTCTCCTGCATCTCCCCTGCTGATGTAGCTCAGCAACAGGAATACACAAGTCCCCGCCTGCAACACCCCACACTCCCCCAAGACCATGCAGTACATTTTTGGACACTTTGTTGCTAAAATCCCTAGGGTGACCGCTACTTGTGTGCATGTGTGTGCATGTGTACTGATGTGTGGGTCTGTGTGCATTTGTGGGTAGGGCTGGGGTTGTAATGCTTTATGGGGCCAGGCTTGTCCAGTGCAGAACAAGAGTGGGGGCCTATGACCTGAGGGGTGGATGTCCTGCCCGAATGTATTACAATATCACCCGCCTCCCACCAGGATACTCTGGGGTCCTATAAAACACAGCTGCTGACGAGTGCTTTCCAGAGGTCGCCAGTTTGCCATCCCAGCCTCGCTCAGAATGTCCCTCAAGGGAGGCCCCGCTTGATGGCTCTTGCAAGGACAGTGGGCCGTATGTTCTCCCAGCACGCGCCCAGCCTCCGGCCTTGCTGGTGGTAGCAGCAGGGGTTCTGTGGTCTGGCCCACCGCCCCCATCCCCTGCCCCACGGCCACTCACGACACTCGGGCATCATGCACTTCTCCGCCTGGGAGGTCTCGGCCTTGCACGTAGAGCCGTCCGCCGGGCTCATCTTGACCATGCGATGCCGCTTCTTCATGCCCATCCCGCAGGTGGCGCTGCAGTCATCCCACTCGCCCCACTCGGTCATCAGGCAGCTGCTGGGAGCTGGGAGGCCAGCCCTGTTGGGGTCACGGCTGCCGCCTTGGGAGCACCCCCTCTCCTCCCCTAGCCCCTGCTGGCTGGGCACCCCTACTCACAGCACTCCTCATTGACCGTGCACTTCTCCGTCTCCTCAGTGGGCAGCGTGCACACAGAGCCGTCCTCAGGGAACTGCTTCACATACCTCTCCCGGGACCGCATGCCCATGCCACAGGAGATGCTGCAGGGCGACCAGGTGATCCACTCGGACATGGTGCAGGTGGAGCCGTCTGCAACACACGAGCAGGTGCCGCTGCAGCCCACGTGCCCAGCTCTCCAGGGCAGGAATCGAGAAGGAACTGGCTGTCTTTTCCCCATTGTGTATTCTTGCCTCTTTTGTCAAAGATTAACTGACCATATAATCACGAGTTTGTTTCTGGGCTTTCTGTCCTGTTCCGCTGATCTACAAGGTCTGTTTTTGTGCCAGTGCACGGTTTTGAATGGGGAAAAAGATGGTCTCTTCAACAAATGGTGATGGGAACACTGGAGAGCTACATGTAAAAGAATGAAACTGGACCACTTTCTTGCACCGTACATAAAAATAAAATGGCTTAAGACCTAAATGTGAGACCTGAAACCATAAAAATCCTGGAAGGGAGCACAGGCAGTAATTCCTCTGACATGGGCTGTAGCAACATTTTTCTAGTTAAGTCCCGCGAGGCAAGAGAAATAAGAGCAAAAATAAACTATTGGGACTACATCAAAGTAAAAGCTTCTGCACAGCAAAGGAAACAATCAAAGCTAAAAGGCAACCTACAGAATGGGAGAGGATATTTGCAAATGGCCTCTCTGATAAAGGGCTGGTATCTAAAATATATAAAGAACTTATAAAACCCAACACCCAAAAACCAAACAATCCAATTTAAAAATGGGCAGGAGACGAACAGACATTTCCCCAAAGATGACACACAGAGGGACAACAGACATATGAAAAGATGCCCAACATCACTCATCAGGGAAATGTAAACCAAAACTACAATGAGCTATTACCTCACACCCATCAGAATGGCTAAAATAAAAGCAACAACAGGTGTTGGGGAGGATGTGGAAAAAAAGGAACCCTCGTGCATTGTTGGTGGGAATGCAAACTAGAGTAGCCACTGTGGAAAGACACTGGAAGTTCCTCAAAAAGTTAAAAATTGAACTGTCCTCTGATCCAATGCTACACTATTGGGTATTTATCCCCAAATACAAAAATATTAACTTGAAAGGATATATGCACTCCTGTGTTTATTGCAGCATTGTTTACAATAGCCAAATTATGCAAGCAACGCAAGTGTCCATCGCTTGATGATAAAGGAAATGGTATATGTATACAATGGAATATTATCCAGCCATAACACAGAATGAAATCTTGCCATTTGCAACATGGATGGAGCTAGAGAGCATAATGCTAAGCAAAATAAGTCAGAGAAAGACACATCCTGTAGGATTTTACTTGTGGAATTTCAGAAATAAAGCAAGGGGCATTAAAAGTCTTTTTTGGTTTGTCTCAACTACACAGAAACTGTTCCGGGCGTGGGGGATGGGTGAACTAGGTAACGGGGATTAAGAGTACACTTCAGATGAGTTCGGAGTAATGTATGGAATTGTACACCTGATACTAACATAACACTGTATGTTAAATATCCTGGAATTAGAACTGGGTGGCATTCAAGGGGAGTCAGGCAGTTGGGGATGGAGGGGAACTTAAAAGGTATAAATCTTGAAACCAGGAATTGTTCTCTAAAAGGACATGCCCGTTTTCCAGGTGCATGGATTACTCCTTATTTCAGGACAATACAGTTGAAAGCTGCTTGGATGGGTACAAGAATGTTTTATTTTATATAATAATTTATCTTAGATTTTATATCTGCATGGTCTAGGGTGTATCCTATATCTAAGACCATTAAGTAAAATTAAAAATTCACTTCCCTCTGTCACTTAACTACATTTGAATGTACAAATGTAGTTTGTAATCATACACGTATGATTAGTTGCTGCCATTTTGGATAATACAGATACAGAACTTTCCCATCACAAACTTCTACTAGACAGTGCTGGAAAGGTATTATATATATTCTGAGATACAATGTAAGCTCTGTTACTCAGAGGAACCTGGGATTTTATAGTTCTTCTCTAAAGCTGCCAGTTCCCTGTCTAGAAAAACTGATGAGAATTTTGTTCCGGAGGGTAAAGATTGCGACTGGCTTTCGGATATAGGGACCTGAAGACAAACACAGGGTGGATTTGTACCCAAACAGATTACACTAAGTGACCACCGACCTCTCATTGCCTCTGTTGAGGCTGGCAACCAAGAGAATACCCCAGCTGCTAATGGAGAACAAATGGTAGTGTGGGGAGGGAATGTCTGTGTGCCAGGGGACAGAGGAAGAGTGAGGAAGGCAGTAGAACCATTCTTTTGTGTGGACGTCTTGGGCTATATATGGCTTTGCTTCTATCCCTAGGGGTTAGCAAAGGCCATGATCATGTAGGTGACACTGGAGGTGGGGAGCGGGGGGAGGATAAAGCTCGCAGCATGGCTTGGTAGTCCCGTTTCCAAATAGGGGTGGGAACTACCCTTGGTGGAAACATAGGAGTGTGTGTGTGTGTGTGTGTGTGTGCATGCACACGCGTGTGTCTTAGTTCTTTAAAAGAAAAAGGAAATGATGTCATCCATTTATCCATATCAATGAAGACGTACTGAATGCTTTGAATGCCTAGTGGTATGCTCTGAGGTTAAAAAGATAACTTAAGATATGGATCTTGTTCTCTTTTAAGAGCTGGGCACAATAATTCCAGGTACTGAAAATATGACAGCGAAGGTAACACAGAGGGGAAAAACCCACTCCTTGGAGTTTAGGGGAAGATTTCACACAAGAGGGCACACCTGAGTATACTTTTGTTGGGTAAAGGAGATTTGCTTTTAAAGGTGAACGGATAGCTTATGCCAACACCCCAGTACGGAGTGTTTATGTACATGGTATTGGGAGATGAAGTTAGAAGAACTGTGAGCCCAGCCTGCACATGAATGTGGCTGTCGCTTGCCAGGTGTGATGCCTACCCATGGTGATTTAATCTCTGGACAGTGCCGGGGGGACACTGTAGGTTTCTCTCCCGGGACCCACACGTTAGGCCCAGGGACAAGGCTAACCAAAGGAAGCCCGTACAAAGAACACGATGTTCCAGTGTAATAATGGTTAGGCTGGTACAGAAAAAGTTAGGGGTACCAGGCTTGACAAGTCCCACCTCAGGCTTTCCAGGACCTGGCAAGACATTACGCCAGGAAGGCAGAATTTGGCCACCACCCACTGTGTACCTGACAGGTAGAGCTTGGACTTGAGGCTCAACTCTTCCAGTGACCCCCAAATGGCTGTCCCCAAGTGCCTTTACTGACCATGTGTCTTTAGTGTTGCAGTGTAACTCATGTGGTGTGGATTTGTGTCACAGTGCTCATTTTGCCCTGGCCTTGCACCCGGGGTCGCTGCAGGACTATTTGCCCTGTAAATTAAGCTGAGGAGTTTGCACATGGGCCATAAGGAGCCACAGATCTTTTAGCTGGGGAGTGAAATGATCAGATCTTTGTAGAAGATCCCTCTAGTGGGGCCCTGGAAGATGGGTGGGAGTGGGGAGATAAGGGGTAAAGGGCTGGCCCAGAGGATTAGGAAGAAACGAAGATGCACCCGCTACAATAAGATGTATATTCATGCAGTCTAATTCCTTTGGAACATCCAAAGGGGTCTCTGCTTCCTTCCTGTTCTAACCACACCCTGAATAATCAAGTGCAGAAGGCAACCGGATGTGAGCACAAGAGAACTTAATCTGGCGTTGAGTGGGGTAGCTTCTGGGCTGCATGTACACACGTCAGGCACAAAAAGCAGGCACAATTGCAGACATAGTAAAATCTAGCCTACACTCCATAGGGAATCTTAAGGACCCCTGAATAATCAAAACAACCTTGAAAAAGAACAAAGTTGGAAGATTCACACTTCCCGATTTTAAAATTTAACTACAAAGTTACAGGAATCAAAGCTGTGTGGTGCTGGCATACAGCCAGACCTACAGATCAATGGACTGGAATAGAGAGCCTAGAAATAAAGTCTCACGCAAATGGGCAAATAATCCGAAAAGGGTTCCAAGACCACTCAATAGAGAGAGGACAGGCTTTTCAATAGGTGGTGCTGGGAAAGGCGGATACCCCCATTTAAAAGAATGGAGACTTTTACCTAATATCGTATATAAAAATTAACTTGAAATGGATCAATGACCTATAAACTTAAGAGAAAACCTAGGGCAAAACCTTCAGGACACTTAATTTAGCAATGATTTCTTGGATAGGATACCAAAGGCACGGGCAACCAAAGGGGAAAAAACAAACCCAGATTTCACGAAACTTTAGAATTTGGGCAAAAGGACACGGTCAACAGTGAACCGGTAACTTATGGAATGGAATGAGAGAAAATATTTGCAAATCCTATCTGATAAGGGATTAATATCTAGAATACATGGAAGTGTGGGGGGGGGGTTCACTCCCCTCTGAAGTGCCTTATCAAAGGCACAAATGGCAATAAATCACCGTGGGAGTGCAGCCAGGAGACGTATTACTGTCCCCAGCAAGAACCAGAGGGAGAATGACCCACAGTGGGATAAGCTTTCTTCAATTATACTCATCTTGGAAGTGGTTTTCTTCCTGGCATAAACCAGCCCAATTTCTATATCTCTTCCTGTTGCCTCATCGCACCTGTGAGACAGTTAAGCTCATGGTATAGAGACTAGACCTGTCCAGGTGGAGAGTACAGCTGTACCCTGGAAAGTAGGCAGCTGACCTTTGCACAGCAATCAGCTCAGTGCCATTCTGAAGCCTGTGCCATCATGACAGAGGCCATGCAAGTTCACAGCTCAGGCCTGATTTTTGAGCAGTTGCAGAGAGCTAGACAGGATCCTTGCAATCAGCCCCGAGGTCCTGACACAGGAAGGAGGTGCTCCAACTCGGGTGTGAATAGAACACGAAGGCCCACGATGGTCATGTCCCACTAGGGCGATGGATTGAGATTCAGTGTTGGCCAACCTGCTCACCTGTTTCTTTTTTTCTTTAAATATTTTTAATGTTGGTTTGTGAGAGAGAGAGAGAGAGAGGGAGGGGCAGAGTGTGAGCAAGAGAGGGGCGGAGAGAGAGGGAGACACAGAATCCGAAGCAGGCTCCAGGCTCTGAGCTGTCAGCACAGAGTCCCATGCGGGGCTCTAACCTATAAGCCATGAGTTCATGACCTGAACCGAAGTCAGATGCTTAGCTGACCGAGCCATCCAGGCGCCCCTCGCCACAACACAGAACAAGCCTCTGCCAGCTCCTCGCTCACCTGGGCTGTAGCCTCACCTTCGTCACTGCAGCCGGGGCCCATGCAGGGCTGGAAGTCCTGGGTGTCCGGGCAGGGGACGCTGAGGTCCAGCTGCGCCTTTAGCATGCGCTGCCGCATCCTCTTGCCTTTGTCACAGGTGGAGGAGCTGCAGGCGGACCACGGGGACCAGTTGGAGTAGATGCAGGTTTCGGGGGTGTCATCTGGAAAGAGCGTGGGACAGGTTTTCCTTGGGAGCCTGTGGACACTGGAGCCGGCCCTATCCCCACGAAAGCTCCTTTGGGGATAAGAAAATCTGCGTTGCCTGCCCTGCCTCAGCAAACCTGGGCACTCTTGGGGTGGAAGCAGCTATTCACTTGCCTTTAAAGGCGATATTTTAATCATTCCATGAGTATCTAAGCGACAGGGAAGAGTCCTACTAACCCTTCCCCTCAACACATGAGGGTCTCTCATTTCTGGCCCCTCACTCCCGGCAGACACGGTTTCTGCGGGTGTACAGGCAGATCACAGGCAATTGGGGAAGCACAGCCTTCTGTGTGTGTGTGTGTTGCTGTTTAATCTTCTCAACGACCCCATACACAGGTGTCACGATGAGGGCAGCCAATGTTCACCCAGCATTTATTACACACCAGCATCATTGTAAGAACCTTACATGTTTTGTCCCATCTGGTTCTCACAGCAACACTCAGCGAGGCAGGTTCTGTTATTATCCCCATTCTACAGGTGAGGACAGTGAGGTAGCATGGAAGCGTCCTGTCCAAGGCCACAGAAAAAAGCCCAAGTGGTGTGGCTCCAGATCCCATGAGAGAAGGGGCTGAAGGCATGGGCCTGCTGCTCCCTTCTGACCATAGGATCTAGGCCTCCCTTTCCTTGCCCAGGAAGTGGACGTGTCCACGCTGCCTCACAGGCCAGAGTGACCATCAAAGTGGGGAGTGCCGGGGGTCCCAGGACGCCCATGCAAAGGCCCGATACTGGTGAACACATCTTCTTTGAGTCCTGGCCTCATTTTGGCTTATCTTCCAGGAAGAAGTCCTTAAAGAAGGGACTGCCAAGTCAAAGGACATACTATTTTTGCAGCTCTGAAAACCTGTTCGCAAACTGATTTCTCAGAAGGTATTGCCAGGTTATATTGCTACCTGCAACCAAGAAAACTTACATACCTTCATCTTTCTCTTCTGGAGCCAGATCTGCGACAATATCATCGATGTTATCAGGTACAATATTGCATTGCTCCCCCTGCAAAAGGAATTTTTCTTGGAGGGCTCCCATCAAACAGTGGCACGTGTTGGGGTCAGACGAGGGAGGAGGTAAAATCGGATGCCCACCCTGCGTGCAAATCCCAGGCCACGGTGGAGTTCCAAGCCAACATTTACGATCACACTGAAAGAGAAATGGCAAGAAAGCCACAGCTTCCCAGTCCCTGACCCATGGCAGACGTCAGTAATCAGTTATGGAACTCACTAGGATACCTATCTGTCTGGACCAAATCATTCAGTGGAGCACAGAACCCCACTGTAATGTTGATTTTGCTCATTTAGATCTTACGAATAATTTGCATGCTTAGAAACCTCAGGCGGTCCAGGAGTCCTGTGTTTTGGAATACGCCAGGGACCTCATGATTCCTGAGCAGATAGGGGTATAGTTGGCTCGCACTCCTGGTGGGAAGGGTCTGTGGCAGGGTGAGCTCTAGCCCCAGTACCTTCCGGGCGATTCTCTCGATGACAACTCTGGCTACTTGAGTGATAGACCCGCCCTCTGGATCGTAAAAAGGACTCTGAGGATGGTCCAGGCTGGTCAGGGGCCGGATTTTCTCCTGGGGAATTGTGGGCTTGTTGGGTGACTGTCAGCGGGGAAGAGAACACAGAGAGAGAGAGTGTGGGAAACAGAGTGTTTAAAAACCACAAAAGCAACTTGATTGTAATATGATCAGAACAAAAACCTAATTGTTAGGGATTTCACAACAGCTCTAACTGCCTCTGGTGTTAATGCAATTCTATTCACGCCGTGTATCGTGCAAAAAAAAATCGGTAGACCTCGATTTTCAGATTCTCCCAGGTACTCAGGATTACGTCCTGATGAAGACAAAGTTTCAGAGAGCTCATCCCAACTAGGAAACAGCTGAACCAGGCTGGCCTGAATCCAGAGCTCTTCCTGATGGACCAGGCATTGGCAAACTAGTCTAGAGAGGGTCAGATGGTAAATATTTTAGGTTTTGTGGGTCCCACTGTGTCGGCTCCAACTACTCGACTCAGCTTTTGTAGGGAGAGAGCAGCTCCCTACAACATGTAATTGAATGCGGGCAGCGGGGTTTGAAAACCTTATTTACAAGTCAGGTGGTAGTCCCAGTTTGGCCCACAAACTGGGGTTTTCCGACTTACTGCCCTGCCACTGGTTTTCCAATGGCTTCGGATTTCAATGCAATGAAAAATATTAAATCAGGAGACAATCCAAAGTCCTTAACCTAGGTGTCTGGAAACCTCCAGGATCTGGCCCAGCCTCACATACATCAGCTTCTGTTGTTCCCTATTCTCACCCCCGTCTCTTGCTTTTTGCTTCCATGCCCATTTCCTGCTGTTCCCTTGCTTACCTAGGAACTGCTTTTTAGCAGATTCCCTCTCCATGGCCTCCTGGCCAGCTGTGTGGGTCATACTGTATATGGTATGTGAGGGTGGAACTACACCGGCCTCCCCTTCCAGACTGTGGATTCCTTTACCACATTTGTGTCTGGGACCCCCAGCACAAGGCTGGGGGAAGAGAAAGCACCCAGAAAGCTTTGTCCCTCACCACCACAGGCATATACCCACTTCATAGGTCACCCCACTGTCGGTGCCGGCGTCCCAGGGGATCAGGTCTTGTACCACCTTCTGGACCCAGCCGCACTCCTTGGTACACAGATCCTCTGCAGACAGGCCCACGTTCCAGTCGGGGCTGGGGCCCATCATGGTCAGGAAGGACATCAAGTGGCGTGTCCTGTCCACTGAAAATTCAGCCGAGGGTGCCGCTCTCCTGGAAACCAGATACGTTACATTAGGGGGTCTGGGGGGTACACACTCTGAGGGACATCAGGCCAGACCAGAGCTGAAGGAGGAGAGGACAGAAGGACCAAGGATTCTTGGTCTTCCACTGATCTCTGCCTGTGGCCACTCCTGTTTTACACCCTTCGCTATCCTGCGCCCTTCCACTGGCCACACGTGGAGAGAATCATATGCTACCATCGTATCCAGTTTTAATGTGTTCAAGGCACTTAAACTGTTTTTGTAGATGTTTCTTATTGTTCAGCTGTTGATTGACTGTCAACTCTCACTGGAGGGTGAGCCCCAGGAAAGCAGGGCTTTTGTCTGTCTTATTTATGGCTTGATTTCCAGTGCCTACAACAGTGCCTGGCACAGAGTAGATGCTCACTGTTTCTGAGTAAACGAACAAATACTTTGTGTTATTGTAACTGAACCCAAGTTTGTCTGCCTGATGCCCAGCAAAGATGATCACCGAGTCACCAAGGATGCAGCAAGGAAAGAGTTGATTTGAGAGGCAGCCAAAGGCAGAGACGCGAGGGCAAGCCTCAAATCCGCTCCTAAGGAGGAGAGTTGGGGAAATTGGAAGGCAAATGACAAAGTTCTGGGTAAAGAGTCACAGCTGCACTTACTAGTCTGCAGCTGCAATCAGCCACATTATCTCTCTGGTTACCGGTTTTAATCCCTACCCTCTTTTGATCATTCCTCATTCTTGAGGGAATTGGGACGATGACCATTCTAGTTATTTCCTGCTGAGATGGGGCACAGATCAGAGTTGGGGAATGGAAACTTCCTGCACTCACTTAGAGATACTCTTCAGTCCCAGGCTGAAACCCAACATTCTGCATTACTAAGAGTTATTTTTGAGAGCACGCGAGGGAAACAGAATCTGAAGCAGGCTCCAGGCTCTGAGCTGTCAGCACACAGCCCGATGCGGGGCTCTAACCCACAAGCCTGAGCTGAAGTTCGACAAGTCACCCAGGTGCCCCTGCATTACCAAGATTTTGTAGTTTGGTTATTAGTGTTTGTACTACATTGTATCTAGGACCTTTGGGGAGAGGTGTTTTAACCAAGCTTGTTGCATGTATTGAGGTCTTCAGGCCAGCTCTCCTGAATAGGAGGGGTCTGCCAGAGGCTCACTGCTCCAAGCAGTGCTTTTTTTTGAGGTCCTCCTTGCTGGCAGGCTGTAGGGAACCTGCGGATTCTCGTATGTTGAATGTGAGGAATCCACGGCTTGACTCCCCTCAGTGTCCCTGAAGAGTGAGCCTCACTGAAGTTGAAGCTGGCCCTCTGGGTGCTCACTCTTCAGGTCTTTAGTGATACCAAGTCTCCAGGATACAGTCGGTGCAAGGGCACGTCTGTGGGGCACGTCAACCTGCTGGAAGTGAACTTACCTAACCTGCTGGACCTCCCTGAAATTATCCAATTCCCTGATGTGAGGAACTCCTAAGTTATGAAAAGGGTGTAACAACAGTCTTCCATATACCATTTCTTAAGGGCTTATTAACTCAAGCCCATGTCTAGGGGCCACTCGTACCTAAAGCAGAACAACCAGCAAGGCTTCTTCCCCAAGTTAAGTTAGTTTCTTGGTAGATCTTTGCCAAGAACAACCAGCAAGGCTTCTTCCCCAAGTTGAGTTAGTTTCTTGGCAGATCTTTGCCAAGAACAACCAGCAAGGCTTCTTCCCCAAGTTAAGTTAGTTTCTTGGTAGATCTTTGCCAAGAACAACCAGCAAGGCTTCTTCCCCAAGTTAAGTTAGTTTCTTGGCAGATCTTTGTCAAAGGTGTTTTTTTTTTTTCTTTCTTGGTTTTTCTAGCTGGTTGGGGTCTCCAGGAAGTGTGTAATTTCCACTGGACACCCAAGGCATTGGGCACGGTTTGTCTGGCTTGTGCTGCAAACACTGCTCCATTGTCACTCTGAATGGTTAGTGGCAATCCAAACCTAGGGATGTTTTTGCTTAAAAGTGTTTTTGGTTTTTGTTTTTTTTTTTAAGTATACTTTATTGTCAAATTGGCTTCCATACAACACCCAGCGCTCATCCCAACAAGTGCCCTCAATGCACATCACCTACTTTCCCCTACTTAGAAGTGTTTGGACAACTTCTGAGGACTTCACTGAATGGCAGGGGAAAGAGCTTCAACCCGGCTTGTCAAGGGATCTATAAATACCAGCAAATATTGAAAATTACCTGTTGTTTTTGGCTCCTGGTAAAGTCTACCTGCCGGTCTTCTCCAGGCTTGGTGCTTAAAACTTCATCAGGCATTACAAAAAGTTCTAAGGTTTTTTTTTTTTTTTTTTTTTTTTTTTTTTGTTTTAAGTTTCTTCCCCTTTTTTGACAAATTTTGCAATGGAATGGAGATAACAGGAACTTATGTGACTTTCAATAAACACAAGCAGAATAAAAGTTTTATATTATAGTGCTTTTAATTCTAAGCACGTGTCCATTTTAATTAAACCAGCAACCTTAAATTAGTTTTACTACTCAATATTTTCCAAGATCATGCGAAAATCATTTGGGTTAGTTTCAGTCTTTGAGTTTTAGAATGTCCAATTCGAACAAGCGTTTGCTTTTTAACTAACCAGAACTCTTTTACAAATTAACTTTAGCAACACCATGCAGATGGAGAGCAAATAGCTCACACACATGGACACATACAAATACACAAACAAGATGCAGAAAAAATCTTAAAGGCCCAATTTCCAAGTCTCTACCCTTTTTTACAACACAAATCTAATTGCAAGGTGGTATAATTTACGGATTCATTAATTGGTCATTTTTCTCAAGAGTCGAAGGACTATTGTGGCCAGTGTTACAAAAGAAGATTGCCCTATTTTGGAGAACAGAGCCGAAAGGGCTGCATGTGGGGATCAAGCAGGGACTTTCCATTTTCCAATTAGAACACGGCTGGTTTTATTCGAAGATATCACAAGCTGCAGCAAGCCTAATGAAGCCCAGAGTGCCTCTGTGGGCACTGGTTCCTCCGCAAAAGTTGAGGCTTCACCCACAGAACCAAATGGCTTCCTAGTTTCTAGTTCCTCCCTGAAATTCAGAGCTTCACTGACTGAACCAAACAATTGGCTAGTCTGCCTTCTCTTAAGAAAAGGAGGGGCGCCTGGGTGGCTCAGTCAGTTGGGCGACTGACTTAGGCTCAGGTCATGATCTCGCAGTCCGTGAGTTCGAGCTCCACATCGGGCTCTGTGCTGACAGCTCGGAGCCTGGAGCCTGTTTCCGATTCTGTGTCTCCCTCTCTCTCTGACCCTCCCCCGTTCATGCTCTGTCTCTCTCTGTCTCAAAAATAAATAAACGTAAAAAAAAAAAAAATTAAAAAAAAAAAAAGAAAAGGAGACAAAGAGAACCCAAATCCTGTGTTTGGAGGCAGCCGAGTGAGAGGAAGAAATCTAAGAAAGCCAAACCAGAGGGAGGAAGAAATAAGCAGGCTCCCATGCCATGGAGTATGCAGTACTCACCAAGAGACCTCTGTCTAAACCAAACCCAAAGCCATTTTCTTGCCGCAGGTTAATTTAGGTGCCGAAGGCCGATGGTGCCCAGTCAGAGTGGGGTCTTGAGGTCGGGCCCCTCGACAAAGAGCCTAGGCAACTGCTTGGACCAGTCACCAGAATCCTGTTAGCAGCTCGGGGCCGACAAACCATGGGCGCAGAGCTCCTGCCTGGCTCACCAAATCTGTAGCCAAACCCAAGTTCGCCTGCCCGATACTCAGCAAAGACCATCACTGAGAGACATGGAGTCCCCAGCAAGCTCCTCCACAGGCAGCAAAAGGAGGAGACAGGATAAAACTCAGCCCCACCTCCTCCCAGGAGCAGAATCAGGGCAGTTTAAAGGCAAATGGAAGACATTTGGCTGAAAAGTTGCAGCTGAGGGCAGTTCCATTAACCCTTTGCTTACCGGTTCCATTGTGTGCCTAGCTGTGTTGGGATGGACTTTACAAATCAGTGCTTACCAATGCCCCAAGCCTGCCTTTCTTTCTTTCTTTTTTTGGACATCCTCACTCAATCCTCAGAACAGACCTGAGGGAAGAATGACTGATTCCAATTTATGCATGAGGAAACTGAGGCTCATGGGCTTATGTTATGCAACTTGTCCAAAATCACCAAGTTAAAAATGGCAGACAAGACCACGACCCAAGGCAATATTAGTTCGAATCAGCGCTCTTCTCATCATCAATTTCAAATTCCTTCTCCCTGTCCCGTTTTCACTCTGCGATCAACATTGTGCCGTCACAG
This sequence comes from Neofelis nebulosa, assembly GCF_028018385.1. Classification (NCBI taxonomy): domain Eukaryota; kingdom Metazoa; phylum Chordata; class Mammalia; order Carnivora; family Felidae; genus Neofelis; species Neofelis nebulosa. The sequence goes on along the minus strand of NC_080791.1, from coordinate 70,488,868 downwards.
GTGGGGGAGCGTCTCCCCAGCTTGCTGCCTCTGTTGTCCTCACGGGGCTGCTGACAGCACGGCCCTACCCCGGTACCAGAACTCGCCCGTGGCCACATCCTCCGGTTGGTGAGCAAGGACCTGGCTATATAGCCGGGGAGATGGGTTGTCTGTCAACCCCCAAGCCACAAGAGGCTATTATTCTTCAACCTCTGTCTCCTCAAGTTGCTAAGAAGAGGTCTCAGCCGTGGCCAGGGCTGGACGAGGACAATGGTGGTGGCCCCCTGGGGCGGGGGTTGGGGAGCTGGGGAAGGAAGAGTTAGATGCACTCGGCACACACCGGGTGGCAGACCCGGGTTATTTTATTTCCCCACCCCCGTGACAATCCCGTGGGGTTTGAGTTGTCCCATTTTGTAGAGAAGAAAGCAAGCGTGGAAAGGTATAAAGGTTAATGGACCTTTAAAGAGACACAGCTGGTAGGGGCTGAGATTTAAAGGCAGCTCTGCCTGACTCTACACCCCCAGGCTGCTAATTGTGGGGAATCCTTGGCTGGGGACCAACGTGTCTGTTCAGTTCAGCTGGCAGCTGGTGCACCTCAGCTGCTGGGGAGTCCCCGTGTCCCTCTGTGGAGGCCAGCTGCTTCTGGCTCCCCTCACCTGTCCCCAAAAGTAATGACTCCAGACCTGGTTAGGCCTCGTGGAACTGGACCCGTTGGGCTCTGGCAGGCTAGATGGGGTCAAGCCACGCACAGAGAGGAACGGAAGCCTGGGTGTGTGTCTGGCGTCACCTCTTTGAGCTGCGGGTCCTGGGGGCAAATTACCAAAGCATTCTGTGCCTCAGCGTCCCCGTCTGTAAAATGGGGATCTCCATATGTCTACTCCAAAGGGTTACTGTGTTTAATGAGAGAACTTGCATACGGTGCTTAGTCCAGCGCCTGGCACTTGAGAGAAGCAGTGTAGGGTTGTAAAGAGATCAGAAAAGAGAGCGGGGAAGTGGAGGGAGGCCTTCCTGAGTGGACTACCCATTATAGCCTGATGCCAGTCTATGTTCTGTTACAGGAGTGGGGGAAGAGCCTGGTCTGAGCCCTGGCTTGGGTGTCAGCAGCCCAGCAAGGCCCAGTGTCGCCCTCCTCTCCAGCCTCCTGCCGCCTACCCCATCTGCCGCCCTGTGCCCCGGCCAGACCAGCCTAGTTGCAGGTCCCATGTGCACTTCCATCTGCTGGGAAAGCTCTTCTGCAGTGGTTTGCACCATGCGGTCCCCTGGTAACTTGTTAGAAACGCGGATTCTTGAGCCCCACCCCAGATTTACTTAATCAGAGACTCTGGGGGTAGGACCCAGCATTCTAGTTTAACGACCCCTCGAGGTGCTCCGGATGCACCTCGAGTTTGACGAGTGTTGGTCTACTCCTCTTTCAAGCTTCAGGTCATGAGTCACCTCATCCTGGAGCCTTTTGGATCTCCCTGACTGAGGCCAGTGCCTGTGGTGTCTCTCCATACTCTCTGAAGCTGTGCCCTATGATCGACATCACCCTGTCATCATTCGGTCTTCCCCCTCTAGATTGGGAGCTCCTTGAGGGCAGGGACCCTAAGCTTCATCCCAGGACCGCGGTGCCCAGCGGGCGGGCTGAACAAGGCAGTGTGTGAGGACTTGGGCTCTTCCACCCCCAGCTCTAGGTCTTGGCAGTAAGTCACTCACTGTCCTCCAGTCCCAGGTTCTTCATCTGACACCACCTACCTGCAGGGTTTCTGTGAGGCTCCCACGATGCTTTTTGAGGAAGCCTTTATAAACCGCTAACGTCCCCCACACACCTAGTCCACTACGTAGGCACAAACTGGGGGATTTCATCTTCTTTTCCCAGGTGTGCATTTACTGGCATGTAGGTGAGTGGCTTTAGCTTTTAGCAGCTTCTTTAAAGACCTGGCTTCTACAAGAACTGCAGTCTTGCTCACTAGGGACTCACAGTGTATGGTCTGGGGCCCGCCTTCCTGTCGGTGCAAACCACACAGCATGGACATCTGAGGGGACTGCTTTTGCCCCAGCCCTCCTTGGCTCTTGGCCCCTTGGGGGGTCCAGCAAGGCCTTGGGGGGCATACTTCGTCTTCCATTGCCATAGAAACCAACCACTCCACCTGTTACCTTCCCATCTCCCTGAGCATGTGGCTTGCTTTGTCAGAATTGTCATTTGTATCCTGTAAGCTATGGGTGACACTATTCATAGTGACAACCTAAGGGGCAAAGACATCTCTGCTCAGGAGTCTGGTGCTGGGGAAACCGAATCAAGCCTGACCCAACAGGCCATCCTGATACTCTGCTCAGCTGATGGACTTAACCATCGGAGAACCTCACGTGTCTTGTAAGACACGATGCAAATTATTTTCCACCGATGCACTTTGGCCAAATCTGTAACCTGAGTGACGTATCCTTCCAGACCTTGGTGAGTTTTAAGGAGTAGGAAATTTGGGGCAACCAATCCCTGCACAAAACGCCTGACCTTAGGTTGGGTAATATGGCAAACTTGACTCTGTACGGGCCTGGGGGCAATGTTAGCAATTTTCTAGCATCTTCAGTTATGCTCTGCTCTTTTCTCTTACCCTTGACTGGGAAATTTGTCCCCTGATCCCCAGCTCCCATAATGCATTCTGCAGGAAGCATTTCCTGACCTCTCTTCAAATTGTTTAGGACCCCGGGTGCACTTTCCCAGAGCACGATGAGCTCACTCTTTCCTTGGGGTTCTGGTTGAATTTCCATCTTGCACATTAGGTTCCAGAAGAGTAGAGACCATTTTTGTCTTGCTTACAGCTCTATCTCAGAGCCCGGCTTAGAACTTGGCATGAAGTGGATTCTCCTCAAATATTTGTTTTAAATAAATTACTTAATCTAGGAAATGAATGGAGCTCTTATACTTCCTTTGACCTTCAAATTTAATTTAAAAATCATCTCAAAGTATTTATTACTTCCATAATAAAAATGCTATTTAAAATAATGAAATGGATAAGAATATATGGGAGTTTTCTTTGGGAAATGCTTGGTACGACTGGAGTTCTTTAATTTGTCCAAACCATAATAAAAATCCACACTCATGCTTTCTTATATGCCATATCTTTCCAGATATGATATTTTGTGAATTTGGTTTTATTTTTCTGTTCTGGGATTTAAGTTTTTCATCAGTTTTCTAGCAAAGAGAGTTGATCTGACCATACCATGATAACAGTATATTATAAATCATGATAATTAAAATGGAAGCCTATTCAGGACAAGAAAGAAATATAAATGAGTGGCATAGATTGGAGATCCCAGAAACTTTAGATATGGTATTATACAAAACAGACTTCTCAAATTAGGGGGAAAAGGAAAGATTGTGCCAACAGGGTGAGGCCAACTTAACTGCAGTTTTTCTTTTAAAAATGTGGAATTTGCACTTAATCTCACATACCTAAATAAATAATCCAGAGTTAAATAGACGGCAACCAGATTATAGGGGACATGTCGATTACTGATTTGCTAGAGAAATGTTAATTTCCTCTGCTTTGAAACAATAAAGCAATAACAAAAGTAATTGAATTATGAACCAACTAAAGACATCTGTGTAAAGAAACAATATGGTTGAATTAGGGAGAAAAAAAAACGGCATGTTGGAAAAAACATCTCCATGCAGTGTGACTGACAAATGTAACTGTCATATATACAGAGCTAATCCAAATCTGTAAGAAAAACACCACAATCGCGACAGATAAAGGAAAGTTATGAACAGAAAATTCACACCAGAAAAATGAATAAGGAAGACCAGATGAAGACATGGAGAAGTGCTTTACCTTTTTACATTCAGAGAGGCAGCATGGTGCGCAGGGAAGAACAAAGGATATTGGAAGAGGCAGCTGGATTTGCATCTGGGTTCAGCCGCTTGCTAGCTCTGTGCCAGGGGCTTTTTGCCGCCCCGCCCCGGCTCTTTGCACCTACTATGCCAGCAAAATGGGAGCATCATCTTACCCACCCAAGGGCTTTTCGTGAGGAAACTGCTTGTCATTGTGACCGGCACATCCTAGGACTTGGTAAATGTTGATTTCTTGCTCATTAAGCCTTTCCAAACAAAACTTCAAAGAACACCATAAAAGAAAAGAGGCAGTAGGGATTTTTATGCTCCTCCTAAGAACTTATTATCTCCTTCTAAATTTCAGATCCAAACCAGTGTAACTCAGGTCACTGGTGAGACTCTAGTCACTGGCGATTCAGGTCACTCATGCCGAGTTTTGTCTCTCATGTATTTCAAATAATCCCCCATAGCTTTCGAAGTTGCAGAAACTCAATCTAACCACTAGAGGGCGCAAGAGCCACGCACTAGGCTGAAGTCCTGCGTGGTAGGTCTGAGGTTTCTGCCTCGGAAAAACTGCTTATAACCTGGAGGCATCTAGGGCTCCGGGTCCCTCTGGCCAATTAGATCTACCACCTGCTCCTCTAGTCCAACGCGTCTTTACAATCCTGAAGGTATCGGCAGACCTGGGCAAGTGCTACGGGAGACAGGAAGGGCCCTGAAACTTTCAGCCCTGATCTGAGAAAGAGAGAGATGCCTTTGTCCTCATGGGGAGAGCCATGGCTTGGGTGATATGCAGGGCAGGATTGCTGGAGAGGGCGACTGTCTCTAGTCCAACCTCCCTTCATCTGTCTCAAAAACAAGGACAGTTGTCTAATCAAATGTGAATTAAACAGAGTGGCTGGAAATAATTACAGAGACTACAGTCCCTTATAAAATCCATTGTAAGAATAAAGATTATTTGCAGAAGTTCCAGTAATTCCTAGCATTCAGATTAACCTGGAGGAACTGGGTGGTAGGAATTTAGAACTGATTTGCAGGAAACCTGGTCATTTTCTACTCAGGTGCCAGAGGAACTGGTGAAGGATGTGGGTTTTGTTCAGAATCTGTCTTTCCTGTCTCTACCTGCACTCTGGGCTGACAGACCCACAGCTTGATTTATTGAGCTAAACAAGTCAGCAGCTAATTTGTTTCGTTCATGGCTGTCCTTTGAGAAGTGGTCCTGGGGAAAAAGATGAAGATCATTGAAAAGCAAGTCAGTTTCACAGGGCAGGACCTCACAAAGTAGGTCACCCCGGCTTTCCACTGGCCCAAGGGTGGATAGAATCCCATTAACCTCAATCGGGCAGGCTCAGTGAGGAGGGGCAGGGCTGTTTCTGCAAAACAAAACTTGGCTGCGTGGAGGCTTCCTAATTTGACTTCCTAATGAGATTTGGAAGAGGGAAGGGGAGACTGGGGTATGGGAAAATCAAAGGAAAATTCCTTTCCCCTAACGAGCTGGTAGCACTGAGCAGAGAGGGTTTGGGTGTTTGGGAGGTCTGGGTGTTTGCCATCGATTAATTCTGTTCCACTGGGGTCTCATGACTTCTCATGAAGTCAGGGACGGGGGAAAGCTGGGAAGGTGTCCCTGAATATATATATATATATATATATATATATTACAAATTTACAGAAAAGTCTTCCCCATCTTAAAAAAGAAGAAGACAAAAAACATCATTGACTCTGTTACTCCTTGGAGCAGTAGCTGTTCCAGCCACTCTTCTTTCACAGCGAACTCAGAAGACTTGTCTGTATTTGCTGACTCTATAACCTCACTTTCTGTTCACATTTCACCCCCCTGGAGGCTGCCCACCATTGCTCAGTGGAAAGGATTCTCAATAAGGTCACTGATTTTCTTCATGTTGGTCAACCCAATAGGCATGATGCAGCCCTAATCTTACTTGATCTCTCAGGTGCACTGGACACAGCTGACCACTCTCTCCTGGAGCACTTTCTTCTCTTGGCTTCCCTGATGCCAAGCTTCCTTCCCCAGTCTGTTTGCTACTCCTTTTCTGTTTCCTTCCTTTGCAGGCATGTCCTCCAACGTGCATCTCCAACGTATCACATCCAGAACTGAGCTCATGGTCTTTCCCACTGAACTTCATTTACTATTCTGAACCTAATAGGTGGCCCCATTCATCCAGGTGTCTCTGCTTCCCTCACTCTCCATATTGAACTTATCACTGCAGCCTGTGGGATTCTGCTCCTGCACCTCTCTACGACCGCCGTACCTCTCTCCATCTCTACCACCGCCATCCTTGTCAAGGTCACTGTGAATTCTCCCCTCACTACTCTTAACCTTCTCATATTGGAGCCAGAGTGTTGTTACTGGTGTTTTTTTTTTTTTTTTTTTTTTTTTAAGTTTATTTACTTGTTTTGGAGAGAGAGTGAGCTCATGTGGGGGAAGGGCAGAGAGAGAGAGAGAGAGAGAATCTCAAACAGCTTCTGAGCTGTCAATGCAGAGCCCGACATAGGGCTCGAACTCACAAACTATGATATCATGACCTGAGCGGAAATCAAAAGTTGGACAACATACTGAGCCACCCAGACACCCCTGTTTTGTTTTCTTTTGAATGCAGATTTGATCATGTTGTCATCCTGCTTAAAACCCTTCAAAGATTTCCCATTACTCTTAATGGAAAAATCTAAATCCCTAATGTGTGCCTTGGCCCCACACCAAGTTCGCCTGTGATTTCTGGGCCTAGTTATACCACAACTGTTTAGCACCTTAAGTATGCTGAACCCTCCTCAGGGTCTTTACACATGATAGTCGCTCTAGACTTTCTAGAACGTTCTCCCCTTTCTTTGCCTCTTTACCTAGTCAGCTCCTATTGGTTCCTTAACTCTTAGCTCAATGGCCATCCCTTAAAGGAAGCTTTCTCTGACCTTCAGGTTGGGTCAGGGTCCCCGTCACGCTCTCTCATGGCACCTTATATCTTCACAGACATGTCACATTTGTCAGCATTTGGTTAATGTCTCTCCCTCACTAAACTGTGAGTTCATGAGAAACTCTGCTCTGCTCAGCACTGTATTCCTAAGTATCTTTGACAGTACTTCCCTTTAGAGACCGGCCATAAATGTTTGTTGAGGCAATGAAATGTTTCAGTCATCCTTAACGGAAGGACACAAGGTAAGTGAAAGTCACGGTTTTGTTTTGTTCTGGGGCAGGAGTCAGACAATTTGGTTGTGGTCACAGTATGAATTCCATGCTGGTCCGAAGTCTGACTGGCAGATATATATATGTCTTGATTGGTGAAAAGATGGACACTGAATGACCTGTTACGTAGTTGGAGGGGCCTTGTAATAAGTAAGGGGCACAGGGAGTGGAGGCAGCTGGGGAGGGTTGGAATTCTAGTTCCTCCGCCAGTGGAGCTGGCTGCTGAGGTCTGAGCCTCTGTCTCATCTGCAAAGTGAGGCTCCAGACCCCTACCTCATGGGGTTAGTATGAGAATGGAGTGGGATGAGGAACATAAGTCCTGGCAGGGTACCTGGCACATAGTAGGCGCTAGAGACAAGAGGACAGCTCTCTGCTCCCTGCTTTTTCTTCCTCCTTTCCGCTCTCCTTCCAGAAGCACCCTGCTTTGCCACTTACACCTTCCTAAACCCCGGGCTCCTTAAGGGAAAACTGGGATCAGGTTTCCCTAGTGGTATCAACACTGGCATCTGCAAACTCTGGCCCAGATGCCCCCAGCCCCTGCCTGGTTTTGAGCCCAAGGTGAGGACTCGTCCACATGCAGTTTTGGGAGCTGGGGGCAGCTGAGGAGAGCCTGAGCGCACAAGATTCAGGGTGGGTGTTTTTTTCTGACTGACCTTAATGATGTGAGGGGGCCTCAGGGCCTTGGTGAATTCACATTGGTGTTTTTTGGTGGGACAGGCCTGAGACAGGCAAATGCCCCCCTACCAGGGGACAGCCGGGGGCAGTAGACCCTGCCTCTGCTGCTTCTCCTTGGAGGGGAAGGCATTTCCAGGGCTGGGCAGGTTTCCAACCACGCTGGCCCCAGCTTCCTCAGAGGAGATCACAACAAGCCAGGAAAGGCCTCTACGCAGCCAGCTCGGCTGCCCTTGGTCAGCTGTCCAGGTGTGGGCCTCTCTTTCCTCAGGTCGCCACTTAGGGCCTCAGTTCTGCCCAGACCTGGGCCAATCCAGGGCAAGGAGCCTCCTTCCAGACTCAGCCCCGTATGATACCTTCTGAACAAGGCCCTTCATGACCCCTCCTCAATCCTCGGCTGGGTTGTGCCCCTTCTCTAGGCTTCCAGAACCACTTATAACCTCATCATAACATTTATCCCCATGGAGTGTGCATGGCCACCATGGTGTATGGTGTCACCCGAAGGTGTGCAAAGGGCAGCTCTGGGGTGGGAGACCTCTCTTTATTGTCCATCCCCCCACCCCCAATGGCTGTGGGTTCCAAAGGCTGGGGACTGGGTGTACAGGGCTGGCACGTCGTGGGTGGGGAGGAACGGTTAATTTGCTGAATGGTTAAACAGGTGGGCACCAGATGCCTGGCAGCAGCTTCCCTGCTCCCCGCTGGTTGTGTGGGAGCACTCCTCTCTCCGCTCCTGCTACCCCATCCTGTGCTTCTCTGCCCATCATCTTGACTTTGCCTTTGCTCCCACCGAGCAGAATCTCACCCACTGCCTGTGTCGTTGCGCTCTCCATCACCACCATCATCGGTGGGTATAGACGCCTCCAGAGAATGGCCAAGCCATTCTTCATAAACCATTTTCATGCGGTTGGCAGGAACTTTGCTCCAAGTCTTGCATCCTTGAAGGAGGAGTGAAACCAAAGCTCGTTCAAGGAACTGCACAGGACTCGGCATGGCCAGAGAGAGGTGCAGAGTAGAGAGAGGCAAGACATGAGCCCTAAGGAAAAGGAAGCAGGAGCTGGGGCATGTTCGGCTCACTGGGGCCTCTCTAAGTGATCCCGGAGACCAAAGGAGGTCATGGAGGGATTCTAAGGAGAGGATAACACAATAGGATTTGGTTTTGTTTTGTTTTGTTTTTTTGATATGATGATTTCAAGGTCCACGTACGCCATCTACAGAGAGGTGTCCAAGAAACTGATGGATGGATGATCTACTTACTCACCTACCTATCTTCCTACCTACCTACCTACCTACCTACATATCTGCCTGGCAGAGTAGTCATTCAGGGAGCCATCGGCATACCCTAGGTCATCAAAATACAAGGGAGGATGAAATCTTAAAGGGATAGAGTAGACAGGAAAGAGATAAGCTGGGGCCAATCTAGTTTTCCACGAGTAAGACCTGCCTAGAGTGAGTGTACCTGTGTGCGAAGGTGGTTTCAGTCGGTCGTGGCCGAGAACATGAGTGAACACGTAATGGCAACTGTTATGTCCAGTTCTGTGGTATTAGAGACATCGGGGGAGACAAAGACCAGGCCCGTATTCCTGAGAAGATACGGGTAAGTGTGATAGGCCCACACGTGGGCAGTGTACCTCACCTGCTCATGCACCTGAGAGGTACTGCTGACTTTAATGACATAACTCATGTGGTGGCCAGCCGGTGGGTGGCTCCGAGTATGAGAAATGGCCAGGGTCTGTGTGCTACTTACACGTTGAGAGGCTGCCAGGCTGGCCACTGAGCTTTGGCCTTGATGACGGTGAGGACCTCATCACTCTGCAAAAAAAGGACCACAGTTGTTTAGTGAGGAGAGCCAGGCTCATGGCAGCAAGAGAGGTTTGACATGGTGACATTGTCCACCCTCACTCCCTTACCTGCTGCCCAGGTGTGGAGCCATCCCTCCCCAGGGTAGGGAAGCCCGGGAGCCTCGGCCATCCCGGGGGATGGGGCTCAGTGCCCGCTGCGTCTGTTGTGTGTTGCACACTGATGGGTTCACTGAGCCACACCCTGGTTTCCAGCTCTGGCCACCCCTCCCGCACTGCAGCCGGAGCTCTGACCCGGCCTCCGCCTTGGATGGCCATGCTTCTATATCATGCCCAGCCTGGAGGGCAGGTTGTGCACTCTGTGTCCAGGCACCGGCTGCATGAGGAGTTGCAGGGTAGCCAATACCTGCTCCGGAGGATTGTCACCACCACCCCCCCATCCCCCCGGCCCCAGACCTCTCCTGCTGTTGAGACCCACACACCTGATTGGACTCCCTTGGACAGGAGGCCAGAACAAAGTCTGAGGCCAACACCCCTTGTGCTGCTCATATCATTCCGCTCTATTTGCTTTGGACAGCGTGTAGCATGGGCCCTTAAAATCAATTTTTGAGGAAGGATTTGCTAATTAACAATTTGAAGGAAAGCATTAAGTCAACATCGAGGGGGGAAATGCAGAAGTTTGTGGATCTTGCTTAACTTTACTTGGCAGTCTGTTTGGGTTTTTATCTTCAGTGACGGGGCAGAGGAGTATCATAACCTTTTCAAGGCTTAAGGCTTCCACGGGCCCAAATTTGGCTTTGGCTAGGGACCTTCCCTGGAGAGGATTCAGCTGGTCCTGGATCTCCCCTTCCCCTGGCTGGGCCCAGCAATGCTCAGATGCCACTGTCCACTGTACTTGGAAAAGCCTAGAATGTCACCAGCTGAGGAAGGAAGTACTCTGTTGCTGACTGAACAGGTCCTTGAGTTCCAAGAGGGCAGAGACTTGCTTGGCTGGCTTATGTCTCTGCTCCAGTTTTTAGAGCCATGCCTGGCGTGAGTGTCTAGGACATATTTAGGATGAACTGACAAACTTCTTAATTGGTGGGTACCATGCCCAGAAAATCCCACCACCCTGCAGTCATCTCCTACATCCCACGGCTCGCAATGAGCCCTTCTTCCAACCCCAGAAGGCCACTCCTCCTCCAGCAGGTTAAAGGCACATCTACTGTGAACCTCCATTCCCCCATCTCCTGCCCCTCACAGCTGGTGGGCTCCAAGACCCACTGTGCCCACAGCCTTCAAGTCCCTTGAGCCTCCTCCCACAGTCTCCATACCTTCTTGCTTCCCCCCAGTGCACCTTCCATGTTGCCACAAATCCGACTGTCTCCGTTCCCTGCCTCAGCCCTTCAGTAGCTCCTCACAACTCCCATGACCAGTTAATTTTTTTTAATGTTTATTTATTTATTTTTGAGAGAGAGATAGATATAGAGCGAGCAGGGGAGGGGCAGAGAAAGAGGGAGACAGAATCCCAAGCAGGCTCCGTGCCGTCAGCACAGAGCCCGATGCGGGGCTTGAACCCATGAACCATGAGATCATGACCTGAGCTGAAACCAAGAGTTGGATGCTTAACCAACTGAGCCACCCAGGTGCCCCCATGACCAGTTCTTAATTCCTGAGTTTTCCTACATGGCCTTCATCATCTGGCTCTAGGATATGTTTTTCTTTGATTTTACATATACAGAATAATGCATAAACAGAATTGTACATGCATACTGTAGACAGATTTAGCACCACAGAAGCACACAATGCGAATAGTGACCATAGTCCATCCAGCATCTACCCTGCCTTCTGCTTCCTTCTGCAGCATGTTACAGTTTGGTGTATATCATTGCATATGCAACTACGTGCGTGTGCGTATGTGTGTGCACATTAGATACGGCTCTCCCCACAAAAACCGCATCATACTTATTCTGCACCATGATTTCAAATTTTTTCCTTAATACCATCCCATGGGAAAATTTCCAGGTCAGTAGATACTGCATCATAGCAGTCCTTTGGGTGCTGTTTAAAGTGTTGGAGATCTTTAAATTCTGGTAAACCAAGTCAAGATGCATCAAAGAGAAACCCAAGACATGAGACCCAAGAAACGAGATACCGTCTGATGACAATCCTTTTGCCCTTGAAGAAATACTTTACTAAGAAGTAAAATCAATGTGGGTGGAGTTAAGAGAGACACCATGTTAGCTGGCCCTGCAGATGCACCTTGCATTATAATGAAATCTTGGTTTTCAAGTCCCAGCTGACGATGTATTGATTTTGCTTTTGCAGTATATAATGACGAAAATTGTTTGGGCCCTCCATTAGTGTTTATGCATGGTGAGGAAACTCTATCTGTAATTTTTAGAGATATGGAGGCCCCAAGGATGATGGAGCCACGTGTGCAGGCTTTAGAACAGCTTGTTGCTGTAAATTCTTTCATCTAGTGGTTGCATGCCATCTGCATGATCAATAGCTTAGTTTTGCTTGTTTGTGATCATTTGTGTTATTCCATCAGATAAGAATGCAGGAGCACTATGGAAAATTTATTTAAAAAGCTAAAAATCTTTGGAGCATCAAACTTGTCTGGTAGACCCTCAATTCTATAGGACTGGAGAGTGGCTTTTCCATGGCCATATCCAGCAAATTATTGACAAAGCAAAGCCTTTGATGTGTATCTAGAATTCCATGGAGGGAATTCCGTGGAGGGTCTGTAATTTACTTAACTAGCATTATTGGTGGATATTTAATTGTTTCCATGCTGTCACGAAGACTTGTATACATATTTCTTTGTTTACAAACCCAAGGCTTCCTGTGTTATGGATTCCTAGGGGATGGTTAAAAGATGAAGCAGATTTACAGTTTTGGCAGGACCTACCAAATCGTGTTCCAAAAATCTGTACCAATTTACGCCCCCACAAGAATGTATATATGCCCATCTTGCCACACCTTTGGACACACTGAACACCATTCATCTTTTGGGTATTTACTGTTCCAGCCGGCATGGGAGCGGTATGTTTGAGAGTACAGGCTCTAGAATCACACTGAGTTCAAATCCTGCCTGCACCATTAGCTAGCTCTGTGTCCTTTGGCAAGTCTGTTGACCTCCCTTAGCCTTCTCATCTGTGAAATGGGATTTAGAAAGAGTTTCTACTACACGGGGTTGTTGGGGGACTAAGTGGCATCATTCATATAATGTGTTAATGCAGTGCCCAAATATGCATATATTAGTTACTATTCTTACTCTCATTTACATTCAGGCCAAGCTGGTATTAGAATCAATTTGCACCGCTTGAGTACAGATTGTGAAGCACACAGTTGCATCTACAAATCCACAAAGCCTCGGGAGAATACTCCCTCCCTTAAAGCCAAGCTCTGAGTCTCAGGGAGCATATGATGGGAGGTTCATGTAGCTGGGTGAGCCTTGGATGGGGCTGCTCGGGGGGCGGGGCATGTTCCATTCTGAAGAATGAAGGATTTAAAGTCAGAGTAAGCAATCCAAACTTCAGACTTAAATGAAAAGCTCTCTTAACACGTCTCTAAAGCACAGAAAGGATCTTTAAAGAATCCTTAGAGCCCTTATACATCTCCCATAGGACTCTTTTCAAACCAACTATTTCAGGGCATATTCACAGTTCATGCCTCTTTTGGATGACATTAGCACTTTTCTGGAGATGTGCCAATTAAAATAAAAAACCCCAAAGAAACCACAGGTCACTGGTGTCCATCTTCATGGGGATGAGCTCTTTCATTTTGCTTTTGGTAAATATGTTGTGAAGATGTCACAGTTGTACTCAGACTTCATAGCTACCGACAGCAAATGGGAATCACACAGCCCCAAACAGGCCACCGGCTGAGATCAGCTCTGGAGGAAGGAGGGCCGTGTGGGGCGAACACAGGCCCGGGACAGGTTGGAGGCAGAAATCACGTCAGTATTAGGAGATGCCAAGTCTGAGCAGAGCAGAGAGTAAGAGTGTGGGTCTGGGGAACGGGTGGGAGTTGGTGTCAGAGCCAGCCTTGCCCAACACTGCCCTTCCCATGCCCTCCAGAGCCAGCCCCCAGTGCAGGAGAGCGCTGGGCGTCTCAGCCATGCCCGCAGTGAAAGGCCAGAGTCTGTCACCTCCTCCCTGCCTCGTGCCTCACCTCCTCTCTGTGCCTGTACCTGCCTGAACCTTCATCTCCCAGTCCTGAACCACAACCTCTTTCCTCATCCTAAGGCCCCCTCTGCTCCAAGGGGCACAGAGAATGTCCTGCCCTCGACCTATGGTCTGGGACTCTGCCCGGACAACCGGCCTCCTCCCTGCAGGAAGAGAAAGGGGTTGCAATCCATACTCAGAGAGGGAAAGTAACGGAAACATCAACAATAATAACACAGCGATCTACTGCTTTTATGTGCTGGGCAGAGGCACTGTGCTCGTTACCTTTATATAGTATTTTATTTAATCCTTACAACATTTGCAAGGGATGTAGGTATACACTTTTAATCCTCGGAAACACATTTATCTGGCCAAATTAGTTAGCCAGTTAGGCAATGGCAGAGTTGGAGTTTAAACGTCAGCCTGACCCTGGAGACCATGCTCGTCACCCTGTGACCCCAGGCAGAGGGGAGCCGGGAGGGTAAGGTGTGGTGCAGGGAGAGCTGGGCACTCTTGACAGGTCAGCCCCCCCGTCCCCCACCTGGGCCTTTATAGGCCTTAGAACACTCTGAGTTCTGAATGTTAATGCTGCCCTGAGAACTGATTTTGATGAAGAGCAGGGGAGACGCAGGGTCCTTGCGTTGGAGAGGAACTGCTCCTGGAGAGGCAGACACCCAACGACCAATGATATTAAATGCACGTGCAGTGATACACGTGCATGCACAGAGAGACCCCCCACCTCATCGCACATTTCCTTGTATTCATCAGCTTGTTTCTTAGGAAAATCCTTGGGAACAGCTATCATCTCATTTTGCAGATGAGGAAACTGAGGTTCAGAGAAGTCATGTGACTTCTTGCAGCCCACCCAGGAACCATGGTTCCCATACAGATGTGTCTGGCTCCAAAACTCTCGCTCTTTCCACCCGGCCTGACTACTCTTCCTCTCTATCTTGCTCTGGTCCCTCTCCTGTTTTGCTTGTCGCTTTCAGCAAGAGCGTGGCTACCGCTGGCTGACAGTTTTCCCCAAAGAGCTCTTGCTCTGAGGCATAGGGTCACCCAGATCCCTCTGTGAGGGCAGTGCCTGGCCTCTTAGGTAGACTCTCGTGAACGGTGTTTGGCTCCATTATTTGCTTCTATCCTATCCCAGAATTCCCACTTACCATAAAAAACAACCCTGATGGCTTCCATGTCTGAAGGGAGCTTTTTCATCCCTTGGTGGGTATCCTGGTGATGAGCAGCAGGACATGAGCCATTTTAGGAGGTAATAATGGAGCTATGGGCATCTTTTAAATCAATTGTGCCCCCACAACATAGTCTCTCATTGTTTCGACAAGTTCTGGGTTTACTGGGTCATAAATAAAAACAGATGGTTCATATTTGGCAGTGGTCCATGGCTTGCCTGTGGTCTCCTGTGGTCTGTACTGCAGAAGTCTGAGGCAGGCAGGCAAATGGTTCCCATTTTTCAGATGAAGTAACTGAGATGCCTCCCTCCTCCGATACTGCTCTGGTCAGGATCACCCATGCTCTCACCACTGCCCATGGTTATTGCCCAGCTCTTAGCTTCCATGACCCCTCGGCAGTGTTGGACCAGGAGAGCTGGTCACTCCTTCTGTCTTGAAACACTTTCTACATGGTTCTGGCACCTGCTGCCTCTCTATTTCTTCTCACCTCACTGGCTGTTCCTCCTCAGTCTTCTTTGCTGACCCCTCTCCATCCACCTGGGTTCAAGTCCTTGATCCTGTCCCATATTGCCTTATAATTAACTGCAGCTTGTCTCATGCCTTAAAATACTATACATACGTCAATGATGACTGAAGTTTAATTTTCTACCTTGTGTATCAACTGTTTAACATTTTCGTCTGGATGTCGAATTGGTGTCTCAAACTCAACAGTCTGAGACCAAATTCGTGACCGTCCTCTCCCCTAGCCCGGCCTGCCCTTTTCTTCCCAGCCGGCTCAGTGGCAATGCCAGCTTTCCAGTTTCTCCTCCCTGATGCTTCTTTCTCTCCTACTCCACATCCAGTCCTTCTGTCCACCCTGTCAGCTCTGCTCCTAAAATGCATTTATGAGCCCACCACTTTCCGTCACCTGCCTTGCTGCCACTGTGGTCCAAGCCATCATCACTACTCACCTACATGATTGCAATTGCTCCTTGGCTGGTGTCTCTGCCTCCTCTTTGGCCCTCCTCTGGGCTCGTTGCAAAGCAACCATCCCACGCCATTTCTCAGGTCAAAATCCTTCAATGGCTTCACACCCCACGGCAAATGGGGAGCTTCCGTGCCCCCCACAGCCCTCCGTGACCAGCGTCGCCCTGTGTTACTTCACTAACTCTATCCCTTAGGGCTCTGTCCCTCTCTCAATTGTTTTGGCCATTCCAGACATCTCATTTTCCCACGAACGGACCGGGCACACTTAGCCCTTGCTGTTTCCTACGCCAGCAATGCTGTCCTCCGGACAGACATCACGACACTCACGCCCTTGCCTCCTCCAGGTGTTTGCTCAAACGTCACCTTCTCTTCAGGTCTTTGTTGACCCCGTGACTGAAAAGAGCAATTCCTCGCCGGCTCCTCAACCCGGCACTCCCCCATCACCTTATCTGATTGTGTTTTCTTCATCGCCTTGGTCACTGTCCGATACCCTGTGGATTTTGCTTCTTTACTTTCGAGGGGTTCTCTCTCCCTGCTAGAATAGGGCCCCCCTACTTTGGGCAAGGGCTGTTGTCTCTCTTGCCCAGTGCTGTAGCCTCCATATTTGGGACCATGCTTGGGACATGCTCAAGCAATATTTGTTGCATGAATGAGAGGCTGTGATGAGGAAGGGGCTGGCGCCCTCTAAGCCTCAGCCCAACAGCACTCCATCATCCTAGCTGCGTGAAGTGGTCCTCGGAGATCTGAGCGTGGAGCTGGCAGGCACTGGGAGAGCGGTAGGACAATGCCAGCCAGACAACTGTGCTGGAACAGCCTGAACTAGAAGGAGAAGGAAGGGACAGGACACAGGCCGCGTTAGGAGCTGTGGTTAGACTTCACAATTTCCGAGTCTGCTTCAGGGGGACACCCCGCGACCTGGGCTGCCTGTTGAAGTGCCCATAGCGTGCCTCACGCCAGGGAAGCAGCGGTCATCCCAAGCCACTGTCTGATCGGTGAGCTCAAAGGCAGAGAAGGTACCCAGAGCCCATTAACAGATCCACAAGAAGGTGATGTGGTTGCACAGAAGCGTTTCAAATTCAATGTCTTTTTAGTTCTTTTCAAATACAGCCTGTAATTCCGATGGGAAAATTGTGTAAGGCTCGCAGATAACAATTTCCCCGTGAGACGTTTTGGTGAAAGCAGCTTGGTATTTCTGAAGCGGGAGAGGGAGGGCCCATCAGAGCCCCCGGGGGCTGCCCCACCGCCCCTCTACCCGCAGCTGACTCTGGCAGGTGGAGCACTCTGAGGAGAGGCATCACCCCATGACCTGAGAGAGATGACCAGCCTTCTGTGTGCTTCTATGAACCACCGGCAACAGTTTAGCTTGTCCTTTGGGGACCGAAGTATCAATCCGGGGTTTAACCTCATTTTCCGGACTTTTTCATTTTGTCCTTTGTAATGCACGTGAAAGTCTGCAGCCCCCGGGAGCTGAGGGAGCTAAGGAGGTTGATGGGGCATGTCTGTCTCTCCATCCCACCAGCCTCTCTCCACCTGATCTTCCCAGGCCCTCCTCCCCACCTCCACCCTGTCTCCGGCAATTGGAAAACACTAAGTGCCAGGGCCAGAGGCAGAGGAGTGAAAAAGGGGCCAGGCCAGGCGAGATTCTGACGTCACAGGGGAGAGAGAACGCGAGAAGCAGAGGCTGTCTGCTTTCTTTTTTAAAACATTTTTTTAATGTTTTATTTATTTTTGAGAGAGAGAGAGAGAGCATGAGCATGAGCAGGGGAGGGGCAGAGAGAGAGGGAGACACAGAATCCAAAGCAGGCTCCAGGCTCTGAGCTGTCAGCACAGAGCCTGGTGCAGGGCTTGAACTCACGAACCGTGGGATCATGACCTGAGCTCAACCTGGACTCTTAACCCACTGAGCCACCCAGGTGCCCCCTGTGTGCTTTCAAACAGGCAGGGGTTGCAAGGAAGCCCTGGCCAGGCCTGGCTGAAGGTGACTGTGATGCCACCTATGGGGCAGTGCCCCAATCCTGCCCCGTGGGAGCATCTCCAGTGGTCTTTTTATTTTTTTTTAAAGATTTTATTTGTATATATTTTTTTAAAGTTTACTTACTTATGGGGGGGGGGTGGGCGACAGAGAGAGGGAGAGAGAGAGTCTCAAGCAGACTCCACAGAGCCCTATGCAGGGCTCGAACTCATGAACCATGAGATCATGACCTGAGTTGAAATCAAGTCGGATGTTTTATTTTTGAAAGAGAGAGAGGCAGAGCACAAGCAGGGGAGGGGCAGAGAGAGAGGGAGGGAGACACAGAATCTGAAGGAGGCTCCAGGCTCTGAGCTATCAGACACAGAGCCTGATGCAGGGCTTGAACTTATGAGCTGTGAAATCATGACCTGAGCTGAAGTTGAATGCTTAAAGTTGGACATTTGCCCAAAAATGCTTGACCTGAGCTGAAGTTGAATGCTTAAAGTCGGACAAGCTGCCCAGGTGTCCTTCCAGTGATCTTAAAAGCACAGCATTGAACACCCCTCATCCCTCTTCCCTGTCTCCCCCTTGTACATTCCTCTGAGGACAGCTCCAGTCCAGGTCTAGTCCCAGAAGCCAACGCTAGAGCAGGGGTGGGGACTGTGTCCTTCCCTGCATCCCCAGCATCGGCTTGGGTTGGAGGAGGTGTGTCGGGTATGATTAAGGGATGAATAATGGGTGAGCTAATTAAATGATTAATTAATGACAAGCTAGAGGAAGCCCCTGGTCTGTGTGGCCCTCCCAGGGGTCCGAGGGCACTTCTGGTGAATGCAGTGGGGTTAGCATGTGCTGAAGGGTCTGCCCCCAGGAGCAGGTGACCCGATTGATGTGTTCTGAGGGCCCTGCCCACTGCAGGGAGTGGACAGTGGTGGGGCATGGGGGCAGCAGGACAGGAGAGAGCACTGTAAGGTGAGGAGACCGTGGATGCAAGGCGTTATTTTGAAGGGAGATGCAGAACATCAAGGTGCTGATGGATGTGGGTTGTAAAACTAAGAGGGGTCAAGGATGACTCCAAGGGGAGGTGTCTTGTCAGCAGTTGGATATATGAGACTGGAATTCGAGGGACAAGTCCAGGCCAGAGATGTATATTCGAAAGGCATAAGCATATAGGTGGTAGTTAAAGTGACAGGACAAAGAACCTGGAGAGTGGGCAGAGACAGAGAAGGGAGCGGGGATGGTGAAGAGCTTAACTAGGGACAGCCAGAGAGGCTGACAACACTAGGGGAACTGCACCCCCCCCCCCCCCCCCCCCGGCCTCTTCAAAGCCCTTGTGCTCTCTCCCCGCTGCCTATTAATGTTTCCACTGCTCCCTGCTGTCCCTGCTGTCCCCTCTGTTCCGACACCCCCCTGTCCCCCTGCTTCCCCCTACTGTCCCTACTTCCCCTGACACCCTGCTGTCCCACTGTCCCCTGCTGCCCTCCTGCCCCCTGACACCCCCACTGTCCCACTGTCTCCCTGCTTCCCCGCTGCCTCCTGCTGTCCCCACAGCCCCCTGATACCCCTGCTCTCCCACTCTTCCCCTGCTACATCCACTATCCCCCTTCTGCCCCCACTGTCCCCTTGCTGACCCCTGCTACCCCACTGTTCTCTTCATGTCCTCACTGTCCTCTGCTGTCCCCACTCTCCCCCACTGACCCCTTTCCCCTGCTGCACCCCCTCCCCTTTGCCCCGCTGCCGCAGGCCCTGCTACTTGCTCACTGCTGCCACCGCTGCCTCGCTGGTCACTGCTGGAAATGCAACTGAAACAGGTTTAGGAAAGACCAGCCCGCGAGGCGGTGCCCCAGCAGGCCCAAACAGCTCTTTTGGGGAGTGCGCTGTGCAGGGTGTTGAGAAAACTGGCAGTAGCAGGAAGGACATGTGATTATTTCTTAAAAGATGAGTGACATCACGGCAGGTTTGTATGTGAAACGGTATAATCTAATACAGAAAGAGAAATCGCTGTCGCGGGAGAGAGGGTGCACTGGGAGTGCACTTGAAAAGATAAGGGGTGAGATCCAGGCCCGAGGTGGAGGGCGCCTTCCAACCAGAGCAAGAGGATGGACGAGGAAGGCACAGGGCTGTAGCTCCTAATGCTTGAGGTCACGGGCATTGCCGGGCGCCCAGCAGATACGGAGTGAGCCCACAGTCTCTGCCAGGCTCCACTGCGGGGGGCTGGAGACAGAGCCGGAACAAGAGAGATGCCAACCCCTGCCTCATGGAGCTTTCCTGAGTGGGGAGGCAGACCTAAACAAGGGGCAGTCACAGCGTGCCAGACTTTGATGGGCTCTCTGGGGCCAACACAGCAGGGGCTGGTGAGCCGAGGGCCAGGCTCGGAGAGTTTGGGATGTGGAGAAGGCTTCACTGACAAAGCCACTAAAGTATACTGAGATACAGGTGCTAATGCGGGTGAAAAGGGCCAGGTCAGCCCTCTCTCAAGATGAAAATTACCTCACGTACTAAAATAAGGACTTTAAAATAAAAAAAAAAACCCAAATAACATAACCATATTATATGATGTTCCGAAAAGAGAGGGCGTGAGAGATATGTAAAAAGGAATATCCACATCTCACCATCCTTACCTAGCGGCTATTATCAATTCATTTCTATATTTGTATGTTTACACACACACACACACACACACACACACACACACACACACACACGTTGTCTTTACCCCTACCATTTCTTTGCACAATAGTAGCTAGATTATTATACAAATAGATGATTACACAAACTGTCTGCACCTTGCTTTCTCATTTAATACATTTCAGAGATGATCTCATGTGTGACATAGCTCTTTTAATGATGACCTCGAAGACCATATAGCAAAGTAAAAAAAGATACAAAAGCATATACGTGTGTGTTTTTCCATTGCTATATGGGTTCGTCATTAAAAGAGCTATATCACTAATGAGATCATCTCCGAAATACCCTAGACTGAATTAGAAAGCAAGGTGGAAGCTTCAGGTATTGTACTGTCAGCTTGTTTGTCTGGGTCCTTAAATATAAGAACATTTCACTTCATCAGCTCCCTTCATCCACTGATTTCCATAAAAAGCTTTCAAACTGTTAAGTAATGAAGCTCCAAATGACCTGGACAGTGGAGGAACAGGCCTGCCTTAAGGTGCTGGGGGTGGGGGGCGGGGAATGTTAGCATCAAATAAGGTTCCAGAAATGCTGCTTTCTTAAATAGCGCTATTTAAATGCAAAGGAACAGCTTTGATATGCTGTAAAAGCTTAACCCTTCTCACTCCTGAGGACCAACCCCCCCTCCATGTCCTCCACAGAGGTTTGGGGAGAGATTGGGGAGGTAACAGAGAAGTTCTGTGTTGTGGCTGACACTAAAGGGATGTCCCTACCAGGAACTTAAGAGGCTGGCTGGCCTCTGTCAGGCTTCCCATGGTAAGAGAAGTTTCCCTGGCTATGAATACCAACTTCTAGTTATTAATTGTGGCATCACGGACCAACAGTTAAAGAGCAGTTGTGGTGGAATAAGTCAGACCGAAGTTCAAATCCTGGCTCAACCACTTACAAGCTGTGTAAGTTTGGGGAAGTTACTCACCCTCTCTGAGGGGATTCCTCACGTGTGAAACATGTATTCATTGAGCTCCTTTTATGGGTCAGAGACTGTGCTGGGCATGGGGCATAGGGCAGTGGACAAGGCACCACAGTCCCTGCTCTTGTGGCCATGTCCTCTCGTAGGTTAATAAGATATGTACAGATTGAATGAGATAGTGAAAGTGAAGGGCCAGGCGAGTGGTGACAAAAGGCTAGCCACGATTACTAAACTCACATGTCTCCATGCCCCCTCCTTCTGTGTAATTGTCCCTGTGTCCACTTATTCCTGTCCCTCAAGCAACTCCTCCTCTCAAAGGCCTAATTTTTTTTGAGTAGAAATTTATATATTTAAGAGGTGTATAATACAATGTTTTGGTGATACACATGCACAGGCATACCTTGGAGATATTGTGGGTTTGGTTCCAGACCACTACAATAAGCCAATATCACAGCAAGGTGAGGCAAATGAATTTTTTGCTTTCCCAGTGTATATAAGAGTTACGTTTACACTATACTGAAGTCTGTTAAAGGTGCAATAGCATTAGGTCTAAAAAAAAAAAAAAGAAAAAAACCAAAAAAACAATGTGCATATCTTAATCAAAAAATACTTTGCTGCCAAAAAGTGCAACCCATCATCTGAGCTTTCAGTGAGCCACTGATCACCCTAACAAACATAACTATGATGAAAAAGTTGGAAGAGAATTGCCAAAGAGTTACCAAAACGAGAATTACCCAAGAGTTTGCAAAAATGACCAAGATGCGACAGAGACGCGAAGTGAGCAAATGCCATTGGAAAAGGAATTCTGAAAGATTTCCTCCATGCGGGATTGCTGCCAACCTTCAATTTGTTAAAAAAAAAAAAAGGCAGTATCTGCCAAGCACGATAAAGTGAAGTACAATAAAATGAGGTGCGCCTGCACGTAGTAAAATGGTCACTGTTGTCAGGCTAATTAACACATTCATCTCTTCACAGGGTTGCCTTTTTCTTTTTGGGGTGAGAGTACCAGAAATCTACTCTCTTAGCAAATTTCCAGTATACAATCCAGCATTATATTAGTATTCGTATATATTATATGATACTATATATAAATACATATGTTTGTATTTATTTATTTATGGGAGGGGAGAGAGAGAGAGAGAGCGTGTGCACAGGAGCAGGGGAGGGGCAGAGAGAGAGGGAGAGAGGGAGAGTCCCAAGCAGGCTTCACACTCAGTGCAGAGCCCAAAGCAGGCTCGATGCCACAACTGCGAGATTGTGACCTGAGCCAAAACCAAGAGTCAGATGCTTACCCGACTGAGCCACCCAGGCGCCCCTATGGTCATTTAAACTATAGTCATCGTGCGGTACGTTAGGTCTCTAGACTTATTCGTCCTACATAACTGTAACTTTGTACCTTTTGCCCAATAACCTCCATTTCCCCCACCTCCCTGCCCTGGGGATGCCTTCTTGATACCCCTGGATCCTCAAATCGTCTTTTTTTCCATTACCTCAACCAAGTTGCTTCATTATCACTTGCACGATCATTTTTTCATTTACATGTCTTTCCAACCAGAAGGCATCTAGCAAAACACGCATCTATCTCATAGTAGGTGCTTCATCAAATATACTGAATGTTCAGTAAGTGAAAGTTTTTATTCCCCCCTAATATTCTCTTTACTCGAAGATCCTATAACCTAGCATCACCAGACAATTTCAGCAGCCAGGATGTATGTGTGTTTATATCCCACAGCTGCTCTGTAAAACCTTCCTGTGGACCGGTGATGCTCTGCCCAGATCACTCTTCACCTGCTGGGAAAGATGCTAAAATGTGGTCCTCAGTTGTCAGTTCTTTTTGGGGGTTGCACCAGCTGGATGAAACCGCCTCACGTGATGTCGGCAGAGGCCTTCTTTGGGTCTGCACCACAGCTCCGCCTCTCCCTCGGCCCGTCTCTGCCCGCCACCCCTCTCGCCACCCCAGGTGTGGTTCCCAGGAGCATTCCCTAATTTCGCACGTGCCAGTCTGGGCTCTGCCTGCTGCCCAGAGAACCCAGCTGCTACAGCTGGCGGGGAAAAAACGAGAGGCAGAGTTAGCACATCAAAGACATTCTCACCAGGGAAAGTCCAAATGATGCCTGTGCTGTCAGCGGCCCGGGAGAGGTGGATTAGGCCGAAGGACCTGGTGTCCAAGCCCAGCAAACTCTGAAGGACCATGTTGGGACAGTGGGCCTCACAACTGGGTCTCGTGAGTAGTCAATTTGAGCAAAACGGCATCACCCACCGCATTCGAGCAATGTTCCTAATTAGCATTTTAAAAGGTTTGTAGTTTGTGTTATTATTATCGTTAGTTTGCTTTTATGGTCATATGAGAGCTATAAGCATAAAGAGTTAATATCCAGTTATCTTTGCACACATTTAAACAATATGATAATGAAAAGAATTACAACTCAGCCCTGGGGGTTTGTGAGCTTACAAATGCCCTCTAAAAAAGGTCCCTACATTACTTGGGTTTGGGGATTATCTAATTTTGCAATAGCCTGGTAGGAAGAGCTTGGATTTGAGAGGCTCTGTGGCTTAACGGTACAACCTTGGACAGGCTACTTAATTCTCTGAGCCTGAGTTTCTCATTCTGCAGAGTGGGATAACTACCTTACAGGCTTGCTGTGAGACATAAATGAGCTATACATGAATACAGAATGCTTGCCCGGTTCCTGACACAGAGTAAGTGCTCAATAAATGGCAGCAGGCAGGAGAGGCCTAACAGGAGAGAATGCATCTTTCTGCAGGCCTTTTCCAGACCTGACCTGGAGAAACCCTGCGGGCGGCAGCCATCCCTGGAAGACAGCAGGAGGCTGGAGTTTTAGGGGATAGGGAGTCAGACTCAAATTTGCTTCAGAGTACGAGCAAGCAGACAAACACGAAAGCCCCAAGGCACTCAAAAGCAAAAGGTTAAAAACAGAGAACTAAACGGAGCTATGAGTTACATTTAAATTCAGAGGATTTTACGTTTAAGGACCAGTCCAGTGAATACTCCCGCGGTAGGCTGAACAATGGCCCCCGCAAAGGTATCCATGTTCTAATCCCTGGAACCTACGAAAGTTACCTTATGGCCAAAAGGACTTGGCAGATGTGATTAAGTTAAGGATCTTGAGATCAGGAGATTATCCTGGATTATTGGGTGGCCTTAAATATAAGTGTCCTTGTAAGCAGGAGGCACGGGGAGGTCTGACTACAGAAGGTGAGAAGGCAATGCTACGATGGAAGCAGAAATTGGAGTGATGGGGCCACAAGCCACTGACATTCTGAAGAGGCCAGAACCTTTTGGAGTCTCCTGAAGGAACCAGCCTGGTTCACACCTCGATGTTAGCCCTGTAAGACTCATTTTGGATTTCCAGTCTCCAGAAGTATAAGAGAATAAATTCACATTGTTTTAAGATACTAAATCTGTAGTAACTTGTTTTAACAGCAATAGGAACTAATCCCGGGGCCCCTGGGTGGCTCAGTCGGTTGAGCGTCCGACTTCGGCTCAGGTCACGATCTCATGGTTCATGAGTTCGAGCCCCGCATCGGGCTCTGTGCTGACGGCTCAGAGCCTGGAGCCTGCTTCCGATTCTGTGTCTCCCTCTCTCTCTCTGCCCCTCCCCGTGCTCATGCTCTGTGTGTCTCTCTCTCAAAAATAAATAGACATTAAAAAAAAAATAGGAACTAATACAATTCCTAGGGACCCAACTTGCCCTTTGAATTAGTGGGTCTAGTGAAAATGAGGTAACTAAGACCCGTCGTTAGAAGGGATGAGGGGAGGGAATAACATGGAGTCTTGAGAGCTGATCCGAGTCCTGTCTCTCTCCTTTCTAGCTGTGTGGCCTTAGGCCAGTCAGTCAGCTTCTCTGAGCCTCATGGGTCTCCATCTCTAAAATGAGACTCAAGTTAACTCATAGGCTTCTTGCGAGGATTACCTGTTAGAACACTTTATGTACCATAAAACTTTGTGACCTCTTCTCATTACTATTATAATTACCTTAAAAAATTCAAGTTGAAGATTGCCGCCAAGGTGCTACCTCTTAGAAGGCAGCCTACTGGTGCATAACGTGTCTATCTGAGGTGACTCCATGAACGTTTGAATTCAGGCATGGCCACTCAGTGTTTTGGAGCACAGAGCTGAAATTTTTCAGTTCTTAGACCTCTGTCTGTAGCTCCTACTGAATTTCACTAAACCTAACCCAGCGCCCACCTGCATGCAATTCCTTATTTTTACAACCCAGGCTGAGTGTGGAGGTATTATTGTCACTTGGACATCTCTTTGATGAGATGTTTGTTTGCTTTAAAAAGAGAATATCAATAATCCAATCACCTCTAACTACTGGGCAATTTTCCTGTACTTGCAGCTTTCTGAAGTAAAAATTGTGCAAAGAATTTGTGCGGGAAGCTATAAACACTAAAAACGACTATTATTTTTCAAACTCAAGACTGCTCACGTGTGTCTGGTCTATCTTCAATGGCACAGCACAAGGTCTCAAAGCAAAAGGAAGAAAACAAACACCGTCAAAGTTTGAAGTTGGGTCTTATCAACAATTTTTTTCCCCCATTTGTAATTCAATGGAGCATTTCCCTACTCAGGTGGTAAGGAAAGAATTGCTGTTTTGACTGAAACTGTGTGTAGTTCTGTTTTTTCAGAAATCATTTTTATAATGGATTTTTTCTTATTACAAAAATATGTTCATTGTAGAACATTCAGAAAATTGACACAGGCAGAAAGAATACCATAAAGACAATTTGTAATCCCGTCACCCACAGCTAACCACTGTTACTGTTTCCATTTTGCACTGCAGAAGCGCACTTCAGTGCGTCTGGGTGTGATGTTCTGGGAATCACCAAAGCAGCTTAATTCCCATGATAATAGGAGCCCTGATTCTCTATTCCTTCACATAGTTAGGCCCCGCTGAGAGTGAGTGGAGCTGACCTACCAAAGTCTGAGAAATCCCAGGGAACACCTTTGGTCATTGGTTCCGAGGGGCTGCCCCACCAGGCTGCCCTCATCACTCCTTTATATGAGTGCTCAGGCCTCCTAATTCTCTCCCGCCTCCAGGGTTACTCTCCCTCCCACTCCAGCCCTTATGGGGAACTTTCTAGAGCATACGCTGGACCGGCTCACTCACTTCTTTTTTGTTTTTGTTTTAAATTTTTTAATGTTTATTATTTTTGACAGACAGAGAGACAGAGACAGAAACAGAGAGCAAGCAGGGGAGGGGCAGAGAGAGAGGGAGACACAGAATCAGAAGCAGGCTCCAGGCTCTGAGCTGCCAGCACAGAGCCAGACGCGGGGCTCGAACTCACGGACTGTGAGATCGTGACCTGAGCCGAAGTTGGCCGCTCAACCGACTGAGCCACCCAGGCGCCACTCACTCCATTTCTTGAAGTTCTTCCTTTGGCTTTAGGGATAATATATAAATTTTTTAGCATGGGACACAAAGTTGTCTCTGGCCCTGCCCCCTCCTCCAGTCTCATATCTCCTCCCCTTCGTGCACCCTCAATCCCCATCAGTCCTAAAAGGTGGGGTTTATGGATGGGGAAACTGAGGTTCAAAGAATCCCAACGATTTACTCCCCTGCACGGGGCTAATCAGCGAAGGAGCCAGAAGCTAAGCCCAGGGGTCCTCTGATGTCAAAGTATCCTCACCAAACTACTTGAAGTTTCTTGAACCAGACATGGTTTTTTTAAACTTCCATACCTTTGCATCAACCACCATCTCCCCAAGGTGACTTTTAGCCCTTTCTCACCTACATAATGGCTCCTTGTCCTTTAGAATGCAGCTCAAGCCTTTGGATTATTGTAGTGGCCCCTCCTCTGTGCATCCAAGGTACCCAATGTTGACCTCAGTCTTGGGATCCACCTCACTGAATTGCAGTTACCCTTTTACAAGCATGTGTCCCCTCCCTCCCCAGCTGGGAGTGCCTCAAGGCGGGGGGTGGGGGGGGTGGGGGTGGGTGGGGGGTGGGGAGCTACATCCCATTCATCTCTCTCTCTCTATTTCCCACTTCTAGCATAGGATTTGGGAGACAATAAATGTTTGTTTGATAAATGAATGAATGGTGGGAATGCAAGCTCGTGCAGCACTCTGGAATACAGGATGGAGGTTCCTCAAAAAACTAAAAATAGAACTACCCTATGACCCAGCAATTGCACTACTAGGTGTTTATCCAAGGGATACAGGTGTGCTGTTTCTTTTTTTTTTTTTTTTTTTTAATTTTTTTTTTTTTAACGTTTATTTATTTTTGAGACAGAGAGAGACAGAGCATGAACGGGGGAGGGGCAGAGAGAGAGGGAGACACAGAATCGGAAGCAGGCCCCAGGCTCTGAGCCATCAGCCCAGAGCCCGACGCGGGGCTTGAACCCACGGACCGCGAGATCGTGACCCGAGCTGAAGTCGGCCACCCAACCGACTGAGCCACCCAGGCGCCCCAGGTGTGCTGTTTCTAAGGGGCACATGCATCCCAATGTTTATAATAGCAGCACTATCAATAATGGCCAAAGTATGGAAAGAGCCCAAATGTCCATTGATGGATGAATGGATAAAGAAAATGTGGTATATATATACAATGGAGTATTACTCAGCAATCAAAAAGAATGAAATCTTGCCATTTGCAACTACGTGGATGGAACTGGAGGGTATTATGCTGAGTGAAATTAGAGAAAGACAAAAATTATATGACTTCACTCATCTGAGGACTTTAAGAGACAAAACAGATGAACATAAGGGAAGGAAAACAAAAATAATATAAAAACAGGGAGGGGGACAAAACAGAAGAGACTCATAAATATGGAGAACAAACTGAGGGTTACTGGAGGGGTTGTGGGAGAGGGGATGGGCTAAATGGGTAAGGGGAATTAAGGAATCTACTCCTGAAATCATTGTTGCACTATATGCTAACTAATTTGGATGTAAATTAAAAAAGATAAAAAAATAAAATTAAAAAAAAATGAATGAATGGGCAGAAGTTCCTACAGACCTCAAGTGGTCTTCGTCTGATCAAAACTTGATTTGCTTATAATGTTCCTGCCAGAAGTAGCTCAGAGAAATAAGGGAAATGAAACCTAGAATTCTTTGCCACCACATCCCTCACCAGCCTGGAGCCAGATGAAAGAGCCAGTCATTTGTAACTAACTGCTGATCCCCAGCGGTGCAGGGGGAGCTGGAATCCCTGACCTTTCTTTGTTGTGTTTAACTCTTGTCATTTGGTTATTTTGTCAGCAGGATAAGGTCTGGTGGCAGGTGAAGGATAAGAGAATATGCCACCCTAAAATATGCCTTCTTGGCACAAGGATTATTTTGAGAAACTGCAGACACAGGAGAAGTGCTGAAAATCGAGTAAAAGTTACCCTTTTGCAAGGGAAAATTACATTTAGAGAGGGGACCTGTACCAGCAAGAGGGCAATTACTAGAGGCTTGTCTGCAATGCAGGGCAAATTTTGTTGATCATATATCTGGTCTCACCTTCCTATGATTGCAAGCCCCAGACCTTTATCCCTTTCCTTAGTTCAGGATGGTATATAAGCCTCAATTACCTGGCTGTATATGTGTATACATATACATATGGATGCAGTTACAATTTTTTTCTCTTTCTTTTATTACAGGGATGGGTGGGAATGTCTTAGCCAAGAACTTAAGTAGGTAGAGGGAAATTCTTCTCCCCCCTGCAACAGGGCGGCTTTGGACATTCTTGAAAGGTAAAGAACAGAGATAGAAGGAAGAAAACTATATCCAGGGCCTACCTTTTGGGAGTGGGGAGGTGGGGGGATGAGGGATTGGGGGTGAGGGTAGGAGGTGCGAGGGTGGACACAGGCCGGGGGCCTTCTGCCCAGTTCCATGCTCACAAAAGCTTCAGATCAGGATCTGGCACGGTTCCAGAGTCACAGAGCTACACCAAATAGAACTGAATGAAGAATCTCATTACAACTATTAACAGGTCCTGCTCTGACCAACCCCACCTACGCTGAAGTATAAATGAGTATTTTTATAATTCTTATAAATGATCATGAGATTAGCATAATTTTGTTGCCTTGTATTTTGTTGTTGTTGTTGTTATTAAAGCATTACCCAAAGTTTGTCAATCCTGTTATAGCATTTCCCTCTATTTTTTCATATGGCGAGAACTTTGGAAAAATGGGGGTAACTTGACTTCTGAGAAGCACTGGCTGTGTTGTGGGATCTGAGTGAGACCTCTGCTCTTTTGAGCACAGGCTAGTTTGGGGTTTGGAGATAAATAAGGGGTGGGTAGTACAGTGGGTGGTGGAGCTGCCTTATCTGGCTCATGAGAGCTGATTGTATACACACCTCTTCCCAGCACTGTGTTCAGTGACTTATGTTAGTAGCTTGCAGTTGGCCATGGTGGGAGTATTTACATGATAGAAATTGCCAAACACCAAAGACCAGGGTCCGTCTTCCCTTCCCTTCCCTTCCCTTCCCTTCCCTTCCCTTCCCTTCCCTTCCCTTCCCTTCCCTTCCCCTCCCTTCCTCTCCCCTCCCTTCCCCTTGTCTCTCCTTCCTTCCTTCCTTCCTTCCTTCCTTCCTTCCTTCCTTCCTTCCTTCCTTCCTTCCTTCCTTCCTTCCTTCCTTCCCTCTAGAGCTGATGGTTAAATATTTACTAGCCTATCACTGGTGGTGGGAGAGGGAATGGCAAATTGGAGGCTGATGGTATTTTTTCCTCACTTAATGATGGTGAACATGAGTGGGGGAGGACTCAAGACACTCGGTGTCAGGATGTAAGGAGCATCCAGATTCATGAGCAGGGGCTATCTGCCAGTGCTCCCCAAACTGTGCTTCAGAATCAGTGGAAGATTTTTTAATGTTTATTTATTTTTGAGAGAGAGAGAAAGAGAGAAAGAGAAAGAGAGGATGAGGGAGAGAAAGTATGTGAGCAAGGGACAGAGAGGGGGACAGAGGATCTGAAGCACACTCCAGTCTCCGGCACTGACAGCAGAGAGCCTGATGTGGGGCTTGAACTCATGAACCGTGAGATCATGACCTGAACCAAAATCGGACAGTTAACCAACTGAATCATTCAGGTGCCCCTCAGCTGAAGACTTTTTAAGTCTACTTATGTTCAGGTCCCACTTTGGAACTACTGAATGAGAGTCTCTGGCTGGGGCAGAGGAATCTGCAGTCTTAAAAATGTTCTGCAAATGGTTCAGGTCAGTGGAACAGCATATGGGAATCTTTGTTACATGTCTCATGGTATTAAGACACCTCAAAAAGAAGATGGTAAGATGCAACCTATGAGGTCATAGATTTCCTAATCAGGTTCCCTGACTCTTCATGTATGGCCTCTATCACCTGTCACAGCTTGATGAGATCTGGGTTATGATTCAGGTGGTGGTGCCAGGCCTGAATAAGAAAGGGGTTGTAAAATGTTATATTGGGAAAAGGTATGGTTTGAAAAAATTTTTTTGTACTTACATAAAGCTTTATCAGACATACTTCTTTGATTTAGACTTAGGCCATTGTATCACCTGCCATTGAATTCCTGACTTCACAGGGCAACAAAATATCTTACAGTGCCCACGTGACTTCAGCACCCGTAACAATGGAAAGTCATCCTAGTCCCAGTAAAAACTGCTGATGTGGTTTGGAGAAGACAGGGGTCTCAGGGCCAAAATCTTCAGTGGTGGCTGGGAGTGACCAGAAGGCTGGCAGCTGGCAGAGACTAGGAGGACAGAGGCTGAGTGGGGGCGTGTGAGGAGCCTCAAAGGAGCATGGTTCTTTCTATGAGATGAGATGTGAGGAGGTGATGGAGATGAGGTAGAACCTGACCCTTCCTCTTGTCTTGAGATACGTGGGACGTGGGAGAACAAATGTCCTTTGTTTGGGAGAATGGAAGGGGGACACAGAGACTAGGTTTTTTCATAAAGAGGTGGAAAGAGCTCTGTCTGATGGAGCTTTGAGATAAAAACACTTCATCCTGCACTAGGAGTCATTACTTTATTTGAATAATATATGGATGTATAGGAGCTTTGCATGACACATTAGGACAACCTAGACATTTCCCACTGCCCAGAAGTGCAAGGAGTCCACCCAGGGTGGGGATCTGGCTATCACCACCATGGTTTTCCTGCTCATATTATGGTGTGCCATTTGCATAATTTATCACAGTGCATTATAATATTTTAAAATATCTTTATATCCTAAGTCCAAATTCCAAGTGGAGTGAAAAGAGCTTAGACCTTGAAATATACAGGGTTAAGTTTGAATTCAGATTCTTTCCCTTTCTATCTGTGAGGCCTTGGGCAAGTTATTTCACCAGTCTGACCCTCAGTTTTTTCAAGTATAAAATGGGTATAGTAACTCTACCTACCTTATGGGTTGTAGTGAAGAATAAATCAGATATTATTTGGAGGCTCCCACTATGTTGTTGGAAATGTGCTATGTTCTCCATAAGCCTTGACCCTCCCTCCTTGATTAAATCATCTTTGTTTCTTAATGGTCGGACACCATTCATGGTTTCATGAAGGTACACAAAATATGTTGGCTGAATGAATGAATGAACTGGTTCAAGGAATGAATGGGTAACTGAATTAATGAATTGATTAATGAATGCTATTTTCAGAAAGATATGGTTGAGGAAACTCATGGCACTCTGCCATGGCTGAAGGACTTCTCTTGCAGTTCTTTCGAACATTTAGCCCAGGTCAGGTCCTCCGTCCTATTTCAAGGTCAGGGCCATTCGTTTGTTATGACCTTGGCATAATGAGCCATGAAAAGCTTTAAGCTTTTTTTCTATTTTAATCCTTCCGTCCGTTTAATGGGCTATATTTTCTCTGGAAACAGTGGGGTGAACATCACCAAGATAATGGGTAATAACATTAACATTATCACCACTGGCATGATCCAGATATTATTCAATTAAAGTAATAACTCCTAATGCAGGATGAATTGTTTTTATCTTAAGAATTCAATTCAGCCATCAGCTCACCATCATATTCAAATGACAGAAATTACCTTTAAGTCACAGATCTTTAATGTGAGGTTGAAATGATTTCTAGTTATATTTTATGGTGCCATATTACAGACGGTTTTAAGATCAGAGTGCATATAGCTTGTCATGTTTTCATTTTCTATCACCAGTCAATTTGAAATCCTTTTCAAATATATAATGAACAAAAATTAGAAATTTGGGGAGCAAAATCACTTCAGAGGAGTGCTTAAAGCAATCTAAAAATCTACCTTAGTAAAAATAAAAAAGAAGAGACTCTGGCTTATTATTTAATTTTAACATTGGCCCTCTGAAGACAGAAATGGGGAAAAAACAGCCCCTTCTCACAGTTGAATTCAAGAGCTTTGTCATATAGTCTTCTCCTTTTTCTGATCCAGGATCTGGACTTTGGTAGTGTGTGCAGAGGAGGTCACCCAAACGCTCAAGAAGTAGAAGATGCTCTCAATGGTGAGGAACTCAAAAGGGATGCAGACTTTACATAAACCTGTGAGTGCTGGGCCAGCCTCCATGAGTAGCAAAGTCTTTTTGAGAAGCCATAATCTTAACTGAATATTGCCTGGAAAGCACAGAGTTGAAGCAAAGGACGTGGAGCTGAATGGTTTTAATGGACAGAGTCACAAAGCTATCTTAGTCAAATGCACTTACCTCCATCATAGGGAAAGACCTGCCTTGTAGGTCGAAACATTGCACCTGCTGGTCATGGTACCTACTCTCTTGGCCTGCACGGAAGACGTTGGCCAACTCCTTCTCTTTGACTGCCCTCATTCTAGAGGCTGTGCAGACCATTCCCTTCTATCTATACCTGACTTCAGCCGGGCTACAGTATGACACTAGTAGGTGAGAGCTTTATAACAAACATTTGACTTTAGAGGACACAGCCTAGTTGTGATGGCTGGAATGTGGGTATCCCCCACTCATAACCAGATCTCAGGACCATTTATACAACATGGTTTAAATCAGACCTTCTGTACCTATTCTTTCTCCTTCAACTCTTAAGGGATGCCTGCTCTCCCCATAATGGGGCACCTCACCATAGCCCAATACCTACTGTCTCTACTCTCGCTTGGAGAAAGAAGGCTTAACTGGAATGGCCTTCCCCTCACAGTCTGAATTCAACTGTCAACGTTTTCTAGCGAAGGATGAATTCCCTGCTGCTTTTCAATAAAGCTGAATGTGACCGCAGCAGGTAGGAGCATTGCAGCGAGAACGAAATAGGAAGGTCCCATAAATTAATGTGTGGAGGAAGAAGTCTATATTTATTCTGGTTCTTCTAAGTGAGCTAGATGAATGGCTTCTGGCTTCGGTGGCAGTGGGTGGGGGGCAGGCTGGGGAGCAGGGTGGCTTTCTGCACCCACCCAGCATGAAAAGACCCGGAAGGCAGCAACAATCCAGGGAAAGCCCTAGAATAGGGCCAAATTCTTCCTCTGCTAAGGCCTTGCTCAGCTCCCATATATCCCACTGAGTGCTTTGTTCCTTTCCCATAGCCCAGAGCAGGATTCAGTCCTCTGTTGTTCAGGATTCTTGAAACAGGAAAGTTATTCTACCCAAACTGTCAACAGACAGAGTTGATTTCAACCTCGCCTGCAACTGGGGAAACAATTACGACCGAGCAAAGAAAGGGATATTTGCAGTTTACTTTCCTAGGCTGTTCCTAATGTGGTTCTGATCTTCCCTGAGACTGTCACACAGCCTTCCTTGTGGTACTGAACTGAGCCGATGGATTGTGGGGGGGGGCGGGGGGCGGCAGCGCTCAGGTAACATCTCACAGGTCCTTGGGCAAATCCCGCTGCCTACTTGTCACCAGGGCTGGAGATATATTGGCTGCAAGGGCACACCTGCCACCTGAATGCTCCTGGAACAAATGTCCGTCCCTCTGATGTTTAGGGCTGACATGTCATTCATTCGCCACCCATTTATTAGGGGTCTTCCATGTGTATACCAGGCGCTGGGAACACTGAGATGAGGAAGACATGGTTTTTGCCCTCGAAGAGCTCATATTTTATCAAGGGGACAGACGGAACACACAATGACAAGTCAGGGAGATAGGGGTTGGCCCCAAGTGCTAGGGCTAAGGAGGAGCTATTCACTCTCTCGGGAGTGGCTGAGTTCTTCGCGGGTGTTTTACAAACCGCCTGACACAGGACACAGACCCTCTGGGGGAGGAAAGAGAGGACCTGGGAGGGAGGGGGATGTGAGGTATTTGGCTTTCCTGAGTCTCCTACCTTCCATCTCCTTGCAAGGAATGGTTCTGAGAGCCACACATGGCACAGATGTGACTAAGTCAGTAAGACTCTGGGGCCATCATCAAACAAAATAGAAGAGGGCACGTCTGCATTTGTTTCTGCACAAACTATTAGCTGTAGTGTAATATGGACGTGAACAGCATATTCTCCACTGCTTCAACACCTAGGCTGGTGGGCTGCAAACATGAATATGCATCCGAATCACCACGTGGGCTTAAAGCACAGTATTGGACCCGCCCACCCCCAGAGGTTCTGATTCAGTGGGTCTGGGGTGGGACCTGAGGAGAAACTGTATTTCTAACAAGTTCCCAAGGGACAGCCACTGACCTAGACAGTGCCTGCCACATACTAAGCGTTCAATAAATGATGGTATTAGTAGTATTAGGTTGGGGCGCCTGGGTGGCTTGGTCGGTTAAGCGTCTGACTCTGGCTCAGGTTATGATCTCATGGTTTGTGAGTTTGAGCCCCCACATTGGGCTCTGTGCTGACAGCTCAGAGCCTGGAGCCTGCTTCGGATTCTGTGTCTCCCTCTCTCTCTCTGTCCTTCCCCTGCTCACACCCTGTCTCTCTCTGTCATTCAAAAATGAATAAACGTTAAAAAAAAATTTAATAGTATTAGGCACTGTGCTTAGTACTTTACATAAACTAGCTAACTTAACCCTCATAATAGCATGATATTGTGAGAATTATTATCATCGTCCTTATTTTATCCACGAGCAGGTGTAAACCTAGAGATCCTAGTACTTTGCCCAGGGTCACAGAGCCAATAAGTGGCAGAGATGATATTCCAATCAAGTCTTTTGAGTAGAAAAATCCATGTTTTGTTTTGTTTTTTTTCTGTCACTCTATTCTGCCTCTTCAGGAAAGAAGTACTTTTTTCTTTCTGCTTTTACATACAGAAGCAAAAGAGATTCAACTATAAATAAGTGAAGTCAAGAATCATAATACTCTCATTCCATTTCAGATATTCCTCAAATATATTGAAATTATCCCTCAAGAGCCAGTGAGAAGACCATTTATTTCTTGAAAATAGTTGTGAAAATAGACGAGAGCATAAGCTACCTGTGCCCTGAACCCGAGGAGCCCTCCCAAGCCAATAGCCATCAATCCTTTTTTTTTTTTTTAAAGTAATGGAACACATTTTGTTAAGCAAAAGTATACTCAGAACCGTAATCGATAAAGCAGACAGGAACAGGGCTGCTTTTAGGCTTACACAACAAACGTTAGAGCTGAAATGAATGAACTGTGAGCACTCACAGGCAGAGACCGAAGGCTATGACACAGGCAAGAGACCCAGCCAACCTGCTTTGGTGTGGTGTAGCTCAGTGAGTTTTCTCAGAACCGGGAAGAAGGCCAAAGACTCCTGGAGAACACCTGTGCCTCATGCCACCTTCTCCTAAGAAGCACTTCACCAATACCCGAGTGAGAGGAGGGCTGTATGGATGTTACACCTTCTTTATGGGAATGGGTTATTTTTTTTAAATTTTTTAAATGTTTATTTAAACAGAGAGAGAGAGAGAGACAGACAGACAGACAGAATTGAAGCAGGGTCCAGGCTCTGAGTTGTCAGCAGAGTCAATGGGGGGCTTGAACCCACGAAATGTGAGATCATGACTTAAGCTGAAGTCAGACACTTAACCTACTGAGCCACCCAGGTGACCCTTTACGGGAATGGTTTTAACTCGAGTTAGATCTGCTGTATAATTATGGTTGATAAACCATTTAGCGGACTATTTAGCAAATTCCTTGTCAACCAATTCTTTGGTGGTCTTGATGAAATTTGGAGGAAGATGCTGCATCGGATATTTCTAAGGAGAAGGACCCTATCAAGTGAACCCAACTGATAATTATTAGTATTCAGTGAGAGGTTTAAGCAAGTTATCTCTCCCAATAGGGGGTTATCTGCGCATAGTTTGCTGCCGTGTGGGTGAGTGGCCCCACACTTGGAGGTGTATTCAGAGTACCTGTGATTCACTCCCCAGCCCTGGATGTGAAGATTCTCTATACTTATAAGGCTGATTTATAAACCACCCCCAGATACCAAGTTTATTATTTAGAGTTCAATCTCATCCACCACCACCTGTTTCTTTTTCAGCTGCAGAGAGAGACCAAGAAGGAACTGTCACTCAGTCCCATTCTTCCCATTTTCCATTTGGTAATAACTTGCAATCCAGGTGTGGCTGTGGGACTAACATTTAGCCACTGTGATGCAAACAGAAGGGATATGTGTAACTTTCGGATCATCTTATTTAAGGAAGCTGTTGGCCTTCTGTTTTCATTACTCTTCCGGCTTCTTGGAAAGGAGTAGCTGACTTGGACCCAGGTGTGGGAGCCATGTGCAGAGCCTGGCAGAAACAGACCGCCAGCCTGCGTTGCTCCCTTCTGCACTGTCATGTGTGAGGGAAAGACACTTCAATCTCATTTAGAAACCATAGTTTTGGTTGCTTTAGCACAACAGCTTAGTTTACAACCTACGTATGGGTCAAAGATGACCATAAATTCTGTCATTACTCCCATGAAGAGGTGGGGGTCTGTGTCCCCTCCCCTTGCACATGGGAAGCTTTGTGACTGCTTTGGCCAATCTCTAGGCCCAGGCTTTGAGAAACGGGCAGCTTCCTCTTTCTGTCTTTCGGAACACTCTCTTTGGGAACTCTGAGCCATCACATAAGAATTCTAACTTCCTGAGACCACCGTGCTGAGGAAGCTATGTGTGGGCATGCCAGTCAGCAGTCCCAGCCTTCCAGACACCCCTCCACGGTTCTAGACACATGAATGATGCCATATCAGATCCCTTAGACCACGAGTAACCAGGTCAACAGCACTCCAAATGGAAGAAATCACCTCGGTTGTCATATGAGGAGGCAATGTACTGATCTTGTGTCCACAAATGGAGCCATGGCTGATACTTGAGACATGGCAGAGCAGGATGATGGAAGTGGCTTAGTTCCTGATGACATCCATGAGCCACTCTCTTAACCCTGGAACCAGCTATCTCCAAACTTCTCATTGAGTGAGATAGTATATGTCCATGTTGTTTCATGGCTAAGTTTCCTGTCACTTGTGGCTGGCAGGATTCTAACAAACATATTCCCCCACCTTCCTCCCATCTTGTCTCTCAGGAAGGGTTTGTTACAGGGGCAAGATCGTTTAGCTGGGCTTGCAACCAGTTCCTACATCTTCAGTAAATTTACCAGATGGGAATGGCTGATTTCTCCTGAGGTTCTCCTGGGACTTGACACACAACCTTCAGTTATTCTAGCCCGCTGGATGACGTTGCAGGTGGACTTCTACTGCACCTCACCTCACCTGCCTTCCCTTCACCCCCTTTCACCTTCCCTAGGGTAGGGGAGCGGAGGAGGGCCTGGAATACTTCCGTGACTCTTAGATGGTTAATGAAGGGATTTATTCCAACAGATACCTTGATACAAGGTTTTCCTGGTAAGGGCTGGAGGTTTTATGGCCAGGGGACTGAATTCAGAGAGTTTCTTTTGCAAGACGACACAGAGGAAGGGGCTAAAACTCCAGGAAAGGAGTAGAACCAACAACCATATAGAAAAGACTAGATGTAAGAAGCCAGACTTTGGAGGTTATCAAGCTGAGGAGGGCCAGAGGCCAACTGGAAGTGAGGATTTGGGGCTGGACAAATGCAGTGAGGGAGAGGAAAGCAAACACATGTTCACTGGGAATGTTTGTGTACTTGTGTGCACACATGGGGCTGATGGAATAGCCCAGAACAGCCGCTTGTGTTGCTGATATAGCGGATGGGTGCATTGGCTGGCGCATCCAAGAGAATCTGAAGGAACATGCTTATTGGAAGCCTATTTATAGTCTAAGATGCAACATACATGCAACTTGCTCACGAAAGTCCTTATCATCCATTCCATTCATCTGTGCTCCTACAGGTGTGCCTTGCAACCGATTACAGCCTTTGTTTCCATATCTCTTGTATTGTGGCCAGTCTATTTTTTAAAAATTTTGTTAATGTTTAGTTTTGAGAGAGAGAGAGAGAGAGACAGAGAGACAGAGAGACAGAGAGTGAGAGGAGGGAAGGGCAGAGAGAGAGGGAGATACAGAATCTGAAGCAGGCTCCAGGCTCTGAGCTGTCAGTACAGAGCCCGACATCAAGCTCGAACTCACGGACCACGAGATCATGACCTGAGCCAAAGTCAGAGGCTCAACCGACTGAGCCACCCAGGCACCCCTGTAGCCAGTCTATTATTTAGCCATTTTCCCAACTGGATTGAAGGACTTCTGAGGGTAGGGACTATTTCTTAATTCTTCCCTCATAGTGTATACCACAGTGCTTTGTACATAGAAAGTGTTCAATGAATATCTTTTGATGAATTACCATTGTCAACTTTTTGGCTTATTTTCTCTGTTGACATTTATAAACAGATCAGGAATGTTTTTCACAGTGCATTTTTTTCTAAATGACAGAATAAACACAGAAATCCATCAACCAAGGAGGCCAAATAAATTTTAAGTAGAAGAGTTAAACATATTTCAAAAAAAAAAAAATGGGGGGGTGGTGGAATAGGGCAACAAGAGAAGGATTTGGAGGCTGAAATTTTCTGTCTTAGAGCAGCTCCAGGCAGATGAATGCCCTCTGAAAGCTTCATCAGCCTTTTCTACACAAAGTGCTTTCTGACCATGTCTCTACAGTGTCTCTCCTATTTGGACACAGAGTTTCATTTATTAATCAAACATAATTGGGCCCCATTTCAAAAGGATGAACAAAGCTTGTTTTGTTGTCCCATTCAAAAGCTGGGTTTAGTCTGGGTCATGGTGTTTGTCAGCGTCTGTGTCTAGGCCCTAAAGGGTTGGATGCTGGAACAGGACAATTGGGGGCCACTTGGTCAATTTCCCATTCCCTTGAGCCCTTGAAAGGGCCTCTCCCGAGCTCTGGAGCCTGTGTTCACTGACTATGAATGTGAAGCCTACACCTCCACATCCCACTTGGCAAGAAGGGTCTACAGCTGGCCCCTTGTCAACTGTGTCATTTCTCACAGCACAGGCCCATCTTCTGATGGCCTGTCCACAAACCTAGCTCGGACACTCGATTACCAGAGCTGGTGTTCTTTCTCCAAAATCCTTCGGTGGCTCCCCATTGCTTATATGTTGCTTCTGAAAATATGATGAAAAATACTGAAAAGCTCATGGAAATACAATGAAGAACAAAAGAGAAATGAGGCCAACAGCATTAAAAAAGAGAAGCTTGTAGTATCTTCTATTTATTGAGGACCGGCACGGTGCTAAGAACTTCATAGATGTTATCTGTAATACAGCAACCCTGGGATGTAAGTCACATGACCCTTATTTTTTAAAAATGTTTATTTATTTTTGAGAGAGAGAAAGAGACAGCAGGGGAGTAGAAGAAAGAGAGAGGAAGACAGAGAATCCCAAGCAGGCTTTACAGCTGTCAGTGCAGAGCCCAGTGTGGGGCTTGAACTCATGAACCGTGAGATCATGACCTGATCTGAAACCAAGAGTCAGACGCTTAACTGATGGAGCCACCCAGGTGTCCCAACATGACCCCCATTTACAGGGAAAATGATGTCCAAAGTCAAATTACTTGGTTAAAGTTGCATTGATAAATTAGTGGTGGAAGCTAGATGACAACTCGGGGCTCATTCCATATATGAAATATAAAAAGGGGATAAACTTCCTACATGTGACAACTATACCTAATTACATGCTACTTGACTAAAAAGCCTCAACAAATGGGTAATATTTTGTAATAAAAATATAAAATACCCCAATGAAACAACGAAATAGGAAACCTTATTAAACTAGTTACAGAGAAAAATTTTTTTAGAATTTTCAGGAAACTCAAAAAAGCAAGGCACACAGACTTAATGGATTTCTTCAAACTCCCAAGGAATAGATAATTTCCAAGCTATGCCATCTGTATCAAAACACAGGCTGGGCTGGACTCCATCTCATGTATTCTGAGACAAGTTTGATCTTAATGAAGGTTACTCCAGGAATGTGGAAAACAAATCAATAAAAGAAAATCTATTAACATTAGATGATGCATACTGTTTCAATATATTTCAAAAGGGGAACAGATAAAACCTTTTATTTTGAGGAAAATAATTTGTACCTTAACTTGATAAACATACTATTTAATTTTTTTTTAACGTTTATTTATTTTTGAGAGACAGAGCACGAGCAGGGGAAGGGCAGAGAGGGAGGGAGGTGCAGAATCTGAAGCAGGCTCAGGCTCCGAGCTGTCAGCACAGAGCCCGACATGGGGCTTGAACTCGCAGACCATGAGATCATAACCTGAGCTGAAGGTGGACGCTTAACCGACTGAGCCACCCAGGCGCCCCATGATAAACACACTATTTAAAACCATGAACCAATGACGGAGTAACACTAAAAGCTTTTCTTGCAAATATAGGCCCCAAAGCAGAAGGTCACCACCGTTATCACTTAATACTGCTTTAGGCAAATTGTAAAAGATACAAAGAACAACTGTTGGGAAAGAAGAGAGAAATATTTACAAAGACTTTGCTAAACACTTGGAACTAAACCAAGGAGCTTAGAACAAAGGCAGATTTGGTATTCAAGTTAAGAAATCAGTGGCATTACCATCCATGATACATAATTGTATACCATATATATGACCATATGTAAGCAGTAAAGGCCTAGAATCATATAAATACGATAATATAAGAATATAAGATGCCTAGAATACTTGCAGTGATTTAAGAAGTTAAGTAACAATGACTTGAGGCATTCTAAATCAAAATCACCACTTTTTCTTACAACCTGACAAAATGAGTCTAACATTTATTAGGCAAACAGTGTCAAGAACATGAAAAGGTATTTAAAAAAAAAGTCTTCTGATAGGGTAAGACTAGGAGTATAAATTCTATACATATTACAAAGCAAGGATAATTAAACCAGCGCAGTACTGGTACAAACCTAGACATAAAGAACAGTGGAGAAGGATTAGAGTGCTTAAATAAACCTATTGGTATACAATGAATTGATACGTAATGAAGTATGGTGAACAATGAGTAAAGGAGAAGTTATTTAATAGATACTGATTTAAATATCATTTATATCTAAACATGTACCCAATACGCTCAAATACATTAAAAAGTTAACATATATATTTTTAATTGTATTTATGTATTTTTTTAAGTTTATTTATTTATTTTAGAGAGAGAGAAAGTGAGAGTTGGGGGGGGGGGCAGACAGAGAGGGAGAGAGAATCCCAAGCAGGCTCCAGGGCGCCAGCACAGCGAGTGGGGCTTGAATTCACAAACTGTGAGATCATAACCTGAGCCAAAATCAAAGTCGAACACTTAACTGACTGAGCCACCCAGGCGCACATATATATATACATATATACATATGTATACATATATACATGTGTACATATATATATACCTATATATATGTGTGTGTGTGTGTATATATGTGTATACATATATATATATACACACACGTATATACATATATATATTAAATCTACAGAACAACTAAAAGAGTAGAGAACCAAGATTGCATCAGATCTTGGGGACTGTGAATAATGAACTATGAAGAACTTTCAAAGGCTTAAGGCAATAGAAGAAATAACAATGGAGATCAAGAGATTCAACTAGATAATACTTTACGTGTTTTAATCGCAAAAAAACCCATGAGAAATGGAAAGAAAAAGAACACTGAAACAATACTTGCATCAAAACGGTTCAATCAATAACATAGAAGGAACCTGTTAAAATCAACAAGAACACATTTATTTCTAGAAAATATGAGGATATTCAATACAGCATTATTTCTAAAAGCATAAAATAAAAATTGTTTTAACTGTAATGGAAGACCTGAATAAATTAGAGCCAACCACCATAAACGTTTGTCATGGAAAAAGGTAACCATGAAAGATGTGTCTCACATAATGGAACAATATTTGTGGTATGGTGTGAAGTGAAGGAAGAAAATATAAAATGATGGGTGCAACGTGATGACAACTATATATAAACAAGGATGATGGGGCGCCTGGGCGGCTCAATCGGGGTTAAGTGTCAGACTTCGGCTTAGGTCGTGATCTCACGGTTTGTGAGTTCCAGCCCCGAGCTGGGCTCTGTGCCGACAGCTCAGAGCCTGGAGCCTGCTTCGGATTCTGTGTCTCCCTCTCTCTCTGGCCCCCCCCCCTGCCCGCCCCCCCCCCCCCCCGCCCCTGCCGCTTGTGC
Organism: Neofelis nebulosa; assembly: GCF_028018385.1. Taxonomy (NCBI): domain Eukaryota; kingdom Metazoa; phylum Chordata; class Mammalia; order Carnivora; family Felidae; genus Neofelis; species Neofelis nebulosa. Next base: position 70,446,159 of record NC_080791.1, on the reverse strand, counting down.
TCTGTCTCTCTCTCAAAAAAATAAACATTAAAAAATAAATAAAAATAATAAAAATAAAAAAATAAAAATAAAAACAAGGATGTGTGCACTCCGGGCCCGGAAAGGAGTCATAGCAATGAAAAGTGCTCTTTGAGGGCTGGGTTTGTTGCAAACTCAAATGATATCTGGGATCAGGCAGGTGAGGATAGATAGAAAAAAAATAGTAGGTGGTGGGAACTATGGTGGACTGGAGAATCAGGCTCAGCCAAAGGCAACAAAAACAAACAAAGAAACCTGAAAACACAAAACATTTAAACATTGAGATTTTGTGAAACCTGTTTGATTGTAGCAAAGGGTATGGGGCCCAGAGCCATATCCCTCCCGGTCAGATCTCCATGGAGACCTGACCCGTAGAGGTCCTCAAGGGACCCCTGAAGCCCTGTGGAGGAATTCGAAAACCACAGGCAACGACAGGGAGCTGCACAGATTTTAAGTGAAGTGACTTCAGATGATCAGGGTCAAACCATGCCAATTTAAGAGACTGCTATCATCCATGGGTTTTCAACGTGTGACTTCTGTTCAATGTTTCTTTTAATTTTGTAATAGTTATTTTTACAAAAATGAAATTCAGATCCAAACAGAAGTAGTTAAAAGAAGTTATTTTATTTGTCAACACAGAGCTGCTTGAGTTGGTTATGAGACTGGCTCTGTGTCTTTGAATTCCTTCTGAATAAAGCTGTTTGGGAAAATGCCAACTTGCTAACTAGTGGTGAATTAAACAGCTCTGCATCCATCCATCCATCAAATATTTATTGAGTGCCTACCGCATGCCAAGCCCTGAAGGAAGACGGAGGAAGAAAGAAATAAGACGTGGACTCTGTCTTCTGTGAGCGTGCAGATGAGTCCAAGATTCAGACATATGTAATAATTCTATGTGCGTCAACACATACGCAAATGCTGGGGGAATACGGCTAATTACTGGGAATGCATGAAGAGCAGCACTCAGAAGGCCAAATTTGAACCCAATCTTCAAGCAAGAATACAGATCCACCTGGCAGAGAAGAAGGAAGACATTCCAGGCAGAGGGAATGGAAGGGAGACTGGACTCTGCAAGAGAGAGAGGAAGGCCGCTAGACATATGCCCGCACTGTGGGGGTGTGCAGGGGGTGCTGTCTGAGATAGCCAGGAGAAGAAGAGGCAGGACCTGTCCAGTCTTCACCCCATAGGGCGGTCCTTTTGGAACTTTGTTTCTCAGTCACAAAACCCTTTGCTGAAAATCCTGCTTGGAAGCCCAGCTTCTAGAACAGATAAAAGGAGAACTCAAACGAGTGGAGGCATTGGGGCTGAAAACGCACCTCACCCCTCACCCCTTGGTAGCCTTACCCTGAGGCCCTGAGGAGCAGTATGAAAGCCACAGCTGTAGGCAAGAAGAGCCACATAAGGAGTTTAGACAGCGAATGTCTCAGTCAGATTTGCTGGGGTTGAACTATGTGAAATTAATTAATTAATCAATTAATCTATCTATTTATAAACTTTATTTTTTATTTTATTTTTACATATTTATTTTAGAGAGAGAGAGAGTGCAAGTGAGCCGAGAGAGGGGCAGAGGGAGAGAGAGAATCTTAAGCAGGCTCCGTTCTCAGTGCAGAGCCCAACTGGGGCTCGATCCCACCACCACGAGAACACAACCTGAGCCCAAACCAAGAATCAGACGCTCAACCAACTGAGCCACCCAGGTGCTCCCAAACTATGTGAAATTTATTTATTTTTTAATGTTTATTTATTTTTGAGAGAGACAGACAAAGCATGAGCAGGGGAGAGGGCAGAGAGAAGGGGGGACACAGAATCCAAAGCGGGCTCCAGGCTCTGAGCTGTTGGCACAGAGCCTGACACGGGGCTCGAACCCACAGACCGCGAGATCATGACCTGAGCTGAAGTCGGACGCTCAACCGACTGAGCCACCCAGGTGCCCCACCCCCCACCTTTTTTTTTTAAAAAACTGTGAAATTTAAAAGATTGATATTAAATTGAAGATAGGCCCTTGGCAGTGATAGCAAAAACACCCTGGATTTCTGATTTCATTTTCTTTGTACCTGAGCTGCTAAGCCTTGTGGATTTTGGACTGTCTTGCCCCCACTGCTGGAATGATCGGTCCAGCGTTTGAAGAGTGGAGAGGAAAAGTCCTTCATGGTAATGTCTCCCCTGGTGCTGGGGGACCAACACTAATGTGTGGATTGATATCACATGCTCCATCCTTTCTTTTAATTCAGTGCATAAAAGTCTGTTGGGGGAGGTAGTGTATCTCATGTGTACTGATTCGTAGACTCCAGGCATTGGGGACCTGAATGCTGTCTTCTTCCCCAGCACTCTCTCAGGTGTGAAGCTCCTTTTTAAGCCAGTGGGTACTACTCAGATCACTTGGCTCTGTGTCGGCCAGAAGCAGGCAGACGCTTAGGAGTTTACACGTTTGTTTTCTCTAAAAGCTCAAATTCTCCATCTGCGACCTCCATTCTTGGTGACTGTGTGCGACTGGGCGTCTGGCACAATGCTTTGTGGAAGGGACATGCTGATGTACGACAATCATCTCTTAAGGGCATTTACATTGCACGTTTCTCTTCCAGGGGGTAAAATATGGAGATGTCTTTCAATAAAGCAGGTGCCACTTCTTCTTGCCAAATCCTGCCTTGGGCATTAAAAGCAGCCCACCTTACAACACAACCCGGTAAGTGCCAGCAGCGATGTCTGTGTGGGGGGCTGACAGAAGCAAAGCAAGTATCTTGTTGGAGAGGTGACTGGGTGATATTAAATGTCAAGATCTCAACGAATTACTCTCCGAGGTTCCATAAAAAAGAAACATGGTCTTGTTTCCATCGCCGCCGTGTCAAACAACAACATTTTTTGCCTGCTCCTTTGCAGAGAAATGTAACTATTGGTTTTTGATTTGGGAATATATCCTAAGGAGGAATCAGGGGAGAGATCGACCTCCTAAATCAGGAGTTCTCGAGCCCTGGCAGGGCAGGTGAGGGGATTACCTGGGTCTCGAGGGCTGCCTTCAGTGTGTTCCTACAGTCTGGCCTTTATCTTTTGGTGTGGTGAAGGGTAGGTTGAGGTTGATTATAGACAGACACTATTAGCACGAACGCAGCAGAGATCAACAGCACCACAGTTTCCCTAAGAATCTGTAAAGAGCAGAGCCAACACATCTGTTTGACTCTCTGCTCTGTGTAATCAGTGATACATAGGAGCCCACAGTGTGATGGCCTTGAAACTTGAAGAGAAGATTACCCTCTGAGAGTTGCACGAGTCCAATAATCGATGACATTAGCCACCCACAGAAATTGTGGTAAAAGAAGGGATGTTTCCTGAAGGGTTAAGCAGGAAGAACAGGATTTGGCATGATTGCAAGTGAAAGAATCCAAAGGCTACTCAGTGAGTTTGGCTCAAAAGGAAGAGGAGGTTAGCCAAGGTGGGTGAGGGTGGGTGTGGGGCTGGATAAATTTGGAAAACAGAGCCCCGGGGAACAGATTTCAGTGGAGTGCAACCCAATCTGGACAATCAAGCACCAGCTCGGGGAGCACGAGAATTCCTGCCATTAGAGGGTATCGTCCCGTCCCTGTCCCACCCTCCTTCCTTATTTTCATTTAACACACACATTCATGGAAGACTGCTCTGGACCACACACTGTCCTGGGCATGGGGGGCTGGTGTGTGGAAAAAGACAGAAGGGTCCTTGTGTGCATGGCAGCTGCATGCCCCCAAAACATAAACAGAGGTACGTGATCATTTCAGAAAGTGATAAGCGCTGTGCAGGAAATATAGAGGATGTCTGGGGGAAGGGGAGAAGGGCTTTCTGCAGAAAGGACTTGAGGCAAATATCTTCCCAAGGCTCCCTCTTGTCAGGATGACTGAGCCCTGGAGAGCTCCTCCCTCCCTCTGCTGAGAGCCGCGCTGAGGACAGAGGCTGCCAAGGCTGCCGTGCAGGTGCTCAGACTCTCAGAAAAGGATGCTCTGGGCCGGGCAGACGGGAGTGTTCTGCTCACTAGCCAGATGCTTCCCTCATTGTAAGTGGAAAGTCAGCCTCTGGCGTAGGCATGGGGCTCCAGCGAGGTTGGAAAGCCTCACTTGGGCTGCCTGACACACAGCAAGCATTCAGTCCGTGTCTGCGATCATTACTCTTGTGGTTGACGCTGTGAGATCCCTCTGACACATTGATGGATGTCTCCTCAGAGACTGACATTTATAAAGGGGTGATGTCTTTGACTCCTGTTTCTCTCCTACAGTGGTCCATTAGAGCTCTCTATTTAGGGTATTAATCCATATTAGAATCTAATCTTGCTAGAAAATCATATTAAAGGGAAATTCATTCCACTTAAAGTAGGGTATCTTTTCAAACAAGTTAATACAATGAAGAATTTATCCATTTTGAAGGTGAAGGAATAATCTTGTAGCTTAATTGTAAGAAAATGAGCTAAACATATTAGAATAAAAATGGTTTCCCCACCACCTCATTATCTCTCCGTTCCCAGTGAATGTTCTCTTTCTCCTTTATTAGAATCTGCTACTTTATAGTCACCTACTAATGAAGCCATAACTTAGGATTGGATATAGATTTTGTCCATAATAATCATTTATTGAACAGCTATGTGTATTTACTCCATTGTATGTATTTTCTCATTTAAATTTCAAGCCAATGTTACGAAGTTATTAGTTTTATTATCCCCATCTTATACATGAGGAAACTGAGGCTTAGGGAGGGTTGGCAACATGCCAAAGCCACACAGATGGTAAGTGGCCAAGAGGGATTCATTCAAACGGGGGCTTCACTTCAGAGCCTGCCCTCTCAGCCACCACCCTACAGAGGACCCTCTCCTGGAATCTGGGAGCACTACAGGTTTCTATGCATCCTTTGTATAACTTTAAAACAAATCACCAAAGGTGAGAATAATGAAATAAACCAAAAGGTTTTTTACATAAAGACAAAAAAATGTATGACATCAACAAGAAAACCTTATAGAAATTAATTAAATGGATGTTAAAAATACTTTCTTTTCTATGGCTTTGATGGAAGGGGAACGATCACAGCTCTGATTTTCCACCTCTTTGTCCCTCCTTTCCTTCCACAGATCTCAAATATTAGCAAATTCCTAGGATAAAAATCACTATGCAAGGCACTGAGGTCTTAAAAATTAATGATTCAAAGTCCCTAGTCTCAAAAAGCTTACACTCTAGTGCACAGGACAAGCTACTAATTAGAGATTAGCATGGAGCCATAAATGAGTCAGGGGTGGGGCGTATAGAGACTAGGGGTGTGGATATAGAGCATGGAAGATTTTCTAGAAGCTGTGGTTCTTCAGCTGTGTGTTGAAGGATTGGTAGTTGTTAACCTGGTGGATGAGGGTGGAAAGTGTTCAAGAACCGAGAACTCAAGGTCATACCCATAAAATTACATGTTCCTACTTCATAGGCGATTTCAGGGACTTAAGGACAATTGTGACTAGGTGTGATTTTTCACACTATGCACTGATTTTTTAGAGCCTGGCCTTCACTCCAGATGGGATGTTCTTACCGTCATTCTAGTGATCTGCACAGCAGCAATGAGAGTTAATTAAGCAATTGCTTAAACTCTATTTTTAAGAGGAATTGGAAAGCGAGGAAGCTGAGAATAGTCAACTGCTTCTAACAATGGACACTTAAACACAAAAACAAAATAAAATGCGATTAAAAGGAGCAGGGAAAGGAACATGGCTAGAGGCAGATGTACCAGGAGGCTAAGGAAGCTTAACTTTGAGGGCCCTCCCTGTAGAAGCTTCAGAGATCCTACACTTAATTTGCATTCATAATTCTGCATTCTCTTTTCTGAAAAAGGACCCTCTCCCAGGCTGCATAAGCTTTAAGCCCTACGGATTTTTGGGTTGGCCCTGCGGCCAGCACTCACTGCTCTTGAGCCCTAAATTTAGCTCTGTGTTTTCAGACACGCAGGGCAAAATGGGACCCGTGACCACTTACTACAAGCACTGAAATGTGAGGAGGGAAATCAGAACGGCCAAAATACCAAACTGTGTAACTGCCGACCTCATTTATAGAGCCTGAAGTGGCAGCTGCAGAAAATTAGGCATCAGTGTTAGGAAATAATACTATGTCACTGCCTTATTAGTTCATATTAAATTTACTTACAGTTCACCAGTAATTCAGTAAACATTTATCAAGTTCCTACTTTGTGACTGGCCCTGAGCTAGATTCTCCAGGAAATAGAAAAGGATAAAGATCAGACCCTTTTCCCACTTTTTACGCATGAAAACAGGGAAACACGTAACAGAGGAAACACAAAACTGTTGCTGAGATCAATTGCAGACATGCGCACTTCTGTCCCAACAGAGAACAGCGAACAGCCACTGGTTGGAAATCAAGGATCAGGGATCTTTGACCTCCTTTCCTTCCATTCTTCCTTCTTTCCACAAATGTTTACTGAGCATCTTTTTTTTTTTTTTTTTTTTAATAGCAGCTTTACTGACATATATTTTATATACCATACAACTTACCTCTTGAAAGTGTGCCATTCAATGGTTTCTGGTATATTCACAGTGTTGTGCAACCATCACCATATCAATGTAGAACATTTTGATTGCTCACCCCTCCCCAAGACCCTCATAGATATTAGCAGTCACTCCCCATCTCCCTTCCCCTCCCCAGCCCTAGGCAACCACTCATCAACTTTGTGTTTCCATAGATTAGCCTATCCTGGACACTGCTGAGGATCTGTCATACATCAGGCCTAAAGCCAGGAGCAGGTGGCTATAGACCCCAGTATCTCTCCCCTGCACCCCAAGCTCTACTATCAGCTTGGAGGACACATCACCTATGCTCCCTGGGCTTCCCTGTTTCTCCTCCTAAAAATGAAAGGGGACAGAATCCCTTGTACTTTAAAACACTCTACTTTAAAATTCAGTCCGAGAGAAAGAGGCATAAGGCAAGTGGGGACTAGGTGGGGAAATGGGAACTTCGAAGTGATCTCATTAGGGACAGGTTGTACAATCATCCTCGAGGCCCGTTTGCTAATATTATTAAAAGCACCAGAAATGTATATATGCTTAGCCCCAGAAATTCCATGTTTAGGGTTATCCTTAGGCGTTCATCAAGGATGGTTGCAAAGATACACCGACAAGGATGATCATGCCAATGTTGACGGAACTATTGAAGACAGTGAAATAAGTGTCAGACAGCAGAGAAGGGTGTGACCTCTAAATCTCACACATGAAGCCCCAGTTAAGAATCCTTCTAGATCCCATTTTCTAATGTGGTCCACTCTCACACCAGCCTTTCTGCAGCCTCTGTATGCCCCTGACTCCGACTGGCCTCACCACCCACTAAGACCCACAAGTTCTTTTCCTGCCTAGTACCGACCGTTCTCTGATCTTGTCATCATGCTGTTTGTTTCGGGCCCAAGTGTGGGGCCTGACATTTTACCCTCCACCATAAAGCAGTATGCTCATGGGATTTGATCTGACCTGTACTATGAAGAAATCCATGGTATCCTGGGGTTTCTGACTGTGGGATTTTGCTGTATTACCTTTAATGATTCTCGCTTTTGCCCTTTGACTCTGGGCTTTTCCTAGTGATTTTGTGTCTCCGCCATTAATATCCCACACTCTTTCAGTTCCTAAATAACTTTCATCTTCTCAGAGAGCGGGAAGCCAGGCACTTATCACCAGGTATCTCCACCTCTCTGTGATCAAATGGGCACGACTTCATTAAGGGCTTTGCAAAACCGATTGATCGGAGACAGCCACTTTTTGAACTTTGTATGGTATCTAATAGAAGTGTGATTTAGAACCCGAATATGAATCTCTACGTTTTCATAATTTTAAAGAGGGCAGAGCATGCACTTTCGAAGAAGGCATTACTTCCGGCGTGGTGAGGCGGCTGTATCGAATGATCACATGTACAGCAGGCGCCACTAATTTCCATCTATGAAGACATTTCAGTGACTCATTGACCTGGGGCTGAAAAGGACGCTCATGTACACGGTCCACGTCGCCTGCCCTCTCTAGTGTTCTCAAGGATTCAAACACGCTTTCTTCTCTCTCTCCCTCCCTCTCTCTCTCTCTTTTTTTTTTTTTTTTTGCCATTTATTAAGGAGAGAATAAGTATATCCATTCCGCGCACCTTTAAATTTAGGATTTTCCTCTTGACATAAGAAATCCATTAGTAAAAGAAATCAACAAAATATCTCTCAGTCTAGAATAATCAGTCAAGTCAGTGTTTTATCCTAAATAATTTCCCTACGAATGCCTTGATTTTCCCTTTGATAACGACTAATTTATTCTGCAGCTAATTTAATTACTTTGTAATTAGCTTACCAGAGCAGGAGAGAAGACAAAATAAATATCTTTGTGATTGGTCCTTTGCAATGAGCTGGCTGAGTAAGTAAACACTCATGTCTACCGTGCCAGCCAAGGCAGGCCCTGGTTTTGTGGGGTAGGCCTGGGTCCTTTTCAGTTCTTTCCCATCGCTTTTTAGCATTCTCTCTCCTGAGGTTTCACCGTTGCAATCTATCCTTAAGCTTTAAGCTGACCCTGTAAGCTGACATTTGCCATTCAAGTTAGAGTCACAGAGGAAGTTTAATTTGCATTTATTGCCCGAGGAGCTGAAGGGTACTTAGGACTGTCAGATGACTCAATTACATGCCCACAGGGACATGCTTCTCTGTGACCCACATGAAGAGGAATCTAGAGCATACCCCAGAGATTAAATCTTACACATGAATGCGAAGGTTTAAGAGGCATGTTCTGTCTCACCCATGGGGGGCGGGGGGTAGGAAGACAAAAACCTGGGGGAGGTGAAGCTCATCTTTAACCCAAAGGGCTGGAACCCCTGCCTGTGCTGGCCCTGGATGAGAGGCCTCAGGGATAGCTACCGGTGCAGGCTCATTTCCCATAATCAGTCTCAGTGAGCATGAAGAAGTTTCTAGAGAGAGATGTTCCTTGGGTCCTTGGGCGAGCTGTGCTGCAACTAGGCTCACTAGGGCTCAGCAGGGGTTCTTTCGTAAACTGCCACCTTTTATTTTTATTTTTTTGAATATTTATTTTTGAGGGAGGGAGAGAGAGACAGAATGAATGGGGGAAGGTCAGAGAGAGAGGGGACAGGGGCACCTGTGTGGCTCAGGCAGTTGAGCGCCCGACTTCGGCTCAGGTCATGACCTCGCAGTGCGTGGGTTCGAGCCCCGCATCAGGCTCTGTGCTGACCGCTTGCTCGGAGCCTGGAGCCTGCTTCAGATTCTGCGTCTTCCTCTCTCTCTTCCCCTCCCCCGCTCACGTTTTGTCTCACTCTGTTTCTCAAAAATAAATAAATGTAAAAAAAAAAAAAGAGAAAGAGAGAGAGGGAGGGCAGAGGATCTGAAGCGGGCTCTACGCTGACAGCAGAGAGCGCAATGTGGGGCTCGAACTCGTGAACTCTGAGATGATGACCTAAGGCAAAGTTGGATGCTCAACCAACTGAGCCACCGAGGTGCCTCTAAACTTCCCCCTTTTAGAAGCACTGCTGAGGGCCCTGAAGCCGCCAAGGCGCTATGCAGGCAAGCGGGTAACCCTGAGAGCCGCTAATGGTCACTCCTGTCAGAAGACTTTGTGGGGGTCTTCTGCATGCATCTTGTGGTGGGTGGGCCTCACAGCCGGGCTGTCCTGCTGCGGGAGTCCCTGGACATCAGAGGGGAGAGTACAGACTGACAGTATATTTTAGTTTCCCTTCCGGGGGAAGAGAGAGTAACAGTTTTCCATTAGGACACAGATGTGCTCGGAGACCTAGGTGGGGCCCAGGCTCAGGCTAGACCTTGAATTAGAACCCAGCCTATCGATTTCCACTTGATGGCCTTGTCTGAGAGGCAGTGAGATTCTGAACATGCATCCCTCCTACTCACCTCCTTCCCACAGACTGACCAAAACCCCTCGACCCCCCCACTTCTTAATACTTTCCTTTTCTAGGGTTTGAGGTAACACAAGGCTTATGAGAAAATTTGTCCTCTGAGAGCAGAGGAGTGGTATTAGCTGATGGCAGTCCCTAGCCAGCACACCCTTGGGGGATTCGAGGCAATACCTTTGCTTTGGAGACCACATCCTAGCTCCACTTGTCTGGGGAGAAAGCTCGTAGAGGAAGACAGAGGCCCTCCTCCCCAACCATCTCATAGAGCAAACTTTTGAAGGTATGACACATTGAATGCACATTCACTTAAACCTTAAAGTCACTTAAAGTGAAATGAATCACCACTCCCTTTATCTCTGGGTCAAACAGGACTCACTATCCTCAAGAACCCTGGAGCAGGATGACATGTATGGATGTACGTATGCAGGTATAGATTTTTACCACAATGCCTTTTGGGTCTTGTGCATGTTCACAGGCTATCACTGATGAGGTTCAGAGTATGATGCCTTTGAGACTGGGGCGGTACGGGAATGGAGGTGAGGCTATGGCCTTCCAAGGAGGCCCTATCCCTGCAGAGCCATTGTGATCACCCCTTCGGCCTTACCACCAACCCTTCTAGTTGGAATCTCAGGCTGACCCTGCTCTGATCTTGTTCTTGGGCTCACCTGTTTCCTGCACTGCTTTACCTCTGGGCTTGTGGCATTGGTACCATTCAAATACTTCTCCAGTGTCTGACCTCAACTGTATCCAATTTGTGGCTTCACTATTTATTTTTTTGGAGCTAATACTCCAAAGCCTCACTCTGCAGGGCACCAATTTAGACTTTCTTTTTCATATTGTCATTTACCCTCCATCTTTTGTACAGTAGCTACATGTATTCTGCCCCAGTTTCTTCAAATACACACAGCAAGTTGGTGGGAAACACCACTTGGGATGCCTTCGCTTTACTTTGAGAATTCCTCCAGACTTGTCCATCTGAATACTCCTCACTCACTACATCTCTGCTTTGCTTCTTTACAGTGGCTGTGAATTTCCATTTTATTCCTTGGCTTGGATTATTGGCTTTATTGTTTTTTTTTTTATTGGGGTATAAGTGACATATAATATTAGCTTCAGGTGTACAACTTAATGATTCCATATTTGTATACATTGTGAAATGATCACCACAATAAGTCTAGCTAATAGTCTAGTCATTGGGGTGCCTGGGTGGCTCAGTGGGTTAGGCGTCGAACTCTGGATTTCGACCCAGGTCGTGATCTCACGGTTTGTGGGCTCGAGCCCTGCGTCAGACTCTGCGCTGACGTCATGGAGCCTGCTTGGGATTCTGTCTCCCCCACCTCTCTGCCCCTCCCCTGCTCATGTACACGCACTCTCTCTCTCAAAATAAAAAACAAAAAACTTTAAACATAGTTTAGTCACCATACATAAATACAAAAAGATTTTTTTCTTATGCTGAGAACTTTTAAGATCTATTCTCTTAGTAACTTTCAGATAGGCAATACAGCATTATTAACTATAGTCACCATACTGTCCATTACATCCCCATGACTTATTTATTTTATAACTCTAAGGTTATATCTTTTTACCTTCTTCATCCATTCCTTCCCCATCCCACCTTCCCCAACTTCTGGCAATCATCAATCTGTTCTCTGTATCTATGAGCTTGTTTTGTTGTTGTTGTTGTTTTGTTTTGTTCTTAGATTTAGATCCCACATAAAGGGAGATCAGACGGTATTTGTCTTTCTCTCCCTGACTTATTCCATTTAGCATATTTCCCTCATTATGCCCTTATAACGACCTTGATCTTGATGCTGGGTCTACTTCTGGGCACAACTTCCAGTTCTTCCTGCTCTCTAAACACTGCATTCTCTGATGTGAGACACCTTACTCCCAAACTCTGTCTTTCTCCTTGAAACACATGGCCTGGCCAGGTCTGTGGTTTGCTTGACCTCAGTCAGGTGTGTGATCTGGAGGAGGGGCATGGTGTGGAGAGTATCTGCACAACAGTCCAACAAAAGGCCTTCATTGTCACCCTTCGTGTACTCTTTGCCCCCATAAGATGCTTGTCCATCATAAGGCATAGCAATAGAGCAGGCTGGAATCCATTCTTTCCTGCTTCCCTTTCTATATTTAGGGACAGGAAAACACGCCTCTATTTTTACACACAATGAAATCCTTAAAATGCTGAGCCTACAACTGACTCCTGTTATTCATTTACTCAACAAATAGTATAGTCCATCTATGATGTTCAAAGAAGCTGCTGGGACCTAACAGTGAATAAGACATACCCACTCTAGCAGGGTCCCAGGTAAGAGAAATTTCCATTTTCAGCAACCAAAATACAAAATATCCAACTCCTTAAAGGCACCTTCTTTTTTACCTTCAATTTGCTACCAACATTTTGAACCCATGTTCTTTAATTTTGTTGTTTTCCTTCAGAACGGAACACATGGTTGACTGGCTTGAGTCCAATGACTCTCCGAGGCTAACGCTATTCTGTTTCCAACACACCTCATAATTTCTTTTATTTTCTCGCATATATTATGAGTTTATAAGACCTATGCTTCTTATGACTTTTATTTTTTTGATTTACCACTCCTTTTACTAAGCCAATAAGGGCAAAATATACTAAAGTCCTCAAATAATTATGCAAACTCTGCTGTACAAACTGCCTGGCTGGCTGGAATAAAAATTTTATTAAAAAAATTTTTTTTTAACGTTTATTTATTTTTGAGACAGAGAGAGACAGAGCATGAACGGGGGAGGGGCAGAGAGAGAGGGAGACACAGAATCAGAAACAAGCTCCAGTCTCTGAGCCATCAGCCCAGAGCCTGACGCGGGGCTCGAACTCACGGACCGCGAGATCGTGACCTGAGCCGAAGTCGGACGCTTAACCGACTGAGCCACCCAGGCGCCCCTAAAAATTTTATTTTTAAAGTTTATTTATTTATTTTGAGAGAAAGGGAGAGAGAGAGAGAGAGAAAGAGAGGCAGAGAGAAGCAGAGAGAGAGAGAATCCAGAGAGAATCTGACACTGCAGAGCCTGATGCGGGGCTCGAAACCACGAACCGTGAGATTATGACCTGAGCCAATACCAAGAATGGGATGCTTAGCTGGCTGAGTAACGCAGGCACCCCTCAAAGGCAGTTTAGAGGGTCAGCGTTTGATGTACGATAGTGAAGATTATCTGAAGCTTGCATGTACAAAAATACCAGACCGCGTGGATTTTGAACGCCTCTTGTCTGACCATTAACGACTTTCGTAATCAGCATAATTTTGGCAAAAATGTATTTCCAGCTGTTTCAAGTCACAGATGTACTCAGAGTTTTCTAAGTTGTTCTAAAAATATGTACAGGCTGTTTTCTTAAGTTTTAAATCAGAGTTCTCTTGATGAATTTTTTCCTTTGATTTGGAATCTTTTGGCTCAGGACTGTTTGCAAGAGTGAACTGGATGCTAGCTTACCCTGGAAGAAAATTTCTGGAACCAGAGAGTCATACAGCCCATGCTCTTCCTTCCCTTCCTTTTATTATTTCACAACGTGTGCCCAGTCCTGAAAGATCATGGAGAACAAAATGTGCCCGATTGTTTTAAGTGTATGGGGAGGGAAGAAAGAAATCACTCTACTTGAGGAGGTGGGAGCAAGAAAATCTGTAGGAGAGGTGGGAAGCTGAGGCACAAGGTTACAAATTAAGGAGGAAATCAACACTGTAGAAGCACCATCTATAAACTTAACCTACAAGCTCTTCCGAGCAGAGACTGGTTATTTGTCCAAGTTCTGTGTCTTCAGGGGCCGCTTGGTACAGGATTCCCAACACAAAGATTCCCAGCACAAGGCTAGTGTGGACCATTTGAGGCAGACTGGGGATGAACAGAACCATCTATAGAAGAAAGCTAAGATGAGGAAGCTTGGTAGAGCATGTCGGGGATTGCTTTGTGAGAGGTGGCCTGGAACGGTGGAATGAACAAAAGCTTTGGAGACAGTGGACCTGCGTTCAAATCCTAGCTGTGCTGCTTGGACCCTGACTTTGGACAAGGGAGTTGCTTATCTGCTCCGAGCCTCAGGGGTTTCCATCTGTCAAGTGGAGATGAAAATAGCACCCACCTCATATCAGGGTTATCAGATTAAACACACCAATGCATGTGAAATGTCACACACAGTGCTGGCTACGTAGCCAACATTCAAAACCGTAGGACTAATAAGTACGGCATCATTCTATTTCTCCAAGGAATGTCTGGGGATATGGCTAGATGGATAGCTTCATTTACATAAATTTAAGGAAAAACTGGGAAGGACATACACCAATCTGTTAGGGATAGTTACCACCTCTGGGGTTTAGAAAGTGGGATAGGAAAGGAAAGATGTTCAGTATTTTCTTTATATACCAAGTAGTGGGATTGCACGTGCTTTTTTCTGTTTTGTTTTTCAGCATTATATAAATAATATCTACGGAAGGATGAAGGAAGGAAAAAGAAAGGAAAGGAGGAAGGAAATGATGAAGGAAGGAAGTTGGAAGGGAGGAACATGGGCCAGAATGGTCCAGCAGCATGAGCTACCTTCATATCTGTGGTACAGGATTCCTGGCATGCAGTCAGTGCTGAGTAAATACTGAGTTAAGATACTGATTGATTATTGTTCAACCAGTAAAACAACATTAAAAAAGATGATTGCTCTATTTACTTCTAAAACATGCCTATAACCTGGGAAGCAACTGTATGAGGCCTATACACCAGGCTCCCGGGAGCAAGGGAAGAACAGGGCCCTGGACAGCGTGTTCTGTGCTCTGCTGAGAAGGTTCACAGAAGGTTCCATCACATGGTGGACTTGGGCCACTCAAGATCCAGATGCTGGAGCTGTCAGGAAAAGCCCAGTTGTGAATTGCCCTTAGAGTTCATAGAGCTGAAGCCAAATGCTACCCAGTGCCTGCCAAAGCTAAGAAATTGCAAAATGCACATAATTACACAAACTGAAGAGAAATCACATGCTCTTCTCCCTAGATGTTATTGAAAGAAGTTCCAGCTTACAAGATAAAGGTAGACCAAGTGCTTTTACTGAACTTTCTTTTTTACCAGTTAAATGCCCGTGTTTTTTTTTCTTTAATTTTTTAATGTTTATTTTTGAGAGAGAGAGCGAGTGGGAGAGAGGCAGAGAGAGAGGGAGACACAGAATCTCAAGCAGGCTCCAGGCTCTGAGCTGTCAGCACAGAGCTCTATGCAGGGCTTGAACTCACAAACTGTGAGATCATGACCTGAGCCAAAGTCAGATGCTTGGCTGACTGAGCCACCCAGGCTCCCCTAAATGCCCGTGTTTTTAACTTCATGGATGCCAGCTTTGAAATGATGTGGTTTAATAACATTTCAGTCCTGTCTTGAGGGATTTCACAAAGTATTCAAGGCTTTAAGATTCAGAGTCTAAGTGTGAATGGGTGTCTGAGTAACCTTTAACATCTAAGTTAATCTTTTTTCCCACTTCCATTAAGTGTATTTGGATGAGCAAATGTTGGACACTCTAGAAGATATGTTCTCTAACTTAGAAAGTCACAACAAACTGTTAGCAATAATGGAAAAGAGGTTGCAAGTGGGCAGACAGCAGGGATGTGAGGTGGAGAAGGGGCAGGGCTGAGAAAGACGCAGTTACAAGGCAGCCTTGGGAGACAGAGAGAGGCTGAGCTAAGAGGACACCGGTCACTTGGTCATGGAGAGAAGCTGTGTCTGCAGGAGAAAGAGCTAAGGTTTGATGCCAGAGGGGCTGAGGCAGGTGGGGAAGAAACCTGCATTGTGCGTGGCAGGCTCTGGCACGAAGTCCCACCCTGCCTCAACCTTCCTCCCACCCTGGGGGAAGTGCCAGGATTGCAGAGCTCTGGCAGAAAAGGGGCTAGAATTGCTGGTCTGTGGGCCATGCGGGAGCCCTGCAGAGAAGAGGGGTTGGTTAACAAAGTGAAGAAAAGATTACATTTGATCCTTCATTGGTGGACCTTACCCAATCTAAGACGTTGTTATGAGCTCTGTATTTAATACTGATTTAAAGCAGTTTTAGGGCATCAGCATAATGCAGAAGCATCTGTTCCTGGACGCTCAGGTTGCTTCCAATTTTTTGCTGTAGCAAGCCGTTCATGCAGTGAAACTCTTTGTGCATTATGCTCTTCCTGTATTGAGGACAATTTCCTAAGAATAGATTCCGAGAACTGGAACAACTGGGTCAAAGGATGTGAACATTTTTATGTGTCTTAATACACAGTGGAAAGCATTTGGAAAGCCAAATTGCTTTCCAAAGGGTTGGTTGAACCCAATCACTTTTATTTCAAACAAGATTTTATGGGTGATTATGCAGGGCTTTTAATGAGATGTTTGGCTAAGAAATGATAGTATAAAAACTGACGTTTATTCTGTGCTAATCATAGCCTTTCTATCCACTGTCCTGCTTAATCCTCGCAACAACCCTGTGAGGCAGACAGTAGTATTCCCATTTGACAGATGAGGACACAAGCTCAGAGAGATTAAATACTTTCCCAAGGCCATGTGGTTAGTTGAGCGGCTGAGCCACTCTGAACCCGTGCCTGCCTGGGCGCTGTCCAGAAGCTTAGTGCCCTTAGTTTCCCTCCAAATTGTGCTGCCTTCAGTGGTTCCAAAAACCACAACCCAAGACACAATAATATACCTGAGATGCATTCTGAGTCCCCAAGAGCTATGAAGCTAATAAGCCGATTTCTTTACAGATAACCGCACGCTGGCGGTGAAAATGGTTTATTTCAGGAGAAATGTATTTTATTTCATAGTGAAATAAGTGATTCTTTATTATCGTATTCCATTTCCACCACCATTACCTTAATTCAGACCCTTATCACCTCCCCTTGGACCACAAAATAGGCTATAAATTGTTGCCTCTTCCTGCAGCCTCTCCATATCCAGAATGGAACAGGCAGGGCAGTCCTGAACTGGGTCCCAGGATTCATCTTCTGAAAACATGGGTTTTGATCATATTATTTCCTGTGATTATAATCATCTTGAAACCTTCCCTGGTTCCCATCATCGTTAGGATCAAATAATGGTGGCGTTGAGAGTCTTCTAGCACCCTAAACCAACCATTCCATTGAGAATTCCTATCTGTGCCGTGTCGTTGGTACTCAGGGGTTTGCAGCAGGATGGCAGCATGAGGTAGAATCCAGGTTTCCAAAGATTGACTAGAGTAAGACATCCTATCCAAGGGTGACCAAAGAGGAACCAATGGAGTGGGTTTAGGCGATAACAGGGTACTATCAACCAGTGACTGGGAACCATGCCATGGGGTCAACAGTTTGGGGATCAAATCCAGACTCTACCACTTATTGGTAGATGTGACCTTGAACTTTAACATCTCAATCATCAATTTCCTCATCTGCTAAATGGCGGTAGGGGCAGTACTATCTCACAGGGTTATTTTGAGAATTAAAGGTGGTAGGACATTTAAAGTGTTTAGCACACAAAGGCCTAGGTAAGTGTTAGCTTTACTTCTATAGGTTTGAGTTGGAATTAAGAAGTAAATCTCTATGGTAAAACACTAGAATTGAGTTTTCATGGCTTGAGCAAGGGTATAAATGGGAATGTAGGCAAGGTTAGGGGTCTAGCTAAGCTGGAACAGCAAAGGGTGGGTAGGTAGCAAGAAGGACAGGGTGTTGGGCAAGAGACATGGCTTGGACAGTGTGGAGCTTGTTTTTCTCTTGGTTAGAGCATGTGGCATAGGTGTGTGGGCTTGTTTGGAGGTATAAAGTCACAGAAAACGCCATTCACAATTTCCCACTATCTGCACACTCCTCTCTGCCTACTGTCAAACCCCACGTCCTCCCGCAGCTTTCCCCCCGAACACCCCCTTGCCTCTCTGTCCACCTGTCTCCACAGAACTTATCTTACCTGGAATGCATTCCCTCCATCAACCCTAATCCCATCCATCCTGCAAGACCCAGAACAAATCTCCATTATTCTATCCAGTCTCTCTGGAGCCTCATTCCATCCCTCCCCCACCAGCTAGAGCTGAGCCTTCTCTTGTTCATATTCTTCTGGCAATTATTCTTCTCACAATTCACTTGGCAATTAATCACACACTGTCTTGTGATGCATTTACTGTTGTTGGCTTAAACAGATAAAAATATCTTCTATGCCTGTTTAACTTGTCACATGTGTCTGGCTTGCCTTTCTGAAGGGGAGTCCAAAGGACAAGCCAGCAATCACTAATAGGGGAGAGTGCCTTTCATAAAAAAGTAATAACAACAACAAGGCCCATATGCTTTTTAAACTCATTCTGTGTGTATTTCACTTGATACTCATACAACCTGGGGAGGTGCATATTATTATCCAGATTTACTCCCCAGCTCAATAATCTTTATTGACTCTAAGATCAGGTGCAAGATCTGGCATTGAAAGTTCCCCCAGTCATGTCAGATCGTTGAGACTGATAGAAGAAGAAGTCTTTGCAGTGTGAACACCGGCTCTGATGTAAGGAAGGGGTGAGTCTGATGAGCAGGTGGGTTGACCAGCCTGGATCCAGTTGTAGATCATCAGAAACTGCAGAACCACCACAGGTGGACTGAGGAGATCTAGGATGGCTCCACTCAGCTGGCCTAAGCCAAGGGCTTGCCCCATACCCTGTTTGGAGGGATACATATTTAATCCACCTTCACTCTGTGGTGCTGTTTGTAATCTGTGGTGGCTGTGTATGCATTTACATCTCTTTGGTAAACTGCATATAAGTCATTCTGCCACGGGTTCAGGTTTCACCTGCTGTTGCTGTCCTCTCTGTTGTAAGCAATCTCTCCGGCTGCTGATAAGGAGTGTCAACCCCTTCGCTGACTGGTCAGCATCCTGCTGTCTGTGATGTGCGGGCACAAAACACATTTTACCAATGAATCTGTACAGAGCGTTCTCCTGTTTATGGGGCCCACCTCTGGAACACACACACACACGTCCATACACGCTGTTCTAGGAAGGCCGTGCTCATTGGATTGCCTGACAAGACACCACCATCTCCAACGAGAAAACAAGCAAGGAAGGATCGACGGAATTTCTGAAAACCCAACACTCTAAGTCTACAGAGAGTTAAGTTAAAGCAGTGGGATGCTAGATTCACATCCAGAGCTGAACTCTGAATGAAGCCCGTGGTCTGTTCCCATGATTCTTTCAGGAACATGGTTACAGGATTCCGTGGATGAGTTACAAGTTGGCTGAGTTACGAGTTCAGCCAAGTCTGACTGAGAAAGGCTCTTTAGGAAAATGGGGTGGGAGGCACAGAACTTGAACAAGTCAGGGCTGGTGTTAAAGGGAGGGAAAATAACGCATACAGATCTTGGGTAGTAAAACATGGGGTATGTGTCATGGGCAAAACTGCCAACTAAACTCTGCAGCCAATAGCAAGGAGCAATGGCTATAATATTTAAGGGAAATCGATTGGCTTCGCTGATGGAGGGGGAATTAAGGACAGACCCTGTGATAAGGAGAATGTGTGCTACCATGTTTTCTGATGGGAGTAAGCCAGCAAAGGCATGTGCTTTGCACTGGCATTACTCTTGTATCCAGATGGAAATGCCTCAGGGCTAAGGGAACTGCACGAGAGGCTTGAGGGACTCTTCAAGGATTCCCTTCCTCATACGTGAGAGCTGGTTGTGAAGGGGGGTGGACCAGAGCGGGCCGATGGAAGGGTCTGGGCTCTCCCTGGTGTCCCGCTGCTGACTTGAGTATGTGGAGCGCCTGTCTTGGGCTCTGGGCGCAGCAGGACGAGTGCCCTCTCAAAGATGGGGTGATGGGATCGCAGCTACTTGCTGCACCGACCAGAGCTTGCAGGGACCAGAGGCTGGCAGGACAGACGGTCCCCTTGTTTTCTTATTTTGCCGGACTGGCTTTTGGGAATTCCTGGGTGGAGAATGGTCTCGGGGTGAGGGGAGGGCCAGCAGTGCAGGGCTGGTATGCAGCGGTGAGAGAATCACAGTGGTTATGGGGAAGGGCAGGTCAGAGTCAGGGAGCACAAAGGGATGGCCACTGTGCTTTGTGCCGTGACGACCTCAACACATTTGTACAGCAGCCCCCCAGCCTCAGCCGTCTCAGCCACCAGCGGTCACCTGGGCTCCAGAAGCGGATGACCCTCCTTCCGATGTATCCTCAGAAGGCCAGTGGTAGCCTAACACTGTGTCACAGTGCCTGTGTCACTCGCCTCACTGCGTCTCATCACGGAGGCATGTTATCATTGGACATCATCACGAGAAGAAGGGGGGGTACAGGACAGTAAGAGATCTTGAGAACGAGAGGCGGAGACCACACCCACATACCTTTTATCACCGTGTTTTGTTATAGTTGTTCTACTTTGTTATTAATTATCGTGGATTTCTTCGTGCGCCTATTTTATAAATTAAACTCCATGACAGGTATGTTTGTCATACAGGGAAAAGCATAGTATATACGGGGTTTGGTATTACCGCATTCAGGCATCCAACGGGGGGTCTTGGAATGTATCCCCTGCAGATGAGGGGGCACTGCTGCACTCAGAGCGTGCGGTTCACTTTTTCTACCTGGCTGGTGACAGCTCCCATCTTTCGCGTGAGAGGAAGGAACATTCTTTTAGCCTCACCCTCAACTCCCGTAACCATTTGACACTTCAAAGGTAATAGCAATTAATGACGATTGTAACAGTTCTGAGCCATTAATCCATCAATTAATAAATTAATCTCTTGCCTCATTCCACAAGGGATCTGAGGCAGGAGTTATTAGGAACATTTATCATGGTAACCGGGAGAAAATGATGATAGCATTGCAAGGAGCCTGGACACACGGTAATTGCAATCATGACTGTAATAGCTGTAAGTTAGTAGATCGATGCCAAGTACAATGACTATTTGGAGAAAGAATTTATGTTAATAGATCAATGAGGAAAAGAGACTTGGAAGACGGAATCTGTAAGCGAGCAGGGATCACGGAGGCGGAAGATTGCCAGGGACTAAGCCTGGCTGAAATAATTGTCAAATGAAATGATTTTGTCGAGTGTTTCAATTCTGGGCAATGTGCTGGATACTTTATATAAAACACCATCTCATTCAATCCACACATCAGCCTGCACACTCCCTGTTTGCAGATGGGGAAACCGAGTCACCAACAGACTTGCAGATCCATTAAATCACCTTTGGAACAACTCAACTCCCTCTCATTTTCCCTTTGCATCTCTTCTTTTCCCTTTGAATCTCGTTTACCTTAAGCCCCAAGGACAATGTTAACTTGTGCTCTCCCTGACCTTCTTGTGGCATTGGATATGTGGTTTCAATCTTGCAGAAGGCAGGCCGATACCACCCAAGACCTCCTATGGCAACATCAGGAGACATCACCTATCACTTCTGTGCAGCACTTCATCTGCAAGGGCCATTTACATTTATTACTGCATTTGATCCCTACAGTGGACTGTGAGGGCATGAGTATTACCATCATCCCTGTTTTATAGAGGAGGACCCTGATGATCAGAGTGTTAAAGCGACTTTCCAAGTTCCTAGAACCAGTAAGTGGCAAAGAGAGGCTGACAATTTAAATCCCAGCTCCGCAATTTGCCAGCTGTGTGACCGTGGGCACTTTACTTACCCTCTCTGAGCCAAAATTTTCCCATCTGTAAGTGGAGATAATAAGGCAAGCTCACAGGGCTGTTATAGGCATTAAGCATCTTCCCCGGAACCTAGCAGATGGTGCCTAATAAATGTTCATCTCTTCCCTCTACCCTTCTTTCAGTTCTAATGTTAGAGGCTGAGACGGAACAAACGCTAACTCTGATATTCAGAATAATAGGAGAGAAAACTTACAGGCTCTAATTAGATCTTAAAAACATTTCAACAATGGTGTCATATTAACCAGACGTTGTGTCTGCTAGCAATAAATGGTTCAAGTGGGATTTTGTGCAGTAAAGGGTCTATACCTCTAATTGCACAGAAAGTTGTGTTCCATGAACACTGCTAAGCAAAAGAGGGGGAAAAAATAGCTCTTCTTCAGTTCCTTTTGCAAAGGAACACTGAGACAATCTAATTAGCATGCCTGGTGTCTCCAAAATTGAATTCAACCTAAGAGTATGCTATTAAAGGCTCCCACATTAGACAGGAAAGTAATTTGAAATGACTGAGCTATCTGCACAAACACCTTAATGTTACTCTAATGGGCCCAGAAAAAGGATGACATCAAATACAGTTAAAAGGAATTTAAGTTTAATTGCTGCCTAATAAAATTATTAGTACATTTTCCTAACCATAAAGCCATTTCACAGTCATGGATAAGATTTTGCAGTTTGATAAATGATCAGGCATAGCTCACTGCCATAGGTCCCTGTTTATTTTGTTATATTCCCCCCTCGCAGAAACATTAGCTCGGATGCTAATTGCTGCTGGTCTCTCCACATCTGGGCTCATTTGGGGACGTGGCTCTTGCCAAGAGGAGCCAAAGGACACAAAGTTTGCCGCCCGCTTGGCATCTGGAATGACACCTTCGTGCTGGAAACTGGAGTCCCTTCTACTCTTCAGGAGACAGAATCCCTTCTAAGGGCGCTGGACTGTGTTGACCTGAAAGGATCACTACTAGTCTATATGATGTCTTTGTGCAAAGTAGAAAAGGGAACCCCCTGGGGATGGTCAAATTAGAAGAAAAGAGTCCCTCAAGCCGGGGGCACTCAGCTTCAGAAACAGAAAGGAGACAGGATTTCAGCTTCTATCTGTGTTCTTTAGCTGGGTGCCTTTGTGCAGTGCACAAAGCATGCAACCATGTATCGTAGTTCAGAAAAACGAGGTCCCTGTCATTGGAGGCATGACAGGAGGTAGGGTGACTACCTGCTAGGAATGTGATGGAGTGGTTTCTAGCACTGGATGAGAACTTGGTCTGAGTGATGGGTATTTAGAGATTTTACCTACTGGCTGATAAACAGGAGTGTTGATCTTGTGTAAAAGATGAAGTGGTCAGGATTAGAACTTTGGCTTCTGAGTCTGGAAGCCTGTCCCATTTAGTCTTGCTGGGTTGTCTTCTATAGCTTCCTATGGGAAGATTTTCACGTGAAAGTGAGTAAGGTTTGGGGGCGCCTGAGCAGCTCAGTAGGTTGAGCATCTGACTCTTGATTTTGGCTCAGTTCACGATCCCAGGGTCGTGGGATCAAGCCCTGCATCGGGCTCCAGGCTGAGTGTGGAGCCTGCTTAGGATTTTCTCCCTCTCTCCCTCTGCCCCTCTCCCCTGCTCACGCACTCTCTCTCTAAACTAAATTAAAAAAAAAAGAAAGTGAGTAAGCTTCCCTCATGCATACCTATTCAAATGTGATTTTAAACGATTCCTGAACTTGGGAAGTGGATGAATAACTATCAGAAACAATAGTGTATGGAAATAAGGAGCCTAAGGGACAAACAGCAAGGTGTATAGAAGAGAGTTTAATGTGTTGAGACTCCTCTCCATTTCCAAGACTTAGAAATTCAAGTACGGGAGTCACAGCAGAGCACAGGTGTTCCTAGACCTTCCCAGAGACTCACAGACACCATTTTTAGAAAATAAACCACCATTTTTTTGGCCTTCATGGTCTGCTCTGGGATGGAACCACCACATTTCCTGGCACCCCTGGACAGTTCTAATTTTATCCTGTTCAGCATACTATTGTCTTTCTATTCAAAAGCAAGTAGGTTTTAAAAATGCATAAATCTAAATTGTATTTCATTTAAAATAATCTTTTGGGGGGTTACCATTATAAAGAAATCTACAAATGAAGGGGAAAATCCTTTGTCAGACAAGAAGTATCATTTTAGCAAATACAGCAGGATTCAAGAGAGGGGAGAGAGCTAACACATATCGGACATACCCTGTAACCAAGCAGGTTTTGTAAATCTTCTCACTATAGAGATTAGAAACTGAAGCCCAGTTAACTGGGGTCACACAGCTTCTATATGGAAGAGGTAGGTTTTGATCCCAGGGCTGTGTGACCACAAGGCCCTTAGACCTTTTTCCATTCCACACTTATTTCCAGAAACAATCACTCATTTTCCAATCTGCTCTCATTTTCTCCATCCTGCCAAACCCCTTGAGGTCTTAATTCCTGCTAGGTTTTCTACTCAACTTTCCATAAAACTTTTATAGGGGAGAAAGTTACAGTTTACTGGCTGGAAAGGTGGTGGGAGGAAATGGACAGACCTTGCCTGCTGCCTGACTTCCTGCCATCAGGCAGTGGAATCTGCATGGTCACAAAGGGCTCCCAGCTGTTTAATGCTGAGCTCCAAAAAGACCAAACCACTATGCAAGTGGAAATGACACATATTTCATCTCTTTGTAGTAGGAAAGCCATCTGGTATAGCTTTCTTCTCCATGTGCTAGTGGCCTTTCCACTCAACTGTGTAGGGAACCTAATTGAGAATTTTCTCCTATCTGAAATCAGTCTTTGGACAGAAACCATTTTTCTTCCGGAGCTTGTGTCTATAGGAGGGAGCAGAGGGGGCATAACCCTTGTAATTTTTAGCCAATAGCTACCTAGTGACAGCATGGGACCATGCTTGGTTCTAACAACTGGTGCCTTGTGCAGGGCAGGGGACAAACTGAACCCATGAAAGTTCATCATCTGGCTTCTATCTAAAGAAAGATGCATCCATCCATTCATTCGTTCAAAATATTAATTGAGCCCTGCTGTGTACCAGGTACTAGAGGAGAAAACCAAGAAATCGAAGAAAATCAAGATATGTGTCCTTTCTGCTTTAGAGGAGTTCACGTGGTTGTGGGGGTGGGGAGGCAAGTGCAAACACCTCATTTGTTCATTCTCTCCACAGCCAGCCGTTACTTGTGTCAGCTCCTGGAGTTACAAAGATAGAGAAGACACAGTCCCTATCCTCAGGGACCTCTCAGTCTGTTTGGGGAGACAGACCATAATCACAGTACAGTGTAGTAAATGTCAGGTCAGAGGCAAAACCAGGGTGCTGTGGGAGCACAGCAGAGGAGCATGTATAGCAGGTGCTAAGGGAAGACTTCTTAGAAGAGGTGATGTGTTAGGATCCGAAGGACTTAGCCGGGTAAAACGAGTAGGGGGATGGGCATTGTATGTAGAAGGAACTGCAAAAGGCATGGATGAGGATGAGGCTGGGAAAGAGCATGAAACATCTGGAAGCCCAATATCACTGAAGCTAAGGGTGGTAGTGTTTGTGTAGCAAATAGGGAGGGGTGACGTAGATGAAGTCGAGAGGAAGGCAGGGCGAGATGACAGACGGTTTTGTTTTATGTATTACCTTGACCAATGTAAGTGTGTCTTGGAATTCCTAAGGAACCAGTGAGAGATTTGAAGGAGGGGATGTAGGGTGACCAGCTCATCCTGCTTTGCCCAGCACTGTCCTGATTTTAAAACTCAAAGTTCCACATCCTGGGAACCCCTTCAGTCCTGGGACAACTGGGATGGTTGACCACCCTATAGGGGAGGAACAGTAGAGATCACTATGGAAGCTTCATGGACTTGCAAAGGAGGGGGTAAGATGAGAGGCGTGTAGATCTAAAGAGACTATTGCATTAATGAAGAAACCATGTGTGAATCAAGGCAGTTAGCAGTGAGGTCCAACAGGAGGGAATGGACTTGCAACAACAGGCTACTAAGTTTAACCACCTTTTACTTGGGTCGGGGTAGGAGGAAAGGACAGAGAAAATCTGAATCCCTGTTTTCTGACTTGCTGATCAATTAGCACCATAAAGGAGATTTTAAAATGCTACTGTTGGCGGTGTAGAAAAGGCAAGTAAAGTATAACCTATCACGCCCCTTCTATGACCAGGAGTTATCCTGAGTGCTTCATATAAAGTATCTCACTTAATATTTATAACAACTATCACTTAGGAGAATGTTCATTCTCCTCTAGTGTACATATGAGGAAACCGGGGCTCAGAGAGCTAAGTAACTTGCACAAGGTCACAGAGCACTGACAGTCCTGGTCAGATACTCATCTAAGGTCTTCTGCGCTTCCTGTTCCCACTCCTACGCCACCCCCAGGGCAGGGCAGAGGAAGTGGCGATTGAGCTGGGCTTTGCTGGAAGATATTTGTCCAAATGGAAAAAGGAAAGAGAAGGGAACAGCATGTGCCAGGACCCAAGGGCATGAATGAGTATGGAAAACCCCTAGAATGTCTCTAGCTCTGTCTCAGTGAAACGATAAATAAATACATACGCATGTCAGGGTTAATTATTCTTCAACCTTTTTATGCAGAACATCTGCAAGGATGGTCAGATGCTGTCTCATATCTCGACCCACTCAATGCATTTTAATTGCCCAAGCAAGATAAATAAAAATAAACTGAATGCTGCTTTCTTCGTGGCTTCCCGTCTGCTTGCAAATCCCAGTGACTTGCCACTATTTCCCAATACAGAGCTGGCTGAGTTGTGGTGCAATGAAAAAGGAGATCTGTGTCAGTGAGACCACTGCACCCTGGATTTTATTTTCCTTTCAGGAGGTCTTTTGTTTCAGGACAATGAGCAGGGGTGAAAGTGCTACTCTCTTGTAGATGTAATTAAAATGGAAGCGCTTCCCTCTTCCTCAGTGATTCAAGTCATTGAAATTAATCATCATTGGGCCAGTCTACAGGCTGCCGTGGTCTCTATAGAAAATGCATCTCGAGGTGTTTGCTGCAGCAGCTGCAATTAAAATCTATTGAGCAATGGGATGAAATGAACCAGACACTTGCCACAATAGCACAGGCACCGGATAATTGAGGCACATGTAATTAACAGATAACTTCAAATGGGGTCGGGGGGCATCATATAGATTGACACTCTCATGCTTTTTTACAGGAACCATCTGATGGCAAAAAATTACTTAGTTTAGCCATGATTTATTTAGGCACTTATTGTGTATGATTTCACGTGTATGAGGGTTCAGTCTCGGAAATACCTATTCTCATTTCCTTGTAGGGTATGTAACAATTGAACAAAGGAACAAAAGGAATTTTGAAAAGTGGGGTAATTTTATTTGTTTTCCCACCTGTGGGGTGGGGTTGGGAATTGGTCACAAGATGAGACCAAGTTTGTGTGGGGTTCTGTATTGTTTCTGACTTCTCAACCCTCATTTAACTGAAGAATTTTTTTTTTAACATTTATGTATTTTTGAGAGACAGAGCATGACTGGGGGAAGGGCAGAGAGAGAAGGAGACAGAATCCGAAGTAGCCTCCGGGATCTTAGCTGTCAGCACAGAGCCCCATGTGGGGCTCAAACCCACGAACTGTGAGATCGTGACCTGAGCTGAAGTCAGACACTTCACCGACTGAGCCACCCAGGCACCCCTAATCGAAGAATTTTGTATAAAATAGTTATCAGTGAGAACAAATGCCTCTTCCTTAGTCACTTGAGACCAGAGTATCCATGTGTGTTTAGGACAGTGCAGTGAGGAGAAAGAAAGAGAATCTTTGATCTAAATATACCTCACAAGACAATTACCATGAAAGGGAATAAGAAACAAGTATCTCAATCTCTGAAATACTTTTGGAATTCTTACCTATGTTGGTTAGGAATAGATTTGACTGCATATAACTAACAAACTCAAATATAATAGCTTAAAACAAGAATAAAAGTTTATTTGTCTCTTATGTAAAAATTCTGTAGTTGGACAGTCCGGGGGACAACAATGGGCATGTGCACTCCTATTATGTCCTCTTCTAGGCAATTATACACATTATTTTTCTTACATCTCATTGGTCAGAAACTTAGTATCACCGCCAAAGCTAACTCAAGGGAAGCTGGGGAAATGTAGTCTTTATTCTGGGTAGCCATGTATCCAGTTAACACTTGGTATTCTGAGATTAAAAGGATGGGGCCTTAGACACTGAGGTACACACTAGGTTACATCGGGCAGCTTAAGCTTATGTGTGGGATTTCTCTGAGTTTCTTCCATTTCAGTGTAGCCAGTAAGTCTTTCCTGAGTGACAGTTATTTAGAGGAACAAATCTATTTCCAGAGCTAATGGTTAATGGTGGCTGAAGTTGGGTCTCTCTTGCCCTGTCCACTCAACCCCATGGGTGCCAGGTAAAATACAGACATTTTATAAGAGTTTTTCCAGAAACCATGATACTTAGTGACTAAACAGTGACCATTAGGTAATGCTCAGAGAAATCATCACTGCTATTGCATGTGTCAGGTAGAATTCCCAGAAAATACTTTCCAGTCTGAAGTGCTTTAGAGTATAAGCCCCCCTGTAAACAAGGGGGTATCTGTGCTGGGATAAAGAGCCTTTATGGATGTGGAGGTAACAAGGACTGTTGGTAAATGGAGGTAGCGAATTGGGGAGCCCCTTTCTCAGGACTAAATATGGAGGACAACAACCCAAGGGTGCATTTGGTTCTCATCACAGCATGAGCAATGAAAAATCATAGCCCAGGAACTAGAATTCAAATATGTTGTAAGTTTCTGGAAACTTCGTCATTTTTCTGCATATATTTTTCTCTTACTTTGTGTCTCCATAGTGATGACAGTAAAGTCCGTAAATCACAAAGAGCTCACAAAGATGTCTCCAGAATCAATGAGGAAAAAGAGAGCTTTGGATGCCGGAACCCTGCACTTTGCCAGGCTTGGGAGGGGGAGAATCGAGGATGAGAGAGAGGGAGGTTATCAACCCCTGAGGGGAAAGAAAATGGGCTGAGTTTATAGATGCTGACTGGAGCGAAAAAGGGAAAATGGAAGCATGGGGAGCTGGCCCCAGCCAGAGAAGCAGAAAGGACCCATCACCACCTCCCAAGTTCTGCAACAAGGGATGCAGGTTAGTGTGTGGTAAAGATGTGGGTTCTGGATTCTGATGGCCCGGATTTTAATTCTGCATTTGCCATTCCCAGCTAAGCCTTGGGCAACTCACTTCACTCCTCTGAGTCTCAATTTCCTCAGGTATAAAATGAGGAGAATAATAGTACAGCTTAAGAGGGTTATGAAGATTCAGTGTGGTTATTTATGCGAAGTGTTTAGCGGTCTGGCACTCGCTAACACACAAACCATTCAGGGTTATTGTTATTAAATCTAGGCAATATTACAGATTGGTGATGGAGCTAATTTCAGTCATTCTGAAATCACGTCAGTGAACAAATATGAAGGGTAAGACGCATGGTGGCAAGGAAGGTAACTTCCAATCGACAAGAGTCAACCCAAGCCTGAGCAAAATGCACTGCACCCATTGCCAGCACTGTAGAAGCTTTCCTTTTTTTTTTTTTTAATTTTTAAAAATTGTTTTAATGTTTATTTATTTTTGAGAGAGAGAGAGTCAGAGCACAAGCAGGGGAGGGGCAGAGAGAGAGAGAGAGAAGGAAACACAGAATCCGAAACAGGCTCTAAGCTGTCAGCACAGAGCCAGACTCAGGGCTTGAACTCATGAACTGTGAGATCACGACCTGAGCCAAAGTCGGACGCTTATCCAACTGAGCCACCCAGGGGCCTCTGTAGAAGCTTTCTTGACTAACCACCACTTCACCTCCTTGCAGGATTCATCAGCGCCTGTCATTCGCTCCGCTGTAAATGCTGACAGAGTCCACTGCATGCTGAACACTTCAGCTGTGTGTCACTCTTGGCCACAGCCGCACTGCATGTTCACCAAGTGGTGTTACATCTCCAAATCTGCTGCCAGTTATTCTTATACTGTATTTACATAATTTAGTTGATTTTTTGAAATTGGTGAGAAATGAGTGAAAAAAGGAAGGCGTCCTTTTATGACTGCTTTGAAGGAACTCAAGAAAGGCAAGTTGCTCAAAATATTGGATGATTAGGTGAGAACAAGATAACTGTCAAAGACTGAGAGAAGTTGTAAGCGTCAAGGGCTCTGGACTCAGACTGCTTTACAAGTATCTTTAAGTATTAGACCCACTTTTGAGAAGCCTACACGGGAAATCAGGAATGATGAGTTTTTTTGAGTGATTTATATTTGTGATGGAAAGTATACTTACATTAAGTTAAAATACTTGACATATTCAGGTATTAACTTTCAAATTCCCTGCTTTAGCACATTCTTGTTTAGATTACAGTAATCGACTACTGCTCCCAACCGAGCTAGATCAGAGGGCATCTACCAAAGTAGACATTCCTACGTGTGCACTGACTGGTGCTCAATATATAGCCAACATAGCTTATTTTGTATTTTCAGCAAAATCTGTATTACCTTAATATAATTCCTGTTCAAAGATACCAAGAAAATCTTTAATAATGCCTCATTCACAGCTAATTCTCAACATTGAGAAAAAGGGGCATTCATTTCATAACATCTTAGAATCAGAGTCCTCCTAGTTGACTACTGTAAAATATCATTTATTTTAAATCCATAGAAGTCTTTTTAAAAATGTTTGTTTGTTTGTTTATTTAGAGTGCGGGTGGGGGAGGGGCAGAGAGAGAGGGAGACAGAGAATCCCAAGCAGGCTCCGAACTGTCAGTGCAGAGCCTGACACAGGGCTCGAACCCACCAAGTACCAGATCATGACCTGAACTGAAATCAAGAGTCAGACGCTTAACTGACTGAGCATCCAGTTCCCCCAAGCCCATAGGTAAGTTTTAAAAAGTTTTTCTTAAGAGTTTGAATATTTGGAAGAGTCAATCCAATTTTCTTAGCACTTATGATGACATATTTATCAGGTCTGCCACTCGTATGCAATGGAAATCCATAAAACAGAAAGCAAAGCTCCGAGACAGGTAATTTGAGTTCAAACTCAAAGGAGCAGGTGGTTCCTTCCCGGTGGGGTTGTGTGAGTGGAAGCCGGACACAGAAAAATAATGTTTTGACCAGCAGGAAAGAGACTTCAATGCAGAGGAAACCTTATGGATCAAAGTACTAAAACATTATAAGCCATTTCCCCAGTGCAGAATTTTGCCAAGTTACTCCCATTGAAAGAAGTCACGCCTGGTATAATACTGTATCTTCCAATATCAATTAGGAATGAAAAAAAATAGCGAATGTAACTTACACAACAAATACAACTTAAGGGGGAGTTTTGAACAACTGTAGTTAGAAAGACATTGAGATCTCCACACTTAGCACATTAGTACTGATCCAAGAGAGTGGGACTGGGTTGAAGACAAAGGATCAGAACGATGTCAGAAACACAGCTATATGTTGGAGACAGAAAACCCACATACTTAGAGAAGAAATTCTGGTTTTACCTCCAGCAATGGTGAACTAACTTGTATTGGACCAACAACCTGCCAAGAACAACTAGAAAATATCGATGAAACAAAACAAAACAACTCGGTTTAAAGCACTGGAGAGCTCTCAATGCAGCCAGGAGTTGAGGGCCAAGATCCTGGAGAGATGGGAGATGCATAGAAGTGAGTCAGATATTCCAAGCTGCTTTTTCCCTTTAGACACTGGCTTTTCCATCAGCCATATGAAGCTAAGAGGCTGAGAAGCTGAGCATAGCTTTTGGCAAGACTGGGGAGAAAAAATTATTTGAGCCAAGATCCTGAAGAGAAAAGAAGGACAGAGAAATGAGCCCAACATTTGGCACTGCTTTTCCTTCTGAGGCAGTTGCTGATTTGTAAGAGCCACAGGAGAGAAAGTTTGCAAATCTGAGTAGAAATTAGTAGCTAAGAGACTGAACAGAGCTTTCAGCAGCCTCATGTTTTAAGAAGATTAAAATTGTAAGTCAGAAGCCATAAGGAAGAGGGACACTGGTAAGCACCCCAGACTTTCCATGAGAACCCCTGAAGAGATGCATCCTTGGAGTAAGGGTAAAAAACAGGTCTCACAAAGATTGAAATTCAGCCTCAAAACAGCCCAATCCACGATTTGATTAAAGTGATCTACCCTACACTAACTGCCTGCTAAACGTGGAAGTAAATCTTTGGTGAAGGAAGATAATGTCATCCAGAGCCTCTATAATTTTTCATAGACAATGTCTGGCATTCAATAAAAAATCATCAGATATATCAGGATACTGGAACCAAGAGAAAAAGATAATAGAAAGAGATCCATAGATGATCTAGATATTGTAGTTACCAACCCAGATTTAAACAAAAACTGTGATTAGCATGTTCAAAGAAACAGAAATCAAAATGGAACATTTCAGCAACAAATTGGAATTTGTAAAAAGGAATCAAATGGCAATTCTAGAACCGATAAATATGATAACTAGGATTAAGAACTCACAGGTTTGGGGCACCTGGGTGGCTCAGTCAGTTAAGTGTCCGACTTTGGCTCAGGTCATGATCTCACAGCTCGTGAGTTTGAACCCCGCGTAGGGCTCTGTGCTGACAGCTCAGAGCCTGCAGCCTGCTTCAGATTCTGTGTCTCCTCTCTCTGCCCCTCCCCTGCTCACATTCTTCTTTACCTCTCTCTCTCTCTCTCTCTCTCAAAAATAAATAAACATTAAAAAAAATGTAAAAGAACTCACAGGTTTAACAGTAGTTTGAGACCAGTAGAAGATAGGGTTAGGAAATATCCAGACTAAAATACGGAGGGGAAAAATGATGGAGAATAAAAAAAAAAAAAAACAAAAAAACATTCAAAACATATGGGAAATGATAGCAAAATTTAACATATGTGTCACTGGAGTCCCAGAAGGAGAGGAGAGAGAAAATTGGAGTCAAACCAGTCTTTGAAGCAACAATGGGCAGAATTTTCCAAAACTGACAAAAGATATGAAGCCGCAGATTCAAGACGTGCTACAACCACTCCCTGTCCAAAGGATAAGTGAATACAAACAAAACCACACCTAAGCATAGAGTAAAATTTCTGAAAAGCAGAGACAAAGACAAAAGCTTAAAAGCAGCTGGAGAAAAAGAGCAGCTCTTCAAAAGAGCAACAGTCAGACTGACATCTGACTTCACAACAAAATGATGGAAGCCAAAGGCAGAAGAATCATGTCTTTAAAATACTGAAAGATAATACTTGCCAACTTACTTATTAAAAACTAACCTTCAAACATGAAGGCACAGTAAAGATATTTTGAGACAGACAGAAACAAGTTTTGCCTTCAGATTCTCACCAAAGACAATGCTGAAGGTGTTCTTCGGGTAGAAGGAAATAATCTTGGAAGGAAAATGGAAATGCAAAAAGGAAGGAAGGATCAATATAGGGGTAATGCCGAGTGAATACTGACTGTAAAATCAATACGAATAAAGCCTCGTAGGGTTAAATATATATAAAACTTTATTATTTGGCATTATTAAGGTGGCAGTGGGGTGCAGGGAATTAAAATGTCCTAAGATCCTTGCATTGTCCCAGAAGAAGCAAAAGTATATTCCATTCCAAGTATATTAGACTCCAGTAACTCAACGATGCATGTTGTAAAAGAACACAAAACCTCTGTGGAGGTTGGAATAATAAAATAAAGCCCTAACCCAGGCCAAATATGTACCCTACAGCAAACACTGCCACTGTCTTAGGCTCCAATTGGGAGGGCTTCAGAGTTGATCTCTGACCCACTTCTTTGTGGTTAGGTTTGTACATTATTTGTATTTGATATATGTATTTGCTTAAGTTTAAGGTCACTAGTCTGCATGTAGATCATGCAAAGGGGTGAGTTTTCAATAATTAGCAGGTCCATTTGAGAAAGATAACCCTTTGGGTATTGGTGTAGAGGAAATCCTCATCTTGGAAGACCCAACCATATTTGTAGTCATGATCCCATATTATTAGGCAGGTAAGCACACTCTTTATGTTTGCATTGATTGATCTTCTTGAATATATTCTGCAGGGAATTCATTATACTAAAGAATAAATTAATTTTCCCCCAGGAAACACATATATGTATCTGTCAGTGCTTATTGGTTAAATATATGCATCTATGAAATCCTATGACATATTTAGTCTCTACACCATATTACTGACAAGCCAATAGTCTCCCCTTCCCTACCCCCCCAAAAAAATCCCAATAAGAATCTGATATGTGTCTATGCATTCAAAGGCTAAAAACATTCCAGTCCCCCCAATACTGTCCCAGAGAGCTGCTCTCAGGAGCTGTAGTTTCCAATGAGCAGGCTGCCCATAACATGCATGAATCAATGCCCTTTGGAACAGCATTGGCTTGCTAGTTAATAGACTTTTGATTTTCTTTACCCATTGATTAATGAAGCCATAATTTTGCTTTTGAATAGAAAGATAAATTAAGAATTACTGTAACTGGAGCCTACTGGGAAATAGGGTGTCATTTGGCGAACTGGTGGTAGCTATGGAGACAAAGGAGGTTGAATGACTGCCTTTGCTAAAGCAGGCTTCCTGTCAGGGATCTGAGGGGTAAAGTGTTCCACTTAATTCAACAGACACTTATCAGTGTGTTATGAGCCAGCCACATGTCAAGCCCTGCTGGGGAGAGGGAGGGGTGGGTCCAGGGCACAGCCCTTCTCAGATGGACTCCTACATTATGTTCTTCCTTCCAGAGGCAGACACAGACACCTACGATACAAGACAGAAAACGGGCCAAACTGGGACTCAAGATGCTCTGGAAGACCTGGGGAGGAGGATGCAACATGCATTTGCAAGGACAAGGAAAGGCATCATGGCAGGGTGGGATGCGGGAAGCTGGGTGGAATTCTGATATAGATGAGAGTGAAAGCTCTTTTAAGGATGGAGAGGCAACATGAAGAAACCTAAAGAGCCCAGTGAGAAGAAAAGAGCTCAGAGTCCGGTGCTCCTGATTATTAGCTGTGTGACCTTGGGTCAGAAAAGTTACCTAACTTTCCTGGGCCTTGTTCTTCTCCTCTGGAAAATGAAGTGAATAATGGACCACCTTCCAGGCTTGCTGTGAAAACGCACTCAGATAGGTAAGTCTGTAAGGAATCTACCATAGTGCCTGCTATGGCGTAGACACTACCAAAGGAATGCTAGAAGCCCCTTCCTTGAATGGGAAGACTTTGAGAGAATCATTGGCCTTCCTCCCTCTGGCCTTCCAGAAGCAAAGGCAGTGTACTGCTTTTTGGGTTTTCTGCCTGTCTGAACTCTGATTACTTGAGCTCTTTCGAGGTATGATCTGTGTCTATGTACTTGTGATTGCCTTCCTGCTTACGTGAGAGCATGGCCCACAACAGGGGTACAGGAAACCTTTGGGGGATGAATAAGTGAATGAAATGTTCCATCGCCTACCGCTCTCCCATCACTTAGTTTCACAGAGATATTTCACACCTCCATATGGCCTGGCATGCCCTCCCCTTTTGCCTACCGGCAAACTCTTCACCCTTCACAATTCAGCTCATGGCTTTGTGAGGTCCTTAATTCAAGACAGAATTGGTCAGAACTGATACTTTCTCCTCAGTGCCCCCACGTACCCTTCCACAAAACTCTACCATAACACGCACTTCATCAGCTTGTGATTGCTTGCTTTACCCTTTGCTACCCCAGCCCTCCAAGCCACGTCTCGCAAGCCTCATTGGCTCCATGGTGTGAACGAGGCATGTTCTCATGTGAGGAGGGAACCTGAGGAGACAGCAGACCATCTCTCCATGAGGCGGGGCTCCTGTTTCCTCTTTGGTTTGTTTGCTTCTAGATTTCTATCCTAAGGAAAAATTGCTATGTTTATATAGTTACAGAACAATTGGGAGTCTGACTTATGGCTTTATAATTTCTGTAGCTAATTTTATATAGTAGGAAGTTTCTCAGACAATTTAATTTCTTTCCTTCCCTGAGACAAAGATTTTAAATGGTTGCATGGAGGTAAAGAGTGCATTATAACCCAGGGAGATGACGTGATATGACTCCCACACTAGGTCTTAACTTACTTCTGCGCTTTTAGGACCTAGCACGGGGTCTCGTTCAGTGCTCTGCACACAATAGACGCCAATAATTATGTTGAATGAATGAATGCCCTGGTCTCTGGTTATGTGCCTGCCCAGAAACCCTCAATGGCGCCCCATTCCTACTAGCCTACATGTAATCTCCACAGCCTGGTATTCAATTTTGTTCACGAGATGATTCCAACCTCTAATTTCAGAGAAAGCCTTTACAGACCTGTTTTCTACTGCCTTATGCCATGCATCCCTCACTGCAAGCAAGCTGGACTACTGGGTGGATGGCTCTTGGTTCTACGACTGGATGAACTTGTTTGTCTGGGAATGCCAGGCTTAGCTTCAGGAAAGCTCCAGTATGAGAGAGCCCAAGAGAACTGCATGGCCAGGAAGGACCTTCACAGATGCTCTGATCAGAGGTGGGAAATGAATAAGGCATTCTCCAGCAGACCTGAAGACCGGATGCAGTGGCGGCGAGGGTTATGGCCCTTGGGACAGCCACCTCATTCAGCCAAAGGACATGTACTGGCTACATTCCTAGCACACTCAGTTCATGAGCTCATCCTCACACAGAAAAGGTGACAATAAAAACTGCTATCCTGATGGTCCAGGAAGAGCAAGACAAGAAAGGGACTCATGCTTTTTTTTGAGCATCAAACTATTGAGTTTAATGCTATTCGTGAAATTGCCATCTCCTGAAGCAGGGAAGGTCCTGCTCTGTGCTCCCAGTGTGTTCTGTACTTGACTTTCCCCGCCCACGTCACACTGTGTTGTAATCACCTGTTTCCATGTAGGTCTTTCTCAAGAGACCATGAGCCTCTTAAGGACATGGGATTTCCCAAATATGGTGTTTGACACATGAATGAATGAATGAATGAATGAATGAAGTTGATGCAAGGTGCATACACCTTTTTTAAAATCACTAGATGGCAAATATTCATTGGAAAGTCTAGTCTAAAGTGTCTCAGAAACAGTTCTGAATGAGTACATACAATAGTATGAATTTTCAGGGCTGTCCTTACCTCCTTTCTTTCAGCAGAGAGAGGAGAAAGCACCAGAATGGAAGTCAGGAGTCCTGGGATACAGATCTGTGCTGCCAGCAGTATTTGGGCATCATGTGTATTCTTCTTATCTCAGTTTTCTCATTTAAGAAAAAACCTATGGACTGCAGTGACTTCAGACCACCATCTGTAAGCATCTATGGTATCCCAGACCCTGACTCAGGTACTGGGGGTAAGGAAATGACTCAGATATGGTCCTTGCCTCTAGAAAATGCTCCTCAACTCTGTAGTGAAAGACCAGCTTGTTATTGTTTTTAAACGATGTAATCTGTTGCAGACAGTATTTTGGTAAAATTAAAATGTCATAGTAAAAAAAAAAGTAAAAGCGTACAAAATCCAAGTTCTGATTTTTTAATTACTCGATTCATTAGACATTGTTAAATTGCTATTTTTAAGTGCTTATTCTTAACTTCTGGACTTAGCGCATCATGGACTGGTAGCAAATTTTCCCCACCGCTCCACAGACCACGCTTTGTGTAATGCTGACTTAGCTCATGCTCTTATGAGACAGGCTTGCACAGGCCCCTGCAGGGCCCGTGAATGTGGGACAATCCACTGATAAGCAGTGGATTTAATACTCTTCTGCAGAGTATTAAACCTTTACAGCGCAGAGAACTACCACCTGGTAGTTTTGAAGGTGAAGAGGGGGTGGCTGTGATCGCTTCTGGAGCCTTGAGAAAGTTCTGGCTGGTCCCGTCTGACCCTTTAAGACATCAGGCCATCCCAGGCAGTGTAGCTGCCAATATACCTGAATAGGCTTTGGGCACATTTCAGCTTTTTCCGTGCCATCTGGGCTTCCGTGGGCTTCCTGTTGGCGGCCTCACTCCTCAGACCTAAGTCCAGGCACCGACTTTGACATTTCCTCCTTTGCTATGATTTATACCCTTTCTCTGAGTAAACTGCTCTGGATTATAAATCTGTACCTCTGACTAGTCCAGTCCCCGGGAACCTAGTGGGGGTTTTCAGCGCACACTGGCACCACGTTGGCAAGTCTAGACAAGCTCTGTTGATCACCAGGACGGAACAATCCACCAAGACCGCACAATATGCTTCCTTATATGGTGTCTTTGAAAGGTTCCTAAGCTTGGGTGTTTGGTTTATTTCCTTTTTATTTCAACTATAAGAATAATCACTTTTTAAAATAGATATTGCAAAAATATGGTACAATATTCAAAAGCACCTTGAGAATACGATGGAAGGTCCCTCTCTTACTCCTATCCCACAATCTCAGCCCCTCCCCCCACCCGTAATACAACCTCTATTCATGTTCCTATCCACCCTTCAGGAGATGCAAGCATACGTCCCTAAAAGGATAACACACACACACACACACACACACACACACACACACAGAGCACACTATAAACACCCTGCTGTACTTTCTTTTTTTTTTTTTTTTTTTTATTTTATTTTTTATTTTTTATTTTTTTAATTTATTTTTTTTGGGACAGAGAGAGACAGAGCATGAACGGGGGAGGGGCAGAGACAGAGGGAGACACAGAAGTGGAAACAGGCTCCAGGCTCTGAGCCATCAGCCCAGAGCCTGACGCGGGGCTCGAACTCACGGACCGCGAGATCGTGACCTGGCTGAAGTCGGACGCTTAACCGACTGCGCCACCCAGGCGCCCCATGTACTTTCTTTTTTAACGAAACGATTTGTCTTGGCAGTGTTTAATTTCAAATTCTCATTTTTATTTAACTGGTCCCCTATTAATGGATATGTAAATTTTTTCACTTTTTCTGTTACAGTGTTCAGTAGATAGCACATTCCCATGTGCGAGTGTATCGGCATATGTAAATGTCTGGGTATGAACTCCGGAGTCAGAGAAATGTACTCTCTCTGCAAGGCTGTACCGATCGTTACTGCTACAATCAGCTAGGAAAGTGTATGTTTTCCTATACCTCTCTCCACAGGGGGTTCTCAAAAGTCTCATAGATCAAAAATTGCAGCTCTGTGGAATGAATTGGCATTTGCATAATTGTAAATGAGCCTGAGCATCTTTTAAAATACCTAAAAGCCATTGAATTTCCATGTGTTTTGATAATTTTTCCTATTGCTTTATTGATTTTTTAAAAAGCAACCCATAAGAACTCTGTATATATTAAAGAAATCAGCCCTCTGTTTATTATATGGGATACAAATCTTCCCCCCCACCCAGCTCCACTTTGTCCTTTACCTTTAAAATTTTGAAGTCTCTTTGATAATTAAAAAGTTTTTTTAGTTTACTTTATCAGTCTTTTCTTTTAGGCCATCTGTGTTTTGTGACATGCTTGGAGAGGACTTTGCTCTAGAGTCTAAAAAGGATTCCTCTCATATTTTCTTCTAATGCTTTTATGTCTGCATTTTTTATTTTACTTATTTATTTTATTCTACTTATTTTTAAAGTTTATTTATTTATTTTGAGAGAGAAAGACAGAGCAAGCGCACAGGTGGGGAGGGGCAATATTCAGAGAAGGAGAGACAGAATCTCAATCAGGCTCTGAGCCATCAGTGCCTCAGGAACTGTGAGATCATGACCTCAGCTGAGATCCAGAGTCAGATGCGAAACCAAATAAGCCACCCAGGTGCCCCTATTTAGATTTTATTTTTAAGTAATCTCTACACCCAATATGGGGCTTGAGCTCACAACCCCAAGATCAAGAGTTGTACTCTCTACTGACTGAGCCAGCCAGGCACCCTTATGTCTTCATTTTTAAATATTTAAATCTCTGCTATATCTGGAGTTTATTTTGTTTAAGGGAATGAATTATGGAGCAAACTGCCCCCCCACCCCCACCCCCCCGACGTGGCTTCCAGGTGTGCCATTACCATTTACTAAATAATCCATCTTTCCCCAACTGGTAGGAAATTGTACTTTTCTCATAAACTTATTTTCAAATGAATTTGGTTTTATTTCTGCACTTTCTATTAGATTCTATTGATCTGTTTATTCATGCTCTAGTTTCACAGTTTTATTTAATGTGGTTTTATAATGTAGTTTTATTTTTATTTATTTTTATTTGAGTATAGTTGACACACATTATATTGGTTTCAGGTGTACAACTTAGTGACTCAACACCACTATACATTATGCTGTGCTCACCACAAGCATAGCTACCGTCTGTCACCATACATTGTTATTACATTGACTATATTCCTTATGCTGTGCCTTTTATTCCTGTGACTTATTTATTCCGTAACTGGAAGCCTGTATCTCCCACTCCCCTTCACCCATTTTCCTCATTCCCCCAACCCTTGCTTTCTGGAAACTATCAGTTTGTTCTCTGTATTTATAGTTCTGATTCTGCCTTTTGTTTGTTTATTCATCTGTTTTGTTTTTATTCCACATAGAAGTGAAATCATATGGAATTTGTCTTTCTCTGTCTAACTTATTTCACTTAGCATAATACCCTCTAGTTCCATCCATGTTGTCACAAATGGCACAATCTCATCCTTTTTATGGCTGAGTAATACTCTTCTGTGTGTGTGTGTGTGTGTGTGTGTGTGTGTGTGTGTGTGTGTGTAACATCTTCCATATCCATTCATCTATCAGCGGACACTTGGGTTGCTCCCATATCTTGACTATTGCAAGTAATGTTGCAATAAACATAGTGGTACATATATCTTTTCAAATTAGTGTTTTCATTTTCTTGGGGTAAATAGCCAGTAGTGGAATTATTGGATCATATGGTATTTCTATTTTTGATTTTTTGAGGAGCTTCCATATTGTTCTCCACAGTGACGATACCAATTTACATTCTCACCAACACTGTACAAGGGTTGCTTTTTCTCCACATCCTCACCAACATTTTCTATTTCTGTATTTTTGATACTAGCCATTCTGACAGGTATAAGGTGCTATCTCATTGTGGTTTTGATCTGCATTTCCCTGATGATTAGTGATGCTGAACATGTTTTCATGCGTCTGTGGCCATCTGTATTTCCTCTTTGGAAAAATGTCCATTCAGGTCCTCTGCCCATTTTTAAAACCAAATTATTTGTGGGGTTTTTTTTTTTTGGTGTTGAGTTGTATAAATTCTTTATATATTTTGTGTATTAACCCTTTACTGGATATAGCATTTGCAAATATATGATTTGGCTAGTCTTCTCTCCCCCTCTCTCTCCAATCATTATTATCTTTCTGATATTTTCCGGCTTTCTTGACTAGTTAATTTTTCATTTCCATAAAATCAGCCTGGATAATTTAAAAAAATATTCGAGTTTCTAGGGGAGCATATTAAATTTACAGGTTAAATTTAGGGCTTGGCCTTTCTGCAATATTCAGTTTCATATCAAAGTTTTCTTTGTTTACTTAAATAACATTTGTTTAAAAAGGTAACATGTATATGTATAATGGTACAAAGGGGTATATGATTAAATGTGAATACAACTTCCAGTTCTGGTCCCTACTCTCCCGTTTTGCTTTAGAGACAGTGAGTTTCTGGTGTATGTTCATAGAGGTATTCTATGCACTGAAAATGCTATATGTGCATATAATAATTTGATTCTGACTTAGATGGCAGCAAGCTAGAGACACTGTCCTGCTTTTCCCCACTTAACAATATATACTGGGGAACATTCTATATCAGTACATATACACTTGCCTTATTCCCTTTAATAGATGCATGGTTTTGAACTATGGAAACACAGCCAGAATTTTTTTCTTTAACACAGCCAGAATTTTTAGTATGTCCCCTACTGATAAAAGATTGCTTCTTTCCACTTCTTATTTTTATAAACAATGCTGTAATGAGTATCCTTCCCCACACAGCTTTGTGTGAGAATATTTCTGAAAGCCTAACTCCTAGATACAGATTTACTATGTTGAGTCATAAAGAAAATATACACACAACAATGTGAATACACTCAACACTGCTGAACCGAACGCTTAAAAAATGATCAAGGTGGTAAATATTATGTGTGGTTTTTTTTGCCACAGTAAGAAAAAAGAAAAAGTACAATTTTGATAGATCCTTACCAAACTGCCCTTTAAATATCAAGGCAGCTTATTAATTATACCCCATTTAAATTTGCCTTCTGTTTGCCATATTTTGGCTCAGTGGTTGTAAAAATAGATTTTTTTCCTGAGTTAAATCATCTATAAGTTTCGAATAAAGTTGCCCCCCATTTCTCTCATACAGAAATTTTTGGAAAAATTCCAGGGATCAGCAATGCTCTGCTATAAAACTGCGCAGGCTGGGAATTGCTGCTAGGAGGCAGCTTTGCTTCCTTCCAGCGAAGGCAGCCGTGCCACTTTTATTAAAGAACAGGCTTTGCTGAATCACTGTGGCTCCCTGTCCTACTGCGATTGGGGTTTGTTTGAAGACTCAACTGAAAGCAAACAAGAGGTTTCGTATGACTGAAATCACACCTTTCAAGTGATGTCCTAATTTCCGTACCAAGGGTCTGTGACTGAGAATGTTTATTTAACTCCTTTCCCCATCTCCACTCTCAGAATCACCTTATTGCTATCAACCGCGTGCCCACTTGGACACATTCCATGGGGTTAAGCCTTGAATGAGATGGGAAGGACAAAGGAGGTATGAGTACGGATATTAATGTAAACCAAATAAAACTGGGCACCCCTGGGGGCTCTGGGCAGATGGGTGACATACCTAAAAGAAGAATCTACCCAATCTGACTCCAAGAAGCGTGAAAAGCACCACAGGTCTTTACTGAATGTTTCCTGAGGACGCAGCAGAGGGTAAATTACCTCACACAGTGTTCTGCAAAGGGCTTACTCCCTTTTAATGGCTCTTCTTGTAGAAATTAAATTCATGAAAAATCTCCTCTGGATTTTTCCTTCTTTCCCTGATTTCCACTCCAAAATGGCAGCTGCTCAAATATGTCTCTTCTCACTCTTTAACGTTCTAATACTGTCTCAGCTTTCTGACCTTCTTTCTTCCCTCACTTCTTTACATGGTCTTCATCCTCTAGCACCTTCTCTGTAGCACGGTTTACCTCTTCCAATTGCATTCCCACCCAATAAAACCGAAGCATCTTAGAAGGTGGGAGGAAGGGAGGATGATAAATCCTTCAACTTAATTTTTTGTCCCAATGATAAAAGTAATAACGGGCTTATTCTTTGATGGGCACTGCATGTGTATTATTGCGTATACTGTTTCATAACCAACATATGCAGTTCCCGTTCTCACTAGCGCCATTTTGCAAATGAAGACTCTAAGGCTCAGTGAAGGTTAGGTGACCTACTCAAGGTCAAAGACCTTCGGAAGCCACATTAAAACTTACCTACTTGTCTTGTACTGTTTTCATGGTTTTTAAGTAACAATGCAAGGCAGTAGGTGGCAAGGGCAACTTGTGATCATGACAGTGTTCTCCATCCCCATATCCTTTCTCTAATCTCTCTTTTTCCAAATCGTCATGCATGGGTCTAGTGATGCCCCCTGCTTCCACCTCAGTGGCTGAACCAATCTCTAGACCCAGCATCTTCTTGCCCAATTGGCTTAGCTCTACATCCCAGGGTTCTGTTAATCTCTCTTCTCCTTCATGCTGTCTCTGTTCTCTCTAGTGCCCCCCCTTCTGCTCCTACAGGCCTGACATGCTGCCCTGAATTCTGGGCTTTTGGTTGAGGTTCTGCAATCTGTTCTAATTCTTGCCAATCCACTGCTGCCTCGAAATGTCCATCAATTTACCTTCTACTTTCCATTCCTTTTTTTTTTTTTTTTAGTATAAACTGCCCTACCCACAGCTCCTATGTGGAGTAACGAGCTGTGTGGTTCTTTACATGGAGGTAGCCACTGATTAGACTAAGGGTAGATATCTGATACAGGGGTGCCTGTGCACTGACTGTCCAGTGATCAATCTGTCTTCCTAGTGTTTCAGCTAAGAGTCACCAAAAAGGCTCAGTTGGCTATGGGAAGCCAAGGAAGAGAGTTATATAGCCACCCTTTGGAGCCATGTGCAACATTAGCAAGCAGGGACAGTAGGTCTATTGAGGACGGAGGAGAGATTCACATAGAAGAACATAGAAAAGGGGAACCTGGGTGGCTCAGTTGGTTAAGCATCTGACTCTTGATTTTTGGCTCAGGTCATGATGTCATGGTTGTGAGAGCGAGCCCTGTGTTAGGCTCCATGCTGGGCACGGAGGCTTTTTAAGATTCTTTTTCTCCCTCTGCCCCTCCTCAACTCATGCGTATGCACATGTGTGCTCTCTCTCACTCTCAAAAAAAAAAAAACTGTAGAAAAAACTATGTGACTTTGGGGGACTGTGGGGTTGTGGGAGAGAAAAGTGACAATTTG
Organism: Neofelis nebulosa; assembly: GCF_028018385.1. Lineage (NCBI taxonomy): Eukaryota > Metazoa > Chordata > Mammalia > Carnivora > Felidae > Neofelis > Neofelis nebulosa. The sequence continues at coordinate 70,402,314 of NC_080791.1, read as the reverse complement.
TCTCAGCTTGATGCCTTCCAGGCATAGCTCTCCTGAGGCTTTTTTCACTCAGTATTAACTTGTGTTCTCCTAAGTTCTATTTTGTCCCTACATAAAGTTTCCTTTGCTCTCCAGTTAGTTTGAGTAGGTTCCTGTTACATATAATCAAGAAGCTTCATTAAACCATCTCCTTCCTCAGGTTGGGAGCCTTGTCTGCATGTGTGACCTCTGGCTGTGTCCTGATGCATACTAGAAGATCTCTTGGTTTTGGTTGCCTCTAGACCTTGTTCTGGAGGTGGCATTGAACTAGCTCCTGCGGACATCCAGATAAGGTTGCTCAAAGGAAGGGGAAGAGTCTGAGGACAGGAATAGAGTTGGAATGGGTATGGAGTTTTGTTGTTGCGGTTTCTTTTTAATGTGAGGGTGTGGTTCTTGTCCTCAAATTGCCCCTCAGCTTTGGGACAGAGGGCTAGGGCATATGGGGAGATGGCATTGCCAGGCAGGGGGGGAGAAGCAGGCAGAGCCTGGGGGATGGCAAAGGAGTCGTGTCCTCATTCTGTGGGCATTCTCAGGCTGAGGAGTGACATGGTGAACTTGAACAATTTGAGTCACCAGCTTTTCTGGTTCCTGCAGAGGCTTTTCCATCTGAGGACAAACCCCTGATTTACTGATGAAGAAATGGAGACCCAACCATGAAAACATGGCAGAGATCAGTAGCATTTAGGGAGTGCTTTCTACAGGAAAGGCTCTGCTCCAAGCACTTCATGCATATCAGTACACTGAGCCCCCACAGTAACCCTCTGAAGTTGGCACTCTTACCGTCCTCATCTCATGGAAGAGGGAACCAAGGCACAGAGGGGTTAAGCAGCTTGCCAAAGTCACACAGTAAGTGATGGAGCCAGGAATGAACGCAGGCAATGTTGATTTGGAGCCAATGCTTTCAGTTATTATACGGTACTACTTCTCCCATGTACTGAAGATCAGTGGAGCTTTATTGTCACAAACAAAAGCTGGTAATGAGTGTGTGTGGGTGTGCGAGTGACTTTCTCAACCAGATGAGGCAGCATGTCACAATCCATGGAAAACATAAGAAAGAAGGCAATGTTTTTTTTTTTTTTTACATTTTTTTTAACATTCATTTATTGAGACAGAGAGAGACGGAGCACGAACGGGGGAGGGGCAGAGAGAGAGGGGGGACACAGAATCGGAAGCAGGCTCCAGGCTCCGAGCCATCAGCCCGGAGCCCGATGCGGGGCTCGAACTCACGGACCGCGAGATCGTGACCTGAGTTGAAGTTGGACGCTTAACCAACTGAGCCACCCGGGCACCCCAAGAAGGCAATGGTTTTAATTAGAGAAAAGTGATCAAAAGTTTAGAAAATCAAAAATCAGGAAAAACAAATGTTTGGTAGACTATGATTTAAATGCTTTAAAAGGAGATGAGAAAAGAAAATTCTCAAGCCCTTTTGGCCAGTACCCAGAGTCTTATACACTATTTTAACTTTAAAGAAAAAGAACACCTGCTTGTTTATTGATTCTTGTGTCACAGGTGGGGTGACAATCCTGCTGGCTGGCTTAAGTAATCTTCCAAGGCAGGGCCCCCTGAAATGAAATAATCAATGCCTGTTTTAGGGCCCACCATTATCCTACCTCTTACGGTCAGGGAAGCCTTGAAGCTAGAGATATATATAAAAGCGGGAGTGGTTTTTTTCTAGGGCATTTTCCATGAGTGAGTGACCATTCAAAGCTCATGGTTTTATGCAAGAAATATATGTGACTCACTTGTCAGTTAATTCAGATATTTGTTGAGCACCTACTATGTGTGAGGTACTGTGTTAGGGACTGGAGATATTAAGTGGACATCAAACACAAAACACAAAACACTGAGCTGACACAAGAGCTCAACTTTCTCCCTTCCGCTTCAAACACATAAAAATGTTAGACAGGGTGGGGTACTTGGGTGGCTCAGTTGGTTGAGTGTCTGACTTCGGCTCAGGTCGTGATCTCACGGCTTGAGAGTTCGAGCCCCGTGTCAGGCTCTGTGCTGACAGCTCAGAGCCTGGAGACTGCTTCAGATTCTGTCTCCATCTCTCTCTTTGCCCGTCCCCTGCTCATGCACTCTTTCTTTCAAATATAAATAAACATTAAAATTTTTTTTTTTTTTAATGTTAGATGGAGCACCTGGGTGGCTCAGTTGGTTGCACGTCCAACTTCAGCTCAGGTTATGATCTTGTGGTTTGTGAGTTCAAGCCCCACATCAGGCTTGTTGCTGCTGTCAGCATGGAGCCCGCTTCAGATCCTCTGTCTCCCTCTCTCTCTTCCCCTCCCCTGCTTGTGTATTCTCTCTCAAAAACAAATAAAACATTGGAAAAAAGTTGGACAAAATGTAATGGATAAATTTTTAAAAATACGTAACTGAAAACTTAGAAAAATTTGGAAACATTTCCTGGATGCCAGAAATGGGGAGGAAAGTCTAACCTAGAAGAGTGAACAGGAGCTGGTATGTGATGGCCTACTGGGGCCATGGACTGGGATGTGGGCCCCAGGGGCAGAGGGGGAGGTTTTAAGGCCACGTGGGGAGAAAAGGGGAAGTATTGAGCAGGTTTTAGATGACAAGTGGGCAGATAACAAGCTGCATCATTTGTACATGAGGCTACTACGACCAAAAGCACAGATCTGAACTTTACATTTCAGTGAGGGAGAGACACGAAACAAGGACTTACAGTCAATGTGATGGGGGTGACGACAGGGGAGGTACAGGGTGCTGTGCAAGCACCTGGCAAGGTCACCCATTTTGTACAGAATTAGGGAAGGCTTCCAGGAAGAAACAAGGTGAGCCTGGAAGGATAATTAGGAGTTCACTGGGTGAAGGGGGGCTGGAAGATGTTCCAGGCTGAGGGAAGATTCAGATGCTAGAGGGGCATGGCTCTTTGGGGAGCGTAAAAGAGGCTCCGGATGGGCAAAGCTTAGAGCGGAAGCAAGAAATAAGATGGACAGGTGAGACAAGCCTGGATCAGGAAGGGTCCTCAAGCTATGATCAGGAGTTTGAACTTTATCTTAGGGTCAGTTAGGACATCTTAGTCGGAGGCAATGGCATAATCTGATTTGTGTTTTCTTGAAATGGCCCTAGAGCAGTGTGGATAAGAGGAAGAAGACTGGAGGCAGGGAGATCAGGAAGCTAGTGCAATAATTCAGGCAGGAGAGGAGGGCGGCTTAGTGGAGCAGTGGTGATGAGGGAGTGAACTGGATGAACTTAGGACAGAAGGCAAAAGTTGGGGCAGGGGAGAGAATCGAGGATGATGCCCAGGTTTCTAGCATGACTAACACGGTGAATGGGCATCGTTGGCAGAGAACCAGATGCCTTGGACACATGCCATAAGGGTGTGCTTGATAAAGTAGAAACGGACTCAGTGCAACATTTTCCTAACAGTGAGCAAATATCCGCTCACTTTTAGTTCCTGGGTCCACCTACAAGTTGATCTAACATTCTCTACTGCCTCCACCTGCCTAGGGTTACCTCTTTGTGACTTGAAGGTCTAGCCTGAGCTCAGTATTTCTAATGCACATTCCCCACTGGTCATCAGGACACTCTGTCTGTCCGCTAAGAAGTGTGCATTGGGCGTTTCCTCGTCTCTTTCTGGCCATCAGTGGTATAGCCAATAACATGATGGTGATTTTTCATTAGTTTTCTTGCCGTTTTGCAGTTAGAGTAACAGTAAAATTTATACTCAACAATATTATTACAATTTTCCACTACTAATGGGGTTATTATTTTTGTTCATTTGTGTTTGAAAGCCATTAGCATAAGATTTACCTCCAACAATATCTACTGTGATTTTTAATGCCCTTGAAACTTACAGGTGAGCGATAAGTCTATAATAAGAGAATGCTAGTAAGCATATAAATGTCTTTCTTGGGAAAAAAGGGCTTTTTTTTTTCCCCCCATCCTGGTTGGACTCAGGTTCTTTGATAGAGTGATTGGTAGGATATAAGACATTAAAGGCTGAGAACACTGTGTTAGTTTGTAGATGTGTTCAAACAAGTTCCCAGTTATTCAGAGGACACTTTTATATTCTGGAAGGATTCATATTCTTGCTCTTTTTTATGTTGTTTCTTACCTGACTTACAGAAAAATATAATAAATTATGTGTTTGCAGGGAACAATATTGAGAATTATGAATGGTTTGGAACTAAAGAGGCCGGGAAATCACTCTCTCTGGCTGACTTTCCAAGGGGCTCTGGGGCTTGATGCACTGCTAGTGGAGCTCTGGAAACAGGGATTATTTAAGAGGCTGGTGAGAGGGGTTTCTCTGTGGGGCAGCTGTACCGGGCAGGCAAGTGGACTGGCAGGGCCACCTTCAAGGGTGTGTGACCAGCAGACTCTCAGGGCCCCACGCTATGAAATTCACAGCATTGGGTGCCTGGGTGGCTCAGTCAGTTGAGTGTCCGACTCTCGATCTCGGCTCAGGTCATGATCTCATGGTTTGTGGGATTGAGCCCTGCACTGTCAGTGCAGAGCCTGCTTGGGATTCTCTCTCCCTCTCTCTCTGCCTCTTCTCCACTCACATGCACGCGTGCTCTCTCTCTTACATCTCTCTCTTACATCATCTCTTACAGCAGAACCATCTTAGAATTCTTAAGTCTTGAACAAGGGGCCCCACTTTGCACTAGGCCTTGCAAATTATATATATGGTACTGTGTACAAGCTTTGGAGCAAGACAGATTTGGGTTTAACTTCCAGTATTCTCTGGTTGTTGACTGGGGCTCAGTCTCCTTATGGGTAAAACAGGGATAATACTACTGTCTTCTCAGACTAGACATGAGTGCTAAAAGTAGACACCCGCACCAGGGGGCCTGAAAGACAGTGATAGACCCCGAGATAATGCTCAGTGGGATTTTAACTCCCAGGTGCAGTATTCATAATTAAACCTATTATGGTTTAATGTCAGGAATACTAGCCAGCTGGGATAGGCAGACTGTGGGATTAGATAGCTAATCCCATGTGTGCTGGTTAGGAACACACCAAGCAAAGAATGTTTTCCTAAGGGGGATGTTCTAAGGCTGGGGGCCCCATCCATCAGCTTCCAACCTTTTTGCTGCTATGACACATGATAAATAATGCTTGCTGGCACAACTGGTCCCAGTTTCTCATGATTCATACATGCTTCCCTTCTCTCCAGGAATCTCTTGAGAAGGACACCGAATGAGACTGGCATTATTAAGAAGATGCCCTTGACCTTGACCTAATTTATTTTCAAACTTCAGTGTTTCAACTATTATTTGTAATGTGTGTGTGTGTGTGTGTGTGTGTGTTGTTTTATCATGCCACACAACGGAACTTGCCAAGCCAGTGTACCAGAATCCTGTGCTTGAGAACCAGGAACATGGACCCTCAGGATTGCAAAGGATCCTCCCCCATGACAGGCTGGACAGATTAGGACCAAGACGATGCCTTCCAGGGTGCCTGGGTGGCTCAGTCGGTCACGCAGCTGGCTTCAGCTCAGGTCATGATCTCACGGATTGCGGGTTTGAGCCCTGCACTGGGCTCTGCACTGACAGTGTGGAGTCTGCTTGAGATTCTCTCTCTCTTTTTCTCTCTCTGCCCCTCCCCCACTTGCACTCCCAAAAATAAATAAACAAAGTTAGAAAAAAAAAAACGTGGTGTCTTCCATGGCCTCACAGGTGTATGTGCATGAGCAAGGCGAGTTATGAGCATGCTGGCCAGAGTCTGGGAAATACTAGCTAGTTGGTTAGATACACTTGTGATGAATAACATGCAATCTTGAAACATCTGGTTAGACATTTTTTCCCAAGAGTGTAGAAAAGGCTTTAAATCAAATTAATAAAAAACATAAGCTAATTCCTGGGAATTTTTGGATTCTGGTCCAAAAGGATTCTTCAGGAGATTATAGGAGGAGTCAGGGTGACCTGTGCTGCATTCAGTTTAAAGTTTGTGGGCAGCCTGGAGTCCCGACGGGAGACTTCACAGGGAGGCACCAGGGGCCTCAGCTTAGCTTGCCCTCCTGTGCTGCTCAGGCCTGTGGGCACACACACGTCCTGAGACAGGTCCCCAGGGCCTCCTGCAGTCTTAGGAGACGTGGGACAGCCTCGCAGTGACCTGTGCTCTGAAATGACCACATTCCAAGCACGCTTGCTCCTTTCTTACTCCCTCCTGAGCACTTGTGAGCAGTGAGCCGTATCTGCCCAGTGGGCCCTCTCAGGCCTGAAGGGCTTCTGTGAGTGCGTGGTACCAGCCGAAGCTGGCCCATCACCTCTCCACAGTACAGCCTGTGAATGGCCATGGAAAAATGGCAGCTCTTCTTGCCAGATGCTTCTTCGGCCTCTTTCTAGTGCTTTTAATGAGGGACGATAGCACTGTCAGCCAAGCAAATCAAAAAGAACGATGGGCTATTTCTCCCTTAACTCTCAATGGGATGGGGGGGCGGGTGGCTAGATAATGGTACAGTTCCTGGCCCCGTGGCACACAGTACATGGTACATAAAAGATCCTCAGTCCCTAATTATTACAACTAATGACCAACTAACTTGTTAAACACCTCGAGGCATAGTCGCAAAAAGCATGGGCTGATATGCAGTGTATTTTTGGAATAGTGATTCTGGTGTGGACAACTTCAGTGTCACTCCTGCGACCCTCTCAAGGATCATAGCAAGAAAACCATAACCAACTGCATTGACTCTCAGGAGGCCGCATCCCAAAACGTGGCCACAGCAGCCGATTTTAGTACAAACTTAAGAAAATGCAAATACAGTCGGGGAAAATCTGAGACAACAGGATAGACATGTGTGTCTCTGTCCTCACATTGACATAAACCCCCAAACTCAGCAAATAGATTTTGCTTCCTATGGCACCGATTTTCCAGCATATTGTACTGTGAATTTCAAGCCCCCAGGAAAGAAATCTGAGGGATGTTTTGACTGCACTCCTGGTTTTGGGTCATTCTGTGATTGTTTTTCTTACCTGTTGCCGGATTTCTTCCTCCATTTTCACAGGTGAGCCCAATTCTGCAACTTGTTTGACACCTTCGCTCGCATATCCTCCGTACTCCCATAGCACGTAATTCTTGGAGTGGGATCCACCAATGATTGCAGACCAGTGATTGGCCCGACCTGGGAAAGCCAATCAGAATGCAGGTATCAGTGTGGCTGTGGCTAATGCACGAGTCCCTTAAATGTTGCAAAGAAAGTGTAATTGGACAATTATTCAACCAGCACTGGCTAAGCCCCCACTCTGTGTTAGGCCCTGTGCTATTCAGGGATGAATAAAACCATTGCTGTAAACAAGGTGGTCTTGGGAATATGCAGACAGGACAACAATAGACAGAAATCATTCTGGGTTTCAGGGAAGGGTTTCAGCAAGACTTTTAAAGGCTGATCTGATTTGTAAGACGGAATAGAGAGGAGAGGCTATTTCTGGCAGACTCAGAACCATTAAATAACACTGTGTGTTTGGGGAGCCATAAGTAATTTAGCATTGCTGTGTCACCAACTGTCAGGGGAGAGGTAGGAAACGATGCCAGGGAGGTAGAAAGGAGCCTGCTCATGGATGGCTCTGCCTCACATGCGTCAGGAATTTGGATGCCATTTGAAAGGGTCTGAAACCACTGAAGGGTCCTGAGCAGGGGAATGGCGTACTCACAGTTGAATTTTAGATAACTCATCTAGGCAGCCATGTGAAGAATGCATTAGAGGGAGCAAAAGGGGAGTGTGGGGCTGTGGGGGGAGAGCAAGGAGCAAAGGGTAGAGGGAATGAGTGTGGGCTTGGGAAGCTCTTGGAAATAAGCATGGTTGGCTTTGAGCTGGCTTTTCTGTGCCTTCCAGGATGAGGGGTAGGCAGACTAGCCACGGGAGAGGATGGGGAGAGGTGGTCTGGGTATGTGGAAGGGACTGGTCCACAGTGGTCTGGTGAGGATCATGGGGGAGGGTGCCTACAGGAGGGAAGGGTGACGTGGTGAGGAGGATGACATCAGGGTGACGTGGATGAACGAGGAGGGAGGTGTAGGAGGGAACCAGTGGGTGATGTGGGGGGAGAACAGAACAAGATCTGGACAGGACCAAGGCAAAACTGACTGAGGGGTCTTCCAAGTGCCAGGGGGAGGAGGGAGAGGAATGGAGAGTCAACATCAGCACTTCACTGGGTTTGTTTCTGCTGTGATGAGTATTGATGTATATATATGTGTATATGCTGGTTAATGAACATATAGTCCATCATAAGGCCAGGTCAGTTCTCAGCCATTCTTTGGTTGGTTAATAAAGTCCTGAGTTAAAGGACATTTTCAGGCATAGTGAGGAGGAAAACTCGAACTGGGTGGACACAAGTAACAATTGCAGCTCACTCCCCTGTGGCCCGGGGTGACAGAACTCTCTGCTTTACTCTACCACATAAGAAAACCATTCTGAACAGGGCCCGATCCGGTTTACATGAGCTCCCTGCTACCCCAGAGCCCTCTGCTCCAGGCGCCCATCAAGAACACGGGCACAAAGCCACCCTCCCAGCCTGCTGAGGGCTGCCATGCCCTGCCCCAGGCACATGATGTCACTGTGTAAGCCTGCCCAATCGCCTGCTCATTATTTCCTACACATCAGGGAAATGCAAACACTGTGTTCATCCATCATTTCCCTAGAGAAGACAGATGGATATGCTGCCAGCTTTTTGTGTAACTCACTTCCTGGGTGAGGAGACTCTCCTGGTTGTCATCTAAGTCAAGAGCACTACTTATGTAAGGCCAAGGGCTGGGAGCCACATGTGACCTTTGGTTCACGCTGTGAACACAGGGAGACCAGCTTCAGCGTCTCTTGCTTCTTCTGCCTTGTTCTACCAAAATGCCCCCTTTTCCCAGACCCACCCTGCCTGTAATTCTGCACCTCAGGGGCTTAGCACATGCTGTTACCTCTATGCTCTCCTCCTGCTTGGCTTGGCCAACTCTCATCCCTCCTTCATAATTTACCCAGAATCCCCCAGGAGCCCCCAGGCTGACCTAAGTCTTGTCTCCCGTCTCCCCATAGCACAGATAACATTTATGATCACTGTTACATGTCTGTTTCCCCACCAGACTATAACCTCCCTGAGGAGACCTGTCCTCAGTGCTGTCCCTAGCGCCTAGCACTGTGTCTGATGCATTGAGAATGCTTAGCCCATGTTTCAAAAGCATTTCACGCAAACAGTCAAAGGGGAAGGTGGCAGTATATGTGCTCGAAGCATTTGGGAGCAGGCTTGCACAGATTTGATTCAATATGATTAAATTCAAGTTTCAGCTCTGCAGAGTTCCTGACACCTATTGGGCTAACACACTCAGCTAACCTGAATGCTGTTAAAAAACAAACACCAAGCAGCAACGAAAAAGAGAGGCATTGGTCTTACAAGGACTCAAATGCTAGCATTGCCACTTTCTAGCTATGTAAACTTGGTCAAATTCCAATTACTTTATTTCCCTGAGTCTTGGCTCCTTCCTCTGTAATTCAAAGATGATAATGCCTATCTTGCTGACCTATTATAAGAATTAAATTCAATTTTTAAAAGATGAGATAATATATGAAATCACTACTGGCACACAATAGACACTCAATAATTATAGTTTCCTCCTTTCCTGGTTGTTAGGGAGGCTACAAAATGAGTAAAACAAGAAACCTGCCTTTTATTCAGTATAGGCGATAAGAAATCTATGTACTATGGAATAAGAGAATAGGAATGAGCACAATCATAGGGAGATGAGGGGATGGACCCAGATGGGTCTTTCTGATTTATTCATTCAACTTCCATTTACTATGTGCCAAGCACAGTGGCAGGTCCTGGACACTGACAGGAATTGGATAAGGTGCTTGCCCTGGAGGGACTCACAGCCTGGGGGTGGGGAAACAGATGGTTCAGCAGATTACTCACAATCCACCATGGTCAGGGATATTATAGAAACAAGATCACAGAGCAGAGAGGATGGAGCAGGCAACTCCAAAGTCCCCAAATCCAAGGAATCAAAGTCTAAAGGCATGAGTGCAGAGAGGCAGGTGTCGCAAGAGTGGGATCTGTCTTTGTGGTTCCTTACACTTGAATATAATGTCATTGTACCAGTTCGACTTTCTGATCAATTTAGTTGTTAGTTTCCTACAATGGTCTTGCAACATATCACATTAAATCAAATTCCAATCCACTGAATGACATCAACCATATAACAGATATCTGCAAGGCATTAGGCCAGGGGCAGGGACCAGACTTCTCCCTGGGGAGACAAGGAAGGTACCCATGGAAAACAATCCACAACATTAGAAAGGGCGATGACTTCAGGTGAATGGCAGTCACTCAGGTGCAGAATGGTATAGGAAGGGAAGCACTGGTGACCAAGAGCTGGAAGAAGTGGGCTCCAGGCCTCTACACATGACCATGAATCAGTCACTCACTCTCTCAGAGCCTCAATTTACCTTTTATTTTTTATTTATTTATTTATTTTTTTTTTTTTAATTTTTTTTCAACGTTTATTTATTTTTGGGACAGAGAGAGACAGAGCATGAACGGGGGAGGGACAGAGAGAGAGGGAGACACAGAATCGGAAACAGGCTCCAGGCTCTGAGCCATCAGCCCAGAGCCTGACGCGGGGCTCGAACTCACGGACCGTGAGATCGTGACCTGGCTGAAGCCGGACGCTTAACCGACTGCGCCACCCAGGCGCCCCTCAATTTACCTTTTAAAGATAGGGGTAATAATTACTAGCTGGACTATCTCCCAGAGTTGTGCAAATTAATTGGGCTGGTTTTGGAAAGAACTATGAAAACTTTAAAGAACCATACAAAGCAAAGGTCTCGGTACTATTACGGATGGAAAGCATTATGGGAATTCGCAAGAGGAATCTAAAAGAATATGGAAGATCAAGGAGACCGTCCAGTGGAAGGAGGCTCCCACGGGAAGATTGGCAGGACAGGAGGAGCAGGGATTCTGATAATGACATACATATGATGATTAAACACCTATGAGGTGTCAGGTGTAATGCTTTCATAGGTGTAATCCTCACTACAACCTCATTCTCACTTTATAGATAAGAAAACTGAGACCTAGAGATGTTAAGGAACCTGCCAAAGCTCACAAAGCTAGCGAGGGTCAAAACTGGTGTTCAAACCCAGGTCTGCCTGACCTCAGAGCACACGTTCTTTCCCCTACATCCCACCGAGAGGTCAGGAAATAGAGGAGACTATTTGGTGGACTCGAGGTAGAGGAGGCAAAGAGATAAGATGAAGGAGAAAGTCAGGACTGGGTCAAGAAGGATACTGAGTGCCCACTGTGAAAGGAGGGAAACATGACAGAAGTTTCTTTCTGGGAAGAATCAAATGCCAATACTTAGCATGTACTGACCCTTCACTAAGTGCCAGGCACTGTGCTAAGGATTGACCTACATTATCACAGTAAACATGAAGAAGAAAAAGGAGAAGGAGAAGGAGAAGGAGAAGGAGAAGGAGAAGGAGAAGAAGAAGAAGAAGAAGAAGAAGAAGAAGAAGAAGAAGAAGAAGAAGAAGAAGAAGAAGAAGAAGAAGAAGAATAAGAAGTTCCTTGATAAAGAGGCTATAAGAATTCCCATTTTTCACATGTGGAAACCCAGACTCAAAGAAGTTAAGTGAGCTAACCCAAGATCAAAGAGTAGATGAGTGAGGACACTGGGATTCAAGGTCAAATCTGTCTGGTGCCAGAGCCGCGCTCTCCACTCCACCACACCACGTCCAGGATGTGCCCAGTGTTGGGAAGGGAGAAGGCCCAGAGAGAGGAGACACCGCAACAATTCCTGCGTGCGTTGTGTAGGGTTTGACTCTGGGAACAGCAGAGAGGAAACAGAAACACAGGATCAGAGGTATGAGCCAATAAGAGGGGAGACTGGACAGTCTTTGGGAGGCAGTTTGGTGAAGTAGTTAAAGCTCTGGTTTTTGAATCAGACCACTGTGTGTTCTAGGCTCAGTTCTGAAGCTCAGTTCTAGATAGGATATGTCAGTAATCACTCTCAACCTCATTTTCTTCCTCTGGATATTGATATGACCAGTCTCCTGTTGTGGTTCTGAGGCTGAAGTCCTCAAAGTCATGACTAGTGGCTGGAATATAAAATGGGCTTGATAAATATTAGCCAGTCAAATTAAATGTGAATAGGATGGGGCAAATCCAGACAGGTTTCTCGAAGGCATGGGAAGCAAAAAAGATCTGAGCAGGTGGTTGGAAGGCAGCTTGGTTTAGAATTGGTGGGTAGAGATGACAGAATGACAGATACAAGGTCCTGAAACTGAAAGAAAAACCAGGAGGGAATCATCTAAATGGGACCCAGTAGTCTGGGGCCTGAGAATGAGGTGGTTAGCACATCCACTTAGCTGGGACACAGAGAGGTTCAGCACTGGGCCCCAGCACCCTCCAGGAAATAAGGGAGGAAAGAGAAGGAGAAACCCCAGGTATCAGGAAGCCTGGCGATAGGGAGACAAAGTACATACTTGTGGCTTTATTAACATTTATTTATTTTTGAGACAGAGAGAGACAGAGCATGAACAGGGAAGGGGCAGAGAGAGAGGGAGACACAGAATCTGAAACAGGCTCCAGGCTCTGAGCTGTCAGCACAGAGCCCGACGCGGGGCTCGAACTCACGGACCGCGAGATCGTGACCTGAGCCGAAGTCGGACGCTTAACCGACCGAGCCACCCAGGTGCCCCCAAACTTGTGGCTTTATTAAAGGAATACTCAGGAAGGCTACAGCTGAGGTCCTTGGTGAAACTCTAGGGCTTTAGTCTTGAGGGAAGGGGCAGGGGCAGGGGCAGGGGCAGGGGCAGAGAAATGAAGACTATTGCTAACCTCTTTGGCTCTCAGATAAGGCTACACAGCTCTTTAGTTTTAGCACGCCTCTCTCTGGCTCCAGCAGCATTCTAGTAGCCTACACATACCTGGGTCCTGGTGGAAAGCTGGGAGGAGGAAATGATCAGACATGTGAGTTTGAGATACTGATAGCCAACCAGGTGCATTTGTGTGAAAAGCCCCTCCAAAGAGATATACTGAATATATGTGCAGTAACCTCACTTCTGACACTTTTTCTGTTGTCATTGCTGGTGCTAAATCACCAGTGATGCCTACATTCACAATGATGCCTAAAAGACCATTACTGATGAAAGAAGAACCATGTCTGGCTTTTTGTCTTATGCAGAAGGCAGCATGTTATATGCACACGGATTCTGTGAAGTGTTCTGTGCATGGCAGGTATTCAGTAACAACCCAGATTTCCTAGCCTGCTTTGTCAGTGGCTGCGTTCCCTTGCCAATCTCAGTCCTGCAGAAAGTCATCCATATAATTCCTTGACATAACATTCATGGCGCTTCACTGGAGAATGTCCTACAACCTCAGTGTCTACATTGCTACAAACTCCCATTACCCAACCGCAGCCTCACCCAATGTATCCTTTTAGCCCTGGGTTTTAGCCCTGGATGGGTCCTTATGGATCTGCTGAACCAGAGCTTCTCCAATCCCTAAGTTCCAGACACTTCTCGTCCTTTCATCTCTAAATGGACAACCTTCTCACTTAAGTCCTCTGAGAAGACCAAGGTTAACCCAACCACAGACTTATCTAGGCATCATGTAGCCAGTGACCAACTGAAAAATGCTGTGGACCTGCCAGCCCTATTCATAAAAGTTGTCTTGGATCTCACTTCCCTTTTGCCCTTGTTATTCTCTCCCTGGGCTCAGTTCCAGAATCTGCTTGGGGTTTCGATGCCTTGGATTCAGCTACAGAACTTGGCTCCTCTGGGTTTGCCCCTGGGTGCTGCCCAGAACGCAGCTTGTACTTGCCCTCTGGCTCTTCCTGTGCTTGGCTACTTCAGGAACTCACTCTGACCAAGCTATTCTGTTTTTCAGGATCCCATCCCAGTATGGCCTCCTGGAAAAAACCCTGCATGGGGAGATCTGTCAATTTGGCCAGAAATTCCTCAACTTTCTATCTTTCTGCCTTCTTAACTCAGCTAGTCTTTTTTCTTTCCTTAAGGTCTTAAGGAAAGTGTCACGTTTCCATTCTAGGGAAAACCCTTGCACTGACACAATTTGTTGTATCCTTTTGCATTTCCTCTGAGGCTTCCAATAATAATATTCTATTCTATTAATTCATTCACTAAATAAATGTTTACTAGGAATACTATATGCTAGGTTAGAAACCAGCGAGCCACAGCCCACTGCCTGGTTTTTTTTTTTTCCCCAATGAAGTTTTATATTTCACAACTATTTATGTGTTGTTCATGGCTGCTTTCCTGCTACGGTGGCAGAGTTGAGTAGTTATAACAGAAACTGTCTGGCCTGCAAACTGTAAAATATTTACTATCTGGTCCTCATAGAAAAAGATTGACAAAATCTGTGCTAGGCCGTGGAGTCTCTGAGCAGAATCAGACTTAGTCCTGCTCCTTAAGATGTTCAGTCTGGAGGATGGTGGGAAGGTATGGAAGACAGGTCACAACAGGCAATTACAATGAAGTGTACATAATATAGCTTGGATAAAGGCAAAGCAGAGTGACACAATAGCACACATGAGGGATATTTAACCCAGACTGTACTAGAGAGAGCTTTCTGGAGGAGATGACAGCTGAGCTACCTTCTAAAGGATAAGTGGGAGTTGACAAGGCAATTAAAGGGAAAGGGGAGGGTATTTTTGTAGAAGGGCCAGTATGTGCAAAAGCATAGCATACCAGAAAGCCAGGAGTAGATGTAAAAGCACGAGGTAGGTCAAAGCGAAGAGAGAGGAGAGAGAGAGAGAGAGAGAGAGAGAGAGAGAGAGAGAGAGAGAGAGAAAGAGAGAGAGTATTTGTAAAGAAGGGATGATCAGTGAGGAAGCCAGTTAGCCAGGCATATCAGAAGGGATATGAATGTCTTAATAAAAAGTTTTTATCTTGAAGGCAATGTGAAGTAGAGAAGACAATAGGATAGTTTTATCTATAGACAACCTCCAAGTTTATACATGCTAACACAACTTCTGCTTCTGACTCTGAAGGAATAAATGGCACTGGGCTAGCCCTCTCAACATAAGTGACTATAAAATAGGGTAAAATATATGAAGCACCAATTTTCAGGTGTTAGAAAATAGACAGCAAAAATACTGTGACCCTTGAGATAAGGGAAAGAGGTGAGCCTTATGTTTGTCCTGGGCATTTTCTGGTCTGTGGTATAGGAAGGTGGAAGACAGCAGAGCATGACAGTCTGGCTCAGCTGAGGAGGCAAAGACAGGAACCTGGGGATGCTGAGGTCAATGGGTAAGAATTTACTAGTAAGAATGTCACAAAGGAGGAATTTCATAAATATGCATAGGAGTCCCTTTATGTCCTTGCCCAAACACTAAGCTGTATATGTGCAGGACAGAACTTCACAAGCCTGGGAAATATAGCTACTGAGGAGCTAAGAGCTGAATGGAGAGTGCAGAAGTCACACAATGCTGAAGACGTAGGACTTCCAACCATCCATATTTGAGGAACCTTGCTGGCCATTCTGGTCATTATATTTGTGGAAAAGCCACGACTTAGGAGAAAAATACTTTCACACTAGAGTAAGGGCTACTCGGGACTCACCCTAAGAAAGCTTAGAAAACAAGCCTCAAAAGTGAAACAAGTAGATATACCAGTAAATTAACCATCTGCTAGATCAAAACTCCTTTCTCTTTAGAAGAAGGTAACAAATTCAGTTACTCACCAATTTCCATCATACAATAAAAAATTACTAACAAGTACAGAAGCAGGAAAATATGATCTATAATCATGAGAAAAAACAGCCAAAAGAAAGAGTTCTTGAGATGATGGGGATGTCACGATTACCACACAAAGACCTTAAAACACCTACTCTCAAGTTGAAGGACTTAAAGGAAGAGATGGACATAATGGGTAAACAGATGAGGACTCTCAGCAGAGAAAGAAACTATTTTTAAAAACCCAGTGGAAGTTCTAGACCTGGAAAATATAATATCTGTATTCGGGTATAGCAAAGAAAAAGGTCTATAAACTTAAAGACAGGGTGATAGAAACAATTTAAAATGAAACAGAGACAAAAACCTAAAAAAAAAAATGAACTAGAGTCTCAGTGATCTTTGGAACAACAGTGAGTTGTCTAATATAAGGGTTATTGGAATCCCAGAAGGAGAGGATAGGGAGATTAGGTATAAAAATATGTAAAGAAATAATGCCCGAAATTACCCGAAATTTGATGAAAAATATCAACCTATGGATCCAAGAAGCTCAATAAACTGCAAACATGATAAAAACAAAGAAAATTATATCTATCCACATCATAATAAATTAATGATAATTAGAGAAAATAAAAAAGTCTTAAAAGCAGCCAGAGCCAATAAGACACATTACAATCAGAAAAACAAAAATAAGAATGACTGCTGGCTTCAAAAACAAGACAAACCAGAAGACAATGAAATGACAACTTTAAAGTTCTTAAAGAAATAAAAAATGGTCAATCTTGAATTCTATATCCTGCAAAAATATCCTTCAAAAATGAGGGTGAAATGAAACACTTTTTTGATGAATGAAAGCTGAGTGAATACATTAATATATTACCAGCATGCCTGCAGTATATGAAATACTAAAGGACTTCTGGTTGAAATGAAATGAAAATAGATGTAAACTCAGATCTACATAAAGGAATAAAGAGTGCTAGAGATGGCAAATACATGGGTAAACTCCACCTTTAATCTCTTTTTCACTGAGGATCTTCTCCCTTGAGTAAAGAGGTTCAAATTTTCTCATTCTGAGTGAAAAAAATTGTTTTTCTGTCCCTGTTCTCTTCCCACAAAGTCTATCTTTTGTCTTTCCCACACTTCCAGGCTTTTTGGGAAAGTTAAGCTGACTGTTTCCATTTCCTCTCCTTGAACTCTTTCCTCAGATCTTTGCAACCTGATGCTGAGCTCTCACCTTAGCTCATTTATTCCACCAAGCCTCTGAAACCTTGATTTTTGCTCCCTTCTATTCCCACAGTTGGGCAATTGCTGGGGCAATCAGAAGAAAATTACTGTTGGGGGCCTGGGTGGATCAGTCGGTTAAATGTCAGCTCTTGATTTCAGCTCAGGTCATGATCTCACAGTTTGTGAGTTCGAGACCCATATTGGGCTCTGTGTGGACAGCAAGGAGGCTGTGTGGAATTCTCTCTCTCTCGTTCTCTCTCTGCCTCTCCCCCACCCAGAAAGAGGAAAATTACTGTCTGCTTTATTTCTCTTTAGAAAATAAAGTATATTTTAGGGACACCCAGGTGGCTCAGTTAGTTAAGTGTCCGACTTTGGCTCAGGTCATGATCTCACAGCTCGAGGGTTCGAGTCCCCCACTGGGTTCTGTGCTGACACTGAGACTGCTTTGAATTCTGTCTCTCTCTCTCTCTGCCCTTCCCCTGCTCATGCTCTCTCTTTCTGTCACCCAAAAATAAATAAACATCAAAAAAAAAGAAAAGAAAATATTTTTTAAATTCAATAAAAATTATCATTTTAAATATATTGTTTAGCGAGTTTTGACAAAGGCATGCAATCATGTAACCAATCACAATACAAAATATTTCTACTACCTACAAAAATCACCACATGTCCCTTTGTACTCAACTGCATTCCTCCATCCCCAGCCCTTGGCAACTTATGATCTGTTTCTGGTCTCTATAGTTTTGCATTTTTTACAATATAGTATAAATGAACTCATATAGTATGTAGCCCTTTGAGTTTGGCTTCTTTAACTTAGCATAGTTTTGACATTCATCCATGAAGTTATATGGATCAGTTTATCCTTATTTCATATATGAATATCCTACTGGTTCAAGGTCATCATTAGACTCCTGTTTCCACCATTTACTAGTGTGTGACCTTGAACAAGCTTCCCAAATTTTTTAAGACTCAGTTTCCTTTTCTGTGGAAAAGTGGAAATAACAATAGTGCCTACATTCTAGGGTTGTTACAGGTATCATAGAAGGAAATCCATATAAAAATAGTACAGTTCTTGGTACATAACATTCAATAAATGGTTACTTATTCTTAAATTTTTTAATGTTTATTCATTTTATTTTTGAGAGACAGAGAGAGAGAGAGAGAGAGAAAGAGAGAGAGAGAATATGAGTGGGAGAGGAGCAGAGAGAGTCAGAGACAGAATCTGAAGGAGGCTCCAGGCTCTGATCTGTCAGCACAGAGTCTAACATGGAGTTCAAATTCATGAGCTGTGTGATCATGACCTGAGCTGAAGTTGGATGTTCAACCACTGAGCCACCCAGGCACCCCAAATAAATGGTTACTTTTAATATTGATATCCCATTTCTCCAGGGAAGATCGAGATTGGGAGCAACCTGGAGCATTCACAGGATCTGTCTATTAGGGTAAGGCAAGGTCTTACAGGATAGCTGAATTTTGTAAGTAGTATGGTTAGCTTAGTTGTGGTTCCAGTGGCAGTCAGCACTGAGGGGGTGGGGGTGTAGAAGTCCATTGGGTGGGTGGAGCAAGTGGCAGGAAAATAGCAGCAGAATGAGTCAGGTGTACAGACAGAAGTTCCCAGAAACAAGCAGCAGAGCCCTGACACAAGCTTATCGTTAGGGTTCATGTTCTATTTTCTGGAGGCTGACAGAGAAGCAGTGGCAAGTGTGAGAACACAGTCATCCTGTCAGTGAGTGTCCACCTCCAGTGTACTGTGCTTCTTTCCATTTACTGCCTCAAGGCCTTCTCTGAAGCTCTGAAAAGACTTGGCCAGCAACCAAGTGCCTGGAGTGCAGGGAAGTTAGTGCTCCTGGAGACAATCCCCAGCCTGTGGAGGGGTGGGTGCTCATGGACAATGCTGGAAGGCATCCTGTACACTTTTCAGAGGTGTACTGATGCCAGTGACTTCGAAATACACTCTTTGGTTGATTCTTCCTTCTCCCTTCTCCCTTGTCATTCTACCCCAGTCCTTTCACTCCCGCTTCCTTCGCCTTCTATATGAACTACCTGCACCAAAGTCCTTTCCTCAGGCTCTGCTTTTGGGGGAAATTAGACATGACTCATTCAACTAAGATCACGTGTCTGGGCACAGAGATCCATAAAATAACAGTCTGGAGGTTAGACAAGAACCAGCTGGGGCTACTCTTCCTGTTTCTGGAAGCAAAGTAATAGTTTTATAGAATAAAAATGATGCTTCAACACCCCACCACCCAAAGCTATGGGTGTTGATTCTGTTGTTGTCATCATAATTGTTGCCATTGTTACCACTATAGATATCATTATTACAACCACTACCATTTACTGAGCACATTCCCTGCAACAGGCACTTCGTAGGCGTTAGCTGACATCCCTCCATTCTCACAATGGTCCTGCTAGGTAGGTCGGTTACCAGCCCCATGTTATGGATGAGGGAACTGAGCTGCTAGTAAGTGCCAGAGCTGAAATTATGATCAGGTCTGTCAAACTTAAGGCTATGCCCTTTCTACTCCACCGGGGATTCACAGCCTCAGCCAAGTCCAGGTTTAGTTAGGAGGTCATTCTGATGTCATGCATGGCTGTCACCAGAATCGGCTCTTGGGGTAGAGATGCCAGGGGACAAGTAGGGTGGTACCTGTCCAATGCCCCAGGCAACAAATGAAGGTATTTGCTCTTGATGTTCATAAATCTCTGCTTTCTTTGAATTCAGTCTTCCCAGCCCAATTTTTCTGAACTTCTGGCCCCTGATGTATTTGATATCTTTAAAACCTAGCCCATTATCTAATTCTCATCTTGGAGATAAAAACCATAATCTCAGGGCACCACCAACCTCCTATCCTCATTGCTACTCTAGAATCTGGTTATATGTTTACTGTGCACTGACAAATAGCACTGCAGTTATATTTTTAGAAAAAGGAACTTTATTTAAAAGTGTCCTTCCCAGCTGACTTTTCTACATAAATATTGTTATATATGGGAGAGAGGCTATATTTCTGGACAACTTCCAAATGTTTACTACAACATTAACACCTGAGTTTGAAGCCTCAGGGAAGAAACTGTAGCACTTTGGATGATAAATTCTAGCAATGTTTATCTAATTTTAAAAAATCTAGGAGCTTGTATTTAAAAACTTAGCAGGAGCAGTAAATAACCGCTTTGTGTTTTAGAGTTTAGCAAAAAGAATGGACTTCTCCCATCCCGATTAGTTCATTTTTCAGGTTTGAATCTTAACTGTTGCCTAAACTCTGTAAGTAAGTAAGTAAATAAGTAAGTAAGCCAATACTCTTCTGTGTTTCCAACTTTTTAGGTAGTAGATAGAAGAGCTAGTGAGAAATAGGAATTATTCAGCGTATGTTTGTACCAGGTGCTTTTGTATGTTATTATCCAATTTACATTTCAGTCCCATTTCATTGATGAGGAAAGGCTCCGAGAAGATCTGTACCTTGTCATTGGACACATTCTCAGTGAGTGGTTGAACTGGGATTTGGCTCACAATTGCTTTGTTTTTAGGAAGGCTTTTTGCATTGTCAGTGAGAGAGAAGATAGAAGTCCCAGGGGAAAGTTTGTTAAGCTAATAATAGAAGCAAAGCCTATTGAATCAAGTCTATATATAGGATAAAAAGGGGGGGGGGTCAGGCTGGGGTAAAAAATTCCACCTCAAAATTGAAGGGAAAAGTGTAGACAGAACTCCAGTCTTGTTCGTGAGCGTAGATGTAGAAACTTCAAACAAAATATTAACAGATGCTATATCCCGTTATACTATATCACAAACATGTAGAGTCTATTCCACGAATACAATGGTGGTATAGCATTCAAAATTCAATCACTATAATTCATCACATTAACAGAAAAAAAGAAAAACTATATGTATATCTTCATAGATACAGAACAATCATTTGATTGCATTCAATATCCATTCGTGATTAAAAAAACACTCAGCAAACTAAGAATAGAAAAGAACTTTCTTACCTGATAAAAAAAGAAATCTACAAAAGAGCTAAGACAAAAATCATACTTAAAAATGAGATATTAAAAAGCTGTCCCCCCAAATAAAGCTTTCCCCACAAGACTGGAATCAAGGCAAGAATGCCCACCAGCACCAGGTTCTAACCATGAAATAAGGCAATAAAGAGAAATAGAAGGCATAATGATAAGAAGGGAATTGTTGGTAGAAGATATAATAGTATAATATTCCAAAATAAAAATTCCAAAGTAAAAATTCCAAAATAATCTGTACATAAACTAATAGAATTAAAAAGTGCATTTAGCAAGATCTCTGAATAAGAAGTCAATATGCAAGAATCAATGTCATTTCTATATACCAGCGACAAAAATTGAAAATTTAAAAAGCTGTCACTTGCAATAGTATAAAATATATAGTATCTAAGAATAAATCCAGTGAAAAATGAACAAGACCTCTTCTCCATAGAAATCTACAAAACAGCAATCCCTATCAAAATAACACCAGCATTCTTCACAGAGCTAGAACAAGCTATCCTAAAATTTGTATGGACCCAGAAAGGACTCTGAAAAGCCAAAGCTATCTTGAAAAAGAAAACCGAAGCTGGAGGCATCACAATCCTAGACTTCAAGACCTATTACAAAGCTGTAATCATCATGACAGTATGGTACTGGCACAAAAACAGACACTCAGATCAATGGAACAGAATAAAGAACCCAGAAATGGACCCATAAATGTATGGCCAACTAATCTTTGACAAAGCAGGAAAGACTATCCAGTGGAAAAAAGTCTCTTCAGCAAATGGTGCTGGGAAAACTGGACAGCGACATGCAAAAGAATGAACCTGGACCACTTTCTTACACCATACACAAAAATAAACTCAAAATGGATGAAAGACCTAAACATAAGACAGGAAGCCATCAAAATCCTAGTGGAGAAAGCAAGCAAAAACCTCTTTGACCTCGGCCACAGCAACTTCTTACTCAACATGTCTCCAGAGGCAAGGGAAACAAAAGCAAAAAAATAAACTATTGGGACCTAATCAAAATAAAAAAAAAACTTCTGCACAGTGAAGGAAACAATCAGCAAAACTAAAAGACAACCGAAGGAATGGGAGAAGATATTTGCAAACGACATATCAGATAAAGGGTTAGTATCCAAAATCTATAAAGAATTTAACAAACTCAACACCCAAAATATTAATCCAGTGAAGAAACAGGGAAAAGACATGCAGAGACACTTCTCCAAAGAAGACATCCAGATGGTCAACAGACACATGAAAAAATGCTCAACATCACTCATCATCAGGGAAATACAAATCAAAACCACAATGAGATACCACCTTACACCTGTCAGAATGGCTAAAATGAACAACTCAGGCAACAACAGATGTTGGCAAGGATGCAGAGAAAAAGGATCTCTTTTGTAATGCTGGTGGGAATGCAAACCGGTGTGGCCACTCTGGAACACAGGATGGAGGTTCCTAAAAAATTAATAATAGAACTACCCTATGAGCCAGCAATCGCACTACTAGGTATTTACCCGAGGAATACAGGTATGCTTTTTCGAAGGGGTACATGCGCCTCCATGTTTATAGCAGAACTATCGACAATAGCCAAAGTATGGAAAGAGCCCAAATGTCCATCGATGGATGAATGGATAAAGAAGATGTGGTATATATATACAATGGAGTATTACTCGGCAATCAAAAAGAACGAAATCTTGCCATTTGTAACTATGTGGATGGAACTGGAGGGTATTATGCTAAGCGAAATTAGTCAGAGAAAGACAAATATCATATGACTTCACTCATATGAGGAATTTAAAATACTAAACAGATGAACATAAGGGAAGGGAAGCAAAAATAATATAAAAACAGAGAAGGGGACAAAACATAAGAGACTCTTAAATATAGAGAACAAACAGAGGGTTGCTGGAGGGGTTGTAGGAGGGGGAGTGGGCTAAATGGGTAAGGGGCATTAAGGAATCTACTCCTGAAATCATTGTTACACTTATGCTAACTAATGCGGATGTAAATTAAACAATAAATAGATTAATTAATTAAAAAATAAAAAAAAACAATAACAATCCTTGAGGAGTTACTAGAGCAGGGGACAAAGAGACACTTATATTTTATTTCAGACACTTGTATATCATTTGAAATTTCTAAAAATAATGTTAACTATTGTAAATTAGAAAAATAAAAGAATTTTAAAAGACAAAAAAAAAAAAGAAGAAATCTATAAAACATTATTGAGTGGGACACCTGGGTGGCTAAGTCAGTTGAACACTGGACCCTTGACTTTGGCTCAGGTCATGATCTCATGGTTTGTGAGACTGAGCCCTGCATTGGGCTCTGCTGCTGGGAGTCTCTCTCTCTTCCTCTCTTTTTGCCCCTCCACTGCTTGTGCTCTCTCTCTCTCCCTCTCAAAATAAACTTAAAAAAAATTACTGAGTGAACGGAGAGCAAATCTAAATAAATGAAGTGATAGAACATATTTGTTGATTAGAAGAGTCAATAATGTAAAGTTGTCAGATATCCCCTAATTTGTTCATAAATTCAACATAATCTCAATCAAAATACTAGTGGAGTTTTTTTTTAAAATAAAAGTTGACATCATGATTTTAAAATTTATGCAGAAATATAAAGGACTAAGAATAGTCAAAATAGTCTGAAGAAGAATAAAGTTAGAGAACTAATGCTTCTAGATGTGAAGGATAGACAAATAAATAATAAAACAGAATGACAGAATACAGAGTCCGGAAATAGACCCACAGATATATAGTCACTTGATATATGACAAAGGTCACACTAATGCAGAAGGGAAAGGATGGGCATTCCAATAAAGGATTCTGGAAAAAAATTTTAAAATCTATCTTGACTCTTACCTCATACCATATACAATTTCAATTACAGATCAATTAAGCAAAACAATAAAACTTTTAGAAAAGAATAAAGAACAAAGTCTTTATAGCTTTGGGGCAGGCAAAGATTTCTTAAGTAAGATACAAACAGTGCTAACCATGAAGAAAAAAAAGATCATTTGAATTATGTTAAAATTAAAACCTCTGTTCATCAAAAGATTAAAAGAGTGAAAAGGCAAATCATAGAACAGAAGATATTTGGAATACACATAATTGACTAAGGACTCTTATCTAGAATGTAAAAATAACTGCTATATATCAATAAGAAAAAGGCAGACAACTCAAGAGAAAAAAATGGTCAAAAGACTGAACAGGCACTTCAGATTTATCCAAATGACCAATAACAGCACGATAGCAAAAACCAAAGAAATTCAAACTAAAATCACAATGCGATATCACTACACATACCAGGAAAAGGATCAACAATATCAAGTGTTGGCAAGGATGTAGATTACCAGATTTCTCTTGCTGTGGAAAACTGTTTAATAATCACTACTAAAGCTGGGCTATATATCTTATGACCCAGTAATTCCATTCCTAGTATGTAAAGAACAGAAATGCATACATATATTTACTAGAATACATGCACATGAATGTTTATATGGCACTATTCGTAATAGTCCCACGTTGAAAACTACCCAAATGTTCATCCGTAATAGGATGGTAAAATGAAATGTGGTATATTCATGCAATGAAATATTATACAGTTATGAGAAAGAGCAAACCAAAATTGTGCACAACTACATGGATAAACTATAAAGTTGAACAAGACTACAAAGTTGAACAAAAGAACCCAAACACAAAAGAGTACCTGCTGTAAAATTCTATGTATTAGAAGTTAAGATGGTGGCTGCCCTTTGTAGGGGAGCACTGCCTGGACAAAAGGAGGCTTCTGGAGTGCCAGTAATTTTCTGATTTTTGTGCTGCTAACATGCATGTGTTAAAATGAATGGGAAACTGTGAGCTGCACATTTATGATGTAGCCACTTTTCTCTATGTATGTATGTATGTATGTATGTATGTGTGCTTCAATTAAAAGTTTGCTTTTAGGGCTGCCTGGGTGGCTCAGTCGGTTGAGTGTCTGACTCTCGGTTTTGGCTCAGGTCATGATCTTGCAGTTTCGGGGGTTCAAGCCCCGCATTGGACTCTATGCTGGCAGTACAGAGACTGCTTAGGATTCTCGCTCTCCCTCTCTCTCTGCCCCTCTCCTGCTCACGTTGTCTCTGCCTCTCTCAAAATAAATAAATAAACTTAAAAAAACCATTTTTTAAGAAAGTTCACTTTTAAAAAGGAAGATGTGAAGGTAGAAGCAATGTTAGCTTTCTTTCACCATCTCTCAAGGCTCACCCTGGCCTTTCCTAGGCTTGAGCTGCGTTGTATTGGAATCAAAAATTTAATTCCCATGTAATGGGGGTGGTGACAGGGCAATGACAAGGGTGAGCTGTGAACTTGTAAGAGTTATTGGTGAGAGCTCAAGGCTTACCCCAGAACATTTTAAAGAACACAGGTCAGGTGCTCAGCCTGCATGGAGCCATTAGCCAGGAACTACAAAGCTGGTGTCTTTATTTTCAGATTTGACCTGTCAGGGAGGCAGCTTGGTAGAGAGAGAGCTTGCTTCCTCTTAATTCAACAAATACTCACTGGTCACATGTTATGCTCTAAATCCTGGGTCCTGGGGGTTCTGAGCCAAACCAGACAAGGGCTTTGCCCTGTCTTAGGATATTAG
The DNA here is from genome assembly GCF_028018385.1 of Neofelis nebulosa. Classification (NCBI taxonomy): domain Eukaryota; kingdom Metazoa; phylum Chordata; class Mammalia; order Carnivora; family Felidae; genus Neofelis; species Neofelis nebulosa. The sequence goes on along the minus strand of NC_080791.1, from coordinate 70,376,815 downwards.
GGCAATGAAACATGTGAACAGGCAACTGCAATGCAGCATGGAAGATGGCATGATAGGATAACCAGAAGGCTGGAGCAAAAAAGAGGGCTGCTAATCCAGAGTAGGGAAATAGAAAAGTGTTTCCAAGGCAATGGGGATTAAGCTGAGAACAAAAGTGTGGGGTGGGCAGCAGTCACCCAGATGAAGGTGGTGGGGGTGAACCAGAAAGTTGCAAACCCATCAAACAGCCTGTGCAAAGGCCCAGAGGTCACAATGAGCAGGGTGCTATCTGAGAATATAAGATGGGTGTGGAGTCAAAAAAAAAAAAAAAAAAAAGCTACAGAGAGGCAAGAGATTAGGCTGGTCAGGTCTCAGTAAATTTAGTGCTATTGAAGAATTAGTCTTTTAACCCAGGCTCACATAATTAAATCCTGGATCTACCCTTCCTGGGGTGTATGACCTCGGTCAAGTCTCTTCCGCTTTGGTAGTATGAGAATTTTCTTAGTTTTGCCTTGAGTATCAGCTTTCCTTCCAATGCTTTAAAAAATACATGAAGAGGTGACTTATTTTTTTTAAGGGCCTGCACATAGTAGGTGCGTGTAGGCAAGGTGGTTGATAGATGGGTGGCCAGGGTTGGTTGATAGATGGGTGTCCAGGGTTCTGTAGCAAAGGAGGACAGCATCTCAGCCTTATTATTTAGGAACACAAAAGTTGGCTCATACCCACGCCCACCACCATGTGCTGGCAGCTGAGAACACTGCAAAGGCAATAATCAGGATGGAAAATTCCTCTTTCCAAGTTCCCGAAACCTGCAGCCCAAGGTGGCAGCTGGTGGCCTATTATTCCCTGGAGCTCTGGTGAAATGGAAGAGTTCTGTTTGTGCCATTCTGAGCAGGAAAAGTCTGTTTTCTCTCGATGAAGAGGGATAGTTTATGGTTAGAGGGGTATTTCCTTAGGTTTTTGTTTTTTTGTTTTTTGCTTTTGTTTTTCCTGAACTTCTTAGAGATTAAATTATTGCAGTAAAGGGGCAGCAGGAATTCTTTTGACTCAATAAGGTCTGGCTTCCTAGTTCTTCCCTGGAGGGAAATAAAGCATTGAATAATTTATTCATTGCTTGAACACATTTCCAGGGTGCTGCCAGCATCAAGACCAGACCAGGCAGTGAGCTGAAAGATGAGACAGAGAGACTGGTAGTGGAGGTGAGCAGGCAGGCCAGGGAGCTCCCACTATTTGAAGAGAACAGAGACACTGGGCAGCAAGCAGGTCTGGCTTAAGAGGCAGAATTCCAGGGCTTGGAAGGACTGATAGGAGCAAGGGAGGAACCTCATCCCAGTGGGGGGGCCTGGGGGCAACCAGGGCTCCTACATGAGTCTCACTGGGGAACAAGGCCACCTTAAGGGCAAGGTCAGCCAGATGGAAGGCAGTCCCTAAATATCTATGGAATCAATGAATGCCTAAAGATTGAGACCCATTTATGAGAACTGGAGTTCAAGGCAAGGACTGGATCACACGAAATGATTTACAATAGTAGCCAACAAATATATAACACTTAATATATGCCAAACTCTTCTAAGCTCTTTACACATATTAATCCATTTCCTCCTCACAAGAATCCTGTGAAGTTCGTATTATTATCATTCCCACTTTATGGAAAAGAAAACTGAGACACAGAGGGCTTAATTAAGTGGTGTGCCTAACATCTCATGAACTGTAAATGGTGGTGTCAGGGATTTAGTCTGGTTCCAGAGACCACTCTTTACCATTAGGCGTGCCGGCCTTGTTAGAAGTGGGACAATGATGGGTTGCTTAACTCCTGCAAAATTCTTCCAAACAAGGAAAATCACTGGTGCCAGAATGCTGGGGGCACTGCAACTGAATTTGAACACAGGACTTCCGCAGGCTCACCTTTGAGGAACATGTTTGCCCGAAAGCGCTCTTCGTCGTGGGTTATTCTTCAAGCGTGTACCCCCTAGTAGCTACGATTAGCAAATCTAAGACTTGGTCTGCCAGTTTTTTGCTTTTTTTTTTTTTTTTCCTTTTTTTTCTGCAAGTTTTGGCCCACCAGCTACCAAGATGCGGAGCTGATCTCTTGCTCTGGCTGATGGAAGCATCTGACTGACCTCAGATGGAAGCAACCTCTCAACTGGTGCTCCTGACACGGAAGTGGCGTGAGCCGATTTCCAACTGTTGTGCGTTCAGAACCCAAACTGACATCACAACTCTGTTAACTTGCTTCCATGATCTGTGGTCCCATGAAATTCCACGTCACTGTGTCAACCTAAATAAGCATTGCAAAGAGTTAGGGTGTTGCTCTACGCAAGGTGCCTCAGCAAGTACTGATGAAGAATAAGACCCATGTAAGTTGGGTTGGAGAGGCATTTTACTGGTTGATTTCCAACGTGAAGCCCAAGAATCCTTGCAAATTGGGAGGATATTTGGCAGGAATGCAGTGGCTGGCAGAAAACACGCAGCAATTTCAGTCATGACCATGAATAGTCAGCCTTATTTGGCATAAACAATTCTTCAGGGTATATTTTCCACTCATTGTTTGGAAAACTTTAAGCACATAAATGCTGTTGGCTCCAGCAGAGTTTTGTGTATATGAATTCTGAGTAACCTTAATAAGATTTTTAGCATAGACACATTTCCCCTTCTTGTGATTGTTTTAAGTAGTTATGATTATTTTTTTTAATGGAGAAGATGTTTGTAGCAAGCCCATTGAATAACACATATTGAACGCTAGCTCTATATCAGACACTGTGGTGGAGCTGGGGACACAGTGATGGTCCCAACCAACTCCAATGCTCTTCTCCAGGGGTCTAGCATGAAACTATGGTAGAAGGTGAGGAAAAGCAAAGAGAACACAGGAAAGAGGAGGTAAGGGAAAGGATCATATAGGAAGTTTGGCCAATGTTATTTCTAATATACACAGTACGCTGAAGATGCTAATTATCATTGCATGCCCCCAAATTGAGGAGAATATGAGAGATTTTTCCATCTTTTATGGATTAAAGGAAGTAAGATGCACTGAACTGAGGTAGACTTTAGAGAGGGTTTAGAGTGTGTCCTATGTGACATTTCCTTGATGTCATTACAAGGGATGCTGTGGACCCCAGGAGTCTTTGAGCTTAACAGCTAGGTGGTTTCCTTATCTCATCCCAGCTTTGCTTCTTGTCTAGGTAGGTGCTGCTCAGGGCTTGTATACTCTGAGGCAAATCCCACCTAAGAATTTTTTTGTGTGGGCTTGTAGGGGGAGATGGGGAGAGGGGAGAGAAACCAAGTAAAACTGATCTTGATCAACAGAAATTACAGAACACATAAATCTCAAACTCTGTTTACTTCCCTTAGCTTATTTACAAAAACACAAGTCAGTAAATACTAACTTGTAATCAAGATTAGCTGACTAGTTCCATGTGTTTGCCTGGCTGATTGTGAAATGTATGTTGTATTTGTTATTAAGTTCCCTGCTGAGAGGGAAAAGTGTCACAAATGCAAACTCTATTTCCTCACTGTTGGTTGGGCTATCTGCAGTAGGAGGTCTTTTGTAAAGTATCTTTGAATTTTAATGTTTATTTATTTTTGAGAGAGACAGAGTGTGAGCAGGGGAGGAGCAGAGAGAGAGAGGGAGACACTGAATCCAAAACAGGCTCCAGGCTCTGAGCCGTCAGCACAGAACCAGATGTGGGGCTTGAACTCACAAACCACCAGATCATGACCTGAGCCAAAGTCGGACACTTAACCGACTGAGCCACCCAGGTGCTCCAAGTATCTTTGAATTTTAAACTTGGGGCTATTCATCTTTGTCAGTATTTAAGTTAGGGATAAAATGAACCTTGAACCCAGCCCTCTCTCCATCTAAGACATGGAGAGAATTTAGAGGCCAGGTGGAAACGTCAGGAAGTTCTCACCAGGTGAGGGTAGCCAATCAGATGAGAGGATATGTCCAAGATTTCAAGATGAGATCAGAGCTAAGTCCTTATTTTAAGGTTCAGAAATGTGGGTGAGAATAATGACAAGTTCAGAAATAAGCACATTTTGGCCAGGTTAACACAGAACTTACTGTGTATCTGGTACTAAGCAAAAAACCCATCTATGAGTTATCTCATTTAAAAATAATCATGACTAATACTTTGTGAGCTTTCACTAGATGCCAAGCCTTTTTAAAGGGTTTTTAGAATATTAACTCATCTACCCCTACAAGAATCCAGTGATGTCGATTTTGGTTTTATTACATAAAATGGGAGCTCAAAAGGTTAGTTGGTGTCTTTCCAAGGTCCTAGGTGAATTTATTCCATATGAATAGAGAGGAACTTAGCTTTGAATCCTGGCCCATTTTCAAAACAGCTTCATGAGGTAGGTGCTTTGATCATCCCTGCTTTACAAACGAGCAAACTGAGGCACAGAGAGGTTAAGCAATTTTCATACGGTCCTATAAGTGAATGTCAGATTCAAGACCCCTAGTGGGATCTGACTTTCAGGTCCATGATGGTTCACACTGTACATGGTATACGTTGCTTTTTAGCAGAGCACCGACCACTGGCCAGTCTTTGGGGCAAGAGAAACCTGACTTAACAGTGTTTCTCACCACAGAAATGCTCTTTCGGCTCTCACAGTGTTCTGATATTTGGTGCTGAGATTCCCTGTTGCAGGAGGAAACTGCTCTCTCTCACCTCCTGCGTTAGCTTATTTTTCTGGCTTTTAGCCTTCACGTGGAAAACTAGCCCTCTTTCACTGTTTGTTTGTTTTTTTTTTTCTGATGAGCTCACCTTCAGAATACAAAGTGTAAGAGGAAGGCAGAATTAGCCCAGGAGCTGGGTAACCAACCACTCAGGTCTGCAAGCAAGAAATGTTTACCTAAAAGTTCAGTCAATGGACCAAAGATGGAACCAGAGGCTTGAAAAGCAAAGCCAAATGAATCCATGTCCGCTGCAGTAGGGACAAGCGGACAGATGTACAGCTCTCTTCAAAGGTTGCTTAGGGACCCAATAAACCTGAAAAGACTGTGCCCTGAATCTCAATGTGGGTGGGCGGATAAAGGAACATTATTCCTCTTCTTCCTCTTGGTTTTCCCAGGGTGTGCGCAACAAAGCAAATGCAATTTGCATTCAATGACGGAAAGCTACTCACATCTGTAAACACTAACTGTCCCAGTCAGCAAAAGCCTCCAGAAAGCCTCTTAGCCCCATTTTGAGGAGCCAGATGTGAAGAGAAAGCCTTCTGCTTCGCATTGTTCTTTCCACTTGAGCTGCAAGACCCTGGGAAGCTCCATGTGCAGGCAAACATGGCACATGTTGCTCTTAAATTGAACCAAGCTTATTATGTTCGAGAGAGTTTAATTAAACTCTTGCTGGCGGTGGTGAAAAGGGTTAGCTTCCTCTCCAGCCTTTCTTCATGTGTTCCCTACAGGTAGCGCACACTTTTCCCTTCCAATGGAAGGTCATTAGGATCACATGAATATACAGAGACCGAAGGACTCCAAGAGGTTCTGGGGGCATTTGACTCACAACTTTTAATTTAATCAATCAACTCAGCGGTACAGTAAAGAGATTACAACCATCCTACTCCCTGATCACAGGCAATCCGCTTTACTGCAGGGTGGCCCTTACTAATCCTTTTTACTAAAAATAAGGCCGGGCTGCTTGTGCTGTGATTTCCTATATCCTTTGTCCTGTTATATGTTTGTTCTTTCGCTCTGAATTTCACCAAGGCTAGAAAAAAGCTGCAAGGATTTCTTTGTACTCATGCTTTACTTCCAGCCCCAAACAGCAGAGTTCTTGCAAATTGGGAGGGAGGTTTGCCAGGACTGTAGTGCCTGGCACAGACCTTTGCAAAAAGCCCCACTCGTGATTATAAATAGTTGCCCTTTCTTGGCATAAAGCAATTCTTGAGGGTCTATTTTTCAGCTCTGTTGTTTGGAAAACTTAGGCACATAAACGCCATTAGCTGTAGCAGAGTTTTGTGTGCAAATTCCTGGGTAACCACACATAATGCTGTTGGTTAATGGACTTTGTATATTCCCTCTCCTATAATTTCATAAAGCTTTTCAGAGTTTAGAGTATCTTCATGCAAAGGGAAAATGAAGTCTTTATTGTTAAAGTATGCATTTCTTGGAATCACCAAACAGGTATCGGCAAAGAGGTCTGAAGGAAATCCTACATGAAAAATGCATGGGTTGGTGTCATACTTAAATGTTAATCACATCCATTTTGCCAGGGGAACTGGCGGCATTAGAGCTTACATAATAACTGATCCATGACTTGCCAATGAATCCAATCTTTCTTCCTCCTCAAATCAGTTCCAAACAGGTGGCCATTTAAGCTTCATGAATGAGACGCAGGAGCCATATGCTCTTTGAACCGCCAACCAGCAGGAGTAAATGGCAAATAAGTTATCAATAAACTAATTTACCTCTATCGTTGGTAATGAGACTTTACCTTGATAGACACAAGGACAGTAATACTTTATATAATATATAATAGTCTATGGTCAATCCAGTGCAGGCATGTCTTATTTAGCAAAGGGTACAAGAAATAGTCTGTGGACTTCCAGGAGGGAGACAGCGCGAGAGGCCGGAACCTTCCAATTTCAAGTCCCATTTAAATGCCAATAAAATAGTCTGAGGCAAAGGTTTCAGAAATAGCAGTCATAATCATCACTCAAGGAAAGAGGAGTAAAAGGGGAAGAAATGATTTTAAACTATTAAAAATGTTTGGCTGTATGAGAGCAGAACTCTGAATTAAGAACCTGGGTGGAGGGTGAGGTGGGGGTGGGGCCGTGGAAGCAGTAAACTGTGGAATGAAATGAGAATAAACGCAGAAGTCAGAGAATAGTTGCAATCTGTTTTTTAAATACACCTATTTCAGGAGAGCTCATTATGGGAGGAAGGAGTGTGAAGGAGCAAACAATGATAACACAGGTACAGCGTGTAATGGGATGCTATAGGGAACTAAACAGAAAAATGCACTAGGAGGAAACATTCAGAGCAGAGACAGGAAAAGATGCAAAAGAAGACAGATCTGAGGAATGGAGCACCCTGGCCAAAACAAAAACAAAAACAAAAACCCAAAAAATCCCAAAACCAAAAAAAAAAAAAAAAAAAAAAAAAAAAGTGAAAGCATTTTTGGATAAATACAATAATTTACTGGAAAATCCTTAAAAGGCTTAGAAAGTCTAAAAATAAGAAAAAAACACATTTAAAAAACACTGAAAAGATAAAGTAATTAAAGTGAAGGAAAAGCAGGTGGGGTTTCAGCCACGACTGAATTTAAGGCAAAAGTTATTAAAGCCAGCTAATTACATTAATTATGCAATGTTGAAAGTCAAAGCTAATAGTGAGGGTATAATGACCATTATGTCTACAGGTTCCAAAGACACAGCAAAAATTGAAAACAATCTGTTAAAAATCAAGGAGAAATGATAAGTATACAATTTTAGATCAAGGTGTTAAGACCCCATTATCAGAATATGAACAATTAAGAAGAAATGATAAAGTAGTACAGCCTGAAAAAAACATAATTAAACTTACCATAATATAGCAGGAAGCATAGATATTGCCAAGAATTAAATGGATTGAAAACTGTAAACAAAAACCCCTGCAAGTTTCTTGCTGTTTCCTGATGAGATGGTGAACTAAGTACCCACTCCACACTCCTCTGAGCTCAACACTGGGAAACTTCAGAAACACAGAGACTGGGACTACCAGAGACATGGAAATAAAGGAGAGATCAACAGCCATCCTAGAAAATAATCGATATGAATGTGTGCTTGGGTAGAGAGGGATGGTAGAGACCAAAGGAATCTGAGAGCATGCCAGCATTCTTGTTTTGTTCAGGGGAAGACAAATATTGAAATGTTTATGAAATCAATGCAGATAAATCAGCATAAGTATGTGTTCTAAATTAAAGGCGACCACCACAAGCACAACAAAAACAAAATGAATCAAATAATGTTTAAACCAGCAGAAGAAAACCTAATGCAGGCAATGGAAAGAAAAGAAGTGGTTAAATGAAGAAACAAAAAGAAATTATAATCAGGAAATATAAAATAAGATGGCAGAAAGATTCTATTATGACAGTAATCATATGTGGGGTAAATGGAATGTAACAAAAACAAATAAAGCCAGAGGGGCCTTGAATGGACCAAGGACGCTCACGTGCCATGAAATAAATAACGTATCCTTCAGCACGTTAGAATAAGATGCCATAAGATGGAATAAGATGGAATAAGATGGAATAAGATGGAATAAGAAAAAAGTCTTTCTCAAGTAAACATATATAAGGCCATGAAAAAAACAAACAGAACAAATTCTGTAAATACAAAAGCAGAAATATTCTATTACCTACTCTCTTACCAAAACAAAATAAAGAAACTTCAATGAAAAAGTGACCCAGAAAGAAACCCAACCAGCACATGGAGATAGAAGCTGCTCTATCTTAGCCTGGTCTCCAGGCTGAGCAAAAAGGGTCCCCCCCCGCCTCAGAATTTATAACCGTTAAGTCTGAAATGTGGCATCACCCCATCGTTTTATAGCTTTTGTGTTGTTCTAAAGAGGCCCGATTCTTTGCTTGTTGTCTGTTTCTCTGGATGCTTTTAGGGTTGTACCTATTCCCATTATTCTAATATTTTACAATGTTATGCTTTCCATTCATTGTGCTGAACACTTGGCTCCTGAGGCTATTCCTGTGTTCCGTGCAATTAGTTGTCTTGGTTCTTATGTGTCGCCCTCTCTGGGGGTACTGGCTCCATCTTTCTTTGCTCTGCTGACGGTTGCCACTAGTCCAGCTTCCCAGATTTTGGCAGTATCTCTTGTATGGTGTATGTATTCTTTCCTCTTTTCTTGTTTTGTGAGTTTATTTATTTTTTATTCACCTAGTGCTATCTTTACGGAATCTAAGGAAAGATCATAAATTAATGTTTGCATTCAACCTGCCACGTTTAGCTGGAAGACCAGACTAACTGACTTTCCTTCCCTATTCCCAGTGCAGAAAACAGCGAGTTGTTGCAGTAAGCCTTCCCAGACCGATGGAGGGAAGAGAGGAGAAAAAGGGGGAAAGAAGCTATTTATTCCTTTCTCTTTTGCCCCATCGATCACTGAAACTGTGTATCATTACACGTGTACTTGGTACCAAATTCTAATTCCTGGTGATGTACTCTATTCATACTCAGCCTGGTGGTCGCTCCACTGGGGGGCGCTGATGGGCTTAGAGAGGAATTTCCCTGTGATGGTAGGAAGGAGTGGGATTATTTGTTAAATGTTTCATTTTGCTTCTGAAGTTAGATCTAGAGGAGACCTATGGTCCACCTATGACTCATCACCGTTCTAGACACTGAGCCGTGGAAACCCACAAATCATCTTATTCATAAATGGGAAGAAACTGAGCAAGCTAAATATTATAAAGCTAACAATTCTTCCAAAAGTAATTTAGGGATTCAATGCAATCCCATTTAAAATTCTGACAGAATCCTTTACAGAATTTGATAAAATGATTTCACAATCACTTATAAAAATAGACAATAACACTGAAGAATATTTTAAGAAGAAAGAGTACTTCTTCTTCCAAGCCAGAAACCTGGCTCATCAGTTTTGATGTTTTCCTCTGTCACTCCTCCACATTGAATCCATGACAGAATCTACCTCTAAAAGATATCTCAAGTCCATTCATTCATTCTATCACATGTCTGCTGCCTTAGTCTGAGCTAGCACCATCACTGTAATGTCCTCCTAATCCACCTTCCCAATAGCCACCAGCACCATTTAATCTGCTCCCCACTTAGCAGCCACATAGGGTCCTCTCTCTCCTGCCCCAGCCTCTTCAGTGCCTTCTCATTGTTCATCTCCCTCCACTCTCTTCCTTGCTCATAACTGCTTCCCCTTCCTTTTCTCCTTCCCTCCTTCCTTCCTTCCTTCCTTCCTTCTTTCCTTCCTTCCTTCCTTCCTTCCTTCCTTCCTTCCTTCCTTCCTTCCTTCCTTCCTTCCTTCCTTCCTTCTTTCTTCTTTAGAGGCTTTCAGTGTGCCAGACAATGAGCTAGGTCCTGGAGAGATAATGGGCAAAATCAGACTTGATTCCTGTCAATGCCCTAGTGGTTTTAAAGGCAAATACAATAGGCATGAAGAAAGATTCCAGTATGTTATTAATTAAACCAATGCCAATTTAAGATAATAAGATTAATTTGTTATAACCATAAATTGGCAAAACCCAAATGGAAAATGTTTAGCTAAATGCCGAGGAGGCCGGGGAGAAAGAGATATATTTACTCACTATTGGTTACATGGTGAACTGATACAAATGTTTTGGAGAAGAATCTAGCAAAATGTCTCAAGAGTCAAAAAAAGTCCATATCCTTTGATCTGGTAGTCTTACTCTTGGGAAATTATTTCAAGGAAATGATTCAAAGAAAGGAGGAAGGGTGGAAGAAGACTTTATTACATTTTTTTCTTTTTTTCTTTCTTTCTTTTTTATTGTAGTGCTTTCTATGTTAGCAAAAAATCCTGACATCACCTAGATGTTCAGTAAAATGACAGTTAGATAAGTGGTTTAGACCAAGCTGATGTAACAAATTAGAACTATGGAAACCAAACCAAATGCACAAAGTAGGATGCAATGTTTCCAAATGTGAAACCCTGTATGTGGATGAACATAGGAAGAAATGAGAGTAGTTGCCAAAGGTTGGAGTGGTGTTCTTTGATGTGATTAGATTTAATAACTAAGAATTTTTAAGTAACATGACCCAATGGAAAATATGGCTGAGTTTCATTGTGAAATTAACTTTGATTCTGGAGAGTATATTTCCCAGTGGCCAAGTTCATATTTTAGGCAATGTGTCGTTAAATGAAAAAAAAAAAAATTGGCTCCTGGAAAAAATGTTCTTTTCATCAATATGTATTTGTTAAGCAGTGTTAAAACCGATACCGTATCAAAAATGGGGGAAGTTATGCTGTTCACATTGTCAAGGGACATTACAGAGTCTCTACAGGGTGGAGGCACTTGTCAAAGAACCTAGGAGCTGTGTTTAGAGCAAGGGAGCAAAGAGAATCAGCATCTGTTAGGCGACTCTCGATCCCCTGGCCAAGAATGAACATGGCTCCAACCCCTTTGGACATCCCTGAGGTTACCCTGTCCGGTCACCATGTTCCTACAAAAGACACAACCTCCTGGAAAGCTTCTGGGCACTGCTGAAGACAGACATTGGTAGGCTGGGGGGTGGGTGGGGCTTGCACTTCTCCCAACACTCCAGGGTTCTGGAACTCTGTCCAGGGTCAGTGAATCCAGACCTTCTCTTTCTGACTTCTCAGTTAGGATCTCTACAGAGTAGGTCTTTGTACAGTAGGGCAAAGCTGTTTGGAATTTGGTATCCGTTGAGTCCACGTTGGTACAGCAGACGCTTAAAAGATGCTTTGTGTATAAGGCATTTAATTTCACTGCAGAAGAGAGAAGACAGACTTGCAACAGCCCCCAGAAGAGGCAAAAGGGAATCAGGAGATCCGAGCTTTGATTTTGTTTCTGAAACTCTCTGGCTATGTGATCTGAGCCCTTAACTTTGTGCTTTAGGTGTTTTTTTTTTTTTTTTTCTTCCACTTATAAAATTAGGAGGTACAACTTGCATGATTCAGCCTTAAAATGGATTTCTAGGTACTACCCAGTTGGGGGTATTTTAAAAGGATTTTGCCATTTCCAGATGGCCAGCAGAGATTTATGGCATCACAATAGAGAGGGAATGTCAGAAGTCACTGGGGCCGTCCATCCCCTTGCCCTTCCTTATTTCACCTCACCTAGCCTCTCCCGGGGTGGGGTGGGGGTGTCATGAATGCAGAGTACTTGGTTCTCTAAGAAGTGGAACCCCAGAAACAGCATTTGGAGCAAACCATCTTGTCTAGTGGTTGAGAAGATGGTACAAAACACAAGGGCATTGCCCAATCCTCTTGTAGAGCCTGATGCGAATTCTCAAGGGCAAGTTACCCCAAACTGAAGGTCAGACACCCTAGGTTGCTCTGTTACCCTATTGCGGAGGCTCTCAAAGTGTGGCCTCCAGGCCTCTGGGCACTCTGAGGCCCCTGCAGGGGGCCTGTGAGGTGCAAACTCTTTTCATAGGAATACGAAGACATTTGCCTCTTGCAACATGTTGACATTCACCCTGATGGTGCAAAAGTGGTGCTGAAGGAAACTGCTGTCACTTAGTGCCAATCAAAGCAGTGGCCTCGACCTGTCAGCAGTGTGCTCCTCAATGCAAGGACCCGCAGCAAACTGTTTAAAGAGCCAGCTTCACTGAAGAATGTTTTAGATGAAACACTACAAAGTATTAATTTTATGAAACCTCTGTACCTTCTGAGTACACATTGTTTTCCTATTCCATGTGACTAAATGAGAAACAGTGCATAAGGCACTTGCATAGATACCCAGGTGCTGTGATTGTCGTGTGTAAATAAATGCTCTTCTGCATTTCTGGAGGTCACTGGACACGTTTATTTTCCTAAACATCACTTTTACTTGAAAGAACAAATGACAGGGGTGCCTGGGTGGCTCAGTCGGTTAGGCGTCCGACTTCGGCCCAGGTCATGATCTCGCGGTCCGTGAGTTCGAACCCCGCATCGGGCTCTGTGCTGACAGCTCAGAGCCTGGAGCCTGCTTCAGATTGTGTGTCTCCCTCTCTCTCTGCCCTTCCTTTGCTCACACTCTGTCTCTCTCTCTCTCTCTCTCTCTCAAGAATAAATAAACATTAAAAAAATTTTAATAAAAAAAAAGAAAGAACAAGTGACAGACAAATTATGGTTATTCAGACTGGAGAATGTGGCAGACGTGTTCTCAAAAATGAAGAGAGCCTGTCATTTCAAGGAAAACAACTGACAGTATCTGTTGCCAATGATAAAATTTGAACTTTCAAGCAAACCTTAGAATTTTGGAAAACTTGTGTCTGTTACTATGAATTTGATAGCTTTCCAGTACTTCAGCACTTTTCTGAAAGTGATATTAATGAATGCGATTTCTGAGATTGTACAATGCAATGTCTCAACATCTGGACCATCGGCATAACTCAGTAAGCCAAGGTTTTTTAAATGACCAATGTATGATGTTACAAAATCATTCGCTTGTAAAAGATCCTTCTAAAGTGCAAAGCAATGTATTTTAATATAACAGAGTACAAGTTCACTGATAGTTTTTCATATTCTACACTGTAATTATCCTTTAAGAAAGGAGGAGTGTTGGAGGCCTGTGGGGCTCAGTCAGTTAAGTGTCAGACTTCAGCTCAGGACATGATCTTGTGGTTCATGAGTTTCAGCCCCGCGTTGGACTCTATGCTGTCAACACGGAACCCGCTTCCGGATCTTCTGTCCCCCTCTCTCTCTGCCCCTCCCTGCTTGTGTTCTCTCTCTCTTTCAAAAATAAATAAAGATTAAAAAAAAAAAAAAGAAACTACCATTTGTAGAGTTTTGGTGTAGTATCAACGAAGATTATCTGTAATTAATGGAAAAGTTATTAAAATATTCTTCCCTTTTCCAATTACATATTTGGGTGAGATAGGATTTTCCTCATATACTTCAACCAAGAAACATACCACAACAGGGAGAATGCAGAGGCAGATATGACACTCTAGGTGTCTTCGAATTAAGCAAGATATTAAAGAGATTTGCAAAAATGTGAAACAATGACGCTCTTTTACTAAATTTCTTTTGTTTTAGATAATATAGCTATTTACATAAAATATGTTAACACGTAATGAGTTTATTATTGGTAATTCATTATATGTTATGTTTTAAATTAATTAATATGTAATATTTTAAAACTTGTTTTAATTTTTGATTTGGTGAATATTGCAAAATACCCATATAAGCAAAAGGATATTGAAGTTCTCAATAATTTTTAAGCATGTAAAAAGCATCTTGAAATGAAAAAGCTTGGGAATTGCTCCTCTGAGATCATTGTGGAGAAAGGGGTATTTTGGATGAGTAATTAATAAAGAGAAGGGAGACTTGATAACTATCAGTTTCTACTATTGTTGGGAAGCATCATGGCTTAATTGGGCTTAATGGCAAGGGTGGATTAATCAAGACAAAGTCATCCTTGGAGCAGCCAAAGGGAAATCATCTGTTACCTAAGATTAGCAGAAATCACTTTTGCCAGCACTGAATTTTCAAAGTCCTTATTAGACCCTCTCTGTGCCCTTTCGATTGGCTCCAATCCTCTGAGTATACAAGTCCATCCTGTCCCTCCAAGGAAGGTCTGGCCTACAATTCCTCATCAGTGTTGGCCATAGTGACTAGATGTGGTCTAGAAACCTGCCTCCCAGGTCATAGTGGATGCTACTGAGTTCAGCAATCAGCACACAGTACTTGGGAAGCCACTCCCAAGGCACTAAATGGAAGATGAGAATGTCATGGTTTTAGTCCTGAAGGACTTCTCTCTGTGATGGAGAAGACTCCTGAAGAAATAATCACAGTCTGATGTGATCACACTCCTCTGTACATAGTGACGAAATTTTTCCAACCAAAAATTAAGACACGCTGACATGTGACACTGGAACAATCCTGAGGGATCTAGAACACATGTCTGCTTTATTTATTAAGAAACTCCCAACAACTTCACTGAAACCTGACATAGATTTGTACTTGATTTGGCCCGAAGACCCAGAAACAATGGTCTGTGCCTTTTGTTTTGTTTTGTTTTGTTTTTTTTGTTTTTGTTTGTTTGAATTCTGGGAAATAACAGCGTCAGACTAGAAAAGAGCAAGAAGCTCCTTAGGATTACGAAAGATAAGTGATGGGCCCTTAACATTTTATTTCCTCTGGGCTGGCACTGGAGGAAATTTTTATCCTTCATATTTGTTCCAAGTGGTTTCTTCCCCGCCAGGCAGATTCCAACTTTGTTCACGCAGGTCTCCCACACCAGCTGAAGCAGATCAAGCTGCATCCCAGAGTGAGAAGAAGAAACTAGTAAGGAGTTTCTAAGATCCCAAGTCCTGATTACAGGCGGGTAAAGTTAAACAATAGGTCTTTTGATCTGCCAAGTACCCGCTGGGTGGGCTGCTTGGGGAGCACGGAGGCTCTGGTCTGGAGCAGGTCTACTTAAGTCCCAACCACGGACCCTTTGCTCCCCGTCTTTAGCGGCTGACTTCAGTCCCTCCTTTGAATCCATTTCTTCCAGTCTCACTCATTTTGCCCAGCTGTGGCAACTCCAGAGCAAAATGAACAATAAAACAGACAATGAACAGAAAAATCATGCTCAGTGCCACCCACTGAGCCACACCAACATCCTGCCACCCACAGTTGGCGAGAATGAGCGTCACTGGGTCTTAAAGGCAGAGTCCAATTGAGAGGCAGGACAAGGAGGCCAACAACCCCTTTTTGAATTTTGGGTCCGCTACTAACTTACATCTGATTGTGGGCAAGTCATGACATCTCTCTGATACCCAGTGGGCTCATCCACAAAAACAGGTTATTCTGAGGGTTAAATGACGTGACATATGTAACAATGCTCGGCACACAGTAGGTCCACTATTCGTTGTTAGAATTTTCACAGTTTTGTGTGTGATTATTTGATTAGTGTCTGTCTCCCCACTAATCTCTGAGTTGCAGGAGAATGTGGGTCATGTCTCTTTTAGTTCACCAGAATATCGCTAGAGCTTAGCGCAGTGCCTGGCACATGCTAGGCATTTGTTGAGACAATGACAAGAGAAAAGGGAGTTGGTAGGGTCCTGCTTAAGGATCTACTCCAAAATGGCAAGTTTGGGGCCTCCTGACAACTCTCATGGATTGCTTTTGGCTCTCTGGAGCATGATGTCATGAGGGATTCTAGGGTGGTATCTGGAATCAGTAGAGAAAGGGTGTGCAGATAGACCACCATTATGTTTGAGGATGCCGAACGTTTGTTGACCTTGATCTGTGGAGTCAAGAGCAGGCCCCTTTTGCCAGCTATTCCCAGCACATATAGATCTATTGTATAATTCGTGGAGAAAGCCACTTTGCGGGGACTGATGTTACCAAATGCTTGACCTGAAGATAAGCAGCATGACCTTAGGAATATTTTTTTAAATCACAGATCAGAACAACGCTATGCAAAGAAGCAAAAAGCATAACAGTATTATCGGCTAGCCTCAATGAATTCACTTTGTGGGAATGTGCATTTCATGAGTCAGTTGGTAAAAGCGAGCAGACCTGACACACTTTGGCTGGTGTATCCCACAGCCAGACAGAACTTCACCACACACCTTCCCCCAATCCATAAAGTAGCTACTCTACTCACGAGGGTAATCCTTTGGGTGCGTCTTCTCGGACCAGTTCCCATAAAATGTGAGTCTGTACTTGGCGGTTCCACAGGCACAGCAGTCTAGAATCGGTTTGTCCGTCACCCCATCAAACATGGAATCTGAAACAGTTAGGAGAGTCACTAAGTTAGGAAGCAAATATGGGTCACTTATAAGGCAGCGCCATCTTGTCTTGTCCTGTCCTTCATACTTGGGAAAAGAAGATAAGGTGCAGTTTTCACTGATTAATAACACTCTGAACCAGACCAGTACTTGGGTTTATAAAGGATTTTTATATACCTCTAAGGATAGTAATTGTATTTTACAAATAAAAAAGACTCAGAACTTTTGCTCTAACAATGTGAGGAGACCTGTGGGGCCAATAAGGCAGAATATTTGGGAAACCAGGGATGAAACTTTCTCAGTTATCCTTTCTTCCCACAATACAATTTTTCCACTAAATTTTAAGAGGAATATGCACGTGTGTGTTTTCTCTAAGAAATGTTTGCTGGGGTCAAATTGCCAGGACCAGAAGGAGCAGCTTTGCAGAAGAGCAGTGAGAACAAGTAGAGAGACATAAAAGATTGCTGGAAATTATTTTTTAAAATGCATATATAGTCACATCCCTTCTTACCAAGCTTTCAGAGACTTAGGAAGGGTGGGGTTTAGGAAAATGTTCGTAAGTTCAGGTTTACTTCTGAGCATAGAGGCAGCCAGGAAAAACTTAACAAGATTCCCTCTCTGCCTCCATTTTTATCTGTGAATAGCTGATAAGTGGGGAAAGAGAGATTACGTGAATAAATTCAGTGTTTCTGATAGTCAAGCCCACATCCCTAACCGTGCATTGTTGCTTTTAGTCTGTTCAGCTTCTTGCAAGACGAAAACAATGACTACAGATGCAGCTTGCTTCAACTGCTTTTTCTTCAGTTTCTCTAGTGGTATTAACATAAAGGTTCCTTTGGCAAGTTGGACATTTTTTCGTCAATATTATATAAAGAGCAATGACAGTATAAAAATCTTTTTGAGCGCCAGGAAGAGCATTGTACAAGTCTTCCTTGTGGAATTCACTGGGTTCATTTGGTTCGAACACAGAAAATCAGTGATGGGTAGAAGAAGTGAACTCTGGGTTCTAGGATGGAGATAAAAGCATGAAATATTATAATAATCACTACGTTGTAGAGAGTCCTTGTATGTCCGTACATTGTCTTATTTCATCCTAGCAACCCTAGGAGGTAAGTACTCTAGTTAACACCCTTTTGCAGATCAGTAAACTGTTAGGTAACCAGCCCAAGGTCACAGGGATAGGAGGTGTTTCAGGCAGAACCGGAGCTCAGGTCTTTTGGAGTCCAGAGCCTATGCTCTTAATCTTTGTACTGTATCACTCCTGGAAAGACCTTCTGCTGGACATGTCTGCGTAAGTTATCAATGAGAGTAATTTGTGTGTGTGTGTGTGTGTGTGTGTGTGTGTATGTGTTTCTCTTTATGCTTTTTCAAGTAAAGAAGGGTGCATTTAAAAAATGACCTGCCTTTATAGCTTCAGGATTTCTAAACAGCACCAAAGAAGAGGTCTGAAACCACCCAAAATAGAAATCACTGTTTGGCTATTTTTGTTTGGAAGAGGGCAGTGCATTGTCTGTGCTTAGGAGCAGACTCTCCATTGCTTAATGCACATGAAACCTAGGTACGATTCCTAGGTGAGCCAGTTTGATAGTTAAGGGACAATTCTTATTGCATACATTTCCAGAAAGGTAGCATAAGTTAGTAACTCCTAAAGACTTTTTCTTTTTACATTTCCATTATTATGACCAACTATGTTGTAAAAAAACTAAATTTAGTTTTGAAAAAGGATTCCAAGCTAAGAGATAGATGCTGGGGTTATAATTGTAGCTACCAGGCACTATTAAATGAGGGAGCAATCTCTCAAAAGACCAAAATAAGGCCAATGGGTAGCTTTACCTGATCAAAAGGGCTTTCAGATATAGACAGTAAACTTAAAGATATATCCAAGAGTTCAGGGGAATACACTCATAATAAACCTCTTAGAGTTCCAAAGGAAAATTAGCTTCCATTTAAAAAAATAAAGTTTGGGGTGCCTGGGTGGCTCAGTTGGTTGGGCATCTGACTTTGGTTCAGGTTGTGATCTCGCAGCTCATGGGTTCGAGCCCCCGTTGGGCTCCGTGCTGACAGCTCAGAGCCTGGAGCCTGCTTTGGATTCTGTGTCTCCTCTCTCTCTGCCTCTCCCCTGCTCACGCTCTGTCTCTGTCTCTGCCTTTCTCTCTCTCTGCCTCTCAAAAATAAACATTAAACAATTAAAAAAAATAAATTTCTAAGTTTGAAACTAAAAACAGACATACTGTTTCCTATGAGGAAAAGCCAATTGAAAATGAACCGGGTTTTCAAAGGGCAGTGAGAACAAGCGTCAACTCACCCCTCTTCTGCTAACCACAGCCAGCCTCACCCAATATCGATGACTTCCTGCCATGTTGATCTCCTGAGCTGCCCCCTCTCCCATTTCTACCCTCCATCCATCAGCCTCCTTTTTAGCTCTCCCCTTAGTCTGTCTTTTCTCCTTATCCCTTTTCTCCCACAGTTTCCTCCCTTCTGTGAGTTCCCTCCCTGTCTCTCTCCATCGTTTGTGACATGGTATTAAAGTGAGCATGTGCACGCATGTGGTTATTATAGGTCACCTTTTTGAATATTTTATGTTTCTCTGTTCCTAATTGTAAGTAACTGAATGTTTTATGTTTCTTTTAAAAAATAATGATTGCCAGTGCCTTTTATCTTCGCTGTTGTTAATTTTTCCCCCATGGATGAACAGCTTCAACTGAGAAAAAATAAGACACTAGTTTCTTTCCCCCCCTTCCTTGATGGATTTGATTTGACTTACCAAGCAAGAAAGAATGTAAAGACCTTAATGAAAGAGCTGGAGATAATTAAGTAGGCATACACAGTTAAGAGAAATCCCTTTGCTCTCTGCTTATCAATTAAAGACTTTCTTAATGTGATCTGCTTTGTTAACTGTTGGATTTCCTCATAGGTCTGCTGCCTCAGGTGGGGTCGGCGGGGGGGGGGGGGGGGGGGCGGGGGGCGGGATTGTCCACAACTGCATGTAATGATCCTTCAGCCCAGGGCCTGCAGGACCTTTATTTTTTGTCCACCAAGTTGCTGATGGAAAACGGTTTCTTTATACATATGCATGTTTTGTCATTTTGATAGGATCTCTGCTTCGGAAGTGATAACCAATAGAGACTTGCACACCATTGGATTGACACTGTAACTGCAGAACTTAGCATATTTGTATGGTTTCACACAACATCAGGGCTGAGGCTTTGGCAAGTGCACGGTAGTTAATGATTGCTGTCAGTATGCAAGGGTGACAGAGAAGTGTTTTCTAAGAACCCTCAATTCTGAGAAATAAGTCTGTCCTCTGAATGTCAAACTAACAAAATCATACCACAGTGGCTGTGATTAGCCATCTGTGGGTGTAGACCAGGAGGTGGCTTGTAAATGTGTGCTCCAGAACACCCTAACTCTAACCCACAGGACCTTGGTGTCATCTCATAGAGACAGGGCAGGAATGGGATTGGTCCTTTATGAACCAAGGGACTTGACAGTCAAGGTGTCCTCTGTTCGGAAAAAGGCTGAGTGACCCTATGGACAATTAAATATGAAAAGGAAAGTCCCTGAAGCCGTGTGTGGAAATGTCCACCTGGAAGCTGACCAGGGACCTCGGGTTCCAGTTCTCTGGCCCCTATGACAGGTATGTCTCCACTGCAAAGCATCCAATTCTCTCCCTTTGCTTTTTTCATGCTTTCTTTTTTTTTTTTAATTTTTTTTTTAACGTTTATTTATTTTTGAGACAGAGAGAGACAGAGCATGAACGGGGGAGGGGCAGAGAGAGGGAGACACAGAATCGGAAGCAGGCTCCAGGCTCTGAGCCATCAGCCCAGAGCCTGACGCGGGGCTCGAACTCCCAGACCGCGAGATCGTGACCTGAGCCGAAGTCGGACGCTTAACCGACTGAGCCACCCAGGCGCCCCTGCTTTTTTCATGCTTTCTGAACCATCTTGCACATAGGACCTAGTTTCTGCTCCAGCTCATCCATAGGGAGCTATGCTTTGGTACACTTTGATCTACCAAAGGCAATAATGAATTGAGACACGGCCCCTTCAATGGAAAGGCAGTGGTTAGGAGCACTGGCTCTAAGGTCCAAACTCTGCCCTTGACCACTAGCTGTATGATTCTAAGTGAGCTTTTAAAACTTTTTGTGTCTCAAGCTTCTCATCTATAAAATGGGGATGATATATTTGTGCAGATCACATGAGCAAGGCATGTGAAATGCTTAGAATAGTGCCCGGCATATAGCAAGCACTTGAAAAATATTAGCTATTATTATTATTATTTTCCCAGAAGGACTTTATCAACCTTTCTTTTTCTTAGTAGCTTATGATTTGCCAGAATTTGAGAAAATTATTTCTTCGCAAAATGCCAATTGCTCTAGATGCAAAGAAAAATTCTGCAAAAATTAATAGAAATGAGACAGTCAAGCTATATAATCGTAGAACATTTTCTATTTTTATTTAGTTATCTAATGACTTCTAAACACATTCAGATATTTAAGGTCTTAATTTTTTATGACAGATTAATAAACAAGCATCGGATACAGATAACAATAGCTAACACTCATATATATAGCACTTACTATGTACCAAAGAGACGCTGTGCTTATATACATATATAAAGTCAGATAACTAGGAAGGGCAGAGGCAGGATTCAAACCCAGGCTGGATAGGAATCCAGGCCTCTCCTCTGACCTCCCCATCTACTTGATCTCTATGAGCTTTGTTAGAATGCCTTCAACCCAAGGAGAGGGCATCAATAAGCTTGCAAATCAATGGACCATATCCTTGACTGTGGTAGAATCATAAGGTCAATGCTCCCTTGGCAACCCCATCTCCTGCTTGTCTTTCTTGGAGAAAATCCCCCGCCCCCATACTGCCCAGGTGCCACACAAGTTCTTCTAGAGATTATTCCAGAGAATCATTACAGGCATCTTAAAGGTACACAATTGTGCATTTCTTAATTAAATCCTGTGAATTATTCCAAGGAACCTCTTTAGAATAATCACTGTTTCACAAAAATAAGAAGACGACGCCAATATAAGGTACATCATCTCCTACCCAGGGAATCAAGCTGAGTAATTAGAACTTAAGGCAGATCCAATTATCTACAGAACACAGCCAGATTAAAAATTAGCGCTACGTGAGGAAGCTGAACCTGGAGAAACTCAGAAAGCACAATCAGCTAATTCCTGCCACTGGACGGTTGCACTGAATGAGCCACCTTCCGTTTACCTGACCCTCCTCCACTTGCAGTTCTTACCTTGTTCACAGAGTTTCTTGGTCAGAGAGCCCTCATCTTGAAAATAAATGATGCGTTTCTGCACAATGCTGGCCCTGTTGGAAGAAAAGCACAATGGTGAGGAGAGCAGGTTTGAGGCATGTCAGATCCTTGCCCGGCCACCTATGGCTGTGTGGCTTTGGGTGAGTCTCCCCAACTCTCTGTGCCTCAGTGTCTCCATTGAAAAATTGTCATTAATAATAATGCATACCTTGTGGGGTTGCTCTGAGAATTAAATCCAAAAAATGCATGTCAGGAGCACAGAACATACTTAGAAGCCACTCCATAAATGTTAGTTATTGTGTTGTCAGTGGTGGTGCTAATATTAACGTTAAGGTAAGGAAGAACTAATGGCATTTTCAGTAACTTTTCTCAATGGCTCATTTTATTCTAGTTTTGTATCAAATGATGGAAGCCATTTATAGATCAACCAAATTCAAATCAGAAAAGCATGTCAAATCCCTTTCCTGAAGGGGAAAAAAAAGAATTTAAAAATATATTTTGATGTGTTCCGAAAATGTCATTCTCTATCTTTCCTGAAAGTCTAGACGACACTGTCTCCTACATTCTGAACAAAGACAATTTCAGCTGTTACATTTCTCTCTTAAACATGTCAAACACAGGATCTTAGAATTTGGAAAGAATATCTGGAGGTTGAAAAATTACTTTTGGCCAGTACGTATTTTCTCCTTAACCTAGGACTGCACAGACATACTACTTCTCCTTTAACCCACTCTGCTGTATATTTTCAGCTGGCCGTGCAGACGTCCAATCCTGAAAACCAGCGTCCCTCTAACGTGAAGTCTACAATACTTAACGATGAAACAGTGCCAGTGGGTCTTGGCCCTTTGTACTGATTTTCTTCAGAAACGCTACTCAATCAAAACATAATTTTTTTTACTTTGATTTGCCCTATTTAACAGAGAAAGGGATCATCAGCTCCACTACAGCAAGGCACACTGAGGGAGTGATACAGTCACATGATCTGCCTGTGTCACGTGATCGCAGAGCCAGGCATGGGCCCCTGTATGCACGGCTCTGCAGAGTAGGGAGGCGGTTTTCTCGATGGCATGGGCCTAGGCCAAGATTACTTTCCAAAGAAACATCTACTCTACACCCAGTCTTGCACAAAAGAATAAAATTCAGAGCAGCCTACATATGTCTTTTATAGCCTTTCCTTACCCAAGAGAGACGAGATGTTGAAATAAATGAATGAAATCTGCTTCCCGTCTCCACAAAGCTACTTTGATCATCTATCCATTCTGTTGACCATCAAGCAGCAAGTTTCCTGAGACCAAGAAAACTCTCTTGAGAATACTCATCCCAAAGCCAAATAACAAAGTCTTTTGTTAGTCAGAGCATCCCATTATCTACCACTTTAGAGAGTACTTTCCACCAGGAAGTACCTCAGAGAACACTGTAAAGGGCAAGGGAAGTAGCCCAGGCCTGGCATTCTTGCTTCAGCTAAAGGCTTCATCCTCTTTCCTACCAAAGCAGCCTCCTCCCCCATTTGTCTTCCTGTTGTATTTATTGGTATATTTTCAACAGATAGTCGTTGGAGGCCTGCGTGGTAGCCAGACACTGGCCAGGGACACTGTCATGAACAAGACAGGTGGGGCGGCTTCCCATTCTCAAAGTTGACAGCAGAGTGGAGAGAAAGCACGAGACAGCAAAATCTGCAGCTACGCATTTAACATGACCGCGATTGAGGGCTGAACGGAGAAGTCTCCAGGGTGTGGGAGAGTGTAATACAGGGGATCCCCACCAAGCCAGGAAAGATTCTCTGCAGAAAAGAAGGCTTAGATTGGAAAGAGTAGGAGGTCAATAGGGCAAGTGGGAGGAAGAAATAAAGGAGAGGACATCCTTTAAAGATCCTTGAGGTGGGAGGGTCATGGCTCATGACCAGTGGTAGGTCAGGGAGGCAGTGTGAGATGAGCCGGGGAGGTGCACAGGGCCACATCACCCCATGCAGGGGGATGGCATTTTACACCACGCTTGATGAGATGTCTTTGATAAGTGTTTTTGATAAGAGGAATGAGATAATCAGATGTGCTCTTTTAAAAAGAGCACTTGGGCCATAGAGTAAAAATGAGTTGGTATGTGATTGCAGTGTAGAGTTCCCAAGCAAATTAAATTTTAGTTCAATAAAATTCTCTTGCTAAAGTGGTTTGAAAACCCTTGATATATAGGATAAAATACAAAATTACCATTGTATTCAAGGCTTTTTACAAAATTTCCCCCAAACACCCCTCTGGCTTTGTTTGTTGCCATTTTGTGTCATGGTCCCTGGGTTTCAGAGTTTGAGAAGTTTATTCCCCTTGCCTGAATACCTCTTCTACTCTACTGGGCCCTTGCTGATGCTGTTTCCTTTCCCAGAATCTCCCCAAACATGCCTTTGCTAGCTCGCGTCTGTAACAAATCCTTGGAATCTTCTCATAGGCAAAAGCCTATGATCATGCTTAGAAAAATTAAATCACCCCAAATTTTCAAAAGTATCATTGTAAAAGTGTTGGGGGCCAGGAAGAGAAAATATGTATTTCCTACAAGATGTTTTCATTTCCTTCATGCCTTGTTTTATGAAGTCTACAACAGCTTACCCACTCTTTTTGATAATAGTTGTAATTTCTGAGTCCTTCCTATGTGCCAGTCACTGTGCTAGGGAGGCCTTTTATGTACATTACCTTATACATCTTATGTTTTGCATATTATTATAGCTCTTCAAATTCCTTCCTTATCCAAAACCCTGGGTTGGATGCATTTCTGAATTCAGAGTTTTTCAGGTATTATTAGAAAGTTAAGATGATAATATACCATTAACATCCCCATAATCAAACACATCAACTTTTCTGAAACAAAATGTAAGAAAATTCATAGTAAGAGAGAAAATAAAAACTTTATATAGCTTCATGTCAGTTTTGGTCAAGTTTAGCAAACGTATCAAAATACTCTTATTTTTAGAACAATTCAGTTGAAAATTTGTAGCCATTTTCTCCTTCACAGGTGGGGATGGCTGAGTGAGGGGGGGTTAAGTAACATGTCCACAGTCTTGAAGTTTCCCCTGTCTACCTCCAAAGCTAATGGCCTGTGCTATACCCAGCATGGTTTTAAGGGATTAAAGATAATTACATATAAAAAGTACACTTGGCGTGTGAGTTGAAATGTATTATGAAATGAGGCCTGTTTCATCCATTTTAGCATCTCATGGAACATACCATGAAGAACTGAGACTTTGATGGCCTCCCTGGAGCCTGGGTCATGATCAGCTGAAGTTCTCCATGAAGACTGAGAATACATTTCCATGCCTATACATGGCCAAACCTCTGTATCCTGCCCTTTGGATTTCAAACTCTGTGCAGATCAAATGTGGGATAGAAGGCTTATTCTGATCTGGCCTCATCTTTATCTAAATCCTCCTGAGCACTCTGTCCAAGCCATATCCTATATTTGTCTTCAAAATCTCATGCCCCTGTGCCTCTGTCTATGGGACTCCTCAAGACACATGTGAGCACAACACACACACACACACACACACACACACACACACTTCAGTTACCCAGAACTCATAACCTACTAAGATTGGTTTCTTGACTGGCTGCTTGGTTGGGTGCTCTTCTATGAGAGCCATAGCCTCTTGAGCTTCTGCTACCACAGCACTTATTATTAACTTATACTGTAACTGCCTATTTACTTTTCTATCTCCTGTGCTAGTTTATAAGCTTCTTGAGAGCAGGAACTGTATCTTACTTCCACTGATGTTAGTATTGTTGTTGTACTGGAATTCAAGAAGGAACGGAGTTTGGGGAAAAGAAGAGAATTTGAGATTGAGTGATCTGTAGGGCATGATGGTGGTCTGTCTAGTGGGTAATTAGACATAGGGACCTGTGACTCAGGAGAGATGTGAGGGGTGGGGAGTAGGGGCATGTGAGTCACTGGGGCAGAAGTAAGAGGTGAAGCTTTTGAAGTGGCAGGTGTCACCCAGGGAAAGTGTGCAGAGTGAGGAGAGGCAGGCTGAGCCCAGAACTCTGGAGAAGACCAATATTCACCTATAGGTATACCAACAGAGACCAGGATCTGGTACGCTTGGTTGCAGAAGATGTTTCTTCTTATTCCTCATTTGGTCAACTCCTGAGAGAATTTATATTCTGAGAAAATGCATTTCATTTTGAGTCTGTTCCCATCAAAAGTATAAAACTCAGCTGAGATTTATAAATCATATTATGATTCAGAAAAATAATAGCTTTACAAGATGAGAAAGCTGTTAGTAAGAATTCCCTTAGCATTTCAAAATGACAAATTTCTCCCATCCTGTGTTACAATTTGGCAGTCCCGTTGCATAGCATTTATACACTGATACACTGAATGCTCTCTTATCATGAGAGAGCGTGTTAAGGAAATCTAAATGAAATTTCTCAGCATGTTAGCTTCTCAAACTTTGGAATATTGAGGTTCTAAACAAGTTACTAATCATTTCAAACGTTTTCTTTTAAACCTCAAGTGGTGGAACCATCCTGGATCTCTTGGATGCTTGACCCTTTTCTGTCTGCAGGTTTTATTCATTTGCTTTTCTTTCTCCTTGGGGAATTTTCCTATTGGGATAAAGTTAGAGTTTGCTAAATTGTGAGTATGCTCCCTGCTCTCACCAAAAAGAGACCGGGAGACACCAGAAACTGAAGGACTTGGGAGAAATCAGGCCAGGAAATCATTCACATGGATCATCAGTGGCCAGATGGCTGCCATATAGAGATAATTCATGTAAGGTCCTTAATACATGCGTATTACATGAAGTAAATATTCACAATGTGGTAGCCATTATCTTTCCTGTTGTTAAATCACCATCTCCTAACAAGGTGCCTGGCGCATAAAAGTACTTAAGAAACAGGAGCTATGGTTATGATTAACATTGGGTCTGTCTCCGTGGCTTGTGGAGGGAGGGGTGAGGGTGCTAGCTTGGTCAGCTGCTTCAGGCAGAGATAATGAATGGCCAAAATGAAACTCAGGTTTGTGGTCTCCAGACTAATTTTGCCCATTCTTTTCCCAATTCTAGGAAAATCCCTCTTACTGAACATTTCTTGGGGTGCTTAAAAACTTTGTCTATGATGGCAGGGATGTTTTTTCATGGAAGTGATCCAGCATATAACCAGTAACACCACTTCCTTCTACCAAAGAAAGGACAACTCTCTGGGAGCACCCAGGAATAAAATATTAGAGTCATAGTGATGGTAATGTCATCAGGAACTGAGGCTATCTGCCTTATTTTACTTCACAAGAATGCTAACTACTAACCTGATCATGGTCTCATGTTAATCAACAAATGCTTACGGAGGCGGGATACATTCCATGATCCAGACTCTTTCCAGTTTTTTATATGGCTTTAGGTGGATGTCAGGACATGGCTCTGTGTCCAAGACTTAACAGGCATCCTGGCAGCCCATCATAATGTGCCCATGGGCGAAGAAAAGTGAAAGCTTATCTGGAGGGCTCTAGCTACAACACACAAGAGAACTCCAATGCCGCCCAACCGTAAAGTCACAAACTGTGTTTGGGGTCATAAAACTAGACTCAGAGGCTTATAGTCATCTACCATTACTGCAACCAAGCAATGCTAGTAGTTGCCATGAGATTATTCCTGCTTAATTATCAATCGCTCATAAAACATTTACTGAGGACTTATTTTGTGTCAGACACTTTGCTAGGAGCTGAAAATTCAAAGAGAATAAGAGACAGTGCCTTCCAGTAAAGAGATCCTAGTCCAGTGGGAGAAGAGAGAGACAAAAAAAGGAAATGGGAAATCAATGTTGAGCGGGATGATGGAGGAGCCATGGGAAGCTGAAGAGCAGTGACTAACTTCTCCTTGGCAAAGCTCCAACAGGAGGCAACGATGGCGGCACTGCAGGTCTGAATTAAGATCTGGGCAGTGGAAATAGACAATCTAAGAGATACGTTGCAGGAAAATTGGGTAACTTACTGGCTAACTTACTGGATCTGGGGCAGAAAGAGGAGGCTGAGTACAAGATATTTTATTTACTTTTTGTTTATGTAACAATTGAACACCCAAGTCCTCCACAAGTATTAACTCACCCAATCCTCCCAACAACCCCATGACGTAGGCACTAGTATTAACCCTGTTTTACAGACGAGAAAACTGACAGAGGGAGTTTGTGACACCCCATATACAAACCCCAGGGACTAGAGGGAGGGACATTGGTGCCAATGACTGAAACGAAAGACAGACGGGGCAAGGAGGAATTTTTTTTGGGTAATTTTTGGAATTTGTATTGAGATAACTGCACATCCACATTCAGTTATAAGAAATAATACAGAGAAATTGTACACTTGTACAATTTTCCCCAAAGGTAACGTTTTGTAAAAGCTCAGTATATACAATGTTACAACGAGGACGCTGACATTGGGACAATCCACCAGGCTTGGGTCTGGTAACAAAATGGCATAGTAGGGTTAATTAAGGGCCAGAACATGTCATTGTGTGCCTATGACAAGCTGCCACACTCTAAGAGAGAACACTCTCAAATGACTCTTCGAAAACACAGTATGTTAGAATCCCAAGTGGAGAATCGCCTACAAGTGCTATGGGGACTATGGGGTAGCAGGCCATTTCTGGCTCAGATGAGGTGGGAGCAGAGGTGGAGTTGGAGGAATTATCGCTTAGGAATGAGGTCCATCAGAATAATTTCTTGGAAAGATAGCACAGAAGCTGAGCCTGTACCCAGGGACGGGCACTTTGCAGCAGTTAAAACTCACACCAAAAAAGAATCCTTGGCAGGTCCATCATCCATGGTCCTTCTATACCTAACCCGGGGTATCAGTGCCACACGGCTGCACGTGCACACGCAGCTGACGCTATGATCAGAATCCGGCTGAGAGGTCAGTTCAGGTCTTAACAAGACTATGATCTGTTCCCAACCTCGATTCATGATCCTTGGATTTCTCAAGTTCTTGATTCACATCGTCGAGCAAAGTTATGTCTACAAAGCCACAGTTTCAATTTTAACAAAAACTGGAGAAAAGTATTTTTAAACACTCAGTTTATTTCTTCTCAGAATGACCCCATGACCCTGGGGATAACAAGCTTATCACGATTCCATTTTTCTCTTAGTACTGTCCAATTTCAGACCTAATCTTTATCATATGTCTTGTCGATACTATTACCCTAGTACTGCAAATTTTACCTTCCCCAAATCCAATGGGAAATTAACAATGAGGAATTGATTTTCGTAAGAGAGATGTGAAAAGATAAAACGGGATTATGTTTCAAAAGAGCTAATTTAGATACAAGAGGCCTTAAAACCAGACAGACATTCATTCATTGGCGTTTTGTTTATCAGAGTAGGTACCACGAAGCTGTGTGAGGAGTTGGAGATACAAAGATAAATAAGGCCTAGTGTGATATGAAACAGTTACCAGCCTGATGAGAGAGGGAGAGAGACACATCGTCTGATGAGTCAGAATACTGCCTAACAAGTACTAGAATCTACTCAATACCCATGTCTTCCATCCCCCATGATTTCATAACCCAGATTTTTTTTGGGGGGGTGATACCAGGCAAGCCAATCATGACTGCCTTGTTCCCACTTTCCCAGCCTTCCTTGCAGCTGGGGAATTGGTGCATGTGACCCACATGTGACCTCATTTTCAGAAGCGGAGGTTTACAGGATAGAGGGGAGACTATTTGAGAAAGTTGTGCTTTCCAGATGAAAAAAATTAATGACTTACCCTGGCCTGTCCCTCTTTTTATTTTAAGTTTGTTTGTTTGTTTGTTTGTTTATTTATTGAGAGAGAGAGAGAGAGAGAGAAAGAGAGAGAGAGAGAGAGAGAGAGAGAGAGAATCCCAAGCAGGACCTTCACAGTCAGCATGGAGCCGGATGTGGGGCTAGAACCCACAAACCCTGAGATCATGACCTGTGCCGAAATCTAGTCAGATGCTTAACGGACTGAGCCACCCAGGCGCCCCTGTCCCTCTTTTTTCAGCCTTGATTACAAACACAATGTGTTAAATAAAGCAGCCGTTTTGTGACCATGAGGAAAAGGCCAAGAAAAATCAGACACTGGTCCTGACATTGTTTAGCTATTGAAACAATACCAGTAGTCACCTACCTCTGGCCTTCTTGTTATTTAAAAAAAAAAAATCGCTCCATCTGTTGACGTTATCATCAGTCAAGTTTCCTAGCGAACCCTGCTCTCAAAAGCATGCCTGACTGATGGGAAGTGGTATGAACACCACAGAGGGTCGCTCAAAAGGTGAGTCACAGCAAGTTCTGCCGACCCTACGTACCTGGCCAGGAGATGGCACTGGGGAGCCACTGGAGGACTCTGGGGGGGAGCGGGGACAGGGCTGTTTTGATCAGAAGAGTCTTTGAGAAAGACATTCTGGATTTGGTGGGTGGGAGAACATTCTGCTCTTTGCTGGGACCCTCCTGGGATGCCGGGGCCAGGCACCTGTTCACATTGTCTAGAAAGAGAGCAGGCAGGCCGGCAAGTATGACCCAGGCTGGAGACAGACGTGGCTGTAAAGGAAGCAGGGTGGGTGGGAGTTTGATAGGAAAACACAGGAGAGTGAAATGTTCTTTCTTTTTCCTCCGGAGGAGGCTTGTACATGCCTGTAAGCTGGGGCTGAGGAAACAGTGGAAACCCTTAGGGGAATGTGCTAGATCACTGGCTGGAAATTTGTCATCTGTTGGAAAAATCTTCAATAAACTCACATGGACAAAATAAATAGGCTGCAGGATGTATTCCCAGTTGTGGGGGCTCTGACAGGTAGGCCATTCTGAGTAGTGAACAGGACCATTTCTTATTTCCTAGAATTGTTTTAAACTGGACATTTTTTTTTTTCCAGCATATTTTGACCCTTTGTGGAATCCTCCCTCTGGCTTGAATGGCATTTCTTAACTGTGCAAAGAGATATACATCTAATTACTGAGCCTGGGGTGGAGATACTATCTCACAATACGTCTTTAGGCTAAAAATCTTTTTATCTTAAGAATACAGTGACATGGGATTTCATGTTCCTGAAAATTCCTTTTTTTTCTTTTTTTTTTTTGCCATCAGCCTTAGTATATTGTTCACAACATGATTATCAGTTCTTGGGGTGTTACCAGTCAAGGGACAACTGACAGTTGGGGTCATCTTTCTATAATACTGTTGAGCCCATGATTCTGCTGGATAATGTCTCATATGGCCAAGCTAATGGTCAGTGCCTACCTGACTTTCCCCTCCAACTTCTTCACATCTATAAACCTTCAGAGGACTGTGAGCCCCTCTAGCCCCGGGACCATGCCTTACTCATCAGTTCGTGCCTGGAAACTAGCAGAGGATCTTACCAAGGCTTTTTGAACTTGGGGTTTTTAATCTGGGGGTCTACAGACAGGTTTCAGGATGATGAAATTTTGTGTGATGTGCACAAGTGCATATTTCCGGGGAAGAGTTCACAGTTTTCTTCTGTTTCTCAAAGAGGTCCCTGACCTTGAAAAGCTTCAGAACCACTATTAGGTCTGAAATGAATGATAGCAGATATGTGAAAACTGCACATACAAAATGTCATTCCATTTAATAAAATCTCCAACTAAGATATATGCTCTTTGCTTTCTTTTTTTTTCCTCTCTCTAAAGATGAAGGTTAAATTTTTATTCCAAGCACCCAAAGCTTCAACTGCTCTCTCTCCAGACTATGCTCTGATCCAAAATAGAACCTGTCGCGGCTGGAAAACAAGAAACAGAAGGGCAGCACTGCTCCTGGGGTTCTCTGGTGTTCCCTGCAGTCCTTGCCACTCGGCACAGGGCACGGATGTAATCCCACAGCCATCCCAGCCTCTAAGCTAGAGGAGCTATGCTGCCGCATCACAGACTCCCGCTCGGCCGGTTGACACAAGTCATTGCCTCCTAGAGTTGGTCCTTCTCTGCCATGGCCTCAGCCACCTCCCCTTTCTGTGGATTCCTGTAAGCCAGGACTGGCAGCACTGTCCTCTCAAATGTAAGGAAACAATTCAGGTGACAGAGCAAGGGCCTCACGCACAGGCAGCCTGCCATCCTTTGTGTTCCTCAGAGGGCCTCCCTTGTCACACCGGATTTTCTGCTGTGGAAATGGGAGCTGCGTATATAGCACCAGACCTGTGGGTTGGGAGATTCTCCTTCCTCTAGGCTGGGCTAGGGATTGTGGGGAGGGTGGTTATGCTTCCTTGCTAGGGATTCATCGTCCATGAATGGGTTTCCGAAGATTCCTAAATCCCCGAAAAAACTATGCAAAATTGTAAGTACCTGCCTTGTTTCTGGGGGAGAGATTCTACACGAAGCACTGCTCTAAATTTCGGAGTCATGATTTTCATGCCTGTTAGTACCCACCTGAGTCCTACCTCCCTCTCTGCCCGAGGAAGGAAGGACACACATGGACAATTAAATGAGTGACTCCCTGTACAATTACTGCAGTAACCTAACAGGTCTCCTCTCCTTGTCAACCCACCCAACTTACCTACGTTCTGCCAGGGAATTAACTATCACCTCCAGCACATCATCACCTCCTTTCACAGACTATTAGGCAGCCATGGCGCCATGGTTCTAATGATCTCATCTCTCACCTCCGCCCTGCCCTGCTTCACCCCAGCACAGGGTCTGGCACATAGCAGGTCCTCTCTAAACAAAGGCGCCTCTCTCATTTATAGATCACAATCCAAACTCTTGGCTAAATGTCCACAATCCTGAACACTAGGACGCAAGCTGCCTTTGACGTCCGAGCCACCCCATGCCCCGCCACCCCTACTCTCTCCCTGACTCTTCCTAGCTGCTTGAACTCAACCCTGCCTTTTCAGTGGGTACAGAATGTGTGTCACACGACTCCTCTCGGCGTCTGCCCATGCTAGTTGATAGGCCAAGAATGCACTCCCACCCCCTCTCTGTCTATAATCACACCCCCCTCATCTGTCACCATCTCACTGTCAC
Organism: Neofelis nebulosa; assembly: GCF_028018385.1. Lineage (NCBI taxonomy): Eukaryota > Metazoa > Chordata > Mammalia > Carnivora > Felidae > Neofelis > Neofelis nebulosa. The sequence continues at coordinate 70,344,254 of NC_080791.1, read as the reverse complement.
CTCAGAGTCTCATTGACCAGGACTGTCAGAAGCAACCTCCTCTGGGTTTCTAGAATACCATTGATCTTCCTCGTTCGTTTGGAATTTGGGCACTGGACACTCAATGTTTGCCTAAACTTGAACGCCTTGTATTACCATTTAACTTATTGTGTGTTTATGTTTTGTACCTCTGACTGAATTCTGAGCTTTCTCAGGGAAGGGATCTTGCTGTACCCTGTGGGTCCCTCTAGCACTGAGCACAGTGTCTTTCATGCAAAAAGCACTGAAGGTGTGGTGATGTGATTTGTTTTCATATACTGACTTTACCCATAAGTCAACTCTTTTATATTCAACATGTAGTGTTGAGTGTCTACCATATGTCCATGATCTGGCAAGACGTATAAAGTCCTTTGTATTAGCAGTGCCACCCAGAGCGCTGGGTGAACGGCAAACAGTGACTGGTCTGAGTCACGAAATGTTTCCCACTGCATAAAGGCCAGTTAAGTCGGCTTTGCTTTGTTCAAGCCAGGCAGTTTGGCTGATGGCAACCATTGTTCTCCAAAGGAACCATTCGGGTTGAATTCAAAATCCCTTCACAATGTTGGGAATCAGCAGGATGATGGCATGTCTGCCAGGAGGAAGTTAAACCAGGGACAGAGCTTTCTTTATGGAAAAGACCATTGCTGATTGCACTGTGCCTTCCACTCTGTTCATCCTTTGAGTCGACTTTTCAAAAAAAGACACCCAGAGGCCTTACATTTTTGACTCACTCCAGATTTGTCCCATGTTTCTCCTTTTCAACACTGTGCAGCACTCTCATAGCATCTGACCTCATTCTTACGTCATATGAGCTCATCAGAAGTATGACATAGTCACACTGGACCCCCATAGGGCTCTAGAGCAACATGAGACCACACATAGACCACAAAATCTGGGCATGATTTGTCCTGTTTTCTACCCTTACTCACTGAAAATGATTTCAGAGATTAGTGAAGGAAGGAAAGGAAAGGAAAGGAAAGGCAAGGCAAGGCAAGGCAAGGCAAGGCAAGGCAAGGCAAGGCAAGGCGGAGAGAAGGAAGGAAGAAAGCCAGCCAAGAGCTCTATTTTTCTGAAAAATGATGTGGAAGAAAAATAATGGGACCTCATTTTAATGCACAGAAGAATGCAAGTGACAAATTCGTTTTTTAAAAATGCACGGTAAATTAAAAAAAAATTTTCACTAACTCTTGAGATGGGGGACTTAAGAGGGAGCCTCTTACCCATGTTAAACAAGGTACTGCAAATCTTTTTTTCCTCAAGTAGGCAAAGAATCAATTAAAACCCCCAAAATCAATAAAAATATCTGTCCTAAAGGTGGAACTGTAACCACATTTATACATTGTGTATCTCAGAGAGATGAGGAAGTTTAGCTTGAGAGCATATGTCCCTGAGAAATGCTTAGAACCTCCACAAAGTAGGGACAGAAGTCACAGTGGAGACAAAGAGGAAGAGAGTCAGGGAGAGGAAGTCTTCAATTTCCTCATCTCTATCAGGGAACAGGAGTAAAACAAGATGGCCATCACCTCCAGAGGACGTCCCTAAAGCTGGACCCTCACAGTGTGGTAAACCCAAAGATCAAACTTGTTCCAGGGTCTGTGTCCTGACGGTCAGTGCTTTGTTTTGTGTTTGCAAGTGGATAAGTTTGTGCCATCAGGTTGTGATGTACATTTCCCTATTTTTCTGGATGGCTCCATGTCGATGATATTTCTGATATAAATATCAGAAGATACAGTTCAAGAAAATGAACTAGCAGAATCCTTATCCTAGAAGGATGTTCAGTAATGATCTTCCAGTAATGATGCTTTGCACTGTACTTAACCCCACTGCATCCAAATGCGTTGACATGCATCATATTTCTTTGGATTGACATAGCTGGTCCTGAAGATCTATAATTCAGCTTCCTGCTGACTGGATTCTTATCCATTCAAGTTGCCCTGGAGATGACCAGCAGTCCCTCATGGCCAGAGGTCTAATGTCACTGGCCCAGTTTTGGAAGATATCGTACTGAGTTGTTAGTAGACAAAGCTAATAAATCCTGGCTTTCCATGTGTCTGGTACCCTCCTTAAGAAGGCCACACTAGTTCTTTGGTTAATAAATTGTTATCATTTGTGTAACATGTTTTGGGAAATCAATTAACTGCAACTGATTGGGGATCCATACATGAACCAAAGACAACCAGAGATGGTTTGGACATGAGGGATGCTAGCAACTTCAGAGCTGTTTTCCTGCTAACTCTGCCTGGTAGGACTTTTGCATATTGAATGGTACAAACTGGCCTCCTCCTTGGATTATCTTTTGAGGAAAAAAAAAAATGTCAGACAAATTAAGAGAAGACGGGTCAATGACATAGGCCATGGACAATTGTTCAGAGCACTTTCCTGCTCCTTTCTGGAGCCCATGGCAGAATCCCATGGTGACCCAGTACAACCATAGCTGATGTGATGATGTGATCTGCCACGCTGTCCCAGACACTCATGTATCTGTGTGAGAAGTTTCCAGCACTGAAGGTCAGCTGTGCAGGAGAAATACTGCGCGGAAGGCTGCAGTGAGCAATATCTCCATTTGGATCCTGTTGCGCTCTTTTGGTTGTTGTTGTCAGGGCTCATCAGCATAAAAATGAAGTTGTTTTGACTTACTACTGTCTCCCTGCTATCAGAAAACTGTTATTAGGAAAATCGCATTAATTAGCAGCAGCTGAGGGGAGGACCAGCTATTTTGGAGCCGCAGCTGCAAGTCTCTTGCAATCTGACTGTTGCCTAAATTTTAACAATTAACGGAATAAATAGTCTCTGAATGTATTTCATCATGTTAATTTTGTTTTCCTCTATTTGTATTCCTGTTTAGGAGTGGCAGTTAATCTGCATTAAACACTCTGATACCATTAGCATCATTAAAGCATATCCTCAGCTATCCTATTCCTCTGTGATTTACTGCGAGTGAAGTTTAATGATAGTTTTTTAAACTTTATGTAGGAAAATGAATAATTAATTAAAATTTACCCAAAAGTTTGGCCTATTAGCCAAAATATTTGACTAATCTAAAAATCTTATTTTATGGCCATGTTGGGTTACAAAACTGGATGGATGAATGAATGGATGGATAGAAGGAAGGAATGACAAATGGAAAGAATGATAAATAGAACAGCAGACAGACGTATACATACATACATACATACATACATACACACATACATACAAACATACATAAGGACTGAGATTTAAACTTTCTCAATTCTAATCCCAACTAGTTCGTTACTTTACTTTATAGCATGAAATCAGCATGACAAAGACATGGTGTAATAGAAAGACCTTTCTAGCCAGGTTTGATCCTGGATCTACCTCTTCGGTGTGTAGTAGATGATTTACAGCTTATGTCTGAATTTCCTATCCTATACCTTTGAGTCAATATCTACTCTGTGAGGGATCTTGTTGAGCATTAATGAAATAAACCAGTATGAAAAACACCTCGGCCAAATCTTCCTTTCTTCTGTCAACTTTAAACCTCATGTTGCTATTTAACTTATCATGTATTTATGCCTTTTCTACCCAACCGGAGAGTTAATTAACCCTTACAAAGCAGGGGCTTTCTCTTGCTCATCTTGGTACCTACCAGTGTGAGCCCGCAGGCCTTGACCTTGTCATCAGCTTGTGTAACAACTAACATCTAGTGAGTGCTTACTGTGTGCCAGACACTCTGTAGTAAGCATTTATACACTTGAAGGGCTCTCAGTGTTAAATAACAAAAATTCAACTGAGTAAAATGTAGAGATCTGGCTTTACTAATTGATTCACAAAATGGGCCGTATCCCATCTTCCAAGCAGAGGGGAGCTCTAAAAAGCTACAGAAAGAAAAATATTTTCAAGGGAAGGATAAGGAAGTCATAAACAGAAAAAGAAAAAAAAAAAGAATTATTTCAGGTGAGGTCACCTTCATTTGGGGAGAAAAGGTTTTAGTAGATGAATTATTTTATCTTCCTTTGGGGGATAAAAAGCACCCATGGGACTGATTACCATATTGGTACTGACCAGAAAATTCCTGACTGACTGGCTAAAAGTTATATTCTTTGGGGGTTGAAACTGCAGTTAGGTTAGGTATTAACTCTTGGTTTATTGACTTGAAGCTTTAACCTAAGTGACACCATTTTGAGCCTGTGGTTTTCTGGTTAACATCAGCCTTGGCTACTCATTAAAATCATTTGGAGGAGGGGCACCTGGGTGACTCAGTCGGTTGAGTGTCCAACTTCTGACTTTGGCTCAGGTCATTATCTCAAGGTCAGGGGATTGAGCCCCACATTGGGGCTCTGCACTGAGTGTGGAACCTCCTTGGGCTTCTCTCTCCCTCTTTCTGCCCCTTCCCTGCTTGCACACATGCGTGTGCACTCCCTCCCTCTCTCTTAAAAAAAAAAAAATTAAAATCATTTGGAAGAGCTTCCAAAAACTACTGACATCCTGATTCCACCCTAGAAGAAGGAGATCAGGATTTCCAGGGCTGGTGCCAGAACCCTGGTGATTTTAAAAAGCTGCTCAGGTGATTCTAATGTGCAGCCAAGGCTGAAAATCACTGGCATAATTCTCCCATCTATGAGGTACCTGCCATCATGATTTCTGTAGATGAAAGAGGCCTAGGCACAGAGGGACCAAGTATCTTGGCCAAGTTTATATAACTCTTTTTTTTAAATTATTTTATTTTTTAAATTTGCATCCAAGTTAGTTAGCATACAGTGCAACAATGATTTCAGGAGTAGGCTCCTTAGTGCCGCTTACCCATTTAGCCCATCCCCCCTCCCACATCCCCTCCACTAACCCTGTTTGTTCTCCATATTTAAGAGTCTCTTGTGTTTTGTCCCCCCCCCCCCCCCGGTTTTTATATTATATTTGCTTCCCTTCCCTTGTGTTCATCTGTTTTGTATCTTAAAGCCCTCATATGAGTGAAGTCATATGATATTTGTCTTTCTCTAAGTTTGCTTAGCATAATACCCTCCAGTTCCATCCACGTAGCTGCAAATGGCAAGCTTTCATTCTTTTGGATTGCCAAGTAATACTCCACCATATATATATGCCACATCTGCTTTATCCATTCATCCATCGATGGACATTTGGGCTCTTTCCATACTTTGGCTATTGTTGATAGTGCTGCTATAAACATTGGGGTGCATGTGCCCCTTCAAAACAGCATACCTGTATCCCTTGGGTAAATACCTAGTAGTGCAATTTCTGGCTCATAGAGTAGTTCTATTTTTAATTTTTTGAGGAAACTCTATCCTGTTTTCTAGAATGGCTGCACCAGTTTTCATTCCCACCAGCACTGCAAAAGAGACCCTCTTTCTCCTCATCCTTGCCAACATCTGTTGTTGCCTGAGTTGTTAATGTTAGACAGAATGTTAGCCATTCTGACAGGTGTAAGGTGGTATCTCATTGTGGTTTTGATTTGTATTTCCCTGATGATGAGTGAAGTTGAGCATTTTTGCATGTGTCAGTTGGTCATCTGGATGTCTTCTTTGAAGAAGTGTCTATTCATGCCTTTTGCCCATTTCTTCACTGAATTATTTGTTTTCTGGTTGTTGAGTTTGATAAGTTCTTTATAGATTTTGGATACTAACCCTTTATCTGATATGTCATTTGCAAATATCTTCTCCCATTCCTTCAGTTGCCTTTTAGTTTTGCTGATTGTTTCCTTTGCTGTGCAGAAACTTTTTATTTTGATGAGGTGCCAATATTTCATTTTTGCTTTTGTTTCCCTTGCCTCTGGAGACGTGTTGAGTAAGAAGTTGCTGTGGCCAGGATCAAAGAGATTTCTGCCTGCTTTCTTCTCAAGGATTTTGATGGCTTCCTGTCTTACATTTAGGTCTTACATCCATTTTGAGTTAATTTTTCTGTATGGTATAAGACAGTGGTCCAGGTTCATTCTTCTGCATGTCGCTGTCCAGTTTTCCCAGCACCACTTGCTGAAGAGACTGTCTTTATTCCATTGGATATTCTTTCCTGCTTTGTCAAAGATTAGTTGGCCATACATTTGTGGGTCCATTTCTGGGTTCTCTATTCTGTTCCATCGATTTGAATGTCTGTTTCTGTGCCATATATAACTCTTAATCAGTGAGCTGGGATTAGGAACCCAATGAGGCTGACTCCACAAACCACAGCTTTCTTCATTGGGCCCTCCCAACTCCCATGCAATAAGAAAACCCTGAACTAAAACTACTGGCAAAGAGAGTCTATATAGGTGTCCCCAGTGTGAAACGGTGATTTTGATCCCCATAAAAGAAAATGTGCAAAAGCACAGCAAATCCTTTCTGTTTTAAAAGTTGAGACCAGGTTCCTATCTGACTTGTACACTCAGGGTCTGTGTGATCCAGTTCAAATCACAGTACCTCTCTGAGCCTTAATCTTGTTTAAAATTTGTTTTTTAATGTTTACTTATTTTTGAGAGACAGAGAGAGAGAGAAAGAGAGGCAGAGAGAGACAAAGCATGAGCAGGAGTGGGGCAGAGAGAGAGGGAGACAAAGAATCTGAAGCAGGCTTGAACCCATGAACTGTGAGATCATGACCTGAGCCGAAGTTGAACGCTTAACTGATTGAGGCAACCAGGTGCCCCCTGAGCCTTAATTTTATGATGTCAACTTTGCCAGAGTATGGAGAAGGTGCTCTGTAAACTGTAAACTACTTAAAAAATACAAAGGGACACTTCCTGTGCCTTAGCTTCTTATCTCCACTTTATAGGGAGGAAAACAGGCTCAGACCCAGTAGAGCCAGGACTCAAACCTTGACCTGACTGACCCCAGAGCCCACCTGCAAAGTTGGGCTAATGCAACGTTGGCAATCGGTCACGAGCCATCTTAAAAAATGTGATTAGCAATAGAATCTACCTGTAGTGATGGCCAGAGAGAGTGGAATTAGGCATTTTTAGAAATGGCCATGACAGCAGATGCAGGGGGGAGCTTGCTCTTCCCTCCAGCACTCTCCCTGCCCCCAGGCGGTAACTCTGTCACTTCCTTTTGCCACTGGCTTTCTTCCAGGGGCTAAAGGGAAAATTGGAAATGCAGGGCTTGTTCCAAAGACAGCCTGGCATTTCAGGTTCTCAGATAAATATTCGGGTGCCAGTCCCTGGGGCTTCTTCTCTCTTCTTCCCTCCCCATGCCTAGTACAAGTCTGGCACATAGTAAATGCTTACTAAATGTCTGTCGAGATGAGTAATGGAGTCCTGCTGAGTAATGAGAGACAGAGGGTGGTGAAAGACACACTGACCTCCCTTCCTACCAAGGCCAATGCCACCTACAGCAAGACATACAAAGGAGGCCTTTTACATCTTTGCCTTATTTACAGTTTCCATCCTGAACTGGCCACCATGATCCAACTTGGTGCCCTGCTTCTCCCTTATGACTGCCTTTCCCACTGAGGACCCTTTGGACCTGACCCTCAGCCTTTCTTCTTTGATGTGACCCTTTGTTTCTTTCCTCCACTATGAGCTGTCCTGGCTTTGCAAGCACCCAGGGTTCAGCCGTCACCCAGGCCAGCCCAGGCTCCAGGCTCACCTGCGCCCATGGTAGGTCTCACATGATGCTGACAGTGCAGGCAGGGGAGGCAGCAGGGGGACAGGGGAGTGACTTGAGTGGGTGAGATGTACCACCTTCCCAAGCATCTCCCCCATTCACCCCTATAGTTAGAGACCTAGATATAAAAGACAATCCTCATCTAGAAAATGAAACAGATAAGGGGTGTCTGGGTGGCTCAGTCAGTTAAATGTCTGACTCTTGATTTCAGCTCAGGTTATGATCCCACAGTTTCTGGGATCAAGCCCAGTGCCAGGCTCTGCACTGACAAAAGGAAGCCTGTTTGGGATTCTCTGTCTCCCTCTCTCTGCCCTTCCCCTGCTTGTTTTCTCTCTCTCTCAAAAAATAAACATTAAAAAAAAAAAGAAACAAAGCTGGTGGACATAGGGGGGAAAAAAAGAGAGGTAAACCAGGAAACAGACTCTTAACTATGGAGGACATACTGATGGTTGCTAGAGGGGAGGTGGGCAGGGGTGTGGGGGGAAATGGGTTAAATGGGTGACGCAGATTAAGGAGGGCACTTGTGATGAGAAGTTGTATGTAAGTGATGCATCACTAAATTCTATACCTGAAACTAATATTACACTGTATGTGAACTGGAATTTAACTAAAAATTAAAAAGAAAAAAGACAAGCCTCTTTATAAAAGACAAGTAATCCTCATGAGCAATCAGCCTCATTAACGAATGATCTACCCATTCATCGTGGCAGAGCAAAAGCTTGGGCTGTGGAGTTGGGCTGTCTGGGGTTCAAATCCTAGCTCTTCTGCTGGTGACATTGGGCTGGTTGTGCCTCCGTTTCCCCCCTGTAAAATGGGAGAATACTATCTTCATCATAAGAAGATATGTTAGCACATATTTTATCTATCATTATTTCTGTTATTAAAAAATTAGAGCAATACCCAGCTGAATGTTCAAAGAAGGGATGTTTTGGTGAAGGAAAGGATCAAAAATAGAAGAAAAGTAAAGGAAAAAAAAAGTCACATTTATTGAGTGCCACCTCCACTCCAACCGTACTCTTTCTTGCTCCACCATCAGGAGCCACAATGCAGGTCCTCAAACGTTCCGTGCTTTCTCTAGGCTGGGGACAATCCCACGCTCTGTTTCATCCCCTTCTCTCCCCTACTGCCTTGTCGTCTATCAGCTCACAAGCTGTGCTCTCTGGACCTTCTGCATCACCCCAGACTAGACTGGGTGCCCACTCACCCCAGCTCTGTGCTCTTCCCAGTGTGACCCCTTCTACACCATGTAGTTGCTACCCACAGACTGGCCTGTTCCTGCCACCTCGAATTTCCAGGAGGCCACGCCCTGCTCATCTCTGCATCCTCCGTGTTGGGCACGGTGCCCGGTACAGACCGATGGTGCCACTGGAAGGAATCTAGGATCGGACACATTTATCAGCCCAACGATCAGGCCTGGCAAGTCCTTGCCTATCTTCTGGACTGAGCCCAGCGTGCACTCATCTACATCTCAGCCTAACCTTCTGAGAGGAGGAAACCAGGGAGGAAAGGGAAAAATACAAAAGGGAAAATGCAAATGCACCTTTCCTTTTTTCCCTGCTACCTCACCACCCCCTGCCTTTGTGCTGGGTCTGTTAAATTCAAAACCATTTCAACCTTAAAGAAAGTTTACAAGAACAGCACAAAGAACTTCTTTTCCTCTGAAGCACCTGTGAGCAGGTGGTTGAATGATATGCAATCACCTTGAGTATTTTATTGTGTATTTCTTGCAAACAAAGCTCTTCTCCTGTGTAACCACACACAGTCACCAGATACAGGAAATTAACATTAATACATTCAATCCTCAAACCCCGTTCAAGTTTTGACTTAAGTTATCCCTGTATTGCCAAAACATCTCATTTAGAATCACAGCATTGCACTTAGATTTTTATGTCTAGAACAGTTCCTCAGTCTTTCCTTGACTTTTATGACTTTGAAACTTTTGACGATTACATGTCAGGTAATTCTGTAAAATGATTGAACTTGTCTGATGTTTCCTCAGGATTAGATTCAGGTTATGCGTCTTTAGCAGGAATATCATAGAAGCGATGCTGTGTTCTTCTCGTTGCATCCCATCAGGCAGCTCATGATTTTAAATTCAGATTTGTCCCATCACTGGTATCTGCCAGACTTCTCCACTCTGAAGCCCCTGTTTTCTCTTGGCAGTTATTAAGTATTTTGAGGGCAGAAGCTTTGAGATTATATAAACATCCTGTTCCTTATCAAACTTTGCAAATTTATTTATTTGTTCATTCATTTAAGCAGCATATGTACTTGTTTATATCAGACAGCCTCTAGTTTTCCATTTTATTTAATGCATTGCAATCAGTTACTCTTACAACTCTAGGGGAAGAGTTGAATGCTTACAGCCCGTGTATATTTGCACTTGGTCTTCCTCTCGTCCTGATGTTAGATTTTAGTTTTTATTTTCCCTGGTCTTGACGTTTTAAATCTAACATGACTGTTTGTTTTATGTTTTCCTTAACACCGCTTCATATTCTGTATGGGAATTGGCAAAGGGCAAACGAACCAAAGGAAAGGAGAGACCCAGTGAGATTGAAACTCAACAGTGCTTAAAGCTTTAAACCATGTTTCAAAAACTGTACAGGTTTTGTCCTAAGTGCCCCACACTGGAATTCGCTTCTAGGGAGGAACCACTTCTTTTGTCTTACAAACATGTATGTGAGTTCCTCATTTTATTGCAAATGTAGAACAATAATAACAACAAAATTAATCGTGTAGCCGTTTATGCAGCTTATTCTATACCAGACGCTGTTCTAAACACTTTAACCCTTACAGCAATCCTATGAGGCAGGTACTAGGATTATCCCTACTTGACAGCAGAGATATCTGAGGCGCTGGGAGTTTAAAACGATTTGCCTAGGGGTGCCTGGGTGGCTCAGTCGGTTAAGCTTCCGACTTCGGCTCAGGTCATGATCTCACGGGTCTGTGAGTTCGAGCCCCGCATCGGGCTCTGTGCTGACCACTCAGAGTCTGGAGCCTGTTTCAGATTCTGTGTCTCCCTCTCTCTCTGACCCTCCCCCGTTCATGCTCTGTCTCTCTCTGTCTCAAAAATAAATAAACGTTAAAAAAAAATAAAAAATAAAAAATAAATAAAATAAAACGATTTGCCCAATGTCATTAGTAAGTGGTGGAACCAGAATTCGATCTCAAGTCTCCTGAGCTGTGACTCCACCTTTTTTTTTAAGTTTATTTATTTATTTTTGAGAAAGAGAAAGCATGAATGGGGGAGGGGCAGAGAGAGAATCCCAAGCAGTCTCCGTGCTGTCAGCGCAGAGCCCAACGCGGAACCATGAGATCACGACCTGAGCGGAAACGAAGAGTCAGACACTTAACCTACTGAGCCACCCAGGTGCCCCTGTGACTCCACCTTTGTATCTATAATGCTGAACAAACCAGTCCAGAGAGGAGTTGGGTCTAGAATTTGGGGCAAATGGGATTTGCAAAAAGACATCCTTTTGTGGGGGAAGTCTTCCCTGGCCACCAAGGATAGGCAGAGAGCTTGATGTTCACCAACCATGAGAAGCAAGGAACCCCCTGCTATCCCGGCCAAGGATGAACTTGGACTTCTGGACCCAAAGAGCAGCCAAAATTTAGAAGCAAGTTATATAATTTCTCTGTGTTATAGTTCCTTTCTGGCACTCTCTAAGCTTTCAACAACATCTTATTAACCATTCTTGCTGGGCCTTAGCTGTGATGTGGAGTATTAAGCCATGGGGCTCCAAGTGTGGAGCCAAGTTGGGGAGAATTGCCTGAGGAATGGACCCACAGTCTAGCTCTAGGTAGATGGGTGGGGTGGCAAGCAACAGCCGGGAGTTTGTGATACATGTAGCAATTCCCTAAATATTCTCCATAATTCTTGGGTGGTTGGTTGACACGGCAGAAGCTTGGTAAATCGGTAGTTAAGGAAGAATTAGTTCCCGATTAACAATCAGCAAACAAAACTTCCCATTTAAAAAGATGTGGGGCTCCCCTTGGAGAAGGCAGACTGGCCCTTAGAACCCTCATCTTGGTTCTGTTTAGAGCGTCCTGTTATTTCCAGCACTAGTTGGATGAGGCTGTGGATGATTCTTCTTTCAAACCATGACTTCAGAGCTGGGATCCAGGACGTCTGCCAAATTTTTCCTTGTGGTGGATTCTTCTTTGGCATAGCACGTGTCACGGTGATTGACTGAGGAAGAAGGCAAGGTGTCTTCCCTCTCAATGTCAAAAGATACGCAGTGTGTGATTGTGCAGTGTCCCCGCTACAGAGGCATCGTCAAAGAGGGGCTGAGGGCAGTGACTGAGCCCATGATAGGTACAAAGTAAGTCAAAGCCAAATCGAGACCACTGAAAGCCAAACACAAAAAAGCGGCAGCAGAGAAATCAGATCCGGGAAATAGGTTTACCTAGCAACACAGCTGGTGTGAAGGAAGATTCCTCCAAGCAACGTGGACGAGAACAGCGGGGCCTATTCAAGTACATTCTGACTCATCAGATTTCTACGTGGAGCCACAGATGTGTTTAATTTTATACACTGAGACCGATTTGCACACTGTGAGTGTGCACGAACCCAGCTGCCTGAGCCACATAGGCACGGTAGATATGAAAAGAGTGAGTGGGAGACCCTAGCTGCCATTCTGAGGGCTCTGTTTGCTCTTGCCAGTTTCCTGATTCCACGGCCTCAAGACAAGACTCAGCCCCGCGGCTTTCATCTGGGGTTGTGGCCCCGTCACCCATCCTTCACCACTCCCCACTTTTTTCCTGAATTCTGGAAGGCTTTTTTGGGTAGCTGAGACTTTTTTCAGAGTCTGGGTGTAATTATCACAAAACAGCCTCTGACTTTGGGGGGGATGGGGTGGGGAAAAGGACCTTGGACCACGTAGGAGAGGAGAGCTAACCAGTCCTGCACCCAAAACTGTAATTAGAGCAATTCTGATGTCATCGTTAATCATGCCGATTTATGTTTTGAAAGGAAACCAAATGATGAATATAATGATTATTTCTGTTTCTGCTTCCCCCTCTTTTTCCCCTAAAAAATTGGCAATAGCACTAAAGTCAAATTAAACATCTGTTTGAAAAATAAGCCGGAGCACTGATGACAGCTGCCCTGGACTTACAAATGTACCACAGCTGTCAAACTCTAAATTAACAAGATTTTCATTTATGAATAGCATAGAACTCGGATATAAAGGAGCTTTTTCTCCTATTTTCCTGGCTTCCAGGGGCTGTTAAATGTGAAATCTTCGGGAAATGCCCAAGGAAAAATGGAGCTGAAATCAGCTTGTAATAATCAATCGTGGAAGGAGCAGGGGATGTTCTTTCTTCTTATATCATCTCATTTCTTCATCGGCTTTAGGTTGAGTGTTGTCTGTGGCAAGCAGGCTTGCAGGGAGGCTAAGGATTCGGAGACAATTCTCTACCTGGCAGTTGAAAGTGAATGGTGATGGTGCTGTGGGCCTCTGGGGGAGGACTGTCTTCTTCTCTGGCACCAAGGACACTGGCTTGTCCTTCAGCATTGTCTGCGTCGTCAGAGGGCTCCAGCCCCTGCTTCTTCTGGTTCCAGTAACGAACACCCAGGTACACGTGACTTGCTTACACCGCAGTCCCATACTGGGTGCAAAAGATCTAAGCAAGCCATGTTGGCGACAGGGTAAAATATGTTCACCTTTTTCACCCTTTCTTCATGATCCCGAAAGACAAAGGAGGCATGCAACCATTTCTTTGTCCCTTTCTACCCTTGTCCCAGAGTCCTCACCGTCCTTCCCAAGGATGGGGTGAAGCTCAGCAGTGGAGCAAGACATCTAGAGACTAAATACATGCGGGTGTGATACCATAGTGTACTTTTTCACCGTTGCCCAAATGTTTCGATTTTTATCCTTTGATTATTTCATGTCAAAAATGTCCACAGGGATAAACAAATTGGGGTAGACACATTTAATGGGACATTACACAGATATTTAAAGGAACGAACTGCCCATACATGCTGCAATATGGATGAGCCTCAAAAACACTTCGCTCAGTGGAAAAAGCCAGATGCGAAAGGCCACATACTGTATGAAATATCAATCGGCAAAGGCAGATTGGTGGTAGCCAGGGGCTGTGGGCAGAAGAATCGGGAGAAGCTGCTTAATGGGTGAGGGGTTTACTCTGGAGCAGTAGAAATGTTGTGGAACCAGACAGGAGTGGAGGTTGCACAACATTGTATACTAAATGTCACTGAACTGGTGGCTTTAAGATGTTTAATTTTAGGGGCGCCTGGGTGGATCCGTCGGTTCAGCATCTGACCCTTGATTTCAGCTCAGGTCATGATCTCAATGGTTCGTGGGTTCCAGCCCCATGTCAGGCTCTGTACTGTCCCTGTCTGTGCAGAGCCTCCTTGGGATTGTATCTCCATCTCTCTCTGCCCCTCCTCCACTCTTGCGGGTGCTCTCTCATTCTCTGTCTCTGTCTGTCTCTCAGAATAAAAATAAATTAAAAAAACAAAGACAAAACTTTAATTTAAAAAAATGCTTATTTTTAGGGGTGCCTGGGTGGCTCAGTCAGTTGATTGTCGGACTCATGATTTTGGCTCAGGTGATGATCCCAGGGTCATGGGATGGAGCCCTAGGTCCGGCTCTGCACTCACAGCAAGGAGCCTGCTTGGGATTCTCTCTCTCCCTCCCTCTCTCTGTCCCTCCCCTGCTTACACACACGCACACACACACTCTCTCAAAATAAATAAATAAGCGTTAAAAAAATAAAATGGTTGGGGCACCGGGGTGGCTCAGTCGGTTAAGCGTCCGACTTCAGCTCAGGTTGTGATCTCACGGTTTGTGAGTTTGAGCCCCGCATCAGGCTCTGTGCTGACAGCTCAGAGCCTGGAACCCACTTCCGATTCTGTCTCTCTCTCTCTCTCTCCCTCTCTCCTCCCCCCCCCCCCCACCACTCATGCTCTGTCTCTCTCTCCTTCAAAATAAATAAACGTTAAAAAAAATTAAAAAAAATAAAATGGTTAATTTCATGTTATGTGAATTTAATCTTAATTTTTAAAAATGTCCACAGGGTCAAAACATCGTGCATTGACCCCACCACGACCAGGGTAGGGAACGTACCAGAAGCTGCTGCTCTATCAGTGGGGAAGGACTGGAAGTGGTCTTGCTGTGGGGCCCTGGGCCCTGGTGCACGACAGAGGCAGACGGGACTCTCACCCCCTGGGGCCCCTCATAGTGTAGGCACATTCTGTGGAACAGTGCTTGCACCCGAGCTCAGCAGCCCACACTTCCTATTTACTGCATGCCAGTTCCTCCCCCGGGGGCTGGATCCTGCACCTGGGACTCCAGCTGCTGAATGAAACTCTGCTGGCATTGCACTGCTCCCCTGGAACCACGCCACTGCTGGCCTCGCAGGAACTCCTGGCATCTGGATTCTACCAGTCGGATGGTAGGTCTCAGGGCATCTAAATCTTCCTAGGCCAAGCACATGTTGCCCTTTTAGCCATGGCCTTGGTCTTTCCAAGTGCTCTCCCAGAACTAGCCACTTCAACAGGCTCAGGGCTTCCCAGCTCCTTTCTGTCCACTCCTTGCTTCCTCCCCTGGTTGGCATGGCTGAGGTCCTGGCCAGCCTCATGGGAGAGCCACCCTGACTCACAACAAAGGAGCCTGTGGTTCTTCTCAATACCTAATGCCAGAAAAACTGTGGGGGAAGCTGCACCCCAGATCCTTCTAATGCTGCCAGCTTCCTCTAAATCATACACAGTCATCTCATGTGGGTTTCCTCTGTTATTTCCTTCCAAGATAAAAAGGTTTGGTGAGCTCTGTGAAGTTCCAAAGTATTATGAGCGTTCGCTAATTCCTCCTTAAGACCCAGCCTCTCTTCCCACGAATAAGCCTTCCTCTTGCCAGATCTCAGGGTTTGTTTCCATTTTCTAAATGGCAATTAGTTTCCTCCCTTGGGAACAACATCTTTCCCCTGCCTCAAACCACCCCTCCCCACAACAGACAATCCTCTACCCCATGGTTTACAGGAGGGGCTCTGCACTCACAGACCTCATAGACCAACTGAGGCAAAAGGCAGAGGAGAGATGGAGAGTGATCAAACTCAGTCAGGGTAGTTCAGTGGTGTTTAGTTAACAACAAAGGTTTTGGCGTCACACGGAAGTGGGTTTAAGTCCCCCCTTCATCACCCAACTGCTTTATTACTCTGGATGTAAACTCTCTAAACCTTGGCTCTCTCATCAACAAAATGGGAAAGCCCTACAGAGAAAAGAGAGATAGGCTTTTAGGAGAATTAAGTGAGATAAGGCACACTGCACACCCAGTGCTTGGTGAGGGATATAAGCTACTCACATTGTCAGGCACACTAATCGATGCATCGGGCACCTGTGTATGCCTGCCTCTTCACATCGCTCCTGTCCCAACTCTGACCCCAATGACCGTCATGGCGGTGACCAGCTCTGCCCTACTGTAATTGCAGGATGCACACTTCGTCTGCGTGGTACATCTCTTGATTCCTGTCCCAGAGCTTCTCTGGTGCTGCAGTATGTGTTCGGAATCTGATTAATTCTAACATGTGTGCAACCCAGAAGTGTGTGAGGGAGTTAATGCTTGTGGGGCCAACCTTGACCAATGGAAGATGGAAGCCAATGGATAATGGCTTTCCCCACTATCCTTGGGCACACTGTTCTGAGACATGCGTCACAAGGCTTCACAAAGGTCCCGGTGGGATCAAGTGCCAGTTGCCTACACTGATGGCCAAGTTAATAACACTTGACTGAATCATGTCTTCCCTACCGTCCCTCTCCCCTGCCCCTGGGGATCACTTCCCAAATAAACTTCCCGCAAAAAAAGCCTTTGTCTCAGCTGGGCTTTTAGGAGGACCTGGGACAGGAATCGACTGTTACTAAGTTGTTAGCACTGGGGGTATGCATTAGAGCAGGGGTCAGTACACTTCTTCTATAAAGCGCCAGAGAAAAAATATTTGGCTGTCGCACCTTCTCAATTCTGTTGCAGTAGCATGAAAACAGCCCTCAACAATACGTAAATGGATGAACATGGCTGTGTTCCAATAAATCTTTATTCACAAAAACAGGCAGGGGGCTGGATTTGACCTACGGGCTGTGATTTGCCAACTCCTGCACTAGGGCCACAGAAAGGAGTAAAATAGATCCCTCCATGAGGCTCAGTCTCCTGTGGAGAGGAGAAGCACATCGAAATGAGTCTGTAAATGTGACTGAAACAAGTCACAAAGGGCCTTGGACACCATGCTAAGGTATTTTGACTTTATTCTCTGGCAATGGGTAACACTGAATAAGTTCTCAGATCTGGAAATAGGTTATTTCACTGGCAAGCAATGTGTTGCTTCTCTTTAACATTTATGTGCAACCCAGTCCTGCCACAGGGCTACCTCCTCTGTGCACTTGGAGTGATACTTTCGTTACTAAACTTCCCACCGTAGACTGTATCGACAGGGCAAAGCTCCCTTATTGACACCCCCAAGGCCAGGTGTATTTCAGAATTCGGAATATTTTTGGATTTCAGAAAGACAATGCAATTCAAATTCCATATATTTTGTAACATTCCTATCAGGGTCTGGATATCCAACTCATTGATATTTACACTAAAAGACTATAAACAACTTCAAGTCAGTTCAGGACAGGTTCGGGCCCTAAAGGGAGTTAAAAAAAACTCTTTGGGAGTTTAGAGATTTTTGGCTTTCAAAACTGCAGATTAAAGATTGCGAACCTGATTTGTTTTGTGTTTCACTCCTAGGACTGCGACCTGCTCAAAGACGGCCTCTGAGTCCTTTGAGACTACACACAGGAGGTGCTCAATAAATGTTACCAAGAGAATGGGCAGACGGGAATGGCTGGAGCACGGGGTTCATGGAAGTGCAGGAAGAGGCTGGTCAGGGACTCTGGTAAAGGACATGGGGAGACTTAAATGCTCTGATTAAAATTCTGGACTTTATCTTGTAGGTGATAGAGAGCCCCGTTCAGCTTTGGTAGGTACGTGATATGACTCAGCTGTATACGAGGACAGCAAGACTTATCCCAGAGGGAGGAGCGGAGGGCAAGGAACCATAGTGAGCAATTAGGTGGTTCCTGTAATACTGTGGTGAGAAGAGTCTGTGGATAAGGCAATGAATATGAAGCACACGGTAGGCAGAAGAGGCAGATTTGGCAACTAATGGTTTTGGAGATGAGCTTGATCCAGTAGCACCAATCTTAGAGGGCAGAGTTCCGATCACAGACTCCGGAGCCCAGATCTTCTGTTTAAATCCCAGCTCTGTCACGTACCCTGTGACGGTGGGCAAGTTATTTACTCTCTCCTGTGCGTCGGCTTCCTCTGGTAGTATCTGGTCCATAGGGTGGCTGTGAGGACTACATACGTATTTGCAACGCCCCTAGAACAGGGCTTGGCTCTTGCCTATTGAGTACTAACTACCTGCATTGTTTCAAAAGGCTGAATTCCCCAAATGGCTCATCAAGTAACCATCTCCCCAGGAGCAAGAGGACCCACATCTCAGACCCTCCCCAAAAGTTATGAATGGGTGTCAGAAATCCAATTATAAATGCATGTAATAAAGGTTACAAACATACGAAAAGAGAGGATCACTTCAGGGGACAAAATTTTCATCAGATTTAAGGGGACAAGATTTCCCTCTGGTGGGGTCTGTACACATCTGTTCTGTTCACAGGGGGCCTTTTCTTTCAATCAGTTGCTCCTTCGCTATAATGTTTACAGCATCCCGGCAGCATGATGGCCTGCCAGGGCAACTTTAAGTGCTGGGTCATTCGTTTGTAGGGAGAAGGCTATAAGGAGGTCTGCCTGGAAAGCCTGTAATTTAGAAATGCTCAAATCTTTGCATCCAAATGGAAAATGGAAATGGTGTCAGGTTTGTGCCAAAAGGAAAGTCATGATTGCTGTGTGCTTCCCTTCCTGCCCTCCTGGGCAAAGGAACACTAGTAACCAAGCAGACTTCCGAGCTGTCATCTACAGACATTTAGCAAACTCTGCAGCTTATTCTACCAGGAATATTAACCAAACACTGCAACACAAATGTTCCTTTTGCAAGCAAGCGTTCTGCAACCAAGTCAGAATCTCCCCTTTCATCTGCCCTGAGCTTTGCTGCCAGACTTAAATGTCCTTACTAACTCTTTAATGAACTTTCCCCCCAGCCTGTCAGTCCACCATTTAATACCCACTAATGGCTCCCTTGTTCCTCTTGAATCAAATTCAATCTCTTTATCTTGACACTGGAAGACCTCCGTGATTCAGCAATGGATATTGGCCCCCGAAGACCTTCTAATCTCACTGGGTCTGTCTCTCGGGCTGCCGTGTTTATGCTCACCTCCAGATTCTCACCTCAATTTCACCAGGGCCACCCCTTGGGCCGGAATAGCCTTGTGCATTTATCCAAAGCCTACTCTAGCCTTTAAGATAGAAACTAACCCTTCCTGGAAACTCTGGTGCTCCCCTTATTCCATTCCTCACTCATCTTCTTTCTAACCACATTTTACTGTCCACAGTTCATGTTTGTCTGGGGCTTGCTAACCTTTGCATATGTATTTTTTTATACCACAACTAGAGTGAAAATATCTTGGAAGTCAGGATCATTGTTGATAACCTGAGTCCTTCTCAATTCTAGTATACTCTGGTTGGCCAGTTTCCCAAATGCTGCCTCCTACATGAAAGAGAAGGAAACTTTCTCAGCGAGATAGAGTCCTTCTCAACTTGATTAAAGCATCAATTTGGAGCCTGTACTTCGTGTCATACTTAAAAGTAAAATATAATAGTATCCCCATTAAAGGCAGGAATAAGCATGAACAGCACTATTTAGTAGTCTAATAGAGGTGATAGATAATAAACTAAAACATGAAAAGGAAATACAAGGTATACTCATTCATTATTTCCCAAAAGAATGAAAGAACAAGCCATAAGAACTATCGAGAGAGTTCAACAGTGTCCAAATCCAAACTCAGGGTACAAGAATCAATGGCTCTCCTAAACAAAGGCAATTAATGATTAGGAAGTGTCACAGGAAAAAAGAGCCCACTCACAAAAGCAACAAGACTACCTATGAGGAGAAAGCCACACAAAAAAATGGAATCTCAATGAAGAAAAATCAGTGTACTTTACTGAAGGATATAAAAGATCTGAATAAATAGGGGATATTCCATATTTCTGACTGGGAAAACATATTGTAGGGATGCTGACATTTCCCACACTAAACTATTAATTCAATGCAACACCATTCAAAATCCCAATATAAGTTTTATTGAACTAAAACAAACTTATTCTACGATTCATCTGGAATTATGAATCTGCTTGAATGGCCATGAACGTTTTGAACTAGAAGATTAATGAGCAATGACTTGCTATCAAAACATAAAATTATGCTATAAAATGGTGTGGGTTTTGTGCAGAAATAGATAAGATCAGCAGAACAGAACGGACCTGTGTAAAGATTTATATTTGATGAAGCAGTATTTCACACAATTAGGGGAAAGGACAAACTATTCAATAAACGGAGGTGGGACAACTAATTAGTCATTTTGGGAAACATAGGTAGATTTTGATTTCCCATCTGTGCGGGATATCTTTGATCTGCTGCTCCAGATACCCTCTCAAACAAACAAACAAACAAACAAACAAAAACCAAGAGAAAGGAAGAACATGGGGCTTTGGAATGCAATGGACATGTGACTCAAGAAACTTCCCTCATTTGCTGGGACTTCCTCTGTCAAATGAGGGTAGTTTGTTCTGAAGATTATATCTGATAAAACGTGCTAGCTGTGCTGCCGAGTTACTGGTACATAGAAAGGACTCGCTGACCTTTTCTCTCTCTTCCATTTGGCCCATGAGAACTTCAAGGGCCAAGAGTATACCTCAGTTGTCTATCTATTGTGGACGCGTGGGCGAATAGAAGCTCAGTTACATTTGCTGAAAGAACGAGCGACTGAACAAGCCACACTTGTTCACTGTTAATGGATAAACATATGTTCACATATGTTCATTGTTAACGGGTAAACAAGAGATGCCTTTCTGGCTTCTGCCAGGAAGATGAAACACTTCTGGTTTGTGAGAACAAGAAGTCAAAGAAAACCAGAGATCGGAGCCAGGAGGACAAGAAGGATAAGGATTTTCAGAGCAGGAAGACTCATCACATAAATCTCATGTTTTCCAATGTTCTTCAGAGCCCCAGGCTCTGCGGAGTAACTGGGCAGCCATGGGCCAGAGTGTGGGAACCAAAAACCCACGCTGGGAACCGAGTCTCCAGAGTGAGACACTGAAAGTGCTCATGGACAAAAGTCAGGTCACATGTGACCACACAATAGAACTCTAACCCCAACCTCTGTAGCAACCGGCCTGGGAAGCCAAACCACAACCCCTGTCGTGACATTTGGTACTTGTCAATGACCACCAGCTCCTCTAATTTTTGCCCCCACAGCCTCCTCTATTTCCAACTCAGGATCAACCAGAGAAAGCCAAACATGCTTTCCAAACCAATCACATAAGATGTTCTGCTTTTAGTTAGCCTGCTTCCAACTTCCCCATGTTAATACCCTACCCTCCATTCAGAACACACCAGCAGTCTGCCGTTTTTTCCCCCTATAAAGCTTTCCTCTGCCAGTCTCTGAATCCCTGCCAAAGGCTAGTGATGGCAGCTGACTCCCTTGCTATATAGAGAGTACTGGATAAGTAGCCCCGATTTGTTCTCATTTCAGTGGCCTTTATTTCCACAGGCCTATCCCATATTCCAACTAGATATTAGATACATGTTCTATACTGGGGTTTGTATATAAGGTTTTATTTTGAAAAGTTCTACTGCTAATTGTGTTTTTTTTTTAAAAATTCACTAATACAGATTAATGCCAAGAGACAAACGTCTCAAGGAATCTGAGTAAGAATGTTCAGCTTGCATTAAAGTAGGACACAAGTGATATATAGACAGATGGCAGCAAAGGGAAGCCAGACAAAGACAGGGCAGGGCCTGGGCAATGGACAGAGGCTTCCAGAGACCTCTGTAGGCTTTCTTCTGTAAACCAGGCACAGCTGAGTCCAGGAGACATAGGGGCTGGACTGTCTAGTTGGAACACCTCCTTACCAGCCACTCCTCAGACGTGGGCTGGAATTAACCACAGTTGTAAGACTGTAGAAATGTCCACCTGCCAGAAGTGTAGACAAATGAACCAAATACATAAATAAGGCCCTAGGAGGACTCAAATAAGAGGAAGACGACTGGGGAGGTCCTAGCCCCTTACCTCCATGGGAAAACGGCTTCTTAGATGCTGGGATTGGAGCCCTGTCTACCTATGACAATTTGCCTGCCTGAAATCCTAAAATTCTCAGGATCACTCTATAAAGTTTTAAAATCTATTTAAAATAGGTTACGGCTGCATTTGCCCAACTTGTGAATGTTAATATATGTCTCAGAAAAAAAGGAGTCAAATAAGTTTGGGAAACGCTGGTGAAACTAAGTTAAACAGATATCGTTTTAGTAGGACTTTGCAAAACCTTAAATATGCTAATATATGTAGTGAATCTATATAAAGCATTTCCCAAACTTATTTAACTGTAGAAATTGGTTTCCTGCCCACCTATTTACATCTCCTTGAACATCATTCTATGGCATACCATTCTGGAGACACAGGTTTGAGATAATGTTACCTTTCAAAGGAAAACCACCAGCTGGTTAAGTTAATGCCTCTTAAAATGCATCGTAACTCACCAAAGGGAGGATCAGGAGACCAGAGAGGAAGTGGCCCAAGAGGACAATTTTGAGGGAAGGAGGAAGAAGACAAAATTATAAAGCAGGGCCAGAGGCCAAGGAGGTTACAGTTGGGTCTCAGGTCAGCCTACCACAATTTAAGGACAGTAGGTGTTAAATTCCAGATGGAGGAAGTCAAAGATTATGCTCATCTGGTTTGTAATTTTCCTTAGCCAACCCTAGTATCGGTATCTCGAGAAGATGGAGAGCGGCCATGAGAATCATTGAACTAGATAAAAATGGAGATTTAGGTGAATGGTTGTGTTTATAGCATTTCATCAGTGATGGCCCTTGGCCCCATTTCAGAGTTAAGATAACTAAGGGCAGAGAGATGATGCACCTCATCTGATGCCTCAGCAAAGCCACTGTTCTTTCTGCAGTCACACCTTGAAGTCTTCGATAGACCATAGGGAAGGAGAGTGAAGTGTGACAAGCATCCCTCGTTTACTTACTTTAGAATCACGCAGCCTGTTCCTGCTGGTGGCGCAATCCAGAACACCTGGATCCTTGTCCTCCTCCGTGGGGTGCTTTCGGTGACCGCAACGGGGCAATTACTCATAAACTGTGTTTCTTCTTCATCTATGATCTGTGGCAAACCAGTGGAAAATAAACACATTATAATGCAATGTCACTTCGGGAAGGCTCTTAAGTTTTGGAGTTGACACTTCCTTAATTTTATTTTTAAACCTGTCATTTTGTGTTAGCAGCTCTATATCCCCAGACACCAGAATAGTGCCTGGCATAGAGTCCCAGTCAATGCTTGTTGAATTAACATGAGGGCAGGGATTTGGCACATGTTCCCTGCTCTCTGGGACCAGGATCTTGTGTCAGCACTTTGAGAAACAGACCACTAGGTGATGATCTTGCTTAGTTCGCTAAGATAAGCTGGGTCCCACTTCAAGGAAGCAGGAGGAAGAGGGGGAGGGGGGGTGGTGGGGAGGAGGAAGAAGAGGAAGGAATGATCCAAAGCCAACACCCTCTGAATAGCTAACATTTGCAATTCAGCTACAGTTTTATAAGGTGAAATCAAAATGCTAGAAGAAAACACCCCTTTGGAGGAAGTACACCGAAGTACTTAAACTCTCTCTAAGCTTCATGGCACTATTTACTTTGTGGTCTCTACTTTCCTAGTTTGTGCATTGTATCGGTGTTCTCCCAAGTTAACCATCAAGGTTTCCTTGGACACTGCAAAAAAACCTGGTAGCCACTTCCATTCCCCAAGACTCAGCATATCTCCTGCTTGCTTCTGGGTCTGCTGCCGAGACCTGCCTATCCCTCTAGTACTGTTATAGACTGTTAGACCTGGAGGGATCTCTTGAGGGAAATCATCTAAATTCAGTTGGTCTTTCGTGCCAACTCCAATCGACTGGCAGGAGCTGTGTCATGAGTAGTGCTAATAACAATAATCGATAACATTTATGGAGTGTTTAGTATGTGCTAGATGCTCAGCTAAGTGCTTTATCTGAATTACTCATTTAATCTTCAAATACAATTTAATAAGATGATAATATCCGTATTGTACTTATTTTACTTTTAAAAATTCATATTCCTTTTAGGACACCAGGCAAAAAAAAAAAAAAAACGAAGTCACTCAAGCTCCTTAGTTCATCATATATTTTTATCACTGGACAAAGCAAAAGCAATCTCCTATTTTATTCATCTTTACATTCTTTATCCTACCTCTATTTGTATATATCCGTTTGTGTGTATATTTATAAATGTACATAAAATATATGTATAAATAAAATATACAATATATAAATATAAAAATATACTATATGTATTATTTGTGTTTATACATACGTGACTTACTTGAAGTTACATACAATTGTTTTGTATTTGAATGTTTCTTCCACTTAATCTTAACACTTTTAAGATACCGGTGTCCCCCACTATCTGAAAGTACAGCATACCTATGAAACCGTTTGTAAGCTGACATGGCATAAACTAAAGAAGCAGTTACCATTAATTTATGTGGAAAATTTTTTGAGCGTTCCCAGACTCCAAAAATAACGTCTCTAAGACTCTTCTGACACCTTAAGACACATCTTGCTAACAGATGCACACAACAAATCAAGAGGAAACACAGATGCTCACAGATACAGTTCAAAGCCGTGGGGCTTGATGCAGGGATGCTGAGCACCGTTCCGGGGGAAGGAGGTTGGCCAGGACACTCTCGCTGCTCAGGGGTGCACTGCCTCCGAACAGCTCACTGCCCAACAAATGCTGCATGCTATTTTCACTTCTTGCCTTTTTTCACGAAAGTGAAAACCGTCTGTGGACCTCCCTCAGTTGGTGAAAACACACACCAGAGTAGGTCTTGTGTAAAAGCGGGGTGGTAGAAAGCGAACTTTCAAAAAGTGGGAATGCCCGTATGCCACTGTTACCGTATGTGAATGTAATTCGTTGCTTCTGACTGCTGCCTAGTATTCCACTGCATGCACAGACCACATTTTACTTATCCATTTTCCCAGGGAGGCGCAGTCAGCTGACTTCCAGATCTTTACCTCCACAAACATGCTGCAATGAAGACCTTCACGCTGCTCTGCTTGGGAACCCACATGAGAGTTTCTTAGCAATATAAACCATGGAGTGGGATTGCAAAGCTATTGGGTTGTGGATATGAACATATTAATTTCACTAAGTACTGCAAGACCGCTGTACAGAATGGCTACACCATTCATTCTATTAGCTAGTCACAAGTGTTCCCGTTTTCCTATATCCTCACCAGTATGTAGGATTATTGGGCTAATTGGTTCTCATCTGATGGATGTAAAGTGGTATCTTGTTTTCATTTAATGCTAGCAACTTTGAGCAGCTCTTCATAAATTTATCAGGTTTCTCCTTCTGTGAATTGCCTCATCAGAATTTTTGCTGGTGGATTTTCCGGTCTTTTTCTTGCTGATTTGTAGTACTTTCTACATATGAATCCCCAATCATTTACAAATATCTTTCTGTCACCCAGCTGTTAATCGTACTTTTGGAATTTTTCATTTAATAGATATAACTTGCATCTAGTCAAATTTACCAATTTCTCTTCTATGGCTTGCACTTTTGCGGTCTTGCCTAACTGAGACCACAGAGATATTTTCCAATATTTTTTTCCATTGGCTTTATAAGTTTACCTTTCGCGTTTCGGTTTTCAATGCATTTAGATTTTATTTTTTAATATAATGGAATAGGGCTCCAACTCCACTTTTTCCACACTATGAACTAATTAAAAAAATTTGTTTGTTTGTTTGTTTGTTTATTTATTTATTTATTTATTTATTTATTTATTTATTTATTTATTTTAGAGAGAGAGTCAGAGAGCGAACAGGGAAGAGGGGCAGAGGGTAGAAAGAGAGAATCTCAAGCTGGCTCCATGCTTAGCGTAGACCCGAGGCGGGGCTGTATCCCAAGACTCTGGGATCATGACCCTAGCCAAAATTAAGAGTCGGATGCTTAACCGAGTCTCCCAGGCGTCCCTAACCTTAATTTAAAAAAAATTTTTTTCTAACATTTATTCATCTTTTGAGAGACAGAGCGTGAGCAGGGGAGGGGGAGGGGCAGAGAGAATCCCAAGGGGCAGACACAGAATCCCAAGCAGGCTCCAGGCTCTGAACCGAGAGCACAGAGCCTGATGCGGGGCTCGAACTCACAAACCGTGAGATCATGACCTGAGCCGAAGTCAGACGTTTACCTGACTGAGCCACCCAGGCGCCCCTAACCCTAATTTTTGAAGAGCAGTTTTAGGTTTCCAACAAAATTGAGCAGGAAGTCCAGAGTTCCTATAGACTCCCTGTCCTCACACATGAACAACTTTCTGTATTACCAATAACTGACACCAGAGTGGTACATTTGTTATAACTGATGAACCTACACTGACACATCATCAGCACTCAAAGTCCAGAGTTTACATGAGGGTTCGCTCTTGGTGCTGTATATTCTATGGGTTTTGAAAAATGTATAATGACATGTATTCACCATTGAAGTAAGTATTACAGTATTATACTGAATAGTTTCACTGCCTTAAAAATCCTCTGTATTCTGCCTATTCATGCTCCCCTCCCTCCAACCCCTGGCAACCATTAATCTTTTGTTATAATTGCTTATTAGTTCCACGAGGTTTTTTGTTGATTCTTTCAGATTTTCCTACATAGACTATCAGGTCATCAGAGAAAAAAAAGAGTTTTATTTCTTCTTTCCCATTCTGTATAACTTTTTATTTCCTTTTCTTCTCTTATTGCAGTATCTAGAATTTCCAGTATGCTGTTGAAAAGTAGTGGTGAGAGGGGACATACTTGCCTTGTTCTTGATCTTACTGAGAAAGCTTCAAGTTTCTTACCAGTAAGTATGATATTAGGTATAGGTTTTGTTTGTAGATGCTTTTTGTCAAGTTGAGGACATTCCTCTCTATTCCTAGTTTGCTGAGGGTTTTTATTATGAGTGGGTATTGGGTTTTGTCAAATGCTTTTTCCACATCTATTGAAATAATCACATGATTTTTCTTCTTCAGTCTGTTGAAAGTAACGGATTACATTAACTGATTGTCAAATGTTGAACCAGCCTTGCATTACCTGGGATAAATTCCACTTGATTATGGTATATGTAATTTTTATACATTGCTGAATTTGATTTGTTAACATTTTTGTTGAGGAATTTTGCATCTACCTTCATGAAAAATATGAGTCTGCAGGGTTTTTTTTTTCTTTTTTTTTTTAAATTTTTTTTTCAACGTTTTTTATTTATTTTTGGGACAGAGAGAGACAGAGCACGAACGGGGAAGGGGCAGAGAGAGAGGGAGACACAGAATCGGAAACAGGCTCCAGGCTCTGAGCCATCAACCCAGAGCCTGACGCGGGGCTCGAACTCACGGACCGCGAGATCGTGACCTGGTTGAAGTCGGACGCTTAACCGACTGCGCCACCCAGGCGCCCCTTTTTTTTCTTTTTTTTGCAAATTTTTGTCTAGATTTGGTGTTAGGGTAACACAGGCATCATAGAATGAGTTAGAAAGTAGAATGTTGGTATAATTTCATCATTCAATGTTTGTAGAATTCACCAGTGAGCCCATCTGGGTCTGGTGCTTTCTGTTTTGGAAGGTTATTAATTAGTAATTCAGTTCTTTAATAGATACAATAGATACAGGTCTATTCAGATTGCTTATTTCTTCTTGTGTAAGTTTTGACAGATTGTGTCTGTTAAGGAATTGGTCCATTTCATGTAGGTTATACATTTATGGGCATAGAGTTGTTCATAATAGCCCTTTATTATTCCTTTAGTGTCCATTGGATCGATAGTAATGTTACGTCTTTCATTTCTGATATTAGTGATTTTTTCTGATATTAGTGATTTTTGTTTTCTCTCTCTCTCTTCTTTTTTTTTTTTTTAATTTTGGCTAGGGGTTCATCTTTTTTTTTTTTTTTTTATCTTTTCAAAGAGCCAATCTTTTGATTTTGTTAGTTTTCTCTATTGATTTCTTGTTTTCAATTTCATTGATTTCCGCTCTCATTTTTATTACTTCTCTTCTGCTTACTTTGGATGCAATTTTCTTTCTTTTTCTAGTTTCCTAAGGTGGAAGCTGAGATTATTGCTTAGACCTTTTTCTTTTCTTTATTTTTTTTCATTAATTTTTTTTTTAACATCTATTCATTTTTGAGAGTGAGAGAGAGCATGAGCAGGGAGGGGGCAAAGAGAGAGGGAGACACAGAATCCGAAGCAGGCTCCAGGCTCTGAGCTGTCAGCACAGGGCCCTACGTGGGGCTCGAACTCACAGACTGTGAGATCATGACCTGAGCTGAAGTCGGAAGCTTAACCGACTGAGCCACCCAGGCGCCCCTTTCTTTTCTAATATATACATTCAATGCTATAAATTTTCCTTAAGCATTGCTTTTGCTATATTCTACACATTTTGATAAATTGTATTTTCATTTTCATTTAGTTTAAATATTTTTAAAATTCTCTTGAAATTTCTTCCTTGACTCATGTGTTGGTTAGAAATGTGCTATTTATAAAAAAAAGAAAAAAAGAAAAAAAGAAATGTGCTGTTTATGGGGATTTTTCAGCTATCTTTCTGTTATTGATTTCTAACTTAATTTCATTGTAGTCTGGGAGCAGACATTGTATTTCTCTGTATTTGTTAAGGTGTGTTTTATGGCCCAGAATGTGGTATATCTTGGTGAATATTTCATGTGAGCTTGAGAAGAATGTGTAATCTGCTATTGTTAGATGAAGTAGTCTATAGATGTCAATTATATCCACTTTATTGATAGTACTGTTGAGTTTGACTATGTCCTTACTGATTTTCTGACTGGTAGATCTGTCCATTTTTTTTTTTTTTTTTTTTTTTTTTTTTTTTTTCAACGTTTTTTATTTATTTTTGGGACAGAGAGAGACAGAGCATGAACGGGGGAGGGGCAGAGAGAGAGGGAGACACAGAATCGGAAACAGGCTCCAGGCTCCGAGCCATCAGCCCAGAGCCTGACGCGGGGCTCGAACTCACGGAGTGCGAGATCGTGACCTGGCTGAAGTCAGACGCTTAACCGACTGCGCCACCCAGGCGCCCCTAGATCTGTCCATTTCTAATAGAGGGGTGTTGAAGTCTCCAACTATGATAGTGGATTCATCTATTTCTCCTTGTAGCTCTACCAGTTTTCATATCACATATTTTGATGCTCTGTTGTTAGGTGCATACATATTAAGGATTATTATGTCATCTTGGAGTACTTAACCCTTTATCATTATGTAATGTTCCTCTTATTCCTGATAACATTCCTTGCTCTGAAGTCTGCTCTGTGTGATATCAATACAGCTACTCTTTCTTTCTTATGATTAGTGTTAGCACTGTGTACCTTTCTCTATCATTCTGCTTTTAATTTATATGTGTCTTTATTTTTAAAGTGAATTTCTTATAGACAACACATCAGGGTCTTGTTTTTGATTCACTCTGGCAATCTGTCTTTTAGTTGGTATATTT
Source organism: Neofelis nebulosa (assembly GCF_028018385.1). NCBI lineage: Eukaryota > Metazoa > Chordata > Mammalia > Carnivora > Felidae > Neofelis > Neofelis nebulosa. Next base: position 70,314,984 of record NC_080791.1, on the reverse strand, counting down.
AGACTATTCATGTTTAAGGTGATTATTGATATAGTTGGATTAATATTTGCCACATTTATTTTCTATTTGTTGCCCTTTTTTGTTTTTATTTTTGCCTTTCACACTTCTGTCATTTTTGGCTTTGATTGAACATTTTATATGATTCTATTTTCTCTCCTTTCTTAGCAAATCAATTATACTTCCTTTTTTTTTTTTTTGCTTTTATAGTGGTTGTCCTAGAATTCATAGTATACATTTATAACTAGTTCAAGCCTACCTTTAAATAACACCATACTGTTTTACAGATAGTGCAGTCACTTTATAATGACCAAAGATTCCCAGTTCGTTCCTCTGGTCCCGTACACTGTTGTTGTCATTCATTTCACTTATACGTGTCATGTATATAGATGTAAACATACATAATTGAATGTATTATTGCTATTATTATTTTGAACAAACTGTTATCTGTTAGTTCAGTTAAGAATAACAAAAAATAGGGGTGCCTGGGTGGCTTGGTCGGTTAAGCATCCGACTTCGGCTCAGGTCATGATCTCACGGTCCGTGAGTTTGAGCCCCGCGTCAGGCTCTGTGCTGACAGCTCAGAGCCTGGAGCCTGTTTCAGATTCTGTGTCTCCCTCTCTCTGACCCTCCCCCATTCATGCTCTGTCTCTCTCTGTCTCAAAAATAAATAAACGTTAAAAAAAATTAAAAAAAAAGAATAACGAAAAATAAAAACTATTTTATTCCTTCACTTATTCCTTCTTTGATGCTCTTCTTTATGAAGATCCAAGTTTCTGAATTGTATTATTTTTCTTCTCTATAAATAACTTCTAAAGCATTTCTTGCAAGACAGGTCTACTGACAACAACTTCCTTCAATTTTGATTTGCCTGACAGTCTTTATTTCCTCTTCACATTTGACGAATAACTTCAGAGAGCACAGAATTCTCAGTTGGTATTTTGTTTCAACACATTAAGTATTTCACTCCACTCTCCTCATATTTGCATGGTTTCTGAGGAGAAATTGGATATAATTTTTATCTTTATTCCTATATAGGTAAGTGTTCCCTCCGCCCCCCCCCACCCACACACACTCTGGTTTCTTTCAGGATTTTTTCTTTACCTTTGACTTTCTTTAGCTTACAGATAACTTTACTTGCTGTTAGAATGGAGTGGTGACTTCCAAGCTTCTTACATGTGGGATGGGACACCAGAAGTCCACACCGTGAATTACTTTCACACTACTTAATCCATCTTTCCCCCATTTTGTGGGGGATTTTATGATGCCACCTCTGTCATCTATAGGATGACAATGTAGCTTATTGTCCAGACAAGGATGAAGAGGGTGTTACTAACCATTGTTCTGGAATAACAGGCAAAACTGAGACTTTCCCAGGCAAATGGAGCATATATTCAACCGAATCCTATACCGTTCCCAAACACGTTTCTGGGCTTTCCATTTTGGTCTCCTGCCCACCCCCTGCCCACAGCACTGTAATATATTTTAAAATCTAGAAGGGCAAGTCCCCTTTCCTAGCTTGTCTTTGTCAACAGTGTGTTATCTTTTTTGTTTTAAGTTTATTCATTTATTTTTGGAGAGACAGAGAGAGTGCAAGTGGGGAAGGGGCAGAGAGACAGAGGGACAGTCCCGAGCAGGCTCTGTGTTGTCCTGGGGGGCTTGAACCCATGAAACCGTGAGATCACTACCTGAGCTGGAACCAAGAGTCAGATGCTCAACCAACGGAGCCACCCAGGCGCCCCTGTGTTATTTTCTTGTAAGTCTTTATTTTTACATATATAATACACAAACTCTAAAAACTTCCTTACCTCTCTGTCATTGTATCTTCCTGATGTGACGAAATCCTAACCTAAGATAAACTGCTCACCCTGTGATAAGACTGATTGTCTCCTATATTAATTGACTCCTAGCCTTGAGTCTGTCCTGCTATACTGCTCTGTGTATCTGATAAAACCTCAGCAGATTAGACTCTGGTAAAATACTTTCTATTTATCATTTTACTTTCCCATTCTTTTTTTTTTTTTTTTTAATTTTTTTTTCAACGTTTTTAATTTATTTTTGGGACAGAGAGAGACAAAGCATGAACGGGGGAGGGGCAGAGAGAGAGGGAGACACAGAATCGGAAACAGGCTCCAGGCTCCGAGCCATCAGCCCAGAGCCTGACGCGGGGCTCGAACTCACGGACCGCGAGATCGTGACCTGGCTGAAGTCGGACGCTTAACCGACTGCGCCACCCAGGCGCCCCTTACTTTCCCATTCTTGACAACGATGATCTCAAATCTCCTCCACTCTCCCCAAACCTCTGATCTTTATCTCTCCTCTTTACTCTTATTGTTTTACCTTGCTTCTTACTTTACAGGAAAAAACAGAAGTCATCAGATGTAAAGTCCTTCATTTTCTCGGCTGCATCTACCCTGTCCTCCTTCTTGCTGTTTATAATAGAGGGGTCTTACTTTGCCTACATCTCTGCTTTGCTCCCATCACTTCTACCTGACTCTAACAATTACATTTTGCCCCTCCAGATTCAACTTTTGCCCCCACGAAATCATTCCCTTTAGCCTATTAAGCACATTTGAGTCTTTCCCATTGAAAAATTAAGCAATCCTCAGTTACTCCTCCATTTCTCCCCAGTTACAGTGTTTTCTCTCTCTGTCACGAAATGCTTGAAGGCATTGGCTTTGCTTTCTGCCTTCACTTCACCTCCCACTTATTCTCAGCCCAATCCCAGGAGTTTGGGGAACATCATGGTACCCAGACAGCTCTAGCTAAGACCATCAGTGTCTTCTGCAGTGCTTAATCCAGTAAATACTATGTAGTCTTTCTTCTTGAAGCACTCTCTCTCTGCTTGGCTTTAGTGTCATAGCTCCTTCCTGTCCTACCAACCCCTCCACTTTCCTGTCTCCTCCACTTTCTTTGGCTGCTCATCCTCCTCTACCGGTCTTTGAATCTGAAATGGCTCAAGGCTAGTCCTAAGCCCTCTCCAGTTCTGACTTTATTCTGTCTCTGCAGGTGATCTCATCCAACTCATGGCTTTAATTACTACCTATGTGTGGATGAGTCACAAGTTTATCTTTCCAGCCTTGGTCATTCCTCTGGTCTCCAGACATGTATCTCTGACCTCCTATCTTCTATTTGCATTTCCTGTTGGATTAAAACCACCTCAAATCCACCTTGTCAGCAACTAACTTAACTATCCTCTGTCTAGCCTGGCCCTAATTCAGTTTTGCGAGTCAGAAACACTGGATGTCCACCTGGGTTCTTTCCTCCCTCCCCCCTTCACATCCAGCAGCTGTCCATTTTACCTTCCAAATATCTCCTGAATTCCTACAACCATCATTACTACTACCCCAGACTAAGCTATGTCATTTTTAATCTGAACTAATATAAAGTTGTTATTCTAAGTAGCCTTTGTACCTTGTCTCTTGCCTTTCTCCAATTTGTTCTCTATATGGCAAGCCAAAGTGATCTTTCAAAAACACAAAAACAATTACAATGTCCCCCTCCTTAGAACAATTTCATTGCTTCTAGAATCAAGCTTTTCATTGCTTCTAGAACCAAGACGGAAATCCTTAACAAACTTGAATCTCTGCCTTCCTACCTCTCTAGCCTCATACCGTGCTATCTCCCTCCTTGTTTTCTGCACTTGGCTACACTGGACTTGTGTCTTCTCCTGCCAAAGCCCGACAAATTCGTATTTCCTTTTCCCTCCCGTCCTTTCCCTCTCTTCATCTCCCCTCTTCTTCCTTCTTTCCCTCTCTCGTCTCTTCCTTCCCCTCTGTCCTTTACTTAATCTCAGCTCACTTATTTTTTCATTGAAAAGACTTCCCTGCCTTCCTCCACGTGGCAATTCCCTCCCTTATATGTTCTCACAGGACACATCTCTTTCCTTTTAGACACCTTATTTTTTTTTTTTTTTTATAAATTTTTTTTTTTTTAACATTTTTTATTTATTTTTGGGACAGAGAGAGACAGAGCATGAACGGGGGAGGGGCAGAGAGAGAGGGAGACACAGAATCGGAAACAGGCTCCAGGCTCCGAGCCATCAGCCCAGAGCCTGACGCGGGGCTCGAACTCACGGACCGCGAGATCGTGACCTGGCTGAAGTCGGACGCTTAACCGACTGCGCCACCCAGGCGCCCCAAGACACCTTATTTTTTAATTTTACGTGCATTTGTTTGCTTGATTAATGGCTACTTCTCTAATAACCTGTAAGCTACACAAGGGCCAGCATGATGTCTTTTGGTATTTTTTCTCCTTGTTTTCCCACTACATAGCACAGAGCCTGATACATAACTAGGTGTACCTGCCTCCTCCTTTTGGTTGTGAGATTCCCAGCTCTATGTTTGGGCTATAATATCTGCCTTAGCTCTCTTAGACAACTCCTTGGACTTCCTTCTGACTTGGGACTGTTTTTCTAGATGGTTATTAATAGCCTTAACTATAATAATAATAATAATAATTATTATAATTATAATTATAATTATAATAGCTACCATTTTTGAGTACTATATTGGCCAAGGCCTTTACATCTATGGTTTCCATTCCCACTCCACTCCCCCCCCCCATCAAAACTGGTATGCATTATTAAACCTATCCTTGAAGAAACAACTGTGATGTGATGGGTTAACTAACCTGTCCAAGTCCAACAGTGGTAGAGCCAGGGTTTGAGCCCTACCTGGCTCTAATGTTTATGCTGTTTCCCTGTGCCACAGTCCCTCCTAATAGTGCCATCCCCTTATGTTAGGTAAGAAGTTTCTCTCTAGTCAAGCTTAGTCCCACGGAACCACATATACTGCCTATACGGCCTATAACAACTAAATACCCCACTCCCCACATAAGTACTTGGTAAATGTATATAGTGCTTTGCTTCATATTTTCTCAGAGGGTGCTTAGTTTCCCTTTTGCAGCTTTGTTGATGTGAGGGTGGATTTCTAAACAATGTGACTTTCTTGGACTTGTACACCTGGATTCCGGTTAGAACCCCCTTTACTGGTAGTCACAGAGAACTTTTGTAACTTTTAAACATTTAAAAACTTTGGGATGATTTTAGGTGACTATATCAGAAAAGCCAAAAGTAATTAATATTTAATTAACATTTTCTATGTGCCAGATACTTAGTATGGTCACATAATTGAATCCTTGATGGGAATAATTATTTCCATTTTACAGATGAGGAAATGAAGCTCAGAATGATCCATTCTGACCTAGCGCTGTCTGAAGCCAAAGCCTGTGCTCTTTCCAGTCGCCTCTGGCAAAGATTCCAATGGGGGATAAGACTAAGACCCTTGGCCCAGTACTGAAACAAAGAATGTTTTCCAAGACATCGAAGCCACCTCAGGTAAATATGGTTGTTTATCCACAACCTCAGTTACCAGATGGTAATTAGGCATTGAACAGAAGGTTGTTTCTTCCGATTCAGAGAATGCTCCCAAAGTTGTTTGCTTTTCAGAAAATATCAGCTTCTTCCAATAAGCCTTGGGTCTATGAAAACCTGCTCTTTGTTTTTCTAGATGGTTATTAATAGCCTTAACTGTAATAATAATAATAGCTACCATTTTTGAGTACTATATTGGCCAAGGCCTTTACATATATAGTTTCCAATCCCCCCAACCCCCAATAAAAATAAGTGATAACCTTAAGCTACCCTTGAAGAAACTGTGATGTAGATGGGTTAACTAATCTATCCAAGTCCAGGTTAGTCTTTCCTTGTCTCCCAGAATCTCCACACTCCATGTGGTCTGAGTAAAGCCACCACATTAGCCATCCTCCAAATGACTAAATAAAGCCTTCACCACTCATTTCAATCTCTGATTTTTTTTTCTGACTACCTGAGACCAAAAAATTAAGACATATTACAATGGGCAGTTGTGTCTGGAAGTAGTATTATGGGTGATTTTTCTTTCCTTTCTGTGCCTTTTGTATTTCTAAATTTTCTAAAATAAGGATGTTTTACTTTAAAAAATGTTTAAAAATATTTATTTTTGAGACAGACAGAGCATGAGTGGGGGAGGGATAGAGAGAGAGGGAGACACAGAATCCGAAGCAGGCTCCAGGACCCAGGCTCTGAGCTGTCAGCACAGAGCCCGATGCGGGGCTCGAACTCACAGGCTGTGAGATCATGACCTGAGCCGAAGTCGGACACTTAACTGACTGAGCCACCCAGGCACCCCGCTAAGTTTAAGTTTAAAGTCACTTGGGAGAGATTTGCTGGTAAAGAAGGCTGCTTGGCTCCCTTCAAGAGAGAGCTTAAGAGACCTGTGACTGGTCTTCATCCAGCCAAGTGAGTCAGGTACAGCAATCCAGGTTCAAACAGGGAGACAAGGTTTAATTTCCAGAATGCTCAGCAACCTATAGTTAAGGCAACTCGTTGGGCATCTGGTCATGAGTAGACTTTTCAATACTAGCTTTCTAAGCTATGTCATCAGCATAACTGCAAAAGTTTCCAAAACTTTTCATTAATCATACTCTTAGTCCTGAATCACATGCCATACCCATTTTGAAAGGTGCCTCATGACCTGCCTTTACCCTTAGGGTGTCTACTCTTTCCTCATCCTATTTATGACATCACTTTCTTTTCAGACTTGAATACACAATATTCTTTTTAAAAATCTAATCTTGGGGTGTCTGGGTGGCTTGGTCGGTTGGGCGTCCGACTTCGGCTTAGGTCATGATCTTGTGGTCCGTGAGTTCGAGCCCCACATCGGGCTCTGTGCTGACAGCTCAGGGCCTGGAGTCTGTTTTGGATTCTGTGTCTCCCTCTCTCTCTGACCCTCCCCCATTCATGCTCTGTCTCTCTCTGCCTCAAAAATAAATAAACGTTAAAAAAATTTTTTTAGGGGCGCCTGGGTGGCGCAGTCGGTTAAGCGTCCGACTTCAGCCAGGTCACGATCTCGCGGCCCGTGAGTTCGAGCCCCGCGTCAGGCTCTGGGCTGATGGCTCGGAGCCTGGAGCCTGTTTCCGATTCTGTGTCTCCCTCTCTCTCTGCCCCTCCCCCGTTCATGCTCTGTCTCTCTCTGTCCCAAAAATAAATAAAAAACGTTGAAAAAAAAAAAAATTAAAAAAAAAAAATTTTTTTTAAATCTAATCTTGATCCCCCTCCTCAACTCTGATCTATATTCTCTCCGGATAGGTTGTCTCACCCTTTCTGGTATGGCAGACATAAGCCTCAAGAGAATAACCTAAACAATGTCAAGATCCCAGATGGAGTCTCAAGCATTCTAACAAGTGGGTGGACCTCATGGCAGTGGGACATCTGAGAGAATACTATCCAGAAGTTCATGTAGGTGGCATCTTGGACATTTATCTTCATGAAGCTGAGCTTCAGACAGAGATCAGGGCTGGTGGTCAGGGTCAGGGCTCCAGTTCCTACATGAGAATCAAGGAGAAGTTGGATATTTGGAACAGGAACTTGGAATGGCATCCACACCAGGAAAGTGGTCCCATGAGCATGGTCTTGGGGCACATCCGGCAGGAGAGGGTAGGTTTAGAAACTAGGGCCTTGGTTTAAGAAGGGACTTCTGTTGGGGGGATGTGAGATGAAAGTAAGGGAACAACTTAGGAGCCCAGTAGTCAGTACAGGGCATCACAACCAAGGATGCCTCTCGGGGATAGTAATGTGATAATCCTCAGTTGGGACAGTGGTTGCTTAAGCATTCTGTCCTCAAGTCGTTATTGATCTTGGTAGTGGGTGAGCTGAGTCTGAGGGAGAGGACAGTAGTACATCTAAATATGGATTGTTGCATCAGAAAGTGCAGGTGACACTAACACTTAGGGTCAGTTATGGTGGAGAATGAGGGAAGATAGGTCCTTTGGTATCATCTCATAAATATTTATTTTTTCTCTGGACATTTGTGTGAAGTGGTGTGGTAGATGGAAAGCACGTGAATGTTTGAGTCAGATAGATCTGGATTAAATCTCGGTTCCACCACTTTCCAGTTGGATGACTTTGGCCAAGTCCACTTGGCCTTATGAGTCAGTTTTCCTCATCTGAGAAATGAGGATAATAAAACCCATCTTGCTTGGTTGACATAAAGAATAAATTCACAAAGCATTCAATACCTATAACAAGCCCTCAGTATATTGTAGCTGAAGGGATGTATTCCCCCAATACCTTATGCTAGCAAATTATATTAATACCAAAGGAGAAGATCCTGGTGAAGAGCAGCAGGAATAAACTTTTCATTATTATTATGCAAGAGGTACTTCTTCAATGTAGGAAAATTAGAACACATAGAGAAGAAAACATTATGAAACAGATATTACTCACAATTCTACTACCCCCAAGAGAGCATTATTAACCTTTTGATGTGTATCTTTTCAGATTATACATATATGCACAGGAATATATGCCATTCTAGAAAATAGGGTAGCTAGTGTCTTGTGACCTGCTTTTTTACTCAATAGCACATCATGAACTACCTTCTTTTGTACTCAGTGTATCTCTCAATAAAATTTTTCTATGATTGCATAATAGCCCATAGTATGGATAGCCCACTCTTTAACCTAACAAACTTCAGGGTGTTGAACATTCTGTTGCTTACAATTTTTAGGCTATTCTGATCATCTCTTATGGCTAAATTTCACATCTTTAATTTTTCTGGGAGTGAAATTAATGTACGTTATTATTGCTTGATCTTTCCAGGAAGGGATTTTGAACCATTTAAGTAAAATCTAAGCAAGAATCCAAAGAAAATAATCCCAGTCATTAAATAACCTCTTTCTAGTTTCCCATGTGTATTTTTTTAGTGCAAGTCATGGAAAGAAAGACAGCTGCTTTGCTTTACGAAAGAGCTTTCAATACAGATTTTTAAAAGTTAAAATGAGGATTTTGCCTTTATTGCTCTAAAGGATAAATTTATTTTAGAAAAGTTTACAAAGACAGAAAAGTAAAGGGGAGAAAAGTCCCCCACTATCTCAGTAATTTTGGTTTGTTTCCTTCTAGACTTTTCTCTCTTTATATTTGGAAATGTGTAGATAGCCGTGTTCACATTGCTTGTGTAATGTCGTGTCTTGTTTTTTCCATTTGTTCTAGGAGCCTCCACATGTTTACAGGTTTTTCTAACACATCAGAAACATTATTTGAATGTCTGCGTTGGCTGCATCATCCAGGATAGCTTTTGACAGTCCCTCTTCTAGTCATGAAGATTTGGGTCCAAATCTTGCCCTCTTTTTGTACAAAGACCTTCACCTCTCAGTGCCTATCTGTATCCTCTCACCAGTTGTTGGTATCCTCTCCGACACTAGCATCTCTTTCAACAGATTATTTTCATTTTATTCATTTCATTTACCCTTTCTGCTCTATCTTCCCTTTGCCAGGGGCATGCACTCTACCTCCCAGACCTGAGAAGCATGTGACAACCTGGGGGAGGAGCAGTGCAGAGGTGACCAAGAGCATTGTCGGTGGCCCTTCTGTCACCTTGTTCTGGGCACGTGGCCTCTGATCCGTGGAGGTTGAGTTCTGAGAGCTAATGGATTGTGTTCCCTGCTGAAAAGCAGATTAATCCTCTATGCTATATGGGCTGTTGCACATACTGAGAGCAAACACAGCGGGCCAGACTTTGGAGCAGGGCTGGACCAGGACACGTGGGTGCCCTGTGCAAGCTGATAATCTGCCCTCCTTTCAAAATGATATTCTCTAAGTATCTGCCCAACATTCATTTGGAGGAGAGGCTGAGCACTGTGCAGGAGGCGCCGGAAGACTGCTAGCTCAACTCTCACTCTCTCTTTATTGCCCTGAGCAGTTCAAGTCTTGGCCCTGGATGTGCACATCTCACCTAGCAACAAAGAAGCCTGGAAGGGAGCCTAGACACCATCTCTGGTCACTTAAGCACACCTAGTAGGAGGCAATGGTAAAGGGCCTGGGAGAATCCAACAGCCTATTTACTAGTGGTATGACTCTGGCCAATTCCTTAACCTTTCTGGAAGGAGTCTTCTTATCTGTAAAACAGGTGCTGATAATAGTACCAACCTCAATGGGCTGGAAGGGTTTAAATGAGTTAACGTATGTAAAATAGTTACAGAGGCTCCTGGCACAATGCTATCACTATGTGTATTACAATCATGGTGTGTTGTTTATAATAATAAATATCATTGCTGTCATGTCACGCCTGCTCTCGACAGTTCTGGTAAAGATCATTTTCTCTCATCTCGTTACATTTCCAGTGATGTTTTAGTGATTCTTACAGACTGTGATCCTGGCACCAAGCCAGCTGGCCTGAACCTAAATCCAGCTTGGCTTGGGAGCTTCAAGTACAGTGAGCAGGCTCCAGTGGAGCTGGTGTGTGTGTGTGTGTGCGTGTGTGTGTTGCCTGATCAATCTGTCCACAGTATAGCCCTTGGTTTAAAAACAAAAACAAAAACAAAAGAACTTCACCTTCTACTTTGGAGATGCTAAGACAGACAGAGATGGACTTGGGGGGAACTGGTAATTTAGCAGGCGTAAGTAATCCTCAGTAAGAGAAGAGCCATCTCCCTTAGAAGAACCAGGAAGAGAAGGAAGACTTACTTCCCCTTCAAACCAAGTGAAATATGCCTCCTGGGGTCCTCAAAGACAGCATGGGGGTGGTAGAGAGTACGATGCGTGGGCTTTCAAACAAGGCAGACCTCGGTTGGATTTCTTAGTTACTGAATGACTTTGAAAAAAATAATTAACCTCTCTGTGCCTCAGTGTCCTTCTCTGTAAATGGCTGGGTCATGCTGATAAAGGAAGATCTCCCAGGTGCCTAGAAGGCTTAGGTGTGCAATAACTGTGACTTCCCTTAGAGACAATCAGAGAAAGGGCCCTGATGGCATCCTTAGGGCCCAGAGCCTAGCAAGTGATTGATACATGGGAAATATAGGGCATCCCAGAATGCACAGTCACGGCAATAATGTCATCATTTATTGAGTCCATGCTCTATGCTGTTGCTAACACTTCATATCCACTACTCCACATAATCATCCCAATAATCCTGTGAATTCAGAAACAGGGACTAGGAAGTGGGGAGCCTGGACTCACATCCCCCAGAACCCCAAAGCTAGTGCTTAATTCCACTGGATCTAACTCGTTGTCCCCTCGTCTTCCACTTGGGGGGCTTGTGTCAGTTTTGACTCAATGCTAGAAAATCACTCTGATAAATAGGCTTAAACAAATAGAACCATCTAATTGGGGAACATTATACCATGTAGTCTAGTGCCCAGGAAATAAATCAGCCTTTTAAGTTTTATATTGCAATACAGTGGAAATGTTTAATAATTATTGCCAGAGAATGGTATAATGCAGTACTAAAAATGAGTAATTGAAAAGCCCATCAAGGCAGATGAGGCATCTTCTCACTGAATTGATCTTGAATACTTTACATAATTATTTCATTCAGATTTATGATCAGCTCAGCAAAGTGTACATCTCTCCTGCTCTGCCTGTAGCTGTTCAGGAAGCCTTTTCACACTGCGCTGACACCTTCTGGCGTGGACAAATGAATGTCTCTTGAATGCGAAGAGGACTTTCAGTGGTTTGACTTCATTTGGCAAAGGACAAAGTTAGGAGTGAAAACTCAAGTTTGCTGAGGACCTTCTGTGTCCCAGTCACCGTGCTGGAGTTTATACGCATTCGCCATGTTGGTTCATTTAAAGTCCGCAACAGCCCTGAGAGGGGAATATATATTCCATCTCACAGAAGAAACTGAGGCTCAGAAAAATGGTGTCACTTACTCAGATTCACCAGGCTGATAGTGAACTCACATCAGGTTAGTCTGGTTCTAAACCAGTGGCCTTGGGGTGCCTGGGTGGCTCAGTCGGTTAAGTGTCCGACTTCAGCTCAGGTCACGATCTTGCGGTCCGCGAGTTCGAGCCCCGCGTCAGGCTCTGGGCTGATGGCTCAGAGCCTGGAGCCTGCTTCCGATTCTGTGTCTCCCTCTCTCTCTGCCCCTCCCCTGTTCATGCTGTGTCTCTCTCTGTCTCAAAAATAAATAAACGTTAAAAAAAAAAAAATTAAAAAAAAAAAAAATAAACCAGTGGCCTTTCCACTACATCACCAGCCTCCAGAAAGACCCTGTGTGCCCAGAGAAGGCTTGGAGTTTTGGAGAGAGGATTCTGGTAAGGTCAGATGCTGGGATGTGGGGGGGGAGTGGGAGGGGGGAAGGGGAGGATCCCATACAGATTTTATTTGCAGTTCTGGCTCTTTAAACATCAGAGTTGACCCCTCTCCCCATCCTCATTCTGTCATTCTTACAGTGTCAGCACATCTAGGCAGAGAGGGACCCAGGCCTGTCTCCATGAGGATTACAGTTCCCCATGTATTCAGCTTCACCACCCTGCCCAGATCACCAGCAAAAGCTTATCAGCCTGCCTCTCCCAAGAGCGTGTGGCGTGGGAGTTCTTGGCAAATTTAGTTCACTGGCAAGTGTGGACAGATGGTTGTTAGGATGAGCCAGAAACCTTTGTTTCTGGTCTCACCCATATGTCAACATGACCAAAATGAGGAAAAGTGGGGAGGGGGTAGGAGGAAAAGGATGGGGCTAGCTTACAGGCAGGAAAAATAACGCGATTTTTACATTGCATTTAGAAGATTATAAACAGAAATGTAAGACTCTGTGACTCTCCCCTACCCTAGCATAAGACAATGACATTTCCAGCAGAAGACTGATTTTTCTCCCCAACACCCCAGTCTCCTCCTTATCTATGGTGCTTGGGTTGTACTCTGCTTTAGTCAGCAGATATCAGCACAGGGCAAAATTGTGCTCCCTCCTCCCCTATCCCCTCACCATGAGGATGGGTTAAGGTACTGCTGAAGGTTATTTCACAAGAGGCTTAAATGGGTCATTGAATGCCTTCATTCTCCAGGATACAAAAGCAGGTCAGGGTCCCCTCTCGTGTTTTGGTTTTGTTTTGTTTTAGTGTGAAAACAGCAGACATCGTGCATGGACTTATTATATCTTACAGAATATGGTACACGTCTGTGAACTTCTCCACGCCTTGGGGAAATGCCAAGCTTTGATCTAGCTAGATTTTAACACTAAGGATCTTTCTTAAGGAAGTGGATTTGTGGTAACTCATAGTGGCTATTTGTCAAACACATGCAATGCGGTTACTACTGACCAGTGGGTACCAAGCACTTGCAAAACAAATCAAATATCTGAGGAGAATGCATTTTGTCTGCCTAAAGGTAGAGCGTTGGGCTGAGCAAACTGATACGATAATGTGGAAAACGGTGTGAGGCATCCCTTCTGCTCTACTGAGGCACCTGAGCTGGGGGCAGTAGGGAAGGAGCCAAGATGTGAGTTCCCTGGCTCAGGCTCACTGACGATAGGAAGAAGCTCTCCCAAATAATTCTTAGAAGCCAGAAAATCAGCTGTTGTCTTGTCAACACAGTGTATTGTAGGAGAAAGAACATGAATTGGAAGGGCATGGGGCTGGGAAGAACAAAGGGAGAGAGAGGAACAGAAAAGCAGCAATAGATTGAGTGTTCTTCGTTGGCCATGGACTGTGTTAAGAGTGTCCATTTGTGACCCTTCCAACTCTCACGGTGATTCCCTCTCAGATGCTGTTTCTCCTTCTTGCTGCTAGACCGGCTTCTGCTCGTGGTCTCACTTTATGTGCCACTTCCTCTGGGAAGGCTTCCAGACCCTGAGCCAGGTGTGCTAAACTCTGTACCTGCTCCCACCCCAGACCAGCTGAACCAGAAGCTCTGGAAATGGGGCCAGGGTAGCAAAGTCTTTGGCTGATTTTGATGGAGACTTAGGATGAAAACCATCTTGAGTCTAGTCCCTCATATGCAAAAGAAGGAACTGGGTCTACCTGGCTTACCTTTGTGCCCCTAGCACCTAGCACGGTGCTGGACACAGCGGATACACTTAATTAATCTTTGCAGAATGAATAAAGGAATTAATTAAAAGTAGAGAAGTATTACTACTCCTTTTTCAGAGAAGAGGAAACTGAATCACGGAGGCAGAAATCACTGACCTCAATGGCAGAGCTGCTGTAAAAGGAGAGACTAGGGGTAAGCTCCACGGGGGCAGGGACCTTGTCTGTTTCATCGCACCATTTCCAGCACCTAGAGCTGGTCTCAGAACAGGAGCTCAGTACATGTTTACTGAATAAATGATGCCCCTGGTCTCTCTTAATTTACAAATCAATCTCTTTCCACTACGTCTTGCAATCAGCCCTGTATCTGCCATTATCGATGTGGCTTTGCACAAGTCACTTCTCTCTGGATCTCAGTTTCCTCAAATGAGGACACTGGGTGAGATGGCTTCCAGGATTCTTCCTAGTTCGAATCACAGCCCACTGCCCTGTCATCCTATATTGTCACTTTGAAGGATGCAAATCTGGCTATGATGCCAGCACTTTCCACACGCAGCATCTTCCTATTTGCCAAGAGGCCCCTGGATCACTCCTTCCAAGCTTTTTTCTGTACTTCTCTTCCTTCTTTCCCTGCTTCCTGCCTCTCTTTACTTTCTCCCTCCCTTGGCAAGTTTTCCCAATAGGCATGCTGTGATCAGCAAGAGCTCGCCTTAATCTCCTGGTCAGCCCTTGCTCCAAAGAGCAAATCCACAGCTCAGAAAATGTAGCTGTTAATGTATCATCCCCCAAAATCCAATTGAATTGAAAAGCATCGTTTTGTTGATATAGTTGTAGCACCCAGGAAGAAGGGAACTCACATTTGTTAAATGTGTACTACACGCACGGAACTTCACTATGTTATCTTATTTAAGCTTCCCCTTGACAGCCTGCCAGGTGTGCCTCCACAGTATCTCTCTCCAGCACCCCAGAGCACCCACACTCCACAAACCACAGTGGCAACCTCCTAATTTCTCTCTCTGCTTCCACACTTAACCCCTGCAATCCCATCTTCCTGCAGAAGCCAGGGTGCACATTTAAAATTACAAGTCAAAGTCATGTCACTTCCCTGTTTAAAGACTTCCAATGGCTCCCCACTGCATTTAGAATCCAAACTGGAGGCGGAGAAGGGGGGTGTGCAGCACCTGGGTGGCTCAATTGGTTAAGTGTCTGACTTCGGCTCGGGTCATGATCTCACGGTCCGTGAGTTCTAGCCCCGCGTCGGGCTCTGTGCTGACAGCTCAGAGCCTGCTTTGGATTCTGTATCTCCCTCTCCCTCTGCTCCTCCCCCACTCATGCTCATGCACTCTCTCTCTCTCTGTCTCAAAAATCAGTAAACATTAAAGAAATTTTTTTAAAATCCAAACTCAGGGATGCCAGCCTGCAATTCCCCACCTGACCTGTCCCCTGCCAACTTCCCGGACATGATCTCCTGCCACTCTCGGGTCTGACCACCATGCTTTCCTCTTAAACATGCTCCTCTCCAGAGCCTTTGGTGGCTCCCTTGGGCCCGCATCCTACGTGATCCTACCCAGAGATCTTAAAGAGTTAGGAAGGAAAAGAGTGACCAACAGGCTGAGATAAACTTAGGACTTCCGTGACCGCTGGTTTTCCATGTGAACCAACATGAACTTGCTTTTAATTTTGCTCCTCACCTTCGCTTCTCTGTACTCTGCCACAGGAAGGGAGATGATTCTACGGATAAAGTTCAGGGTATTTGCAAAAGGTGGTGAAGAGCCAAATACGCTGCCTGCTCTTCCCCTGCTGAAAGATTTCAGTAATTTATCACTTGATATTTTCAGACAGTGAGGGAACAGAAGTTTAGGGGAAAGAAGCTAGAATTTACTGAGCCATGTGCCAGGCCTTTTAAACATGATTTTGATGAATCAGCAGACCAGCCCTCTGAAATAGGTAGCATGATCCTTTGTTACAGAGGAGAGAAGTGAGGTTCAGGGGAGTTAGTGAGTTCCTGAGAAACACACAGCTTTCCCAAAGGCCAGAGCCACTATTTAAAAAAAATTCCTTTTAACATTTACTTATTTTTGAGACACACACACACACACACACAGAGGGTGAGCAGGGGAGGGGCAGAGAGAAATGTAGACACAGAATCTGAAGCAGGATCCAGGTTGCAAGCTGGGGCTTGAACTCACAAACCATGAGTTCATGACCTGAGCCAAAGTCAGATGCTTAACCAACTGAGCCACCCAGGTGCCCCAGGACAAAGCCACTATTTTATCCAGCTGTAACTGATCGTAAATCTCAGGCTTTCTCCTCTGTCCGTCCTCCCTTACGGAGCACATCCGTTTTTCCCCAGGAAGAAAAAAAAACTCAGAGTAAACAACAATGTATGAGTAAGTAAGGATTAAGATATAAAAGTGAGAAAAGGCTGTTTTCCAAGAGCACATTTGAAGCTTCCATTTACCTGTGCTAATTGTAATATCTTCACAATAAGTTGTTCTTAAATATTCATTAAATTGGATCCCCTGAGGGCCTGTACTCGAGAACTCAGAAGGCTGATACTCCTGAATTCCTAACTGTACTTGAAAATAACCAAAAGTCTTTTCTCCCGAACCATTCTATAGTTTAGCCTGGTAACCAATTCAAAATGACCCTGTGCTCAATTAGTGCTTTTCTGCCTTTTTCTTTCATTCTTGAACCTTAAGGTCAAACTTCAACAGGGTCACCTGCTGAGCCCCCTGCTGAGCTCTCTTTCCAGATGCTTGTTGCCAAGAGAACAATCCTGCTTTCAATAATAGAAACAACAATCAATGCTTGCACAAAAGATTTAAGGACAATGGGAGATGTGGGTGAGTTAATTATGCTCCTAGTCCCTTTGTTCCTCACAAATAAAGGGCATGGGTGATCAGTGAACTTTCCAAGCACAAGTCACATTACACAAAAGAAATGGGTTCTCAGGGATCCAATAAATGTCCTCTTGCACAACTTCATTTATATCAGAAATAGCCTCACTGTTAGGTCCCTGGAGGAAGGAGCCAGTGCCAGAGCAGGAAGTCAAAGACACTCATTCTGGGGGAACTCACTTAACCTTTCTGGGCCTTGGTTTTCTCCTGTAGAACACAGCTCAATGGCACAGACATCCCCCTGTCATTCTAAAATATATGGTCCTGCTCTCAGATGCTGCCTGTTTCAGAAGGGCTGAACAGAGCCATGGATTAGATCCCAGTGCTTTGGGCCTGTTTTCTCCTCATGCTGTCCACGTCCTGGGAAATGGCAGCATCTATGCTCTCACCCTTGACTCACCACCTCCTCCCTGAGGTCACCCTGGGTCTTGTTGGTACCGAACTCCTATATCTTTGCGATCTTGGTCAACGCAGCTTCCTCCTAAACACAGCTTCCCATTATTCATTCATTCACTCAGTGCCGATCACCCCATGACATACAGTCATGAACCAGACAAAAATGGAAACTGTGGGTTACAACAGCCAGGTGAATCAGATATTAAATATCTTTGTTTTAAAGGCAAGAAATACAGAAATGTGTAAAGTAGAAAGTGAATTGTGTCTGTTTCCACTTCCCAGAAAAAAAGCACTGTTTTAACTGTTGGTTCATCTTATCTTGCTGTTCTGTAACTTTGTTTTCTCTTACTATCCCCCAAATAGATCTTTATCCCCATACATATCTATCTACCATATATTTCTAAATGCTTGCAAAATATCTTGCCAGATATATTCTATGTATTTCGTCTGTACCAACTTCCTGAATTCTCAGCATAGTTTTATGACTTAGTACTATAATTATCCCATTTTAATGCTAAGGAAACTGAGAGTCCCAGAAAGTTTCCTGGAGACCTGAGGTCACACGGTTGGTAATTCAAACGCTGGCAGTTGGATTCCAGAACACCAGCTCTTAGCCACTGGTCCCAGCATTCCACTGCCAAGATGTCCCATCATTTCTTTTAATTAATCCTGTATGGTGGACTTTTAGATCAATTAACCCTCTTTTTTTTTTTTCCTTTCTGTTATAAACAAGGCTGCAATCAACATTCTTGTACTTGCATCAGCCTGTACTTGTCTCAGTCTGTCTGTTGGGTTCATTCCTAGAAGTGGAAGTTTAGAGTTAAAGGGTATGAGCGTTCTCCGTTTGATACACATCGCCAAACCAACAGAAACGTTGAATTAATTTGCACCCCCACAGACCGCACGCGATAGAGATTGCCATTCCCTCCTCACCCCTTGGCGCTGCTGAACCTGCTCTGGCGGTGACCGCTGCTGCAAGCTTCTCACCGCCAAATCTGACAGCTCTTCACAGCCTCGTCCTGCGCAAAGCTCTACCACATGGACCCCTGCAGACACGCCCTCCTGGAAGCTGTTCCTGGGCTTCTCTTGGGTCTCTTCTTTGGCTCCCCTCTCCTCTAAAAGGGAGACGCTAAAGTGCTCTTATTATGCCTGTGTTAGTAATGAGGACGCTGAGGCACAGCAGGATTAAGGAACTTGCCCACGGTCATAAATCTCCAAAGTGGCTGAGCTAGGATTCAAACCAGGGCAATCTAGCTTCAGAGTCCATATGCCTGAATACAATGTCAGACTGCCTCTCAGCAAACTGGATGATAAAGAGGCCTCAGGAGTAACGTACCCCCAGTGGAGCTCAACACCCTCCTCCCTCATAAACTCTCCTTCAATCAAGGCAGAAACTTGGGAGTCTCCTTGGACTTGTGCCTCTTTCCAACCCCAAGTCCAATCAGTTACCTTTTGAACATATTCTGAGCTATTCCGCTGTGCCCGGCTTACAGTAAATGCTTAATAAATGCTGGCTGCTATTACCAGACTCTTCACATTTGAACTGCCCCGACTGTCTTGTCTTTCACCATCCAAAACCCTCCTGCCCACTGAACTCACCTGATCTACTGGCCACTCTTTTACTTTGGGTCTTTGAGTGCTGTATTGTCCCCTCTGCTGTGAATGCTCTGTACTACACTCTCCCTAATTAATTCCGTTACAACGTAGCCCAAGGGTCACATCCACTAGGAGCCCTTCTGTTTTCCGCCCCCACTCTCCCACTGACCTTCCAGCATGCTCTGCAGATCTCCTTGCAGCCCTTATCACACTGCAGTGCAATCATTGGTTTGCTTCTCTGTTCCCCTCCCCTGTCAACCCTGTATTCCCAGACCAGGTTATAAACTCCTCAGAATAGAATATGGGATTTCAAACTCAGTCCCTTCCCTTCCCCATCCCCCTGCCCTTCCTTTGTCTTCTATCTCAATTATAGGCATCATTAAACTAGAAATTTCTGTATCCTCTTTTAAACCTCACAGCAAACCTCAACCTCTAATATGTTTGAATCCATTCTTTCTTTTCCATTCCCAAGTGACTACCTGGGCGCTTTAAGATGTCAGCCTTGATAACTTTGGCAGAGCAGATCTCTTTTCCATTTGGAACCTAGTGAGGGCTTTCTGCAGAGACCTACAGAGGTGGAGCCAGCTGTTAAAAAGGTGCTTCAAATTCAAACAGAGGCCCTCTGCTCTTTGTAGATTGAATATATCCTTGCATTGTAACACATTATAACCCCTTTCTACACACAAATTAGCAACAAGATCCAACTACTCTAAGCAGTACCTTGCCCCGGGGTTATTTCATAGGCGAAGGGAGGTAAAGAATTGCTCAGTAGCTCTGGCAAAGACTTCTTAAAACCAAGTATAAGTTAATCAATCAGGCAGGCGATCAATAAAATATAACACCAAACACAGTTTGATAACAGTGAACTCTCATTCTAAATAGTCCATGATTCATGAGTTTGGTCGATACATTACAACGATGTAACAAGTACGAAAACACAAGCAGCCTAAAAATAGTTTATGTAGTGCATCCGTTATCAGAATGTATCTATTTTTCAAGCTACTTAGCTAGTCTCAGCCAATCCAACAATTAACTTTGGCAATGTGCTGATTAGCAGCAGAGTTTTGGTGAGTATCTTCCATTTGAGGGTCTAACTTTGTAAAGATTTAGAAAGGCAGCATGACTCCTCCACATATGGTTGGCCTTGCCACTTTCTGGTTTGGTAACTTTAGGCAAGTGGCTCAACCTCTGATCCTTCGCCTGTAAAATGTGGATAAGAACCCAGTTCTGTCTCCATCGCAGGGCTATCATGGAGCTCACCGAGAGGATGAATGTGGACGTGATGTAAGCACTAGGTTCTCTAGAAGTGGAAGATGTGTTTTGCAGAAGGGTCAGTCCATATTTAAGCCAGACAAAAAAGAAGCTTCACTTACAGATTATTACAAACAAAAATAATGACAAGTTAATTTTAAGATCCTTCAGTTAATGCCTAATGCAGAAACAAGGATCTTCATTTAAAAAAAGCAAAACACATTGATACTGATTTTTAAAATCAGTATGCTTCATTTATTTTATTATTTGGCTTGCTCTATTAACTAAAGGGTGAGAAAATGTTCTAAAATAAGTTCAACTGTTGTTATTTATAACTTCATTGGCTTTCATCTCAATGAAAGTGCTTTAAAGAAACAATGTTATTTCAGGGCCCTGAATTCAGTTACACTTGGCCACGTGTTCAGTCTCAACTTGGAAAGTGGTTTGTAATATTTTCCTTAATGATGAATACTTCTGGAGGGTAAAATTCAATTTCTCATCTGGACGTAGGAAAATGCAACTATATGCCAGGCAGGCCGCTGACAGTTCAAATGGGCCTGACGGCAGCACTGGACCATACAAAGGTCCCCCTCTGTACCTGCAATCCGCGGGCACCTGCAAAGGGGGTATAAAGCCTGCCTTGCAGAGTTGCAACGCCCTGCATCCAGTTTGGAAGCAATCTGCAGTCAGCGGCCGCGCAATGCGTTCAGGTTTCACTGGCCAAAGGCCGGTGCCTGGCACTGAGTAAGTGATCACCAACTGTTGCCTGGATTGAAATGAGACAGTAGCACATTACTGTCTGCAGAGATAAAAGGAATTGTGTGAGTCAACACCAAGCTTCCTGACTTTCCCAATTCAAGTCCCCAAAGCCCTACTAAAATGATCATTTTAAAATTCTACTTTAAAAGTGTTAATTTTAGATTCAACCAGATATGAGCTATCTCAAATTCTTTTTGAACAACGTTGGGTTTATATTTCTTTTTTAATGTGAGCATAAAAATATAACAGGAAAAAAAAAACCTTCCTTACTCTGAGAATTTGTTTTAAAGCAGCCATTAGCAATAAATGAACAGTATGTTCAGCTGACGACTAATTAAATTTAGAAAAAAACATCACCAATGCTATAGTTACATGGGCCCTTTTCCAAATAAATGCATGAATAAGTTGGCTGTGTGTTGGTATAATGTCTACCTGGATGCACATGCTTTTGCCTCCTTGCTGAATGCAGACACAGCACAATGGACTCAGGCTTTCAGATCTGCTGGTCTCACCAGTTAAACCCTTTCACAGGTGAGCACAAGTGGAAAGTTCACAGAGGGTAGACTCACCTTACTCATTTCCTGAACCACTTGGCTTCTCAGTGGTTCAAATGAATCATATTAAGTGAGATAGGGCGTGGAAAGTACTTCGAACATAGCAAGTGCGCCTACGAAGTGTAGACACTGTCACTGAACCCACCAAGAAAAGAAAATTCCTGAGGCATCAGTAGTAGGATGTCCAGGAACAGTACTGTCTGAACCTGCCATGAGATTCCCTCCCTGTTTTGGACTTCCTCTTCCCTGCCAAGAGACAGAAAAAGAATTAGTCCCTTGGGGCGCCTGGGTGGATCAGTCAGTTTAGCGTCTGGCTTTGGCTCAGGTTATGATCGCAAGGTTCGTGAGTTCATGAGTTCATGAGTTCGAGCCCCACATCGGGCTCACTGTGCTGTCAGCACAGAGCATGCTTCAGATCCTCTGTCCCTCTCTCTCCCCTGACCCCAGACCCTCCTCCCTCTCTCTCAAAAATAGAAAAAGAAACATAAAAAAAAGAAAAGAAAAAGAATTAGTCCTAATATTAGGTGACCTCAGTATAAGTCGTCAACTGTTCAGGCCTCTGTGGCCACCTGCACTTGACCCATAAGAAGGAAAAGCAGTGGTTTCACACTTCAGAGATCCCTCCCATAGTCCTGGCAGTTTATGGACATTTCTGCAGTCTGCTATGAGCAATTCAGCTAAGGCAGGTAATGTCAGAGGTGACCCAGAGCTCACATATTCCCCGGAGGTGTTGCTAAGACTCCTGAGCCCCCAGCACACCGCACAGGGGCAGCACCACTCACTCTGCTCCCCACAAGAGCTGTTGCCAAACAGCCAACATGGATGTGCATTGAGACATTTCCAATATTCTCTTGTTCTTTGGCAGTGGGAACACAGTCTTTATTACTGAGCTTTATATTTATCCACGGTTACAAGTGTCAATCAACCAAGTCTTTGGAACATCAGTTCACAAATTATCAAAAACTTTAATCACCTTCATAGCTCTTAATAGACTGGAAACCATTTTAATAAACTAAACTGCAACACAAGAAAAGTTTTTATGGTCAAAGGTTTTGTTTTGTTTTGTTTTTCCTCCACGTATTTATATAATGAAAACCAGGAAATAATCCTCAAGCTACAACTCCATGAGGAAAGGTAAAGCGGACTGTTTGGGACCTATTAAAAATTATGTTTATCCAGGATTCTGCTTCTAAAATTTATAGATATACAGGTGAGTGTGCACACATACACATATGAATGTGCATATTGATTTGCAATAGAAAAAGAGGTAAAAAATATATATATAAACAATAAAACATCCATACAATGAAATTTAAAAATTTCATAATTCTATATGTTTGTTCTACAACAAGAATATACCACTTTTTGTAATTAAACGAATACTTTACAATGCCACTTAAAAAGACCAAAGCCATAAATTTATGTAAGAAGAGGTAGGCTTCCGATCTGGTCCCTGGAAAATGTCTCCTGTGTATTATGTCCCTCAGTTTACAATTAAAGATACGGAATGTGTTCTTCCATTTACTTCCAAAGACATGGCACAGAGGTGCCAATGCCTGGCATGGTCACACATGCAAGCCCCAGCTTATCGTTCTTCCCCAGAACACAGCACCAGACTCTTCTCTTCCCAAACTCCAGATAGTTTCCACCAATGGATCAGCACTGACACACAAGACAAAACCTGCCGTGGTTCCTCAAATCTAAGATGCTGCTGAGTATAGGAGGCATCGGTGAACCAGTAATGGTTTCTCTAGGGAGAAGGACTCCTCTGTTTCATGTGCACACCAATGGTAAGATGTATTCTGATTTCAAACTACATTGTTAAAAATGGGCCTTTCATGGGGCGCCTGGGTGGCTTCGTCAGTTAAGCGTCCGACTTCAGCTCGGGTCACGATCTCACGGTCCGTGAGTTCGAGCCCCGCGTCGGGCTCTGTGCTGACAGCTCAGAGCCCGGAGCCTGTTTCGGATTCTGTGTCTCCCTCTCTCTCTGCCCCTCCCCTGTTCATGCTCTGCCTCTCTCTGTCTCAAAAATAAATAAACGTTAAAAAAAAAAAATTTTAAACAAAATAAATAAATAAATAAATAAATAAATAAATAAATAAATAAATAAAAATAAAAATGGGCCTTTCAGAATGGGTAGAATGCTGTGGGTCTGTGATGGCCCCTCCTTCCTTGCCCTCCCCATGTAATCCTGTGCTTGCTACCATACTACTTCCTGTTAGGGGGTGCCTGGGGCTCAGCCGGTTAAGCATCTGACTCTTGATTTCAGCTCAGGCCCTTATCTCAAGTTTTGTGAGTTTGAGCCCCGCATCGGGGTCTGAGCTGGCAGGGCACAGCCTGTTTGGGATTCGGTCTTCCTCTCTCTCTGCCCTTCCCCCCACTCACTCTCTATCTCTCTCTCAAAATAAATTAAAAAATAGACTAATAAAAAAGAAGAAGAAGCTGGCACAGCACAGACACAGTCAGTGGGCGGGACCCACTCAGTCCACGTAGCTAGAAGAAGAGGGGCCGGGGATCCAGAAATTGCTGGCAGATTCAAGTAGGCCAGAGGCAGCCTGGGCTGGGAGAGGGGCAGGATGTGGGTCTGTCACACACAGCCTCTCCCCCAGCATAAGCTTCTAATTTAATTGCGGACAAAAGCTTCAAAAGAATCAGCCCTTTCAGTTGACTGTGTTTCATGCTCCCCTTTCCCTAAAGACCATGGCAACTATAAACAGGCTTTAACTTTCTTTCTCCTGTCCACAAAAAACCCAAGGGACAAAACACCCCAAAGTTTGGGAATCATTGCTGTGTGGGCTTAAGCAAGTAAAGAATCCCTCTGAGTC